>NC_050478.2:147158729-147783729 GCF_012460135.2 Molothrus ater | reverse complement strand
AATTTCAGCCAGAGAAATGTAGAAATGAAGAGAACTGCAACAAGATAAAAAAACATTTACCAGGTGTTGATATTAGTGTGCTTTAAATTATTCAGCTGGTTGTAGAAATTAAGATTCACTCAGCTGTTCAGCTGTAATTCTGGCTGATTTAGACACAGTTTCTGCAAGATTCAATTTTGGAAAGAAACTCCTTGCCTTTATCCTATGCAGAACTTCAGCTGCAACTAAGAAAAACCAGAAAAATTGTTGTTTTTCAAAGAAAAGATAAGTCCTTTTCCTCCAGAAAGGTCTGCTGGCTGGATAATGCTTCAGAGAACTGGGAGACCTTGCCCAGATTTGGGTATAGAAGAGTATGGGGTGATTCTATGTGTGTTAATGATCCAGCTTTAGGAACATGGAGCCAGGATTTTAATCCAATCACTTGTCATTTACTCAGAACCCCAGACCAAGTATCTGGTCAAGCTGGAACAGGAGTGCCTACTGTCGAGTTCAGTGCTGAGGTCACTGGAACAGGATTAGAATTTGGCCCATGGTTTTATGTTGTCCTCAACCATGTATTTAAAAAAAAAATACATTAAGGAGAAGCACAAAATCCTCTCAAAATATTGGTGTAATCACCTTATCTGACTCTGCACATCTCATATTTGAAGTTTATTTTGTTAAGGGGTTTCACAATAGCTCCCACTGTCACCTTCCAGCTCTGATCATTGCTACAGGACTGGCTCACAAACAGGAGAGTCAACAGGATGGAAAATCTTGAGAAATCTGTCTGCAAAAAGTTTGTCTTTTTTTTTTTCTGCTTGAAATATTACCCTTAAGCCTTTAAATTCTCTTTATTAATTTTGAATAAGCACAAGCTAACTCTTGGCCTTTTCCCAGTGATTCATATCCATGGACATGATTCCACTCTTACATGATTTCCCATAGCTCTCACTTTCAAGGACAGCTGAGCTTGCATGGACATTGGCATGTAGAAAACTGCCTTATTCTAAAGGCACTGTAATTTTTTTCAGCATCTTAATATCTGTAGAACAAGCTTAACCTAAATCACTATTCCCTGGGTAATGGAAAACAACATCTTGGCTTTAGGCATTTGTAGAAGTATTGAAAGGAGAAGAGGCATTGTTTTTACTGGCTTTGAGTCTTCTTACCCTACTTTATGTTTGTAGTTTCCTGATTAGTGCAATAATGGCAGGGGGTCCTTGCTGCCAGGAGGGCCAAAGGTGTCTTGGGGTGCATCAGGAAAAGTGTGGCCAGCAGTCAAGGGAGGTGATCCTGCCCTCTCCTTGGCCCTGGTGAGACCACATCTGGAATGAGAGAGCCACACTGCTCTCCTCAGCTCCAGAAAGACAAGGGGCTACTGGGGAGGGTCCAGCAGAGGCCACAAAGTAGATGAGGGGTCTGGAGCATCTTTCTTAGAGGAGAAACTGCAGGAGCTGGACCTGTTTAGTGTGGAGAGAAGACTGAGCTCAATGCAAACAAATATCTCCAAGGTGGGTGCCAAGAGGATGGAGCCAGACTCTTTTCTGTGGTGCCCAGAGAGGATGAGGAGCAAAGACCATAAACTAAAGCACAGGAAATTCCACCTCACCGTGAGGAAGAACTTTGTTACATGGAAGGTGGCAGAGCACTGGAACAGTCTGCTCAGAGAGGTCATGGAGACTTGTAACACCCACCTGGATGAGTCCCTGTGCAACCTGCCTTGCAGGGGAGTGGGCTACATAACCTCCAGGGGTCCCTTCCAACCCTAACAATTCTGTGATCCTGGGATTCTGTGAATATTTTCCAGTTGGAATCTCCTGTATTTCTCTCAGACTTTCCTACCATCAAATTCTCTTAGTTTAACTTTAACAGCAGAAATGATATCTTTTTCCAAAGTTATGTCACTTGAATATATAATATTCATATTATCATTCTTTGGGAAAGAGTTTAAAAGTTAGGAAGGGAGCTAGCTGTAAGCAGCTGCAACATAGTCTCTTCTGTTATCTTCTGTGAACTTTGAATAAAGTTATAATGCCTCCAGGAAATGGACTTCAATTCAAACCTTGCAAATCATGTCCTGAGTATTGTCAGCTCAACCTTGTCTCCACAGACTGCACTTGGAGTGGTTAGTTTCAAAATTATTGGGAATATTGATGGATAAATTTAGACAAAAAAGTATGATTGTCACTAGGCAAAAATATCTAAGGAAATTTTGGCACAATTGATTCCATGTGGGAGCCATAAAGGACTTACATCCAGGCTCAGCAGTATTTCTCAGCCAAGGTAGATACAGCAGCTGAAGCAGTGTGGTAAATGTTGAAGAAAAATTCAGCTCTCTAAGTGTGAGCTGGTTAAATGAGAGACAAAGCAAAGGAGAAGTTTGTGGGAAACTGAGGCTCAGTGTTGCCTGGAAGCTGAGGCCCAGTGTGCTTTGAGATTCCTTCCAACCCAAACCATTCTATGAGTTCCTTCCCGGGTTTGCTGTTGATTTGCAGGATTAACTTGAGCAGCTGACCATAACTTTGTGCAAGATCACTGTCTATAGTGGCTATAAGGCCTTTTTTTGGCACCATTTTTTCACTTGGGGAGGTAAAGGCATTTAAACTTTTGAGTACAGGGGAGGTTATATGAGATTTTTTGGATCCAGAGGATTTGGCCCACTTCAAAGTCTTAGATGGGTTTTGTTGTGAAAGGCAGGTGGGGTTATAGGTGAAAGGCATTTTATCTTATGGTGATTACTCCATTTAAGAGCTCACTGCAGACCTGTGATGTGTATGCAAAGTTTATGCCAAATAAAACCCAGACTGGTCAGAAAGAAATAAGTGATCCTTTTCTTGAGTGACCCCTAACTCAGACTGAAGGCAATGAATGGTCTTACATAAAACAGCCCAAAGAAAGAGAACAGCTAATGATACCTTTGGCACATCACAGGAAGAGAGAAAAGAAATGCATTTTAGTGAACCCAGAGAGAAACCCAAATGGCTCCTGCCTGACCTGCCTTGGCAAAGAAGGATCAGTCTCTTGCTGATTTATATATTTATATATATTAGCTATATATTTATATATATTAGCTATGTATTTATATCTGTGTGATACAGATGAAGCCCGAAGATTTCAATTGAGATGAAGTGCATAACAAAAAAGTAAAAAAACCCAAAAAACCAAAAAAACCCTCCACCCCCCTCCCCCCTAAAAAACCAACAACCCCCCCCAAAAAACCCCAAACCCAAACAAACCCCCAAAACAAACAAACAAACAAACAAAAAACAAAACAAATGCAGTGGCAGGGCTTGATGGAGTCTAATTGGGAAAGAAAATAAATAAGAAAAAAAATCTATTATATTTTTGTGCTGAGCTGTATAGACAGCAATTAAATCATTAATCAGGCAAGAGTTGGCTGACCTAGGAAAGGAGCAATCTCATTTCTCAGCTGGATGGGAAGTTTAAAAATATCTGCTCAAAGGAGTATTTAAAGGATTCAAAACACACATAAGAACATTTTGGGTTTCAATTAAGTTTATGGCTTATGGAAACACTTCCTGTGGCAAATTAGCAATATGCTTTACTTACCTAGAAGCTACTTCATAATGATATTGGCTTTATTTTTAACAGAAATTGTTTCTCACCAAAAAGAAACAAAATTTATTTTTGTGTTCATGTGGGTTAGTATTTAGGAGAATTTTTTATTTTCTCTGCCAGTCTCCATCATGTTCACTTCCTTTCTGGAGGCTGTTTTGTAATTTCTTTGCCTTGAGAAATCAGCACTGTACATGTGAAATGTCTCCAGAGCAAGGATTGTATTGTGATTTATGGAAAGAACTTGGGCCAGGAGAGGAACATCTAATTTAGAGCACGTTATGTTGACCTGGGGACTTGTAGAGCTCTTCCACCTTTTTATGGGCAAGCAAGGACTGGATGTGCTCCTACTTCTTCTCCCATTATATATAAATATCAAATCTAGTGATCAGAATCAGAGACCACCTGGGCAGTAGGATCAGGTCTCTCATGAATGAGCAAGGGATCTGTACAAGTTCAGTGAAATGTGGAGGAAAAACTGAATGTAGAGGGATCCCCTTGCAGATGTGGGTGTGACAAACCCACCCTGAACATCACACTCTACATTGAACTTGCAGGCTGTAGAATGAAAGACCCTCAACAGCAGCAGCAGTTACAGCTGAGATATCAGGGTTCTTGTATCTCTATCTTGTATCAGGTTCCTTCTTATCTCTAACTACTCTCAAGATTAACCATGGAAAGGATGTGAAATACCTCATTATTGGTATGTACAGAGAGGGAAAAAATCTGTAGGACCTCAAAGCCTTTTTTGCAAGTCTGAAGCCCTTACTGAATCCTCAGGATTTTTATTTTAGAGTGGAATATTAGAAACTACATCCTATATCTGAAAAATTAGAATTTTTTTCTCATATTTTTTATTATTTTGCCATAAAATGTTTTTCATATTCAACTCAAAGTAATTTACCCTCTGCATAAAGTGCAACTGGCCAAAGTGCTCAAGATAAAAGTTTGGTAAATGTACAATTTCCATGCATCACCTTCTTGAACACAGGAGACATTGAAATAACACATTAGGAAGCATTTAGTTCCCAATCTATACCATTGATGCAGGACTTCAAAGTGTTACAGATACATCAGGGAAATCTTTATTTTACAGTTTGACTTTAGGTCTGGGATTTTAACTCAGGACCTTTCTTTTTGAATCCATAGCTGCTGTGTTGATGAGAGGGTGTCAGACATGCTGTGAGACACTAAGGGAATAACCAGTGGACTATTGCAATATCTATGTCTGTAAAATACAGATAGTCACATTTTTATATATGTATTTCAACTCTTACATTTCTGGACCTCTAAACATTTGGGTTTCCCAGCTGCCAAAGCATTATGTGAACAGTGGTGAGAAAAGTGGAAGAGAATCTTCTTATTGGTAGCCAGAGGAAAAGACAAGTTGAAATGAAATTCTGGAAGTGATTTCTTTCTTCTTTGTGCACCCCTCATTTACATGGGGAGGTCTGGGTGGCTATAATGGGAAAAAACTCTCTACCTGATGGGTGGAATGAATTAAAACCGTATTTTTTTTTTAATTTCTCTTTTATTTTATTTTCTTTTATTAGTCTTAATTTCTGCTAGAATAGTTCTAAACTTCCTGGAAGGTCAGTACAACAGTCTGAAATTGCCAGAGTCTTGTTATGCTGAAAGAGCTATTTAGTATTTGGGGTTTTCAAAAGGCACTTCAACTGTTCATTTGTCATATTTAGGACTGGATTATTTTTTATCCTTCAGTCTTTTTTTGTCTTTTCACATTACACAGCAAAGTAGAATGATGTTGACACTGGAGACAGTTATAAAACATTTGCCTGAATGGTACAAATTGACATTTATACAAATGGACATTTATACAAATGCTCATTGGACATGAAAGTGAAGTCTCGTCTTTTTTGAGCTCATTAGTAGATATATTGTTCTCTAAATAGGCTGGAATCTCTCTTCCAGAACTTAATTTTAGCATTGGATCTATCTTTGCTCCAGTTCTTCAGTGCTAAAACCAAGAGGATTTTGTGACAAAGTTGTTTCTTTCCTCTCTTTCACTCACTACAGCAGCACAGGGGCAATGAAGGAAAACTCAAATCACCAAGAGCTCTGCTCCAGAATGTGTCAGTGGGTATTTATCAGACACAGTCATTTTCTGTCCCAAAGTCACCCCACCTAATGTGCTTGGGAGCTGTACTCTTTGTATGTCCATAGCTTTTTATGGATTTCTCCCATGTGTTAACATGGACATGAGTGTGACAGCTTTTACTGCTGTGTACCTAAGTCCAGAAAAGCAGAGAAAGGCAACCCTCTCAGAACCTGGCTTGGATGAATTTTTTATCAAGGAGAAATGAAAATTCCAGTTGAAATTTGCAACAGTTACCACTGTTTGATTAGTATTGGTGGAGACCTATAATTAGCCCTTATTTAAGAAGGCATATGGCTCCAACAGATGGTAAAGGAAAAAAAGAAAGTTAGATAAACAGGGATATTTGCACAAGGTTTTCTGATCTCCTTTGCTTACATTTTGCAGCACAGTGCTTGCTTAGGTTCTGGAAAGATGGCCTACTCTCCATATAAGGAACACTTACATGTCTTAATTTTCTCTAAATATACCAAAATAGAGTGGCCTGCAAGTATTTAAGAATTCTGACAATAATAGAAACTTGAGGTGTCAAGGAAACCTAGAAAATCCTTAATTTCTGGTAGGGGTTCTGAGCAAGAACCAGCTCTACTTGTGAGGTTAGTGGGAATTTCAGATGGTAAAGGCCAAGGAACAGGACAGCAAGTGTATGGATGGGTGAGTGAGATGGCCATCCAAGAGAGAGATCTGGGTTATATTTATGGCAGTACCAACCAGGATACTGTATGCTGTAAAGGTCACTCAGATAACAGGTAGGTGGATTTCAGCTAGTCCAGACTGAGATTTTAAATGCTTTGGGGAGACCTCATTGCAGCCTTCCAGTACTTAAAAGAGAGAGAGACTTTTTACACAAAAAGGGGATAGGACAAAGGGCAACAGTTTTAATCTAAAAGAGAAGAGATTTAGATAAGATGTTATGAAGAAATACTTTCTTTACTGTGAGGGTGGTGAGGCTCTGGCACAGGTTGTCCAGAGAAGCTGTGGCTGCCCCATCCCTGGAGATGTTCAAGTCCAGGTTGGATGGGGTTGGAGCAGCCTGGTCTAGTGGAAGCAGCCCCTGCTCTTGCCAGGGGATTGGAGATAGAGGATCTTAAAAAACTCTTCCAACCCAAACCATTGTGTGATTCTGTGATTATTTTATTAATGGGTTCTTTGCTTCTTTCCTGCCAAGGTCAGGATTAAATTGTGAGATGGTGTTTCTTGTTCAGACTCAGATGTTCATTAGTTCTTATCTATGCCACAGTCTCACAAGCTGTGAGTTCTGGAGTATTTTGCTCTAATATTTGCTCAAAGTATCAAATGGCCACATAGCTCTCTCTACAGGGCCTTTGAAGGATAAACTGTCCAATTAAGAAATGACACCTAAATTATTTTTCCTTTTAACCCAGTAACCAATCACCTGTGCCCCACAATGTGGACTTTTCTGTCCAATTACAAAATACAACCAAACCCATGAAGAAGAAGGTAAAGAAAAAGGACCAGCCTCCTCCCTAAACCCTCCATCTTAGCTCTATACATATTATTATATTCTAAAACATTAGACTCTAAGTTTCCCACCATGTGATAATTCAGCTTCTATTCAAAATACACACTCATCAACTCAGCTCTATCATTCAATTTTGGAAGCTTTCTCCATGGCCTCAGGTCAAATGTGGTTTTCTCTTGGGGGTCAGTGCCTGACAGCACAGAAAGTCTGAAATTCTCAGCATCCAGGGCTCCAACATTTTATGATGGTCTCTCTACCTGTTTATTGTCAACCTCCCTGTTCACCCCTGTTTAACTGACTGTGCAAATGCTTCCAAGTGCTCTGGGGTGAGGTCACATAGCCGGGTTCAAGCTGCCTTCTGCTGGGATTTACCGACAGCCGGCTTTCCACAGAGGCAGATCCAGAGAGATCCCATGAACTGCTGACACCACATGGCTGTGTGGGCAGCGACATAATGTTTGTGGGCAGGAAAGTTTCAAAACGTTCACAGCTCATTCTCAAGTGAGTGCCTTGCAGTGCCCTCCCCCTGTCTGTGCAGGAGTGACCCAGGAGAATGAAGCCCATCTGCCTTTAAAGATATCATCTGCATCTGAGATTTTCCTGTGTGGAAACACAAGTATGATATGCTTCTATTAGCCATGAATCAGGATGAAATACAAATGTTTAAGTGTGCACTAATATTTATAAAGAAACATTTACAGTAAAGCTCTTTTTACAGCTGCAGTGTCTTGATTTCCCTACATTATTGAAGAGCATCTCTTTCATTAAAGTAAAACTTAGCAGAATCCTGCTTTTCCATTTATCTGAATAGCAGCATAATAATACTGCTTTTCCCAGATAGCAAGAGACATTCAAGAAGTTGCCAGCATTTGAGTAATTATCTAATTTCCAATGCTATAGTCATAAAGACATTAGAGAGGCTAGATCTGAAGTTAGATCTGCTTTCCATATGGATTTTTCCTGACTGTTTAAGCACTCCTTATTTATTTTAAACCTCTGACACAGAGCTCGTGAAACTGCAGAGAGTTAATTCTAGAGAAAGCTGGTTGTAAACCTGAAGTTGTCCTTCTCAAAGGCCTGGAGTTATCATTTTGTATTTAAAATAATAATAAAAAATTACTTTCTTTGTTCTCTGCCTTGCACTAGGGATAGGAAGCAATGTAATGTTTTCAGCAGCAGCGTGCAAGGACTGAATTGCCACAATTCCCCCTTCCTCACTTTGAAAAAGTATTAATTAATAATACTTTTATGGGCTGCAGAATAGAGGACAGAGTTCAGATAAATGCTGTCTCTGCTCTTCCTTTGTTAAATTCAGAAGTTAAACTATATAAACAAAAATATACAGAGGAGTAGAAGTGGTTCGTTTTTCCCTGAAATTCTCAGCATTCTGTAGCCAAGACCTAGAGGTTTAAAAGAAAAGTTGTGTAGGATATAATTCTCTGTGCAGGAGGTTTTAATGTGTTTCCTTTGGAGAAACAAATTTTTCATGTTTCATTTACGTCTCACACTTCTGGTTGTGTGGAGAAATCTAACATTATTAAAAGTTATTCTTAGTATGATAGTAACTTTAAAATAAATCAAAGAACCAACTCCAAGGATTTTTTCAGGCTTCTAGTGCCTGTTGGAAGAAGAGCTAGAAAGTAATGAGAAATGAGGTAATGAAGGACATTTAGCTTTCCTTTTCTAACCTTTCCAAAAACAAACTCACTCATGGCTTTCAAGGTATCCTCCTATCAGAGAAGAATTCTTCATGCACTGGTTCTTTGATAAGGGCTGTGCCACAAGGAATTTATGTTTTAAAGCCTAGAAAAAATAAATATGAACATACCTCCATGACTTCTCAAAGATTAATACTTCTGGGCAAATCTGGGTTTGCATACTGGAGTGCTTGCCATTCTTGAAAGGGTTGTTGGTTGACATTGATTCCAGTTTTCTTTGGCAGGTAGAGACATCATGAGGAAGCACAGTCAGAAATGTAATGATGGAAAGATTCTAGCTGGTGAGATTGGAGCACTCCGCTCACTGACACAGCAGACACAATGCTGACGGCACAAGGACCAGCCAATCCTATGGCTTTGCAAACAGCAAGGGCTCATGTGACCCTGGTGGCTCTGGGGAAATAATTTATCTCAAGTCTCATCAAGCTACACCAAAACTTTGCCATTTCAGAGTCTCTCCTTGGCTGAAGTCAGAGGTTGAGATATGCATGTGTCATTGCTTGCTCCATGGGAGGGTTATTGACTTACAACAATCATGAAACTTCTCAAATTATTTTTATAGCACTTAAAAAAAAGAGTAAAGGAGGATTCAAATAAAATATTTCAAAGGAAAGTGATATAATTTAGGCATGATGAAAGCAGAGAAAGAATGCTATAAATCCTCAGAGCTGAAAAATGTATAATTTGAATTTCCTGAGTGAACAATTGGGATAATTGACCATTGGAGTTTGGGAGAAGGAGTGCTCATCTATCTGGTGTGTGCATTAGGATCTTAGAAATTTCAAGAATATTGCCACCACCTTCCATAACTTTTCCCTAGAAATGTATCCCTCTCCTCACATGAATGGGAGTGGTGTGAGGGTTCTCTTGGGGAAATTACACAAATGAGAATATTTGAAAAGTGGCAAAATTTGAGTCCCTGTCACAGCTTTGCACCAGCTGCGGGACACTGCCAGTTTGTCCAGCAACACTTTCAGTGTTTCTGAACTTCAGTTTCAGTGAACACAAGATCAACATTCAGAAAACACTTTCAGTGTTTTCAATGAGAAATGCCAGTTGTTCTGGCATATCACACTCCTCCAAAACACAAAGAGCACAACAGTCCAGAGAAGATGATTTCATTATCTACTTTATCTAATTATACCCACTGCCAACAACAAAGCTGTAGTTAAGTGGGTTTGATCAGGGGTTTTGAATGGGGTTTGCCACATGTCTCTGTACAAGGCTAAGGTTTCTGGTGGTGTCCCTTCCCTTCCCTTCCCTTCCCTTCCCTTCCCTTCCCTTCCCTTCCCTTCCCTTCCCTTCCACCCCAACCCACCTCAGTGCCTTTGTCCTGGAAGTGGTTAGAATTTTATGGTTTCTATTCTCACTAAATTAGGTTTTAAATACGTAACAAAATTGTTTACAGGTCACCTATCCATCAATTCATTTCTTATAAGATTATCTGGAGAGAATTTTTCAAGGGCCTCCAGGATCTAAATAACCTCTCTCTGAATCTTTAAAGAGATGAGTAATTTCTGTATGATGTGCTGCAATAATATTTAGAAACCTCCATCTATAGAAACACCCAGATGGGAAAGTTGGGTAGACTGGAGTGTATCTGGGGACACTTGGAAGATGGGAGAGAGGGAAAGCAGGACATGCTACAGTGACTGCTCTGTGCCAGCACCCTGTGCATGAAAGCATTTCCCCCTTCCTTTTTAAAAATGCCATTGTCCAATAGCCTGTGGAGGAATTTCTAGGAATGATGGTGGGATGTCATGGAAGGAATAGTAAGAGAGGGATGCATAAAAAAGCTTTTCTTATTCTCTGAATGCCTGTGGAACACAACTCTCCTCTTCATACTTGCAATGGCTCTCACAGCCCTGAGAGCTCTTTCACTTTCCAGATAAACTGAAGAACTGTTCAACCCAAAGATAATAAGCAGTAAATGGAATAGACACTTAGGAAGGGAATCAGGATTCCTTCTAGCATAAGGAATACTGCACATATCCCAAATAAATCTACTGACAGGGAAATTTACTGATCAAAAATTCACTACTCTAGAATTAGACTTTTTTTTTTTAAATTCACCAAAGCCTTTGAAACTGTGGAATAAATGCAGGTCAGTTGAGTTTTAGCTCCAGATCTCCCCTGGGAGTGGGACCTCCAGCAGTTTCCAGACAGCATGTCTGTCTCCTTTGGGCTTCCTGTGACTGCTGGGATTTTTGAACAGCTGAGGTTGTACTAGAAAGAGATGTGGGAAAACTCAATGGTTCCAGTCTTCTTTCTCACATCCTCCTGTGCTTTATGCCAAAGGACAGAGGCCCTTGTGTGAGCACAGGGATGCATCTGCTGTGTCTCCTGAACAGGGGCTACACCTGCTGTGTCTTCTGCCAGCAGCCCTCTCTGAACAATGGCAGCTGTGACAAATGCCAACCTCAGTGGCACTGCCTGCCAGCAGACACACCTGGGGTTTAGAGAGACACAGGTTTCAGAAGGAATCCCAGGAACTAGGGGAAGTTTGGGAAAGGTACCTGGATTAAGATGTTGTCATGGAGTAGAGTAGTAAAGGATATGTTTCAAGCAGCAACAAGCAGAGTGAGGTAGCCTGGTCCCTACCTGAAGCACAGAATACACCAGCAGATGCTGCAGCCTGAAGGAAAATATCTATGAGATGTTGTCATTTCCCTCTGGTTTGAGAGGCAGGATCCCTGCATTGCTGTCAGCACTGCCAAGTTCTCCTCTGAGGAAATCCCTGCTGCAGCCTTAGGTGTTCTCTACGAGAGGGAGAAGCCACCTGTGGCCACTTAAGTGGGCACGGATGGATGTGTTTAGGGAGGATCAGCCACTCATCTGCTGTAGTTCTCTGCCAGGTGTCTGCATGGAGGTCTCCCTGCTTAAAACGGAATGATTTTTGGCCCTGTAACACCATACTCTGACTCGAGGCAGCCCCAAACACGTGACATTGACTTTGACCTTTCCAACAACAGAAATGATTCCTGATGCCACCTTGCAAATCCAGCTCCTAAAGCAATTACACATGAGGAGTGGTCTGCTCAGGAGTGTGTTTGAAAAGAAAATGAAATTAAACTTTCTATCCAAGAACAGTGCCAGTATATCAATATCCAAATCAAATAACATAAAGTTTCCTTTGTCTGCCAGCTAGGAGTAAGAATGCATTATACCTCTAATATGACTTTTGCAGTGTCTGTAATATCATGAGGTTTAAATTAAAATAAATATGACTGCATGCTTTTGAAGAGCTAATCAGGCTGAAACATTTTAGCCTTATTGGTGTAGCACATGAAAATAAATATGTATTTATCTAGGCTGCCTGGCTTCATGGATAACTAGTGTGCAGATTGGGTGGTGGGAAGGCAATAGCAGGATTAAGTACTTGGGTGTGCTTGATAGAAGTCAGTAATAGGAAAATTATTTGAATGTAGCCTGGATGACAGCACTATGGTTCTGCTAATTAATTAGATCAAATTTTATTGGTCTTATTGTCATTTAGTAAATTCTGCCCCATATGATTTTTTCTTTTTTGAGATATTTCAGTGTCCATGCTATTCCAGTTCCAGCAGACTGGCACCACTAAACTAATTTTTATAATGAAAAAACCCCATTCACTTGTCTACTTTTCTTCAGTACCTTTTTTATTTGGGTTTTTTTGGTTGTTTTGAAGTCCTTTCTGTTATTTTATTTTTATATAACCAAACTTGACCTCATAAAATATTTAATCCTCTGTAAGTCTTGACTCACTGACCTATGATAGCAAATTATGTACAAATCTCAGCAGAATAAACCTGTCCTGATTAGAAACTCTTGACAAAACAGCAGGCCCTGGACTTTTATCTTACCACAACTTCTGGTGCCAGAACAATTCTGCAAAGGGGCAAATTCCAAGAAGTACCTTCTGAAAAACTATACTTTCTAAAAAGGATTGCCTTCTGACTTTTTGATGATGATCACACATCTGTCTCTCTCTGAAGGACTAATCCTGGCACACTTCTTTTAAGCACCCCTTCTCAGTAGAGTTCCAACATACCATTTGCTGAGCACTGGAAGGGGACAAAACCAGCTCACAGTAAATTTTGCGACCTGTTATTGCTCTGGGGCTACAGAAGTAGAATTAGCAGGGGATTCTGATTACCAGCCAAGACAAACCTTGAAAGTTTCTAACTCTGGTGCCCAGTTACTCATTTAAAAGTCACACTGTCATTGCAGGCTCCTCTGGAAGGCATTCACTGTAGTACAGTGAATGTTCCCTCCAATGTGAATTTGTAGAACTCAGCAAGCCACAGGTTTTTTTTCCTCTTACCGAAAAGGGAATTGCTCCAAAAGCAGTTGACTTAAAGCAAAAAATTTCCTCAGTATAAAGCACGGATTTTTTGTCAATTATGTCCTAAATTCCATAGGCTCCATTAAACAAAAAACAAAATACACACACTGGAGGCACCTAAAAGTTAGAAAGGATAAATCCCACCTCAGTTTATGTGATGTTTATTTATGATCATTTGATACAACAGCACAGGTGATGCTATTGGCTGATTTTGATGTGGAGAACCTTAGAGTTTTGGTTTTTGAGTTACTTTGATTTATCCAACTTTTTGGACCAAATTGGCATCTTTCACATGTGTCAAGGACCTGAAGGATTACACAGGCATCTTGAAAAAAACGACTATATTTTTATGTTTCTGTATTTAAGGATGCCTCTGCATTTCCAGGTTCTACATACAGGATCTGCTATTAACTATTGTCCCCCCCCCCAAGCAAGTAGTAACTTCTGGGAGTACCAGAGATGACAAGAAAACTCTTTCTTCTGAAAGATGGCCATTGCAGATAAAAGATGAAGTTTCACAGGTGAACTCCCACAGTCCACATGGTGCTGGGTGCACCAAGTTAAGCATTTGATTCTTTAACTTTTATTAGAAATAAAGTTAATAGGATTAATGTTGTCACAGGATCAAGTATTCTTACTTTGAAATCCAGCCTGCCTACAGTTTAACATTTGTTTTCTTTAAATATCATGTCAGTGAACCTGCAACCCACAATAACAGCCTGCTCTACTACCATTAATTATTGAGAATGCAAGTGTTTAATTACAAGTACTACTTAGGTAACCCTGGAGTGAAATCACAGGATAGAAATTAATCTCCCAGCTGAAATCACACCAGGAGTTTGTCTGTGTTTTGTGCAGGTGATTCCAGCCTTTGCTCGACCTGCGTTCATGAAAACAATGTTTACAGCAGAATATTTCAGATTTTGTACAGAAATGAAGAGATCATTCTTAATGAGACCATGAACTTCAGAGTGCACCTGCTTCTGGATGGTGAAAGGGTGAGTTCTTTCGGGATGCACATAAAAACCAGCGGGGCTGGGATTCCTCTCACTTAACTTTAGGTGTGCATTGCACAGGTATCTCCATTGCAGAAGAAGTCCATCTGCTGCCAGGGGTCTCATCCATGCAGCTGCTGGAGGGAAAGGCACAGTTTATCTGACCAATACACCAGCAGCTGAATTAGGAGGAGACTGACTGATCTGTACCCATAAATACCTGTGATTTATTTGTTTGTACATGCTGACATTGTACAACTCTGCTTGTTTTGGAGCAGGCTACACCTTGGATTTCCAGTGGAATAAGATATTGACATACTCTGGTAAATCTGAATATCAAAAACTTGAGTGTCTCAACCATAATTTGTCATTTGTACATAGGATCACTCAGCACAGCTGTGCTTATCAGCCCCACCTGAGAAAACTGGGAGTCCGCTGCTTTCTAAGACCAGCTACTATTATTATTACTCCATTATTATTACTCTCTTCTCCTCCTGTCTCTTGTGGCTGAAATTTTCTACAGCTCCTCATGCCTTTTCCACCCTTCAGAGGTCTCCTGCCCTTTTTCCTTGGTGCTCCTGACTGCAGCTCTCTCCTTGGGAGAGCTGCTGGAGCTTTCCCTTCCTTAGAGTCCATGTACAACCCTTTTGCTTTCTGTGGTACCTAAGCAACAACATGTCCACCCTGAGATCCTTCTCCCCTTTTTCCATCCACTCCTTCAGCCAACAGGAGCACTCACACAAGGTAAAAACACAATCTGGGACACCCAGCTTGTAGAGCACCTTTAGTTTAATCTTACTGATGTGAAACCAAAGTCTTCCAACAGCAATTCCTGTTCCCAGGAGCTACAAGGGTGGAGCAATCTTTGTTCATGGAGAGCACTGTTTTGCTGAAATCTTAAACAGCAAGGGGAGAGAGTGTCACAATAGAATGGCATGCAGGCATGTCCCATGTGCCATCACTGTGCTTTGCCAGCCCAAGGACTGGTACAAAATGTATGGCATTGGCACTTGCCCTCAGTGGTGACAAGAGTCAGGACACCAACATCTTTGCCACGTCGGCTTGTCATCAAAAGGTGGCACTATGAGTTACACAGCCAGTATGAATCATGTGCTGTGTGTTCTGTGTGTTGAACTCAGGGCCAGAGACACTCACCTGTCCTTTGTATAATTTCATATTTGATCATAATGAGATTTAAAATCTCTTTTTTGTCCTATTTCAAAGCATATATATATATATATATATATATATATATATATAGGTATCTGTGTGTGTGTGTGTGTGTGTATGTTATACAGAGATCTAAATTAAAACAGCTTGAGAATCCAATTTAAGGTTAACATGCTTCCTTTTCTCTCCCACTTTCCTCTTGCTGTTTTGGTTTGGTTTTCTTTTTTTTTAAATGATGGTGTCGTCAATTCATTCCTCCCTAGAATTGTTGGTTTGTGCTTATGTGAAAAATTACTAAATGCAAGTCTATCAATATTTGTTAGGAAAATGTCCCAGCATGCTTTATCCAATATTAATTTTATCCTTCCTCTATGGAATACCTCTGACTAAATATCACTCCCCTCAAATTACAGCAGTTTCCCCTGTATTGAGCAGGGATGATTTCTGATGATTTTTGCATTATTATTCAGGAAAGTTGTGCACCTCATGAAATGGAATATAAAAAAATAACCCACAAGATGCCCCATAGCTAAAACTCATCTTGACTCTGGATGTGCTGCATGCAGCAGCACTTGGCTTTTCATAGGAGATTCCCTGGAAAGAGCTCAGATGCCCAATTCTGTACTTACAGAGTGGATTTTCACAGATAAACTCAATTTTTCTGTGTGGCAAAGTAACTTTGGGTTTTCCTGAATGTAGAATAAGAGGATAAACAGGTCTGTTGTTCCAGATGAGTTGCTAAAGGCACTCTAAAGGATCAAATACAAAAAATAAAAATCTCTATTAATTTTTTGTGTATTGAGCAGATTAGCACAATTCACTTTGTTTAATGCTTTTAGGCTTCTTTTTTCTGCTTTGCTGTCTTGTCCTCCACAGCTTTGCAAAATTGATATAAATGTGGGAGAGACTGAAGTGTGCCACTACCACATCCACAACTATTCAGAGACAGTTTTGTATCATTGTCACATAATCTCCTGTGTTGGATGAAATCCTTGCAATGTGGTGTTGGCAAGTCAGCTAGAGATTTTTAAAGTGTTTTAAATATCATCTGTGTTCATAACTCTTAATTTATTTAGCACACAGCAGATGTGAATCCTTTTTTGTGCCTCTTGTGTGCTATGGTGATTTTTCTTGGTTGCAGGGTGAAGGTTCTGTTCACTGTTTTTGTCTGTGGATGGAAGTTATCAAAAATAGACAAAGGAGTTAGTCTGGGTAATGCAACTATTGAGTTCATACACTTCATGCAGTTTGTGCTGTCAGAGCTGCAATTATCCAATATTATATTAGGGGAGCATTGTTCCTCCTGGTGTTCAGGTAGTTTTGCTGATGAGATGTTTTGCTGATAGAGACTCAGATAAAAAAACCCTAAACAAACAAAACCAACCAAATGACAAAACCAATGTGTATGTCCAAATTAGATTATTTGCTTTTTTCTTTTTTGAATTCTCCCCCTCCTCCTCTAGCATAACCCTAGATGCACTTAATACTTTTTTTTTTTGCCTGATATTAAACAGAAGGAAGCACTATTATTTGCCTTGAAGTGGCACCAAACATACCTTTCACCATATAAATAGTGCTTTAACACTCTTTGGTTTATTTGATGTCTTTTTCTGTATTGTCCCAGAATACAGCATTTTTTTAATTCAAAGGAAACAATATTGCAGGGCAGAATTTATTGCTACAAAGAACTCTAATTTATTTTCATAGGCTTTTGCTTTCTTTTTTATTAGAGAAGAAGCTTTGCCTCTTTCATCTTGCAGTAGAATACATAACTGGTCTGGCTTCTTCCTTGCTGGCCCTGTTCAGGGAAAATTTAGTAGCAGGGAGAAGACAGAGTAAGGCAAGCTGGAATAAGACAGTATATTAGATTTTGTATTTTCCAGAGAAATTTAAGTGATCTGGGACATCCAGATCATCCAGTTTGACACTCTGGCTAAATAGTTAAATATTAGGGAGGGGAAAAGGAAAACATTACCTCTGTAGGTTTTATCGGTTTTATGTGGGATCGGTTTTATGTGGGATTGTCTTGGTTTGAAAAGACAGGTGTCTGCTTAAGGAAGGTAGGAGCCTCTCCTGAAATGGAAAATGTAAACACCCTCCCTCTGAATTATTATGATTTTGAAATTAAAAGGGTCGCATGCAAAGATATGGGAATAGGAATAACAGCTATTTACTAGGAAAACTAAAAAAAACCCCAAATATAATAGTGCGAACAAAAAAAACCCTATTGACAGAGTCAAAATTTGACCTGACACCCTGTGGGATGGGATGTTGGTAGCAGTCCCATGGAATGGTGGCTGCAGCCTTCTTGCAGTGCCAGCTGTGGCTCTGTTGGAGCAGGGATCCTGGAGAAGGGTGGAGTTTTCCTCTGAAGGTCCAGAGGTGGTGTCGATGGGCCTGATCTTCCTCTGGGAATCCAGTGGAGAAGAAAGCTGCTCCTCTGGGAATACTGTGGAGTTCCAAAGCTCAGATTATATCCAGGTAGGAATGCTTGGCTCCTCCCCCTGGGCGGAGCATCTCCCAGTGGGATGCTGTAATTTTATCAGCCATGCTGTGGCACTCAATGGTCCATGAGCAGAAGATCTCCTGGAGGGAGGATTAGTTGTGAAAGAGATAAAGAAAAACTGCCCAATGAACAGAAAATAAGTGCCCCACTTCCAACAGATAGGAATAGAATATCCCTATTTCCATCCTAAAACAGGGATTTTGCACTATTCTGATCAGTCTGATTTCAATTCAGTTTTGGGATTAAAACTATCTAATTTATGCAGTTTACTGCATGACCCCATGCAGGGAAGAGTGTCTCTTGGTCTCTCAGGCATCTGCTCAGTGCCTCAAGGTGTTTGGGGTGAGTGTCACCAGTTACTGAACTTTTTTGGAGCACACACTCAGATCTCAGGAGCTGTTGCAGCTGCTCAGCAGGGCTGGGCACGGACCCAAAATTTCATCCCCTTTATTTGGAGGAGGAGGAGGAGGAGGTTTGCTTTGTCTGAAGCACTGTACTGAATTCCTAGTTTAAATTCAGAATGTAGCTTCAGTAATGATTACTTTTTTTGGCACTGCCAGCAACTGTGATTTTTACCTATAGCAACTCATTAAAAAGGAAAAAGGTGGGGGTTTTTTGTGAGTTTTTTTGTTTGGTTTTTTTTTTTTTTTTGGTTTTGTTTTGTGGTTTTGGTTTGGTTTTTTTTTTGCTGTTGTTGTTGTTGTTTTTTGTTGTATTTTTTTTAAATGAAAGGCATACTTCCAGGTATTTTGAGGCAATCACAAAAGAGAAACACATTTTCAGTATATAGAAGAGGGAATTTTCCCTTCACATCTCTATGCCTGTGGCCATGCTAGAAGAAATACCATATTACTTCAGAAGGAATTAAATTTACCATCTTTCAGAATTTCTTCAAAGAACAACAAATCCTTGAATCTCAATTTTCTTACCTCAACAGGAAAAGATTGTACATTGTCAATGCAGTTTCACCTTTGGAAAACCTGGCTAAACATGGTTGATGTTATTTATTTTATGAATCCTATCTGTCAGGGCAGGGTAGATTCCTCTGATGTTGCCTTCAGTGCATTTTTAGTGTAGTCCCTACTCTGTTGTTAGAAGACGATGATCACCTTTGGAAAGCAGAGTTCATCTTGCCTGTTTTGAGCCATCTAAAATGCAAATGCATCTAGACAAAGATATTTCTCTAAGCTCTACCTATTGTCAATGGAAAGACACAGGGACAAACAGAAATTAATTGTCCTCCCCCAGTGGGTACCTCAGGATGGAGCAGGTCACTCTCTGCCTCTGCTTGCTGCTTCCCACTGACATAAGACAGAACACATATATCTCACCTTTTTGTGGCAAAAAAAGTTGTATTTATAATATCACACCCCCAGTGAATAACTTCAATTTTCCACATTTATTTCTATGCACCTCCTGCTGTGTTCTGTCATGCTATAAAGGATGTTTACATTCACAGAAAATAACTATTTTGATTATAAAATGTGTAATTTTTTTATTCATATGTCCATTTAGGTTGTTAAAAATTATTTTTTTTATTCTATTAAACCTATTTTTATTGAGGAAGAATTGACATTTCAAAGGATTGAATAAGAAAGTGCTGGGCAGCTTAATCCTCTTCTATTCTAATTTATTTATTTCCATTGATTACAGTTGTTTTAACTGTGCCAAGCTGGGATGTGTTATCCAATTTATTTCTTTCCCAGTGAAGGTAATGAACTACTAGCTCTAGCACTGTCTTCAAAAATCCAATAAAACTATTTTATCAACAATAAAAGATAGGTAATTTTACTGGTGGGACCTGTTAGATGAGTTAGAATGGAGCTACCAGTGAATCATACATGATTTCTTCAGTGGTTTTGGTGAGCAGAATCCTTCCACATGCAGACACACTCAGCCATGTAACAAGTTAAACTTCTGTTTTAGTTTTTAAAACAACCAAGGCCTTTGAGTTTTGGAAAGAAAATGGTCTACATAAGAATCAATGACAAACTACCTCCATGAATCTCATAAGGGCCTGAAAGAGTCACTGTGGGGCAGGAAAGCCTTGGTTTGCTGAGACATAAACTCAAAGATCAATGATGAATGATCAGAAATTTCCAGAATTATTTGAGCCATTTCTGAATGTTTTAAGCTGTAAAATTTGAAAATTTTATTAGTTACAGGTAGGTGACCAAACAGATCTGTGGCTGTTTCTCATCCAGGAAAACCCAATCCTTGCTTTCTTTCAGCTGATAAGATATCCCAAATAAAGGCTCACTCAGTGAGGAAGAGCAGCCTCAGAAATGCTCTTCTGGCTCTCGGTGTACAAGAGCGAGGATTCAACAAATGCAAAACTTGGTGCTCTCTTGTTCCTCTTGTCTGGAGTGATTTTTTTGACATGCCATGGCCCCTGGTGGCAGAAAACACCTCTGACTGCTCTGGTTCCCTCTGACTCCTTCAGCAATTACCTCAACTCACTGTCACATTTGCTTCTTACTGCCTCTGTGCTGTCATGCTGCTGTTGCTGTGTGGTTTTGCCTTTGCTCTTATCAGACAAACCCACCCACCTGTGCCTTCTGTGTTGTAGGTGCCAGCTTACAAAGGTAACCTTGTCTCTCTTTTTGCAGGTGGAAGATGCATTGAATGAGGCAGATTTTCAGCTCAAGCTGGACCTGCACTTTACTGATAGTGACCAACAGTAAGTGCTGGTTTAAAGCTCAGTTGGTAATGTGGGGGTCTGTTCAACCAGAAAATTACTTTGATGAAATGAATCCTTTTTAAAAAAGGAGAGCTTTGATAAGGCTCCCATTTGCCTTAGTGTTGAAGTTTTCCTGTTTCTCCTCTCTGTATTTGAAGTGTGTATCTCATGTTCCTGCTTAAAGGGAGAACATTTTTTTCTCCTTGAAGTGTAAGTTTCTCAAAGGTTTTAAGTGTTTGTCTATCTCTGCTGCTGTTAAAGGGAATATCATCACTGACCTCCATATGGTCAGGGTCTGTGACTCAGGAATGCATTCATCTCAGGAGGCAATGAAGTATTTTCTGGCCGAAGACAGGAGTTATGAACATGTTAAGCACTTTTCTTCTATTTAGAACATAGCCTCTACATTTTAGGAGGAAGTAGTTTTCCTGTAGAATTTGATTTCTTCTAACTGAATTTGATTCTGTAATCTTAGGTGAAGGGGGAGTAGCATCCCTTCCTGAGACGTAGCAGGAAGTGTGATCCCAGATGTTTTTGAGCCTCACTGAATCAGGGAAAAGTTCCAGTGACTTGAGTAGCATTTATGGGGAGTGGGAGGGGATGCAGAGAAATCATCTGAACTGTGTTTCATGCTCAGACTGTCCCCGCGGGATTTTGTTCATACCCACAGAGCGCACAAACAAATTTCAAGCACATATTTCTGTTAGCGTCAAGATACAAAAAGACAAAATTTGTTCTCTCAGGCAGGGGGGACTTAACTATCAGTGCTTATGGATCTTAAAGAGAGAAAAAACAAGCATTAAGTTATAGCCAAAAATAAAAAGAACTGAAACATTTAGGTTATGGAATTGTGCTCTAGCCCTACACCTAATTTCTTTTATCACCTGAAAGATTAGTGTGATTTACTAGAAACAAAAGTAGTGAATTTTAGAAAATTATATTCTGCAAATATCATTGAAACATTTCTTGGAACTAGCCATGCACCACTCAGCCATCTATTCCTAGGTTTTCTAAGATCTGGAAAACAATTGGCTTCAGATGTGTCTTTAATGCCTTAAAATAATTCCTCTTTAGAAGTTTCACTTGCATTGGGAGGATCTGTTTAGGTGTGCTCCAGGTTTACAGCTCAGTCTCCTGTCCTGTAGATGACTCAGATATCATGTGGTTGACTGCACACTAGGATAGTTATTCTGAATAGTTATAAACAAACTTTTAATTAAAGTCTTGACTTTTATTTACTGAAAAAACAAAGAAAGAAACCAACCCAAAACCCAGAGAAGCTAATCGAACTTGTACTGTTTCTTGGCAGTTCAATTTCTCTTTTGAATTGTGGTCTCTTCCAAAAAGTTTTTTTTTTTTCAGATTGACAAACTGGAAAGGTGCTCAGAATATTTTAACTGTGTCTGACATAGGACTGCTTCTAACTCTCACAAATTGCCTGAGTTGATTGTTCTTACACAGAAGAACACAAGTGTTGTATTCGCTGGGAAATGCCCCAACAAAGGCTGGAATGATGAATCCGACTCCATGTTCTCAGAAGACTAATTTATTACTTTATGATACTATATTATATTAAAAATACTATACTATACTAAAGAATACAGAAAGGATACTTACTAAAATACTAAAAAGATAATAATGAAAAACTCCTGACTCTTTCCAGAGTCTTGACACAGCTTGGTCCTGATTGGCCAAAGAGTCAAAACAACTCACACTAGAATCCAATGAAATCACCTGTGGGTAAACAATCTCCAAACACATTCCACATGAGCAAAACACAGGAGAAGCAAATGAGATAAGAACTGTTTTCCTTTTCTCTGAGGCTTCTCAGCTTCCCAGGAGAAAAATCCTGGGCGAAGGGATTTTTTCAGATAATGTGAATGCCCCACATGAGCAGTGCGGTGTCCCATCTATGAAGACTCAAATAAACTGAACACTTTGCTAAATGCATTTGCTTCTGCTATTTAGATCTTGATGTACCTACTAGTGCATATCTGGACATCAAGGGCAATCACCAGGGAAAACTAGAACTGTGTCACATCTGTTCTTCTTGTATACTGTATATTCATATGTAACTCTGCATATGTTCTTTATGGTTTTTGTATTTCTGTTTATATTAATTACATCTACATTAGTATTAATATTTAAGTTTGGCACGAGCATAGCACAAGATGCTCTTCAGTTACATTAACACTTACGAAGCTGGGGAGTGATAAAATTTCATCTCAAGCCATCTCTGTCTGCTGCCTGTAGCACATTACAGGCTGTGCCAGCTCAGCCTTTCACTGACCCCTGCAAACCCCTTTCCCTTGCAGGCTGAGGGATGTGCCAGCCATCCCCATGATCAGCAGCCGCACTCTGTGCCTGCACTTCCACCCCCGCCGAGGGCTACACCACCACGTTCCCGTCATGTTCGACTATTTCCACCTCTCTGTGGTCTCCGTCACGGTGCACGCCTCCCTGGTGGCTCTGCACCAGCCTCTGATCAGGTAATGGGCACAGGAATGGCTGTGGGAAGGCAGAGGAGTTTCCTCTGCTGAGTTCTCTCATACAGTTTGTTCATTGGATGGGAGAAGCAGAGAGGATAATTTAATTTAAAGGTTTTTTTGGTCCTGGGCTGATAGGCTGGGGATTGGGGTTTAGAACTAAACTGTGACACAGACCTCTTCCCTTGGTATGAAACTGGGGATCTGGTAAAAAAATATCAAAATTTTGGGGAAGAGGTTAAGAGTTTGGATTAGCCTTGGTCTCTATTCCCCACCTGTAATGGGGAAAATTCAAATTGTGTTTTCCTTGGTTGTTTTTCCTCTTTAGTCTAAAAGCAACTAAAAGCTTTTACATTTTTTCTCTCTGATGATTTTTAAAGCATTCAGGACAGCCAGACTCATCCATGGCCTCTGTGCATGAGCATAATTCATGAAGTGGTTTGGAGGAGGCACACAGGAGTCAGTGCTGGCTAAGGCTCCACTGGATTTTCCTTTACAGCTTCATTTAGCTCGACTGTGCAGCACTATAATACCAGCTGCCATGGGGTCTAGGTGTGCTTTGTGTTATCTGAATCATAATGACAAGAAAATAATTCAGAACTACTTTAAGTAAAACAGGGCTGGAGGTCAATATCTTCTAATATTTAGAGCAGGTGAAGGGAAGCAAAGGTCTTTCTAACAATTTACCTCGAGGCCAATCTTGTCAGACCATGAGATAGAGAGGGCTGGAAGGGAGGGAGAGAACTCCTTTGGTTTTGAAGCAAAATGCAGCATTCAGATTTGTTCAGCTTCCCTTAACTCCAGCAAGGTCTTTCGTATGAAATGACCAAGAAATTTTAATTTTGTCAAATATTGTGCAAAGAGCATGGTGTCAAAAAGGAAAGACAAATCTGTAGAGTTTTTTTTTTCCTCAGGTTTGGTGTTTTGACTTAATTCTTCTTTGCTTCAGTTCTCTATCAGTGTAAAGGCATTGCTTGAACATGATTCCACAGAATGAATTGGGATTGTAAGAGGCTGTGACTGAGATTGTGAGAAGTTATGGAAGCCCCATCCCTGAAACTGTTCAAGGTCAAATTGGATGGGGCTTTGAGCAGCCTGTGTAGTGGAAGATGTCCCTGCCCCATGGCAGGAAGGTTGAAACAAGATAACCTTTAAGGTCCCTTCCAAACCAAACCATTCTAAGGCTGAATGAATCTGTGAGACATGACAGGGATGTGTCTGATACCAGCAGATCAGTGACATATCTGTGTTCTGCTGATGTGATACAGGTAACTGCTGTATCTCTGATTCTCTGTGTGTTGACTTTTTAAACAGTGAATTAGATTGTAAAAGATTACTTCTAACCAGAGAGTTTTGATCAGATAATTTGCTCATTTTTCTACTACAGGAAAGGATGAAAGAACAATAGCTTAAGAGGCTTAATGACTGTTTCCAGTTCTGTGTTATCCTCTAATGAATGGGGATGCACAGCCTTGTTACTCTTATTAGGCATAAATCACATGATGAGCAACTGCTCCATAGTCAGATTATTATAGCTTTTAAAGTACTATTTTGTGGGTATTTGTGAACTATACAATGTATTTACTTAATGTGGTGGAATGAAGATTTTTGGCAACACAATATATAGTCTCATTTTCTTGAGCCCATAAAATCATTTGCTTAAGCCCATAAAATCATTTTAAAGAGGGATAGTGAGGATTTATCTACTTCTTGATAAATATTCCAAACCCAAAGAGTTTTTATATCATGCATTCTCTATGTATAAATCAGGATGAAGACAGTAATGTAAAATAAATGGCACTTCCAAGCACTCTAAAACAAAACCAGCCAATTAAAACCTATTTGGGTTTCCCACAGCTCAGAACTTACCTTTTTATCATTTATCATTGGAGTTTATTAGAAGTATAAAAAAATTAAGTATACCATCAGATTTTTTTCATAACACAATAGAACCTGAATGACTATAGAGTTGTGGGGTTTTTTTGTCACATTATAAGAAAAAATAAACCCCAAATCATGCAATCACAGAATGGATTGGCTTGGAAGGGACCTTAAAGATCAGTTAGTTCCAGCCCTCCTGACATGGGCAGGGACATCTCCCACCAGACCAGGCTGTTGAGATCCCCATCCAGGCTGGCCTGGAACACATCCAAGGATGGGAATAATTATATTATGAAGGAAAAAAAAAAATATCTAGCAGTGTTTCACTGTGGTTTCATTTGCTACCTTGAACTGTTCCAACATGGCACATACCTTGTGTGTATATACACATTATTCCTACACATATCTGCAGACCCATATGTAAAATTGCAACAGTTCTAGACCTACCCTGAAAATAATTATGTAAAATTGAAATTCATTGCTATATTAAAGTTTTCCTGCAACACCACTTTACCTGAAGCACATCTATCAGCTCATACATACCAAGTGGACTCAGCTTTTCATATTTTGTCAGCTCTGATAAAAAATTAGATACTCTTGTTCAAGTTCTTCCATGTTGTTTGTGTTTAAAGAGGAAAACCAGCAAGACCAATCCAGGCTTTTTCCTTCAGTGTGGTGCATACTCACAAACAGCTCCTGCTGGGGAAACCTTTCCAGGGTGCCTCCATTACCTCCTGCTTCTTTGACAAGTGAACATTTTGATATTGATGCTTGTCCTGGTTGAAAATTCTGATATAATAAATATTACATTAGGTTTGAGACTTTGAAGCCCTCAACTTTTACCAGCCTGAGAATGAGTGAAATTCACATGTCTGGGATCATTTGCAGGCTTCTGGATGGGAATTTTGTGGTTCAGCTTTTCTAAATAGTGTAACACAGCTTTTTGACAGAGTCCAAGTTTATGGCAACTGCTAATGGCTTTGTGGACTTACTGAGAAAGTGAGAGGCTGAGTAGGAAGGTGGTGAGGCAGACTTTGAGTGAACTCATCTCCAGCTTTGTTAGCACAGAACCATAGAATGGTTTGGGTTGGAAAGTACCTGAAAGATATTTAAGTTCCAACTCCCCTTCCATGGGCAGGGATAAATTCCACTGTCCCAGGTTGCTCCAAGCCCCATCCAACCTGGCCTGGACACTTCATGGATGGGGCAGCCACAGCTTCTCTGGGCAACTTGCACCAGGGCCTCACCTCCCTCACAGTAAAAAAAAAAAAAAAAAAAATCCTGAAATCTGAAATAAATCTATTTTTCAGTATAAAACCATTTCCCCTTGTCCTATCACTACCTCCCCTTGTCAAACATCTCTCTCCTTCTTTTTTATAAGCTACTCCTAGGTACTGAAAGGTGCTGCAAAGTCACCCTGGAGCCTTTTCTTCTCAAGGCTGAACAATCCCAGCTCTCTCAGCCTGTCCTCAGAGGAGAGATGCTCCAGCCCTCTGATCACTTTTGTGGCCTCCTCTGAGCCTGCTCTGAGAGGTCCACACTATCCCAGAGCAGCACTGCAGGTGGGGTATCACAAGGGCAGGGCAGAGGAACAGAATCCCCTCCCTTCACCTGCTGCTCATGGAGCTTTGGATGCAGCCCAGGACGTGCTTGGCTTTCTGAGCTGCACATTTTTGGCTCCTCTCCAGTTTTCCATCCACCAGAACCCTCAGGTTCTTCTTTGCAGGGCTCTCTCAGTGAGTCTCAGTCTGTACTCTCACCTGGGAATATCCAAACTCGGGGGTGACACTTGGATCTGTTGAACCTCATGAGGGTCTTGTGGGCCCACTTATCTCCAGAGCAATCATATTTGCTGGACCTGTGGGATGACCACAAGCATGGTGTGATGCTTTGGGGCTTGGATTGCCTCATCTCTTTGCTCCTTGGGCAGCTGCATCCCTTTGCAGCAGAGAAGGGACTGCTTGGTTTTACTTGTCCTTGCTGAGCACTGAGCCAGATCTTGGTTAAAAACTCTTTCTCTGATCCTTAGAGATCTTTGACTTCTCTAAAAAGCACCCCATGAGTGGCTCAGGAAGCTGGACTGCCAGGGACCAAGTTTAAGACTTTCCTTTCCAGGCAGGAGTGGAATAATAGGGGAGAACTGCAATGTAGGGCCAGTGGCTGTGATAGCTGTTGTCTTGACCTGAAACACTTCTCCCCTCACATGTGTGGGGTACCTAAGCCCAAACCCTTTGACAAGGCACAGCAGGACACTGTGACACCAGGGCTGGAGCTGTGCTGGGGCAGAGCAGGGACAGCTGCTGTGCTGGCTGTGGTGTCTGCACTGAGTGCTTCTGGCACCTGCAGATCATGGAGTTGTATTTCAGACTTCTAGAATGTGGGAGAAATAGAGCAGAACCCACAGCCAGAGCTGGATGCCACATCCTAATATAACACAAGTGGCAGTTCTCTTTGGAAAGTTGAGAGCTTGCCTCTGGCAATCTCATTTTACCCAGGGTGACAGGAGATGAGCAGGTGAGCCTGTCAAAAGATAACCAAAAAAAGGGAACGATGTCCAAGCTTGAGTCTGCACCCCTGATGAGGCACTGCCCTCCAAAAACAGCCTGAATACCTTCCATTCTCTTACCTAAGATCCAGGGGCTAAATGTGAGCAGATACTTGTAAGAGGAAGGTGAGGAGGAGGAGGAGTGGGGGCTTTACACTCAAGTTTTCTCATTTGTATGGATGAGTTTGGTTTCTGGCCTGAGGCACTGACTTCTCCCTTAGCTCCCTGTCACTAGCCAGGGCTGTGAGTGCAGCCAGTGCTCATTAGCCCAGCTGCAGCTGTTAGGAAAGATATTTTGCTCCAGCATAACTCAGACTTCAAGGAATATTTCATTTTTTTCCCCAAGGAAACTTTGGTGGGTCTGTGGTGTAGAGGTCTGCATAGTCTCAGGCATGCTGCAAGCACAGTGCCTTACTTACACTGGACTCACTTAGGAGGCAAACACAAGAAACATGGCTCATTAATTCTAGAGAGCTCTTCACTGCTTCCCAAAGAATGAAAACCCAATCCACCAAGGAAATTAAAAAAAGCCAGTCTTGAAATTGCTGCAGATAAGCAGATCCTTTGCCATGGGCAGCTGGCAAACCTGTTTCCCCTTGCTTACACATGAGAGGGGTTTATTTTTCCCAGCTTTCTGGATTCTCCTCAACTTTCTATTCCTTTCCCCAATTCCAGACATAAGTTTATGTGAAAAAAAAAAAAAAAAGAGTAGGCTTTCAGGATTTTACTTGTTAACATTGAATTTTTAATTGTTCATCTCCAAATCACTGTGAAAAACCAAGAAATCTTGGTGAAATCTGAGATGGGGAAATAATATAATATAAATTTTGTTGGTAGAGCAACCAAGACACAGATACTCAGTTTTTCAGTGTCTTTACCTTGTTCTTTCTGGAAGAGGAAACAGAATCAGAGGGGCACAGTGTATTTAAAGACTGCTGATCTAGCCCTGATCTTGTTCTCTGCTTCCCTACACTGAGGAATTAGGCCAAGCCTGGCCCTTCTTGAGCAATTTTATCTCATCTAAATTTGTTTATTTCCAGGCATTCTCCTGTTCCTCAAAAGCACAACTGAACCATCTATAAGTGATACACACACTGTGCTGCCTTGTGTACCTTGAATCTGGGTGCAGATTATGCAGGTCCATTCTCCTACAGCTGGAAGTGTTGCTGGCTCCTACCTATGGGCAGCTTGTGTCTGAAACTGAACAAATCATTTACTGGGGACTAAAGTTCTTCACTTATTCCCCCTCTCCACACTATTAGCAAATAAATTAATCTGTAGAAAGAAATAGAATTTTTATGCAGTAAAGAGCTATTCCTTCCATAATATGTTTATTAGAAGAATATTGGTTTATATTATTTTCCTCTAGGAATACATCTGTTATAACTGGGTGGCTTTTCCTTTGAATTTTCTTTTATTTGGTAGTTTGTTTCATATCTGCAAAGATAAACCTCCACTTTGTCATGCCATTCTCCTGTGCTACCAGCTGAGAAATCACATAAGAAAAGCATGACAATTTCTGAATCAAATTTAAAAAGAAAAATCCCACTCAAAAGTAAATTAAATATCACCACATAGCTTTATCTGCTTTCAAGTTTTATAGCAACTAAGGTTAAGTTCAGGACAAATGAGCCAGCATTTTCCAGCAGTCAAAAATCACTAAAGATTTCAAAACAGATTCCCCCTCAACTCTGTTGGTATCTAAGGAGAGATATGTATTTTCATTAAAATTTAATTTTAATAAACCTTATCAGTTTTACCCAAAAAGCTCAGAACATTTTACAGTCACAGATTAGAACCTTAGTGAAACTCCTTGAGTAAGAGAGGATCATGTCTAGAGCAACACAATCCATAAACATCCACAGATTGTTCTTAAAAAAAAAATAACAGATCACCCATGTACCCTATGGCAATGTGCCAGTAGGATTTGGCCAAAAACTATATTAAAGGTTTGAGTTAAAACAATGAGGGAAATCAGTGTTGTCACTACAATTTTCCTGATCTGTGGGAGAAGGCAGTTACTGGTGAAATGCAAAGCGATGTTAGTGAGGTCTGTGAGGCTTTAATTCTGAGTTATGCTATTTCTATGGGACTGATTTATATTTTAAATTTTTAAAGCAGTAGTATTTTATGTATAAGGTACTGAGATATAAAGAAGTAGTTTCTCCAAGGATCTGGCCTAAATGGGACACAAATTCATTTCTCAAATTTCCACTCCTGGTTTACTCACAAGATTGAAATTTCTTGTCGTTAGAAATATGATGATTATGTGTGTATGAAGGTTGTTTATACAGTTTGATAATTTATATAGTGCAAGGTAGGTTTTTTTTTCCCCAAGCAAGAATCAGATCCTATTTTTTCCCCCATTCTGATAAAAACTTGCCTTTGTAAAAAAATTGTTTTGCTTACCAAAAAATCCCCAAACAACTAAACCCTTCCCTGCTACAAAAATAAAGACCCAAAACCCCAAAACAAAACTAAAAATGAAAGAAAAGTATTTCTTTTTTGGGCAGGTGAATCTGAAAGAGAGCATGGTTTTCTATTAAACTACCCTAAAGTAATTTTTCGGATTTGCTTCAATAACACATCTGAATTAACATTTATCAAGGGCATTCAGTTTCTTATGCTAGGAAATTGTAATTTCATTTATATGTAAGATAATTGTCCACAGAAGAGAAAAAAACAGGGAATGATAATTTAATATTTTGTGCTACACAAGAACCTAGTGTTGCCACATTGAATTCTGCAATAGCAAGTTCAAAAGAACCAGAAAGTTCAACACTTATTACAATGAGCAATTCATTCCAAAAGATGTTACAGAGGCCAAAAGTATAAATCACAAAGTCATGGACACAAATTCATAGAAGGTAACCATGACTGCTGGAAATAATTGCTTGAATATAACCTTTGAGTCAGAAAGGTCTTAAATTTTGATTGCTGGATCTTGCAGGCCGTAATGAAGGGAAAAAAAAATGGACTTTTCAAGGCAGTTTACTGTACTGTGTGTCCACAGATGACTACTGCAATAATTGGGAGACTCCTTTGAAGGATAAGGGTATAAAATCATAGAGTTATAGAATGGTTTGGGTTGGAAGGGACCTTAAAGATCATCTCATTCCCTGCCATGGGCAGGGACACCTTCCACTGGACCAGGTGGCTCAGGGCCCCATCCAAGCTGGCCTTAAAATCTTCCAGGGATGGGGCATCTACAAATTCCCTTGGTAACCTGAGCCAGGGCCTCACCAGCTCATGGTCTCATGGATAAGGTTATCAAAAGGCCAGCTCAAAGAGAACCCATGAAACATTTCACTGAAAATATTAATAGTTCTGCATGCACACACTTTAATCCTCTTGGGCACACACACATGTTACCTCTTTTGACCTTTTTTATCCTGACTCCAATTAAAAGCTGAGGTTATCATACTGGATAAGGATCTAAATGTTGATATTAAATCACTGCTATTAAATAGATAGTCCAAATGGACACATAAGTAACCAAGGTTCATGATTCATATAAATGAGAATGGTTACAGAAATAATTAGAAGAAATAAATACAGTGAAAAAATAATTGATGTAGCAATGAACCTGTTATTGCTAATAAAAATTTTCTTCCATCACAATGTACTTCAGATAATATTAGAGGGACTCAGCAGTTTGTAAGCCTTCCACTTAAACTTACCCTCAGCAGACTGATGATGTTTTGGCACGTTTCCCAAAAGAAGGTTTTTGTTTTACAGTGCTATGTGAAATCAATTTCCATAAAACCAGCAGATTAAACCCCCTTCTCTGCTCTAAAAGCAAACGATAAACAAAAAAAGGCATTAAAAACTGCTCTTCTTTCCCTTTAAACCTTTGAAAGCTTTGCTCATATTCAAATGAAGAGTTTTTATATGTGCACAGAACATTTGTTTAAGCTTCTCTCTCTGATACCACAGCAATCATTTTTTATTTTTGTTTCTTGAGCCTTTCCAGCAGACCACAGCAGACAACATCGTTCAATAACAGCTGAAATTATTCAGAGCAGTGTATAGCTCTTGTCTGTTGGAAATAGCTTTATTTATTTGTTTATTTATTTATTGCTTTTATCTTAAATGGTGCATGTAGGATATACATGGAAAGCCTTCCTGCTGCTTAGAAGCAACCAGCTGGAAATTGCTTTGATCACATAAATTAAAATATACATAAGCAAGAATAGATATTTGCTGATTTGTTCTACCCCATCCTCCTTCTTATGGAATGACCTTTTTGCCAGTATTTATCTATAACAAGCAGCAGTTTTGTTCTACAGACAAGACAGGGATTTGTGTTCAACCTTCTGAAACTGGTCCAATTTGTAATTTTGCTTGAGATCTTTTTTCCAATGTTGCAAAACTCTTTCACACAAGAACCTCACCTTTTGTATGGCTATTAACAAATTTTTTTTTGTTTGTATCTTTATTATAAATCCTTCCAGAATTCAAGAAGTATTTTGGGAATACTCCCAGGCAGATGGTGTGATTCTTGGGGCTGCCCTGTGCAGGGTCAAAAGTTGGATTTTGGTGATTCTTGTGGCTCCTTTCCATCTCAGGATGTTTTGTGATTCTATGATTCTCTGTTTTCTGTGTGTTTCTGTATAGCACTCAGCACTTTTTGGTAAAGGCAACCTGTCCTTAAAAACTGAATCTGGTGTAGATATCATTTTATTAGTTTTATCTGAGCTGATGTGACCATGTGATACACATCTACACAGAGAAATAACTTTGGATTGGAAAGGCATTGCAGCAGGAGTGGCACTTCCCTGTGGCTTCTAGTTCTGGCACATTATGGTTTTAAGATATTTTTTGTGCTCTCCATCCTGGAAGGTTTTATTCTTTCAAGAAGACCAGGTCTCCTGGGTACAAGGGGATTTGGGATTCTTGGATGGGCATCAGATACCTGTGGATGGTGATCCCAGTTTGAGAGCTGTAGCACAAAGCCAGTGGCATTGCATCTGCACTTGGTACAAACAGCAAATGTGTTTTTCCTTTTCCTCTACAGTTCATAATTTCAGTTCCACCTTTTTCTGCATGTTTTTTAAGAACATTTCTGGTTGCTTTCATTGCACTTTAGTGATCACAGTTGGTAATTTGACTCATTGCATTCCCCACAAGTAGACTAATTTCCCTCTTGAAATATTGATGTAGTTTGTGTACAGCATGTGTTATCAGAAGGACTAACAGTATGGTTATCTCATCTCCAGTTGTTGATGAGACAGTCATCCAGCCTCTCTTTACAGTCCACAATTAGAATTAAATACTTGGAGGGTAAAATTCCTCTGATCTGTTTGATATCACTGCTTCAGCAAGAGATGACTCATGCTGGAAATGCCAGTTCCTCTCCAATGAATATAAAGGCATCATTAACTGGGGTGTAAGTACTGCTCAGATTAGTCCAAAGTATGAGCCCTGACTGTGCATCAATACTCTGGTGGGCTTGATGCTGAGTAAACTTCAGACAGGTTATTCCACCCTTAATGGGTTCTTGGTCTTCAACAGCAAATGTACAAATATAGCCAGAAGGGAGCACTAACCACAATAGTCAGCACTGAGAATAAAACAACTTACATTCTGACAGTTTTTTTTGAGGAAGAATTTGGATAACAGTGAAATCACATTGCACCCAGAAAAAATAAAGATTTTTTTGGCTGAAGTCTTATCCTTTTGGTGCTGAAAGCTAATGCCATGGGAGAGTGAGAAGTGGCAACCAAACTTCCAATCTACTATAAGTTTGGGATGAGCTAGAAAAGATATCAGTAATTAGGAGAGATCATGCACAACTCAGAGAGGAAGGGTTAAAGACAAAAGTGTGGTTAAAGACAAAGATGTTGCATCCATCAAGGTGCAAGCTGATGAGAGGTGGCATAAGAATGTGATCTGTGTGGGTAGATGGAAAGGTTGTGTTGATGAGATGTTATGCTGGAGAAAGATCTGTAAAATAGCAGAGAAAGGAGTGAGTTAAAGATAACAGTCAAATCACCTGACTGAATGCCTAGAAAACAAACTTCATTCACATTACTGCACACTGGGCAATGACCATTTTCAAGGAAAACATGAATTTACAGTTCAACTTGAAATAAACAAAAGCAAAACTCACCAAAATTGTAAATCTTTTCTAAGAAGGAAATAGTACTGGGACAACAATGATTCTTCTCTAACAATGCTCCTCTGATTACTTTTTTCTTCTCAATTTTTCTCCTTCTAGTTTTGCTCGTCCAGGCAAAGGTTCATGGCTTGGTAAAGGCAACCTGGAGGCAGGACCAGACCAGTCCAGTATGTCATTAGAAAATCTAGTGTTTGGAGCTGGCTACTGCAAGCCCACTTCTTCAGAGGTAAGGAGGATGAGGAATGATGTCTTACCTCAATTCCATCACACAGAGCATCCACATTGTCTGTGGAGAACATGTAATGGTTTTATATTTCCCATAGAGGGATTTTTTGGAAGAATGACCCTTCAAACATTTCTGCATGAACCACCTGGCACTTGGCTACACAATTCCTGGGTGTTCAGTCCCCACCTCCATGGGCCATTTCATGGTTCAAGATGTATGCATATACCCCCCCCAGATAGTGACACTTTTAAGACAGGATTCACCTGACCAGGTGTCTGATGTCAGGTGAAATTAATTATTCAGGAAAAGGTCCTGGCTTGCAGTTCTTGTGTATGACAGTCAGAGGATATGAGTCATTATTAAGGATGTTATGGAAGAAGGTTTTGTGTCCAAGAGTATTGTGTGTGCTGGTGACAGGGTGTTACACACAATGCAGGTCCCACAGTTAGTGTGTGTCTTTTATCTTGCTACTTACCACAGGTAAAAAGGTGCAATTTTTGTGCAATTTTTAAAAGAAAGTTGGTTGTTTTAAAATGATTCATTGATTTTTTTGTTGATCTTTTTTCTAATTTCTTTTTTATGTTAAGTGCTAGTATTTTTGGTTTTTTGTTGGTTTTTTTAAGTCAAAAATGTTTCCTCAGCCCTAGAAACTCACCCCAGAATATTGCAACCATTAACCTGTTAAGAAACCTTGATTCAAGGCTTCTGATTAACATGCTGCCCTCAGCTTCCCTCAACCTTTCCTGTCAAAGCTTTTCTGTATAAATATTAAAAATATGCAAGCCTAGAGCAGTTAGTACAGAGGAACTACCAGGGAATTAACGAGGGCTGAGAGAATGTTTGGCCTGAGGCTGCTATCCCAAACATTGGGTCAGTGTATGCTTTTGGCAAACAAACTGACCTCAAACTCTGCCTCTCTGGTACACATCATAGACATTTAAATAACTGTTTGTATTTTGGGCCAATCTCATCACATTAGAGAGAGTCTTCTTTGGAGAGTGGTGCCTATTTTCATTATCCTCTAGATAAGTTTCTGTTAAAATAAGAGAAATGGAAAGTTCTCCCCTCCCATTTTTGCTTTTTTATCATGGAGAATCTTGGTCTGTTGTAATTAGAAAAAAAAAAACCCCAAACTTATTTCCTTCCCAATTTTCTTCCTTAGCTGGAAACTCTATCTTCTACCTATCTCTGTGACTAATTTTTTTTAATGGCAGGATAACTGTGAGTTGACCTTAACTGGAAGGCAGGTGCTCACCAAGACATTCTATCATTCCCCTTCTCAACAGGACAGGGTGCAATAGAGAAAAATTGTGGGTAAAGTCAGTTTAATGAAGCAAAATTAAGGCCATGTGCAGAAGCAAAGGAAAACAAAAGATTCATTCTCTCTTCCCATCAGCAAGTGATGTCAAATCACTTCCTGGGAAGTGGGGCTTCAGGGTGTGAAGTGGTTTCTCTGGAACACAAACATTATAACAGTGAATGCTCCCCCTTCACCTCCTTTTCCTCAGCTTTTATTACTCAGCACACATCCTATGGTATGGAATATCCCTTTGGCCAGCTTGGGTCAGCTGGCCTGGCTGTGTCCCCTCCCAGGGTCTTGCTCACTCCCACCCTGCTGATGGGGGAATGTTGGAGACAGTGCTGGTGCTGGTGCTTGATGCCTTGTCAAGGCTGCCTAGAACAGAGACCAAACAGAGCTAAAGAATAAAGTGGGGATTTATTAAAAGGCCTCCATGGATACACCTTGGGCAGCACAAGAACCCAGCCAGGGCTACACCCAAGATGAACCCAAAATGGTCACAAAAAATGGGTGACCAAACATGAGGTCTCTCACTTTTATAAGTTCTGGTCCATTTGCATATTGGAGTTAATTGTCCAATTATAGCTGTAGCTTATGAAGTCCCATCCTTGTTTTTCTGTCTTCAGTCCATGTTGTTTATGCTCTTGGGCCTAAAATTTGGATCATTTGTCCTTGGTCCACAGCTAGAGAAGGAATTGTTTTGTCTACCTGCTCTGTGCAGAGAGCTTACCATCCCCTAATATGAAGCTCAGAACTACACACTGAAGCAGTACAGAATCTGAAAATATAAAAGCTAAAACCTGAGGCATCATGCTCAGCAGGAGCCAAAACACTGCAGTGCCACCAGCACCTCTGCAGCCACCAATGCCCAGCACAGCACTGGGAGGGCTGCCATGGGCAAAGTTAACTCCATCCCAGTCAGAGCCAATACAATTATTATTATCCTAGCAGATGAACTATGAAATACCAAAAGGAAATTGCTCTGCCAAGAACTGGCTTTAGCACACTGCTACCCTGCAGTCATCAGAATGCCACACACCAACCATCATAAATATAATTCTGCACAGTCCACATGGCCAGATGTGCATTTGCTTAGCTTCAGAAACCTCCATAAGTCATGACATCTGTTCTTGAGTTGAGTGTTTTAATTTAATAGACCATGATGGCCTTTTTGCCTATGCATGATGCATGATAATGAGCAAAAGCTATTTTCTCTTGGCTTAACTTTAAAAAAAAAATAAAATTCAGAGCTAGAAAAGAAACTGTTGTGGGGCTATGCCTAATTCCAAAAAAAGGGTATGTGACTGACTGCTGGTTTATATGGAAGTTTATATCAGGCTGTAAGGGATTGAAGGAAGAGGAGTAATATTAGTTCTTACCATGCTGTAGTGCTTGGTCCTGGGTCAAGTTTTCTTCCCTCTAAATACTTGTAGATATGATTCCAGGTTGTTTGAATGTATTTAATAGACTTCAATTGGTTTGGAGAATTTTGCATCATGGCCAGTGGGCATGGGAATGGATTCTACCCTTTTCATGAAGTAAAAATCCCCAAAACCTGCAGACTTCTCTGATGACTTTATGTATATTTTTGTTAGGACCTTCCCTACTCCATGTCTGAATTAGAAACTGTTGATTACCAGAGCTCAAAATATACTCTACATATTTCTGTTTGTAAACTATTCTGATTTGATGCAACTGGCTAAATCTGGGGTGAAGCGTTAATAGATCTGGTCTTCCAAGGCTGACAAAGCTTGGAAGAGAGGCAGAATATGGGGAAATCAATTGTATAGGGATGTTGGTTAGTTTCTTTTTATGTCATAAACTGCCATGGAACATTTAGTCCATGATTGGTCTATGGACTATGGATAGTTGGTCTATTCTGTTTTTAATTTGTTTAGCTCTGTTTTCATCTCCTTCTACATTTCATGTGCATTTCTGTGTTTTCCTTGATCTAAGAAGTCTCCAGGCTTAAGCTCTTAAAATGCATCTCCTGAGCAAGTGCTTTCTGTTCAGTATCTTCTAGGGAACCAAATCTGATTATTCAGTTTACTCAAAGACTGCAAACAGTCAAGACTTTCCTTATTTTAGCCTTAGTTATTGTGAGTAAACCAAATAGAGCTTTCTTTTCCCCTGGCAGATGCAGGTAGATTATTTTTCCAGAATACTTTACCAGAATGCTCCTGGATTTCAGTGTAGGAACTCTAAATCACTGCACCCTTTTTGCCAGGTCTAAGCATAAAACCCCTGGAAAGGTGTGGTTTTTGGTGTCTGAAGCCTTATTAACTCCACAGTTTATTCATTTTCATAGGTTTGTTATAAAATCTACAAATTAGAGAAGCAGATTGGATCACAAAAGTAAATTTTGTTCTCACTAGTGTCATCACATGCAGTAGATGGATTAGTGGCATGGTGTTTTTAGTTTGTGTTGCAAGGGTTTTGGTACCAGAGGGGAAAGTGGGACCAGGGGAGCCTTCTGTGAGAGGAAAGAAGAACCTTCCCCCACATTAAACAAAGACAATCCACCAGTCATAGTTCAGAAAAGATCTGAACATAGTAGAGTAGTGGCTGGGTTTGCAGTAGTCTTAAACCCCCAGGAAAGCCAGAAATGTGCTGAAATATGATATTAAAACTGCCAATTTATGTTTTCCAGGTATTTCTTGAATACAAAGTAGAAGATTCTTACCTTGGTATATCATATATAGGTCATACTTTCCATTTATCCTCTTTTTTCCTGATAGGACTTGGGTGCATCAGAGAGTTAATGTTCTTTTTAGGCCCACAGGTTGACTGTGGAAGTGCTCATCTAGTTTATGTCACTGATTTGCTTTTTCCTCACTGAAAAGGCATTTGACTGCCTTAACTTTTAAAGATAGTCTGCATCAATCAGCTTTTCTTTCCACTTCCTGACCCAATCTTCTGCAATTGGGATGCTGAGGTGCTACTGCTTAATGACAGATCCTGAAGGGTTCTTGTTCTGCACTTCTGACTTCTCACTGTGGAGATTAATTAATGCCAGCAGCTTTGGATTGTACATGTGCATTTTCCTTGGTACTCACCAAATGACTTCTGGACATTACTGACACTTTCCTCATCTCCTGGCTTAGCAGAGTAGTTATAATAATTAATTCTATTTAAACCTAGGTGATTTTTTAACACCCTTCTGTCTCTTCCCATTCCCCTACCTAGCAAACAGGGAACTTCCTTTTCCCCTTTCCTCCTTTCCTCCCTCTCTAACATTTTTATATATCTATACTGCACTTTTCCCTTCAAGCACAATTAAGACAACAAAGATATTTGAAAGAAGATGTTTTTGGTTGTCAGACAAATATGAAGAAAGACAATTTTGTGGTCAAAAAACTAGACAAGAATAATCTACAGAATAATAAAATCTATGAAATAATAAGAAGCACTAGAATTTTTTCAAGTTATTTTCAGCCCATAACCTATGCTCACAGGGAATATATATCACTGTAGATATGTGTTCAAAATAGGATCATATCTACTGCAGTCTTGGGAGATGGCAGTGGGGTGAAACAGCTTCATGAGCTATGTGTGACTGGTGTCCCTTTGGGGAACCTGAATTCCCCTCTGTGTCTGCTAAATTACTTTTCGGTGTGAGGAAGTTCAAGAGGTTGTTTTGGATGTTACGAGGTCTCAACTCCACACTGACTCACTCTTTCAGGTGATCTCAACTGCCCTAAGAGCTGAATACTGGAAAATTACAGCAGTTTTATTTATCTACAATAAAATAAACTATTCCTTGCAGATCTGCAAATTGAGTGGTCACTAACACTTCAGGATTTCTGTGCCTTATCCAGTAGCATAAACCTCTTCTGTATTCACTGTTGTCAGGCTGGTTTAATGTCTTTGTAATATTGTGCATCACATGCCTGCTGTGTTATAATCAAGTTGAATCAATGGCATACTGGGGATTATTAATAAACTGTACTCACAGTAATCTTATTTTCATTTGGCTAGCAGTTGCACTGCAGATAAATTGACTTCTAAGTAATCAGATTGATTAATCATATGATTTCTCATTAATAAGGTACTGGTGTTTGATGAGAAGTGTTCTTCTTTCATCTAGCATTGATGCAGCAATCCCAAAAGACATGAGGTTTATGCCTAGCATAACACAAGGACCAGGAGTGTCATTCAAATAAAATTTGTTGATGATAAATGTTCTTTTCCACAGACAGTTTGCTAATATTTTCATCTTTTCAGCAACATATGCAAAACCTGAGCTATTCTAGCCTAGCACCAAAACATTTTTCAAACCCACATTTTTATGTCTCATAGCAGTCATCTGTGGTTTAGTCTTCTTTTTTTTCTCTGTAGTTATGGATCTTTGGTCAAATAGTTCACTTTTTCAGCTTGAAGTGAGAAGACCCTGAGATTATTTCAGTTCATTTGAGCATAGAGCTAATAACCCCAAAGTTGTGGGTTTGATCCCTGTCCAGGCCATTCACTTAAAAGTTCAGCTTGATGATCCTTGTAGATCCCTTCCAGCTCAGAATATGCTTTGATTCTGTAGTAATTGTGCATCAGAGAGGAGCCCAAATAGGATCTATTGTGAGAATTGTAATATTTAATATGATTCTGTGGTCCTAAGACAGCTGATACATATTACTGGGGTTTTTTAATCAAATTTTCAAAAATCCCGGTATTTAAAATAGCTTTTACTTATAACTGCTCAATGTAGTTTACATCAGAATTTCATCTAGTATTGTTAATTTTACATGGAAATGCCTTTTGTTTTCATCTCAGACTTCTCTGCTTGGGTGTGAGTCTTGAATGGCAAACACTTCTTTCATGTGTTAGAATGCATTTGTAATGGGTGGTTTTAAAAGATTCCTTGGGTGTCTTGCTGATGCAAATGGTGATTAGCTGTGACTGGGACTCCAGCAGATGTCCAACACATAATTATTCTGAAATACTAAGACAGCTGATATACTGCTCTTTATAAAGTGAAATGACAAGTATCTTTAATCAGTATGTTCAAGGCATCATTCGTGGTAATTACTGATGAAATCTTTAATCTTTGGTTGCCTGAAGATAAATGGCTGATCTCTAGAAAAAACCAAATGATCTCCTAGATGTAGCAGAAAATATGTAACTAATAATGTGACAATAACTGGTTTCTTTAATCACTGGCATATTTCTTTTCTGTGATTCTTACTTTCTGATCTGACATATGCAGCATATAGCAAAGCAATGATCTGCATTTTTATAGAGTTCAAAACTGAGATTAATTTGGGTTTAGGCCTGTAAAATGGTGTTAAAAAAGCCTTGTAATCTTTTTGCTATGGGTGTTCAATGAAAATGCCCTGACATCAACTGGAGATTCTCATGAGACTCCAGATGGGAGGGTGATGGTGACTTATTCTGGAGAAAATCCTTGGGAATTGCTCATATTGGACTGATAATTTATTCCTTTTGTTAAGCAATAGAATTTTCATAGGAAGTTGCTCTTTTTGTATGGTTTTTTTGCTATTTTTCTGCATTGTTTATGTATTGGAAATAATTAGATTGTTGCATTCTCTTTCTAAATCTCATCTAGACTTACATAACTGAAAGTATTTTTATTATGGCTAATTTAGAGGGTTGTGAGTAGTGTGGTAAAAGGCAGACTAAGCATGGAGAACATATTTCTCTTTCACAGCTACTATTAGAGTTATATACTGAAGAATTTATTTGGCTTCCCTCACCATAATTTCTCACTTTGTCTGCATCCATTTATGTGGTTCACTTGGCTGACATTCTTTCAATTCAAGGTATTCCTTTCTAAAGATTTCAGCATTGATATTTCAGGAATTTTATAGGAAGGGGCTTGTGCAATACCTTTTTTTTTTTCTTTATTTCCTGAAGCAAAGTGCAGTAGCAGTGGGAACAGACTTTTTACTCCTCACTTCAGGAGCTGGACTTGTCTGCTCTCTAATTTTTGAAAGAATGTTTTATTATTCACTTTTTCTTTCTTCTCAGTATTTTTCCCAGTGGTACCTTGCTTAAAAATCATGTTCATGTGCCCTAAGGAACACTGATCCTTAGCTCCTAAGGCACAATAGTTCCCACTGACTGATGATGAGAGAGTTCCTGAAGGGAGACCAAATCATCTCTCACAGCTTCTGAGCTGCTGGCCTTTCCAGGGTGAGCAGAGATGCCAACACAGCACAGGGGACATCCATCAAAGCCAACCCTTTGCTATTGGCAAGTGTCCCAGAGAGCAGCTCAGGGACTGGGGAATAAGAAAAGAGAATCCCTCTTTTTCCAACCACTTTGGCTTGTTTTGTGGAAAGAAATCTTCAAGTGACAGCAAAAGCCTACACCTCTGTTCATAGCTATCATGTCAGTCATAGTGACCCAAGAAACAGCTCCACAGCTGATAAGAATTATCAGTTTTGATGCAGTGCTAGGCAGGAACACTTAGAAGTGCAGTGCCTGGAACACCATTCAAACAGTCTAATGTTTTCTCCAAGAATCAGAGAAAATTTGGCAGTGTGATAATCAGATAGGAATGGGCTAAGAGAAAGAGATGGGTCAGCATATTATGATTCTCTAAAGCACTGCCAGACAGAGGTGAATAGCATGAGACAAAAGCTTAGCCAACAGAGCTTTTTTCTTTTTTGTAGCTTTATGGCAAAATAAGAATAATTTTAGAATCTCTTCAGGACAAGAGTAACTTCTTCTGAAAATGACTTAATCACATATCCAGAATCTGTACTCAAATGTTGGAATGAGTGTCAAAAAGAAAATAAATTTGTATCAAAATTGGTTAATTCTTCAAGGAAGCTCTTTGCAACACCAGGAAAAGCATGTGAATATTCATGCAGTTACACACGTGAGTACTTGGGTGAGAATATGGGTCTAAAGACTTATTTAGGGTAAGCCAGACACAGTCAGAGGAAAATGAGCTTACACTACCTATTTGACTGGCATAAACCTTGAGAAATCAAGGTTCCAGTCAGCCCAGTTTTACCATAGTATTTACCTCTGCTGTTCCCAGCTTCACCGTATGGTTTTTGAACAGGGTCTGATGGATTGTTAATATCTGGGCACTCAGTCCCTGCATGATCCCAGATTGGCTGGGTGTGTTGAAGGAGCTGCAGTATTGTTCATCTGCTGCCTCTGGTTCCTAGCAGATCAGATAAGGCCAAGACAGATAAGCCTTTACTCATCCCTTTCTTCCTTGTCTTCTTCATAGACTCAGAGAATGGTTTGGGTTGGAAGAACCTTTAAACATCATCTAGTCCAAACCCCCTGCAATGAGCAGGGTCATCATCAAATAGAACAGGTTGCTCAGAGCCCTCAAACCTGGCCTTGAATGTTTCCAGGGATGGGATGTTGCCCTGTTCTTCTAAGTTCTTCTAAGCCTTCTAATGTTTACATTTTTGTAATGGAGTTTCTTACGCGCATTTATGTAAATAATCATTGTTTTTGTATTCTTTTCTGGAGAAAAAGAAAATTAATAAACTATTAGTTTGACCAGTGTCATTGGAGAGGTGGCAATTTCATCCTCCAATCCAGAGTCACTTTTCAAAATATATATATATATCAAAGTCAAGAATAAACTTCCCTTCTTTCTTACCTTAGAAGTTCCAGCGATTGTGTCATTTTATTTTGTGTCCTATTGCAGCAATCGGACATTTACCAGGTCTCTGGGCAATCTGGCCCATTGTCTCAGCAACCTCATCACAAAATATGTAGTTTAAATCTACCCTCTTTTAGTTTTAAACCATTACCCCTTGTCCTATGTCAACCTGCCCTGCTATAAAGCCTGTCCCCATATTTCTTATAAGTTGCTCTCAAGTGTTGAAAGGCTGCTACAAGGTCTCCCACGGTATTCCCAAATTCTTTCTGTGGGTAGGATAAAACCACAAAGTCAGTTGAAGGCATCATATATCTACTGTTTGATGACCCAAGGCAAAAGCCATTGCCATCTCACAGGTTTTTGTTAGGCCTGGATGCAATCTGCAATGTCTCTGCTGGAATTAGCTCCTCCTGGCATTGGCAGACAGAGCTGGCTGATGAGAAGCCGGGGTGAAAGGCTGAGCAAGACAGCAGGACACCCCCAAGGCAGTGTTCAGTAATGTTCATGTGGGTGGTAAAGCTCTGGTTCTGCTCTACACATTGTGTTTCTTTTGTAAACAAATACAGTTCAACTCTCCAGAGCTGCCAATCAGTCTTTTTCTCCACTACTGGAGTCATTAGAAGTGTTTTATTTAACGCCATAAAATTATGGCCTACAGAATAAATGGTAAGCTACTCATAGCTCATGAAATTTGATTGTCTTTGAGTGTAAATTACTTGAGGGCTGGGATATGTACTATGCATAATACAGGAGGTATCTATGGGGCTATGAAAATGAACCTATGAAGATGTAATATTTATGCAAATTTATACAGTTCCAGCTATTCAAAAGTTCTCTATTTTGTTGCAGTAAATTATAACATATCAACGTAATTGCCTTAAAGTAACATACCCAGGAAATATTCTGATTAGCCATTATTTCTGTTTCAGTGTTAGAACAGAAATTGTAGATTTCTGCAGTGATAAAAAGAACTGTATATTATTTTATCATTGGCTTTTCCATTTGATGTATGTTTGCATGCATGTGAAAGACCTATAAATGATTCATTGCCTGAGAGTGTCATAAGTGAAGACTTCAGGAATGTGGCATAATCACAGGATTAGACATTGAGCTGTCTCCTGGCAGCAAAAGGCATAGAAACCACATCCCCCACATCAAAGAAACCAGACCAAAATTACAGCACCTGGGCCAAGGAGGAGCAATTTTTGTGCAGAGCTATTTTTTTGCAAGAAGGAAAGTGCTTTAATCTGGGCTGTAAATGATTTTTTCTGAGTGTGATTTGAAATTAAATAATAAGTTAATACTAATAAAATAAAATAATACTCATTAAAAAACAGGTTTTGAAACATTTCTAAAATAAAAATCTAATGGATCTCATTGGGTCACTTTGACAACTTCAATTACCTGAGTGGTGGGACTGAGTCTCAGATTTATCTTCAGCAAAATAAGTAGGGAAGTAATGAAAATTTATTTGACTTGGTTTTGCAACAGACCTTGAACTATGTTCTCACAACAGATCTGTTGATTATTTTTCACAATACATTAATGGACAAAATCCAGGTAACCTGAAGAAAGGAACATTTAGACCCAATAAAAGGATTCTTTTTCTCCCCATTTCTGTAGCACATGAGAGAGCTGGTGTAACACATTGCCAGAAGGTGCTTCTGTGAACTTTGTAGGATTTGTCACAATTGTGCAAAATGACAGCACTGACACAGCCCTTGTTCTGAAGGGATGGGAACTGTGAGGGCTGTGATATAAACCAATATTTGGGTAATTTGAAGAAGACTTTTGCTGGAAGGAATTCAATTTCTGAAGCTGTCAGGGCTTAGGCTTTTATTTTGTTCTCTTTGTTTACCTCTGTCTCCTCCATGAGCATCAAATTCTTGACTGTGATTGCTTGCAAAACACAAGACTTGTTGGATTTCTCTTCTGATCTGGTTTGACAAAGACTATAGAAGTCAAAATCTTTTACTCACCTCTTTGGGGAAAAATAGAAGTCAATCATGAATCAAGTACAACGTCTGGGATATGCAGGAGCATTTGTAAATAATAATAAAAAATAACAGTCCTGTCAATAGAGACATGATTTCTTTCCACTTGCATATGAATCATAGGAACCTACTTGGTAACACTTGTGGCTGAAGGAAACAATAAAACAAAAAATCTGCCTTGGTAACAAAATGTCAAACTGCTTAAAAATGAATTCATAAAGGTTGAAGTAATTTTTCACTGTCAAAAGACAGTTAAATCTTTCCTCTTTAGCTATTGTTTGACATTGTTGCTAATGTTTAAATTTGCTAAGATGAGGAAAAGATCAGAAATAGTGTTGTGATTGTTTCATTTTTTTATCTCCATTTGTGAACACAAAGGTAATTAACCAGCGTGCAGCAACTGCTCTGATTATAGACATTTCAACAGTGAATTCTGGGCAAAGCTCTCAATAAATAGATTTGGGTGGGCATGGTTGGCACTGTATCTCTTCCCTCCTATGAGAGTCAGTGTGATCAAGAACCAAAATAACCTACTAGAAACTTATTTTCAGATCGTACCTATAATTTCAGAAGTCAAGCCAGTGGTAGCAAAATGACTGGGTTCAGTGATCTTGGCCACCTGCTGTGGTAGCCTGGAAAGCAAATGGTGCAATTCATAAACTCCTGCTAAAAGGCACTCATGTCTATACTCTTGTTATTAAAATAATTCACAATTCTTCTTATGGCATCATGCTGTGTTGTAAGACAGTAGATATAAGTTCCCCACAACTAATTCCAGTGAGTGTTGATAAAAGCAATGGCTCAAAGCAATGTTGGATTGATTTGGAATATAGTCAAATAGACTTTTAAATTTTTTTTTTTATATACATGGTCTCTTTGAATTTTAGGTTTTCCAAGAAAAGGAAGTATGACCTGTTTCTTACTGTATTTACATGATATTTGAATAGTGGTCCTCAGATTTTGCTTGTGGCAGCATCTAGCTCATAAATGTCTTTTCTACAAAATGTGAACAGGAAATGAGGAAATTCATCACCTCATTTAAGCGAGATTTAATTTTTATCATCTCTTTAGTATCCTTCCTGCATTTTTGTTGTGCCTGGTTCTTTATGTATTCCTTTCTTTGGACAGGAGGATCCCTGTCTTTGCCTTTGAGTCTTTCCTTCTGCACAAATGGTGCTCCAGTGTTTGAAGTAAGCAATTCTTCCTCCATACACAGACATATTTGTAGCTGAGAATAGCTTTAAGAGAGTAGCAGGATGTGAAGTTTTTGGGACTTTTGGCTTGAAATGGCAGCTTTGTGTGCTTCATGTGCTCAAGGTCTTCATGCAATTCAAGCACAGCTTGTGGGGGAATTTCAAGTAGCCCCAAATAAGTTTTCATTGGCATGACCTTCTGCATAAACAGAGCAAGAGAGGTTGCAATAGGGATATTTCATTAATGAGACTGTTCAGTGCATCCTGTGCTTAGGGACAGGATCTCAGGACAACCCTAACCAGTCTGATTTCATTATAGTTATGTTCCTTAAAAATAGAACTCATCAAATATTTGATCACTTTGATATTTAATTTTGAGACAGTTCCTGTCAACATTTTGGAAAGGTAAAAAAGGATCCAAATTTCAGAAAGCCCAAATAGAACATCAGTGGATAAGTGCAGTGAGACTTGGGTTATTTCTAGAATCTGCCTGATATGCAGACAATGCAATGTCAGCATTGGTTCTCCTCCTGTACATTGTAGCCCACTGACATGACATTTTCCTAGCAGGAAGGAAACCCAGACTCTGTGGTCAGAGACAGAGTGGTGTGACTGCTGAGTTGAGTCCACCAGCTCTGTGGGAAGCTGTGAAATAGGCATATACTAGAATGGGTTGGAATATGTCCATATGAACATCCTCTCTGCATCCTAATGTTTACTGCTCCCCACATTAAATAATTGCTATGGTGTCCTGTGCTAAGTTACATGACTCAGCATGTGTCAATTTATCTAAATTCACTGTGAACAGGTGAGTTTAAGGTATGATTTAATTTGTATTTGTAGCTCATTATAAAATTGTAAAATATTTGTTGTGGTGCTTAAGTGGCAGCTCTTGAAATGTGAAGTCACAAGGACTAGACAGCTTGCAATCACTAAGGAAAATGTCTTTGGAAAAAAAAAGAAAAAACCAAAAGAAGGGTGTTTCATTTCACTTTGAAGAAGGAAATACTTCTTTCTAAGTTGACTTAACACGTTTCTTTTTTTCCTGTTTGGGCAGTGAACTGTAAAATCAATTATTCCTGTAGCTCTTGTCCTACGTGAACAGAGATCCAAGCCTGAAGTCACTTTCTCTCTGGCAGTGACTGTCAGCACATAATAAAACCTGGCATTTCTAAATAGGAAGCTGCAGTCCTCATTGTTGCTTTTATTACATAAAAAGCATGTCAGAGTGACCATTTGCTTCGTGTCTGTGCTTCAGAAGGCAACACAGAGCCAAGTAGTTTGGTACATGCAGTTTGATAGAAGTTCACTGCGTTTAATAGCAAATTCTGCCAAACACCGTGAGAGAAAATTCACCTGCAAGAGAACTGAGTTTAATTTGTTTGTTAGGTCCACACTGGCCCACATGCATTGGCAAAGTCTTCAGCCAGCTCTTGTATCAGCTGTGGCCATTCTCTCCTGTAAGGACAAGATGAGACCTTCCCCTCCCCGCACGCCTCTTCACTTCCATCTCAGGTCCCTTCAGCTACTAATTTTTCTTAAGATGATTTCCAAGCTCACACTAGACCCAAAAATACATTCTCTGGGGCTGATTGTCAGCTTCTTGGAGTCAGCAATTACTGCTGAGTGAAGAACCTAAATCATGATGTCTAAAACATTTCTCCTCTCTGAGGGAAGAAAATACTTATTCTAATTCAGAATACTCCATATTTTTTCCTCTGTTCAAAATTATATTAATTAAATTGTTGGGTTTTTTTTTTTAATAAGCACTGGGGTGGAACTTCTCTGCACAACTCTGAATTGTCTGCCTCTGAGCTTCTAGTTTAATTTTCTTCATATGCAGTCATTTCCTTTCATACACAGCCCTTTCCTTTCATACACAGTGGAAAACAAGGAACATTTCTAGGAAATTGTGCATTATAAAAAAGTTGAAGAGGGACTTTTTGCAAGGGTGTGAAGTGATAGGACAAGGGAGGTTTTGAGGTTAGATCTGGGTAGATTTGGGTAGATTTTGGTAGTGGATTTTAACGGTATATTTATGTTGGATAATTGGAAGAAATTCATTCCTGTGAGAATTGTGAGGCACTGGAAGAGGTTGCTGGGAGAAGCTCTGGATGTCTCAGTCCTGGAAGTGTTCAAGGCCAGGCTGATTGAGGCTCTGAGCAGTCTGGGATCATGGAAGGTGTCCCTACCCATAGCAGGGGTTTGGAATTGGGTGACTTTAAGGTCCCTTCTAACCCAAACCATTCTCGGATTCTGTAACAACAACATTTGAAGTGGAGGGGATGAGCTGTGCTCCAAAAATGCCTGTTTCTCTCTCTCTGTGATGGGGAGTCCAGCATGATGAGCTGAGCTGGACATGTTTATGGTCTAAATATAAGAGTTTTGCTAGATACTAATGTCACCACTCCTATGCAAGCAAGCTGTGATATGCATTAGAGCTTTGGTCATTAACCCCTATGTAATGTAAACGTTGGTAAATAAAGCCTGTAATAATCTATAAAATCCTGGGGAAAATAATTTATTTAATTATTTAGCTCTTTATTCATATACTTAATATCAGGCAGTATATAGCATTGATAAAGAGAAATACCCTGTCAGCTGCTAACCTGTATAATTACACAGCATAAAGCCATCTCCACACCAGCCAGAGCCACAGCTGAGCACATCCTTCCCTGTTGCCAGGCATGCAAGTTGAATCAAAACATTTCTGACATTTTCTGATGTCCTGAATGCCAATTGTAATGGCACAATTGTGTTAATATCACTGAACAGGATCTCCTTTTCCATGTGTGTGTGTTTGTACCCACAGGTGGGAGGGACAAAGATGTTAACAAGTGTTCTTTAAAAGAAATTACTGTTTTGTGCTGCTGCCTGCAGAGATGAGTAATAACAAGGCAGCTCTTCAGCTAAGGGGTCCTTGTTTGATCACAGAAAAAGGGTTGGATTTGCTTTCCTTATCTGTGAGTAGGCAGCATGGACTCTCTTTAATCAGAAAGGACAATGTATTAAGGTCCTTTTTGATATCTCCACTGTGTTATTTTTGGTTAGGAGATCAGAATTTGCACCATAAGTATGTATGTATTAATAAATATTTACTTCAACATTACATATAAAGACCAGTTTTAGATAGCTAAATAGATAGAAAGATATTTATATAAATCTTTGTATCTAATCTGTCCCCCTTTTTTCATAAACAGTTATTTTTTAATATTTGGGTTTTTTTTCCCATAAAATTGTAATTATTCAGTGTTGCTCTATCATCTCTTAGCCAAAGAATATCACAGTGTGCTTTGTGAATGTTCCCCACAAGACTCTAAGTAATAACAATGTGAAGATATGAACTAACGTGTCATTTTCAGACACAGATATAACAGAGGGAAATAAAAACACACCCAAGGAGTTGTGGTGGATAGGGTAATGTGGGAAATAGTAAAGGTAAGAAGATTTTTAGAAAGCTGAAAAAGCAGGCCTTGGAAAGAATATAGAACTAGCTGCAGCTGCAAAGTCTGAAAGTATAAAAAGTTACAATGGTATAGCAAGCAAGGACATTAAACAATAGCTTGAGTTTTAGGCTTGGCTAAGATAGACCTTAAGACCACAGGAAAATATGCTTACTAAGATAGTAGAAGGTTTTAAGCTTAATAATGGTGTATTGTGTATTGTTAATAGAAGGCAGACAAGCAAGCATTGTGTGAGGCAGGTGTATGTGTACTTTTAGTGATTGCCTAGAACAATTGTCTGTAAGCTTTATCAATATGCTATTGGCTAGAAAGTTTATAAAATGTTCTGTAAGAAAGAAATCTTTGGCTGCTGCCTGTACGTGAGCTTTGCCATCTTTCCATTGTCTCAACCATGGGATGAGGCTGATGCTGCAATAAAAGCTCAAGGAATGTACCCCAGCAGACCCAACCTGTTCATGAAAACAGCTCCCTAACACAGGGTGACATCAGGCTGGTAATGTAAATAGGGAGATTCTTCAGGGCTCCATCCTTTCCCCAATGCTCCTCAACATCATTAACATCTTGGATGCAGAACTTGAAGAAATACTAAGTAAATTTTTTTATGACACTAAACTGGGAGGAGCTGTTGAGTCCTTTGAGGGCAGGGACGCTCTGCAGAGAGATCTCAACAAATCAGAGAAATGGGAAATCACCAACAGTATGGAGATTAATGTGGGCAAGTGTTGGATCCTGCATGTGGGATGGGGAACCTGGACGTACAGACAGACTGGGGAATGAGGCTGGAAAGCAGCTGTGAGACAGAATCTGGGGGTCCTGGTCAGTGGGAAGTTGGAGTCAGCAGGGCCCTGGCAGGTAGGAAGGTCGACCCTGTCCTGGGGGCATCAGCACAGCATCACCAGCTGGGCAAGGGAAGGGATTGTCCCACTCTGCTGTGCACTGGGACAGCCTCACCTCCAGTGCTGGGGGCAGTTTTTGCTGCCACAACATAAGAAAGATATGAAGGTATTTCAGAGTGTCCAAAGAAAGGTTATGAAAATTATGAAAAGCTATGAAGAGTGAAGGGTCTAGAGAGGAAGACGTATGAGAAGCAGTTGAGGACAAGGAATTGGATTCAATAATCCTAATGGATCTCTTCCAAATCAGGAGATTCTATGATTCTATGATACATGATTCATACTTTTCTTGTGCCAGATGATTCAGTGCTCATCTTAGAAGAAGGATGCCTCAGGTCAGACACTGCTCTGACTTTCATGAGACATTTTTCCCAGTGCTTTATTTACTGCTAAAGCAATGTTTTTGCAGCTTTAATTTTCTCTTTGGTGATGTATAACCCTAGAGATTGGGTGGAGGAAAAGGATTTTCCCCCTTCTTATTTATCATAATCAGAATTGTTCAAGAACTTCTATAGAATACCCTATATGTGCTTTTACATGAAGAGCTATTGTGACTGTAGACACTTCTGATGATATATAGGATGTAACAGCCTCCTGTCACTAAGTTCAGCTTTTAAAGTGAGTGGAAAACAGACTTCAAATAATTGCATAGAAATTAAGAAATCATGAAATGCCCCCTAAAAGAAAAATCTGGGGAAAAACCCACAAGAAACCAAAACATCTGTGCATGAACAAAAGTATTTTGGGAGGTTTTTTTGACCTTTAAATTCTAAAATATATTGCTATATGAAGTTTATCTTGATGAAAAAGAAAATAAAAAAAAAAGCCAGAAGATTTATTTTAGAAGAAAAATATTTTTTTTCTTTCTAAGTGGGTCAATAGAAGACATTTGGAACATTGTCAGTGTTTTTTCTCCTAGAAGAACTTAAAGGGAAATCAGTACAATCTGTGAAACACTTTTGCTTTACTAGAATGATATTTTTAGATGGAATTTTCCTAAAAATACTTTCCTGGCCACTCCTTCTTCCTTGGCCAATTGCAAGTGATAAACCTACAGCCTGCATTTAGAACAGTGACTTAGAGTCACTCACACAAATGAGACAAATTAGAGCTGACCAGGAGAATTCTCCTCTATCTGTTCAGAGAATGCTCTTTTTCTGGCTTGATGGCTCCTCTTTTTTAAGGATCTCAAGTCAAATACTTTCCAGCTGCTAATTTTGTACAAAATTTAAATTATCACTGAACCTGTCACTAAATCTGACTGCAATGTCAAATACTTTTTCTACTGTGTTATTATCCCAGGGGTTTTAACAAAGTGGCTCTAATTTTTAGAGGTAATATAAATGTCAAATTGTATTTATGAAATACCAGCCTACGTTTTCTTACATAACAGATTTAGTGAGAGGCATAACATAAATAGTTCCATATATTGTCAATGCCTTTCTAATTATTGCCCATTATTGAGCTTTGGATTAGTGTAATCAGTGTAACTGAAATAGAATTTAAACATAACATAATGATTTTACTTTTATTTTAGAGCTTTGGATAATGAACCAACATATCAAAGAGAGACTGATAAATCAATACAAAAAAAGCAATTTATTAACTTGAGAGAATATGTGCATCCTAGTCCAATATTTCTATTTATCTTAAATGTTTGTTCCTCAGTTTTACTTTTTTAAATGGAAAATATTAATTTTCTCAGTTTTCCATAGCTGTTCCTCCTGTAAGCATGCTGTCTTCCTGTTGGTGGATATTAGAGGAGAGATTTACAGGAGCTGGTTTATGTGGGTGTCCTGCGACCCTCAAGAATGTTCTGTGTTCACATATCTGCTGCTGTCAGACAAAAAACAGAAATGCATTATTTTTCTGCCAAATAGGACCAAGATTTGGGTCCCATGCCTTTTATATGTAGTCTCTGGTTGCTCTGTTCAATGAAAACATTTGAAATTCCAAAACCAGGCTGAGAGGAAACAGTGTCACCACAGAATGGCATCCACAATCTGGCCTCTGTGGGCTTCCACGTCTTTAAACTATGGGGTTTTTTAGATTTGCCAATAATTTTTCACTGCCTGGCGCAGGGATGTAAAAGATGTTTGTATTGATGAATGAATTAATGAGGGGGAGTTGTTTGTGTTTGGCAGTTTTCCATAGCTGAATGGAGGTGTAAATATACATATACACACATGCAGAATCCTTAGGGGTGGAAAAGACCTTTAGGATTATCAGATGTCATCTCAGCATCACCATCATTTATACCATTAAACCATGTCCTCAAATGCCACATCCAAGGCATTTTTGAACACTTCAAGGGACAATGATTCCACCACTTTCCTGGGCAACATGTCCCTATGCCTGACAACCCTTTTAGTGAAGAAATAATTTTAATATCCAATCTAAACCTCTACAATATCTTTATGTGTATACATATGGGATTTTTTTTCTATCTATACCATTAATATTTATAAAAATATTCTTAGTCAGTCCAAATGCAGAATTTTTCCTTTTTGTTGTTGTTGGTGGTGATGGTTAGTTGTTGTTTTCTTCATGAAATATCATCATGAAAAGTTTTTTATTTTTAATCATCTAGATTCTTTTTTTCTCTTTAAATTGCATGTAATTTCTGTCATAGTAATGGCTCAAAAGACATTCTTTGCCTCTTCCATGAATTCTCTGAGCATTCATTTTAATGCATTTTTCATTAAAACCTCTTTAGGACAAAAGTAGTTTCTGATATGCAACCAGTTTCAGAAAATGGAATAAAAAACTTGTCCTTTTTCCACCACTGCTCAAGCACTTTCACAAATGAGGTGGAAGCATTAAAGTTTTAGCTCAAGTCATAACTATAATTTAATTTCCAAAGACCAAATAACCGGAAATCTCCGATCTTAGAAAACAGCATCCAAAGTAGAGAGTAAAGCCTTGGTCCTTGAGTTTGAAACCAGAATAAAATTTCATATTAGATAATAAAAATGGGCTTGCAGACAAATGGGCAGATGCAGAAACTACATTTATCTTGGGGTGCTGAGGTTTGTCCCTCAGTTTCAAGCAGTTCTGTAAATCTTTGCCAGGAGCAGAAAAGGTAGGGTAGCTTTCTCTGCTACCGGAAAATGGTTGGAGACTGCAAAACTCGTCTATTTAATCTGGAATGGCTTTTTAGCACATTAAAATTCCTGACGAGCAATTTGAATCTGAATTGTGAAATGTGTTGAGTTAGATTAAACATAAAGGGTCTCATTTACCAACTGTTAGTGCTATTGTTGAATGTTGCACGTAGTTAACATAGCTCATGGAATTGCTTTATTACAAAACAAATACAAGCTACTTAATGTACATTACAAAGCATAAAATTGAGTTGGTGCCTTTTGATATTAGATAGGCATAGTGCACAGGTAGTGAATATCTGCAAATTGTGCTCTGCATTTGAATAATGAATTGACATGAACCTTATTTGATGAAGGTGTTTGCTTTTTGCAAGTAATTTTCCTTTCTTTTATTATAAAGGAAAAGTACATTTATAAAGCAATACAGTCTAATTAAAGGAGGAATCTGTTGAGTGATAAGATCATTGCACAGGGAACCTATTCATTTAAAAGACTGATTTACTTAAATGTATTCAACAGGGATATTGCAAAAATGCTTAGTTTGTTTGGGCTTGTTGATATTGAAAGCTATTTTACTTGGCTGGGTAAATCCAGCAGAAGACCAGCTTAGAGGATAGATGGGCAAGGGTCAGTGATTGTCCAGTGTTGGGATCCAGCTTTGCACATCATGATCAAAGTGAACTGAAGCCTTTACATTTCCAAAACCCTAGGCAGTAGTTTTTATCCCACATTTTTCTATGTTTTTCTTTATAAGATCATCTAGTGTGAGGTGTCCCTACCCTTGGCTGGGGGTTTGGAACTAAATGATCATTAAGGTCCCTACCAATCCAAACCATTCTATGACTCTATGATTGATGATGATCACAGTAAAAAGAGAAATGGAGAAATTAGGCATATATGCTTAGGGTTCTTCATGAGAAAAGATCTTCAGAACTCTTTAGCTGGAGAAACTTCATGACCTTTGAAGAAGTTGCAGGAAACTCAGGAGGACTACAAGGGTGTTGTAAGGTTATGCAAGGAGAAAACTAGAATAGCCAAAACTCAGCCAGAACTTAATTTGGCTGCTGCTTAAAAAATACAAAATATTTGTATAAATACATTTGGAACAAAAGGGGGGCTAAAGAATTTTTGATCTATTTTGCCCTAATGATGTTGGCACAATGGAAAAAATTGTTTTGTGTCAGTACTATTGGCTTCTGTGTTGTCATCCATCTTTGTTATCATAGTACTTTTACCTTAAGTCTTGAATTGAAATTTTTCAGGAATTCATTTTCTCCCAAAATTTTCAGAAATGGAAAAGAGCAAAAGCAAGAGATGCAGTCTACCACTACAGACAGAGAGGGCCTTGGAAAAGGAAATCAGTGCAGATGCATTTTATATGCATCAGCATAGAAGAATCTGTCTACCTACAAATAAATGAGATTAAAATAACAGTAGGCCAAAGGAATTAGTTCAAAGGGTCACGAGAATCTTTACAAAGGAAACCAACATGTACTTTTACAATGGATATTACAAGCCCAGAGCAGCCGTCAGGCTTTGTTCAAGGTGGGATTTTCAGCTTCAGTATTATTTTTTTAGTTTCATGAGAAATTTGCCTTAACTAGAAGTAAACCAGTATTTGTCATCCTGAGTCAAGAAAGCTGGAAAGCTGAGCACTTTGTAGCTGTTTAATGGGTCATAGCCACTGTTTTTCCTGAGAGCCGGTTTTTTCCCCTTAGAACAGCACATGACATATTTGTCACCAAACTCGATTTCTTAGTGCTGTAGTCTGAATCTATGTTTCAAGCTATTGGCAAGGAAATAGGGAATCACCTGAATAAATGCACAGAAGAGACAATTAAAACAGCAAATGTGAAAGGTCTGCAATCTTTAGACCATCCCAAAAGAAGACATTTCTTGACATTTTTCAGCTTACAGAACAGTGATGGATAAGCTGATTTAGCTGCAGCAGTTTATAATGGCATCATCTGATAGATGCCTGCCCTCTGGGGTCTCTGCAGATGAAGATGCACAGACCTTAGTTCACATTTGTTTAAACTGTCCCTGAGGTGGGTTTAATAATCTCTGTAATGTCCTGCTCTGTATCCTGTACATGTGTGACAACTTTGAGAAGAAGCAGAAGCAATCCTGTGAGAGCAGTAATATCTTTAAGTCACTGAAGAACCAGAAATTTGGAGCTTGTCACCTTTTTTTCTGTCATGCTCACTTTCCACCTCGACAAAAAGATTTTTCAAATTAGGATGGATGTTCCCATTAAACAACAGGGTTTCAAAGCCAGTTGCCATTTAATAGAATTTAATCAAAATGCTTAATGATATGTCCTCTTACTCATGCACAGCCCAGCCTGGTCTGTGCAGAGCAGTTCCTCTCATGCAATGGCATTCTCAAAGCACAGCAGCTTTGTTTGGCACAGATACCCTTCCCAGGGAGCTGGGGCAGGAGGAGAAAAGAGAGCTTGGAGCAATCCTTTCCAAATCTTCCTTCCTTCCAGTAGAAAGAGCAAATCTTCCTGCTATAAGATGTGGATAGTATATCTGTGTGAATTCTGTAAGATGTGGATGGTATATCTGTGTGAATAAAGAGCAATAGCTCTCTATTCACACAGGTATACCATCCACATCTTACAGTAATTTGAGAAAATTTACATTGCAATGGAGAGAAATGCTGGAGAAAATTTTACTTGCCTGTTGTTGTTGTACTCAGTGCTCCTAATTCTGTGCCTTTTAGAACATGTGGTCAATTGTCCAGTGTAAATCAGCTGAGGACAAATTTGAAAAAGCACCGTAAGATAGGAAGACAAATGCTAAATAATTCAAAACTGGACTAATTGAGTAATATTTTAAACATTAATTCATGCATGTTTTAAGCCCACCTGCATGTGCATTTTTCTATTACTTTTTATATTTAGACTATAATCTATGCCAAGGAATGGCTGAAAATAGACCTATTAAAGTGTAGTCATGCACAACACTATGTCACAGCATTCACATAAACTATGAAATTAACTCACTTTCTTCCTTCTTCTCAGCAGTGTAGCATTTAAATGCCAGGCTAATTTTTGCCTAAAAAAAATCAGCAGTGGATAATGAAGGAGGGCATATTTTCACGACATTGTGCCATTGTACACCAATCAACTTCCAATTTCCTATTGTTTTGAGCAGCATTTCTTTATGCTCCCTTTTTTGTTTTGGCCATGGTGAGAGTAAAAAATATCCGTGCTGAGGCTGGAGATTTTGAAACCTTTGAAGAACAGCCAACTCTGTCAATTATCATCAACTGTTTCTCTGCAGGTCTAGAGAGCAGTTCTCTTTGTGCCTACCACAGAATTCTAGTTAACTCCTTGAAGATTGGCATGAGAAACTGCAGGAAGCATCCTGGCTCAGGCCAAGATCTGTGAAATACAGGTTTTAGGGAAGTCAAAGGGAGAAAAACACAGGAGATGTGCTGGCATGGGGTTCTTCTGTGTTGCTCCTGGACATGTGCAGATTTTGGGACTGTCCAAAGGCAATCAACACCTGGCTGGCCTGTAGGAATTTTATTCTTGCCCTAGCAGTGATAAGTAGTGGACTAAGTTGCAAATTGCCTCTGTTTCCCAAATCCAGGGATTAATAAATAGTTTTGCTTTAAACCTAAGCAGTTCAAATTTTAAATATCAGTAATTTCTAAAAGCATCTTTTGACAGAAGTGAAAACTTCTGATTTATGGTGCCTTAATGAAAACTCAGCTTACATTCTAAGTCTAAAAATGTTGTTTGGTAAATATTTGTGGTGAACATGCAGTGATCTGTCCTGTTCCATTCTCCCACAAGAGCTACACTAACACAGACATTGATCCTGGATGCAGAGTGGCCCATATTTGTTGATGAGATAGCAATGCCACCTGCAATTGTTCACTAATACAGATTACAAGGCACACCATGATACCATCAAGCTGTAACCTTTGCAGGAGCCCATAAGGAGGGAAAAGGAAAGTGAATGTAGACGTCTTTATAGTTCTTTCCACCCCTCCTCCTCCAGCAGAGAGGGTGTATTTCACACAGGACTCTCTGTTTTTTGGGGAAAGACATTGGCTCCACAGTGGGACACATGGGAGGACAGAGGTTGGTTTCTCTGTTACATTGTTTGGTCTGAGGATCTTCTCATGTGACAGCCTTGCTGAGACCTGATAGTTTTGTTACGGTTTGGGGCAAAATGAAGATGTAGAATGAGACACTATTGGATTACATCTCTAGCTAGTTGGATGACTGGGAGGTTGGGATGGTTAAAATCTCTTTTTGGTGCATCTGCTTGATTATAATTGAAGAATCATGAAGTGGCTTGGGTTGGAAGGGACCCAAAACACCATCTAGTTCAAATCCCCTGCCATAGGCAGAGACACCTTCCACTAGACCAGGTTACTCCAAATCCCATCCAGCCTGGCACTGAACAGACCCAGGGATGGAGGAGCCGCAGTTTCTCTGGAAAACCTGTGCCAGGGCCTCACCACCCTCACAGTAAACAATTTTGTTCCTAATCTCCTGTCTAAACCTACACTATTTTAGTTTAAAGCCATTATTCCTTGTCCTATCACTATATACCTTTGTAAAAAGACATGAATGACTCTCCCCAACTGGGTTTTTGTGGAAACCTGTCACAGAAATGGAGACCATGAATTTTAATTTCTCTACTTTATTTTCTTGATACTTTTGCTGTACAGGGCAGCTTTTATGTCCCATCTGAAAATTGTATGCAGCATGCATACAAGTGGCATAAGGATCTCTGCCTTCTGCTCCTGAATGCTCAAAGGGGTCTTCACTCATACTACACCCTCATAATGAATGAGATTCCTGATTTACCACAGCTGAAGTTGGGTAAGTGAAAATTCATTTAAAATCACTGAATATTTTACAGTGCTGCAATTTTAAGCACACATATTTTAGTATCAAAATTCTTGGTCTGTTCAGAGACTTTAAGAGATTTTCATCTATGTTTTCTGATTAGTGTTTATTTTTGCTGTTAAAGATGACTGACTCCTCAAATGATGTATATCCTTTCATAGGATGTGGCTTGATGTGTAGATGAATAAAATATTTTGATACAGTTCAGAATATTTGCCTTTTGGTGATTTTTGGCCTCAGCTGTATTTTTAAAAGGGTAACTTCTAGTTCTGCATGGCCATGAAAACTTGGGTAGACTCTTAACATATTTTTTTTCTCTTGAGCAAACATTTTTTTATAGTTGAAAAGAAAAACCTGAAAGGTGATACAAGTGGGTTTAAATTATACTCCCTTCTTTGTAACTCACAATATATTTCTCCACTGTCAATTATGATTTGCTTTTCAAAATTATTCTGATTTTCTTCTTAATTCAATTGTTTAATAGATTTTCTGTTTTTTTGGCAGAAGGGTTTTTTGGCTGGTCAGACCTGTTAGATCCGATGTGCAAGGGCTGGCTGGCTGGATTTACAGGACGGAGTTCTGGAATTTGTGTTTAGTCATCTTTGTAATGACAGCATGAGGTTCTATGAAAATGAGACTCAGTCATCTCATTCAAATCCTGCTGTCTCACCTGTTTCTTTGAATTCAAGGAATGTGCCTCATAATTTCACATCTGTGTTTTTTGTATTTCTGTGCTGTGCAGGTTTTGAAGTTATGAGTTTTGTTCTGTTGCAGAGATAATTACATTAGGAGGGTCGATTGCATTGGCCAATGGGTTTTAAAAAGGAGTAAAATCTTCCATTAGAGTCCTTATAAATAAGAACTATCAAACACAATGCATTATACTTCACACACTTGTGGACTTGATAGACCCTATTTTCCACTTCATCTCTTGTCCCTCAACATAGATTTCCCTTCAAGACAGTCTAAAAGTCATAGGTAGGTAACATAGTGTGTTATTCAATCCAACTACAAGACAGAAAAAAAAAAAAACCAGAAAAAAACCACCATTTTAATTTGCAGCTTATGAGCTCTCAGACAGAACACAAGCAACAAAACTGCTTCAAAATGAAACAAAACTGGATCTTGGTTATAGGTATAGATAACAGAGGATTTGTGGTTCACCCAGACAGAGTTAGAGGTTGTGAGGTGGCAGAGCTCTGCATGGATGAGTGACCACAACTCCATGACCACCCCAGAGCACATGCTTATGTTCTAAACACCATTTTCCTGGTTTTGAGATGAATTCTGGTACTGAAGCAGGCAATTCATTTGCAAATGTACTTCTTGTAATGCATGGAAATTTGCAAAATGCAAATACCCTTTTTAGCCTCTTGAGCGGAGTGTTATTTGCATCATTTTATTCACAGGCTGAAAATCTACTAAAGATTTGGTTTTAAGGCTGATCTTCTGACACCTGTTGCAGAAGTCAGTAAAATTATGGGGTGTAAGATTCATGCAGTAAGATGAATATAAATCAAATTTTTATATCTGTCTCCTTACATTCATTGGGGTGAAACACACCCAATTAAAAATATGTCATCTGACACAGGTAGTGCTTTCTAGTTTGGGATGGCACCTTGTATTTGCTATATTTCTCCACTGAGCAGGGGAAGAATGTAAATGGCTCATCCAGCTGTAACATCTATATTGGTCATAATAATCTCATAGGTTTTTACAGAAGGTTAAGATAAATCCAAGAATCTAAATCTCTGCACGTTTTCTTAATTATTTTTCCCCTAGCTTCCTGAGTAGTATATGTAAAAAGAAGTAGGTTGCCTTAGACATTAAAAGTGGGAATGGTTATTTTCCAAATTTTACCAGCTCAGATTGAGTCTTTTCAAGGCACAACTCATCTTGGTCTGTCCTTTCCCATTTATCAGTGCTATCTGAGAAGAGACATTTGGGAATTGAGGAGGGCATTGGTCTGTGAGTTGTTTTGCTTTGTTCCTGCTTTGTTTCTTTACGGACACCATTAGAAAGTTCCACATTGCAAAATGAGGCTGCTGAAGCTGGAGAATTGATTGATGTCCTCCTTTTCCTGATAGATTGTGGTGCATTTAAAGCAGAGTATCCCTGTGCTGGATTCTCTCAGGATTAAATCAAAACACTGCTGCTTGCAGTGGCGAGGTAATTCCAGCTTCACAAGGCAGTGCAGAGATGCCCAATATTTTACTGGTCAGGAATTTGATGTTGATACACAGTCCTCTGTAGCACACCAGGGACAACCATTCCTTGCTCATCATTTGTTCAGACTCTGTATTCAGTTCTACAGTTGGCCATAAATACCAAAGGTGAAAAATAAAACTTCTAGTAAAAGTGAGTCAACAAAGAGTCATATTCTGTTGTCTTTGTCACCAAAAACCTAACATTTCCTACTGGTTTAGTGCTCCAGATTGCACAAGCAGAAGTTGCACCTACAGGAGTACGAAGTGGGTTGTGGAGTGCCTACACCCAAACAGAAACTTCTCTGTCAGGAAGAATACCAAATGTCTGACTTCTCTCATGAATAAACAGCAGAGGATTAATATTTCACATCCACTGTTCTCAAACCTGATGTCTTTCTTTGTGTTTTTGTTTTTTTTTCCCAGAGGAGCTATCTGTGGAAGAGACAGTATCCCAGCTTTGTATGGAGCTGCAGGTATTTCTTTCATCAGAACCTGCCCATAGGTTTTTCAAGTCCATTTTTCAAGTGCACTGAGACAGCCCAGTAGTACATCAGAACAAAAAAAAAGGGAATTTGGTGCCATCAGAAAGTTTGTTTATTGTTACTCTTCCACCAACTACTTCGCATAACTTTGATTAGTTGCTTATAAAGTGTTCCTGTCACTGTTAACAAGCCACCAGCTGGATTATTCTAGCATGCTTCAGTGAGCCTACCCTGAGTATCAGTATGACAAAAAAATTATTTGGGGTAGGTTGCAATTATAGCTTTTCTGCTGACAGGAGAAAAAGTACTTTGGCAGGTTGTTCAACCATATATTTTCAAATAAAAATACCTAAATATATTTGGAGGATCATGGGAGCAAAAAAGTGATTTTGGCACAGAAATGACTGAACTACTCTCTTGAACTTGCTCCTGCCAAGTTTATTTCAAGTGAGACAAAGACAAGTCATCAAGAGTGCCAGAAAGAAATGCAAGTGCCAGCTGATCACTGGAAAAATCAGAGATTTCATATATTTTATTTATCATAGGATCATAGAATCCTTAGGTTTGGAAAAGACCTCCAAGATCATCAAGTCCATCCTTTGACCCAATATCACCATGCCCAGTAAACCATATAAATAATGTGCCACCTGCTCATTTTTTGAACAATTCCAGGGTTAGTGATTCCACCATTTCCCTGGGGAAGTGAATTTGATAACAGTTAATAGAGGGAAGATAAGTCTAAACCAAATGAGAAGTCCATTTACATTCCTGTTACAAATTGTGACCTAAAGTTTGTCAGCCATGATTTTAAAACTGTTTCAAATGACAAATTTATTAGTTTTAAGTCCTGACTTGGATACTTTGAAGGAAATCTGATTTCACATAAAATTGATCTAGAGAAGCATAACTTACTGCCTTATCTCTACTAGACTTAGAAGTTGTAAGGGTATAGGACAGACAACACAGTCTAGAGTCTCCTTTGGACTAATTTTCAGTGCAGTAAGACACAATTAGAAATCCTTCCTTCCTTCCTTCCTTCCTTCCTTCCTTCCTTCCTTCCTTCCTTCCTTCCTTCCTTCCTTCCTTCCTTCCTTCCTTCCTTCCTTCCTTCCTTCCTTCCTTCCTTCCTTCCTTCCTTCCTTCCTTCCTTCCTTCCTTCCTTCCTTCCTTCCTTCCTTCCTTCCTTCCTTCCTTCCTTCCTTCCTTCCTTCCTTCCTTCCTTCCTTCCTTCCTTCCTTCCTTCCTTCCTTCCTTCCTTCCTTCCTTCCTTCCTTCCTTCCTTCCTTCCTTCCTTCCTTCCTTCCTTCCTTCCTTCCTTCCTTCCTTCCTTCCTTCCTTCCTTCCTTCCTTCCTTCCTTCCTTCCTTCCTTCCTTCCTTCCTTCCTTCCTTCCTTCCTTCCTTCCTTCCTTCCGCCACTTCCTTCCTTCCTTCCTTCCGCCACTTCCTTCCTTCCTTCCGCCACTTCCTTCCTTCCTTCCTTCCTTCCTTCCGCCACTTCCTTCCTTCCTTCCTTCCTTCCTTCCTTCCTTCCTTCCTTCCTTCCTTCCTTCCGCCACTTCCGCCACTTCCGCCACTTCCGCCACTTCCGCCACTTCCGCCACTTCCGCCACTTCCGCCACTTCCGCCACTTCCGCCACTTCCGCCACTTCCGCCACTTCCTTCCGCCACTTCCTTCCGCCACTTCCCCACTAAACTGGACATATAGCCATCACACACCTATTCCTAAGATGACTTGCATTAATAATGAATCTTGCTTGAAGACTGAGCTTTCAGTTTATGATGTAAGAAACACCTTACTGACTTAAATAAAAAATTAACATTGACATACAGCCTGTAAAATTGGATGCCATAAATAAAGTAGTACCCTGACTCTGCAAAGGGAACTGTTTGAGTAGGATCTTTTGTTTCCCAGTATGCCCCTGATCTTTCCCATACCAGAATGAGTCCTGGAGCTTGTGCCATTTTGGGACAAGTCATTAAAATGGGGAAGCATCCAAACTATGTAAACACAGTAACAATATCTGTTTTATCCACACACAATTTTTCTCTGCTGCTCTCACACACAGATAATTTGTTTTTAATCATGGCTTAGTTTGCAGTGTCACCAACCTGGAAACTACCTGCATAAAAATGTGAAAAATAAGCAGGCTTTCAGCTAGAGTGCAGTCCTAACCAAAAAAAAAAAAAAAACACCAAAAAACAAACAAACCAAAAACCCAGTGAATAACATGGATTGTCTGTCTCTCATTAAAGAAATTAACAAGCTGACAAGTTAAGAGATCTTGGTTTGTTCAGCCTGGAGAAGACTCCAGGGAGAGAATTTAACACCTTCTAGTACCTAAAAAGGCTACAGGAAAGCTGGAAAGGGATGTTTTACAAGGGTATGTAGTGCTAGGAAAAGTGGGCATGGTGTTAAACTGACAGAGGGCAGGTTTAGATTAGATATAAGGAAGAAATCCTTTATTGTGAGAGTGGTTGGCACTGGCACAGGTTGCCCAGAGAAGCTGTGGATGCCCCATCCCTGGAAGTGTTAAAGGCCAGGTTGGATGGGGCTCTGAGCAACCTGGGATAGTGGAAGGTGTCTCTGCACATGGCAGGGAGTTGGAAGAAGATCTTTAGCCCACTCCATTCTACGATTCTATGATTCTCTAAAATTGTGAAATTAGGAAGTTTGGCATGCAGAGACTTTGCTTTCTTGCAGTGCTTTAGCACAGAGCTGAGGGCACACAGAGACCCGGCATGTTCTAGTGTGGGACAGGAGCAACAGCACACTCTGGAAAGTCTGTTTGCATCATGTGTTGAGGGTACAGTGTTTTGGTTTGAGGTTTCTTATTGGTTTCTTATTTGGTTCCCCCTCAATCACCCATCTGTATCCTAATGGGACATGGCTGACAGGGCTCCTTTGCTAACAGTCTGGCCATGGTTTATTATTTCAGAGCATCCAGCACCATCTGGTGGATAATTTGGAACCCACATGCTTTGGTTTTTTTCCCCTAGTTACTACACCTGCAGTAAAGTGTCTGCAAAAAATTATCTGTTCCCACTTCTTGCTCTCTAACTGCATAGCTGAGTCCATTTGCACTAAAATATGTGTTTTTAAAGAGAAAAATAAAATGTCTCCCCAGCTTTATTTGGGGTAAAAGAACTGAAAATGGTAGCTTTAGTAATAATATTCCTAAATCAAGAGAAATTTTTCTCATTGCTGTTGTTTCTTAAAGGGACTTAATCTGATGTACTAACTGATTCTTTTCCATAACATTCTTGATCTCATAATTTCCCTTCTGTCCTTCAGCTGCTGAGCAATCCAGAGAAGATAGCAGAACAGATAAGCAAGGACCTTGCCTGGCTTTGCTCTCACCTCCTGGCCCTGTGGACCCAGTTCCTAGAGGTGGCAACACTCCATCCAGAAGTCACAGCCTATCTGACTCAGGAACATCACATGCTAAGGGTAATCTTAAAAATTTAAAAGCAAATCCAGTAATGGTCACGTCTTGATAAACATTAGAGTTTTTTTTGGATGTATATTTCCAATCCAATTCTGCCTCTATGACCCCATGACATGACATGGGATGAGCACAACAAGAGTTGAAGAGGAGGGGAAGAAGAGGTGAAACCCAGGATTTGAAATTACAGATTTCAGTTTCTGGAATGAAGATGGTTGAGTTTGTGTGACCCAGGATCCTACACAAAATGAGTAACTTTGAACACCAGGGTCAGGCATAGAACAGGAGGTGGGTGGGAAGGGGTATATGTCACCTTATATCCATAAATCATAAACACTTGTTTTTAAAAAACCCCAAACATCACAGTGACAAATAAAAAAATACAATTTCATCTCAACTGGTTTCACAAAACTACCAAAAGGAATATAGATTTGTTTTCTTCACTGTCATATATATAGCTATTTGCCTTTCTCACAATGAAGTGCACACAGCAAAATATTAATATTGTTGATGTTGAAATTGCTTCTTGTACTTGGTAATAAAGAAGGCACAAAACCACTTGTCATTTGAGCGACTCTTGTCAGATCTGCTTATCTGATTAGTTCGGTAAATGTTCTGTCTTCCATCAGGACATTCTTAGTTATTGACCAGACACCAGCTCAGCACATCACCTGAGCTGAACTCAAAGTCTGATCTAATCATTAGAGTAGGGACAGTGGAGGAGAGGGCAGGATTCACCTTGCATGCGTGAGGAGTGTGCAGGGAAGGTATTCACACCTCAGTTTATGTTCTGCTCCTGTCAGTCAGTGGAGGTCAGAGTGACCAGAACAAGTCTCCCCTGGAGCTCACAAAAATGGGGCATAAAATTCAGGAAGAGGTGGCTGAGTGCCTGATGCTGAAACTCCTCTGCTTAATCTGATGAGGTCTCCCATGACTCTGAGGGGACCTGGGTGGTTTTCAGTCAAAGAACCCAACTTTGTGTGCTCCCAGCTCCAGCAAGGTGAATCTCAGCCTCTGGTTTGTTCCAGCCTTGACCGATGCCAACTGTCTTCTTGACCTTTGTCAAATTACATAACTTTGCATGCTCTGGTTCCTCCCCATATAAACTGTGTGTAATTACACTTTTTCACCTCTGGAAAATGGTTTGAGAGCCCTAAATGAAAAGTCCTACTGTTAAGACACAGTCTTTTTGAAGGAATGCTCATCCTTTGTTTAGTAAGGCCATTTGCTGAAGCACAGCTGGGATTTAGGGAAATGCTGAGATGCTCTGACATATGCTTTTCACTGCCATTTTCTGTCCCTGTAACAGAGGTCACTTTTACAATTATTATTAGGAATGTATGGGCTGCAGTTTAACAGCTCAGTACATTTGATTGCATATTATGCTTGATTCATTTAAACTCAAAGCTTATTCCAGGGCAGATGACAGCACTGAATTTTTAATAGCTTATTTCACACTCTGTGCTCTGCCAGCCACTTCAGATCCATGGCTCTTTTGTAATTGATTGTCCAACACTGCACATATCTAATGCCCATGAAGGGATTTGAAGAGCTCTCAGTTTGTGAGTATCATGACATAGGCAGGTGTGTTTCTACTGTGATAGGGCTCATTCTCCTCTGGGCTGACATGTGAGACTTCCTTTGCTGTTGTGGTAGTTTGAGAGTCACTGTGGATGTTCCCATAGAAGAGATGATAAATAATGGATTTTTCTAATTTAATAAATCACTCCACTACTGCTTTTGCACAGTGGGAAAGGAATAAATCTTCCCAACTTTGACAATACAGGGGAAAATGGTAAATTTGACAGCTTTTAGAAAAGTAGTTAGAAGATGCAGATAACCAAACTTTTATTTATTGTCAAGGGAGTCTTACCCCGCAGCAAAATATGCTACAATAACAGCTGCTTTGTGCTGGGCTGGGAAAACGAAGCAGAATTGAACTCTTTTTTAATACCAGCACTAATGAATCTGGTTCTGGTAGTCAATGCTGTGTTCTTAGACTGATGGCACTTGTCACCTTTTAGCAGATCTTAGGTTTAATTTGTGCATCTCTCTCTCTCAGGTGAGAAGATTCTCAGAAGCCTTCTTCTACACTGAGCACCAGAAATCTGCTGTGCTCATGTTCCAGGAAGGCCTGTGAGTAACCCATTAACACTCCTCTATCTCTGGAATTACTAAATATCTACTTTAAAATATTTTGCCATCAAGAACAAGATCTTTTTCTGTAGGGTATGAAGGAATTTGGTTTGAGAGAGGTCATTTGCTCTGTTTTAGCTCCATATTGTAAACCTATTGAAATGAGTTTCAAAAGTGACTGATCAGGCTGGCCCCAGAAATAATTGATTTCAAGATATATATATATATATATTCTTCAATTAACTTCTGAAATCAAATGTACCAGATCCAGCACTGGTACTTTTAGTGGGAAATAACTGCTGAAAAGCAACAAAATTTAACATTTACAAATTTGCTTTTACCATCCCTAAAGCATTCCAAGGTAAGTATTTCTTTCTATTGGCCAATTTCTGCTTGTAACCAAACTATGAAGTGTGAGGAGCCAGTCTTAAAGCTATGCCAGGGCAAATCTTGCCCTTGGTTTTGGCCCATGAACCCAACTGGAGGACTTGGATGATACTCAGGACCTGACCCCTGAAGGAAGAGTTCAAAGAAGGATGCTCAGATTTGAATTTCTGAGTAATGAAGGTTATCCAGACTATTTTTCACCATGGGCAGACCACAACATTACCAGTGTGAAACCCATCCTTTAGAAGGGGCTGAAAGGTCATGACATCAGGTCCTGTCACAATGATGATTTTTAAGTGAGACATTTGCCTCTGACCTAGTGCAGAGGAGAAAATTGCTTTTCTCAGAGCTGTCATTGGGGACATTAAGGCTGATTCAGTGTTGATGGAAAGGGCCCTGGTTTCATTAGCGGATGGGTTGTACGAGGCTGCCTTGTTCTGCCAAATTAAAGCAGCACCATAGCTGCAGGGGCCCAGCTGTGTTCACTTGGTTCTCTCATGTCAGGATTTTAGGGATCTGAGTACAAGGAAAACCCCAGTACAATGTCAAGATCCTGGGGTGAGGACACACACACACACTCATGGCCCCATTCAAGCAAACATAATCCTGCACAGGGGAAAGCCTAACTGCATGAAGTGCTTCTATTTCTCCAGGCAGTCACAGGAGTAGCCCATTTCCTACAGATAAATATAATGTTTTTCTCAGTGGTTATCAAGAAGGGTAAGTAAAAAAAAAAGAAAAAAGTAAAAAAAAAGTAAAAAAAAAAGTAAAAAAAAATTATTAATTGGTCTGTGCAGAAAATTTTGTCTATACAGGCTGCATAGTAGAGCCACGTTTTCTTCCTGAATATGCTAGATTATGTAAATGGAAAAACAGATTCTTGGCTGTCAGAGTATTATTGATATTGGGTGTGGTAGTAGGGATTATTGGTTGGGTTCACAAGGTCACCAGCTCAGATCAGTGCTCAGTGTACCAGGTTCTGTACAACCACCTCAAGCAGTACCTTCTTTCTCCCTGTTTTATTTTCCTTCCTACCAGACAGGACTTGGTTTTTGCCTCCCATGCTGTTGTGGGTTTGTGTGAAGCTGTGCACTCCTGTACCTGACAGCATTTGACAGCTTAGGCAGAAGAGGACACACCATTCCCAATAGGCTGGGTGTGGCACAGGGTGGAGGCCTCTAGGAGGTCACATACCCTCAGATTTTACAGACAGAAATATTTCTCCTTGCTCACTTTAATATCAATTATTCATCTTTTTCACCAGAGTAGGTAATATTCAGACTAGGGATAATGGCTTTAAGATGAAGAACAGATTTGCTTTCAGATGACCATCAATGAAAATTGTTTTGCCTTACTCTCTGTATTTCATGTTTTCCTCATTTTTCAAGACAGATATTTAAATGGGAAGGCCCATCAGAAATACAAATTATTGTATTGATTATAGCCCAACACATATTCATCTGCCAGTTCAGTGTCACATTCACTGAGGAGATCAGGTAGCATTTTGAATGGCACAAATGATGGAAACAGATGGGGGGCTACAAAAAAGCCAGAGAGGGACTTTTTACAAGGACACGTAGCAATAGGACAAGAGGGAATGGCTTCTAACTGAAAGAGAGTAGGTTTAGATCAGGTATAAATTCTTTACTGTGAAGGTGGTGGGGCACTGGAATTGTTTATTCAGAAACTTTGTGGCTGCCCCATCCCTGGAAGTGTTCAAAGCCAGGTTGAGCAAAGTGGTCTGGTGGAAGGTGCCCTTACCCATCCAAGGGGGACAGAACTAAATAATCTTGAAGGTCCTTTCAACCCTAAACCCTTCTATGATTCTGTGGCTCTGTCAAAAGATAGTGGCTGAGTAATTGCCTTGGCTCTTCCAGATTGGTGCATGTGTGAGACAGCTCTCTGTGAGTGCTCTGAGGTCTGATATAAGTGAGACAGAGGACTTGCCAGGCATCCTTCTTGGCTTTGTTCCTCTCTGTACTGCTCAACCAAATTTTGCATTATTGCTTCCTGCATCTGGGTTTTGAAACCCTGACCACAGCCAGAGTGACAGACCTCATTTCCTGACCAGAAACCAGCTGAGGGATCCAGCCCCAGCCAGCAGCTGAGACCCTTGGGGGAACAGCAATGGGTTATAGCAGCTAACAGGAGCCTATGACAGTGGGATCTGGAATAATTTCAAAACCACTGAGATTTTTCAGGAGGGGGTTGAGCAAGCTGTAGATATCTCTAACTGAGAGATGGAAACCTTCTAAGCGTTCTGGGTACCCCCCATCACGCAGTACTGCTTCCCTTTAAACACATTGACTCTGTCCTTGCCTGCATATCTGGGCTTGCAGAACTAATGGAGAAACAGCACAATAGAAACAGCACAGATTAGCACAGCAGACACTCAAGCACTCAATTTGTTTTGTATTTTGCTGCCAGGATCCAGAGCCATGCACAGATTTCTACGGAAATTCGAAATTCAGATTATTTCACCAGCATGCCCCCGCTGCCGGCAGAATGCCTGGACATCGACGGGGACTGGAACACACTCCCAGTTATCTTTGAAGATAGGTACACAGACATGCCTTGCAAAGGTGAGTGAAACTCCACAGGGCACAGCTTCTTGAGACAGCTTGAACTGAGGGAGGTACCTCCCCAGCTCAGGATAAGTGATCTCACATCCCTTGGGCTTATGAAATCGGAAGAGAGTGTGACCCCCTAAGTAATACAGCTGAATTTTAGTGTTTTCCCTAACAGCAGAGTATTTCCTTCACATTTTTCATCTTTAAATTAAGCTTTCTTTAAAAAAGAGCTGGAGGAAAAATCTAGAAAGATAATCAGATCTGTTGGATTTTTGCTATAGTACTAATTTAAAGAAAAAACACTAGACTGATATCCCCACTATGACATCTAGTGGTAAGAAATCTCAGAACAAAGCCCCTCAATTACAGTGTAAAAGCTCCACACTCCCTGAAAGGCAGAATTGCCTTCTAAAAAATATTTTGCCCTTTGAGTATCCAAATAAAATTTTTAATTAGGAAATCATTTAGTCCCATAGTTATTTAGTAAAACCTCATAGTCCTTACTACCTTTTTTCTTTTCACTCAGCCTTTAAAATTACCAAGGAAGCAATATGTATTAATAATATAGGTGTCCATAATCTAGTGAATATAGCCTGTGGTACAAAATCTTTACTCTTCCGCAGTTTTTCTACTGCCTAAATTGTGACAATGCTCATTAAACTGAACTGAGTATTAAACTGATTCAAAGTAAGAGCTATACTATGAACAATATTGAATGACACCAGGAATACAAAGAAGTATCCATTTTGTTTTGCTTACCTACACTCTAAAATCTAACAGTATAGGTACAGCTATACTGAGGAAAGTGTATTTTATTAATATTGTCTTCTTTTGCCTAACTGTAGCTGTTCAGTGAGTGCAATTCTTGTTAAATGCACTCTGGCATGTGCATTTGTCATATGCCTTTAATGTATGTATAATTTTTCTAATGTAAAATAATAATATTTTAGAGTTTAAAATCCGTTTTCAAAATCTCCCAATTCTTTGGGGTAGTTTATTGTGTTCTTACAGGTAATACTTTTTCTTTCTTTCTTTCTTTCTTTCTTTCTTTCTTTCTTTCTTTCTTTCTTTCTTTCTTTCTTTCTTTCTTTCTTTCTTTCTTTCTTTCTTTCTTTTCTTTCTTTAGATCAGAATTTGGAAGTTTTCCCAGATTTTGAGGTTCCTGCAAATACTCAAGTGGATGTAAAACTGGAAAATGAAGACTGTGCATCAGATGATGCCACTGCAGTAATGAAAGGAGACGTTGAGAAAGACACTCCTCTAATACACACAGACAGGATAAGCAGGAATTCCTCATGCCTACACAGCGGTACTGAAGCTGCTGCTAAGGGTTTAAACCAGCACTCCACATCTCAGGTATGTACAATAAACAAAGAAGGCCAAAGGAGACCTGAAAATATTTTTCTTTCAAGAGAGGAAATTATTTCTGACTCAGAGCCAGGCAATACTGAACACATGTCAGAAGACCTTAAAACATCCGAGGAAGTTTTATTAAAAGATAATAGACTTGGGGCGGATGTTACCTGTGGAGACATGGAACCCAGCAATAAGGACTCTCACAAACGTGAGCCCACGCTTATTGCCAGTGCTCAGCATGAGTGTGGAGCATGTGGAACTGATGGCTTGGAAGACAGCACTGAAATACATGAACTAGATGAATTTGGTCATCATGAAACTAATTTCACTTCATCTGAGCTTGCACTAAATGAATTGACCAGTCTTGGAAAACCAGGGGATGCAGACACCAAGGCTCATCTCCCTGTTTTGAAAGCTTTGCCTTCACACAGCTGTGAAGTGAAATCAGTCACAAAGGAGCAACGAAGTGAGGAGAGTGAAGAGTTTACCCTGATGTCAGGGGTCATAAAAAGATCCTCCTCTATAATATCTGATTCAGGCATTGAAAGTGAACCAAGTTCGGTTGCATGGTCTGATGCTCGCAGCCGGGCCCTGGAGCTGCCCAGTGACCGAGAGATCCTGCACCACTTGGTCCGGAGGCACGCCATCCACCGGAACTCCCTGGAGGGTGGCCACACGGAAAGCAACACCAGCTTGCCCAGCGGTATCCAGGCATCGCTCACATCCATCAGCTCTTTGCCCTTTGAGGAAGAGGAGAGGGAAGTGGAGCTTACCAAGCTGACAAAATCTGTCTCTGCCCCTCAGATCAGTAGCCCAGAAGAGCCCCCGGAGGAGGTGGATATAGCAAAACACAGTGAAGCCACTTCAGGAGATTCAGATCACAACTTAAGAAGCTGCATGGAAACAGAGGATAAAGATGGAAAAATAATAATGGACTTATCCGAGTGTCAAACGACCACTGAAAGTGGACAAATAGAACACAGAAGACATGCCAATCCCCTCCTCAAACACAGTAGCAGTAACATTGAGTTACAAGGGAATGAGGAGAAAGGTTTTCCAGAGACTTGCTGTAGTTTGGAAAATACAAGACCACCCAGCTGTCCGAAGCAGCTCCAAGTTAAAGTCTCTGAGTGCCTGCCACTGGAGAGCAATGGTGAGTGCAGCTTAAAAACACCAAGGGCTTGTAATTACTTGGACAAAAATATAGATAAGGTTGATACATGCATTGAGGATCCAAAGGATAAACTTAAGCCGGACAGTTTAAAAGTACAACAGGGCTCTTCCAATAGTAGAATTTCAGGAGAGGAGAGTTTTTCACAAAGCATAAAAGTGGTACCAGATTTATGCTATCCTGTTACAGCTCCTTCAGACACCGCCACTGAATTTGGCTCACTGGGAGGAGAATGTGTCAGCTCTCTCGCTGATGGAAGCCCAGCAGTGTATGCAGAAATGCAGGGCTTGCAAGAAATTGAGCTCAATGACTCACCTGCCTCAGCAGACCCTGCATCAGGGGCCCACCAGGCTGAACATCCTCAGGAGCCCAACAGCCAAGAGAATAAACTTGTAGCGAACGGCACCGGGTTTCCTTTGGCCACGACAGAGGGAGTAGCCCTGGAAAGCAGAAAGGCTGCTGATGTGGTTAACATGTCCATCTCTTGCACAGCCACCTGTCTTCCCTTTTCTTCTGTGCTCAAAGAGACCCCTGCCATGGCGGGCTCCTCGGCAAAGCAGGCTGCGTTCCCCATCACGCGCCAGCCGCTGGGCTCCTTTGGAGTTGTCTGTCCTAATTCAGATGAGATGGATGAAGAGGCCAACGAAAGGATGCTGAAGTAAGAATAACTAATTACTTCATTAATGTAGCTGTAATGCTGAGAGAACCTGACACAGTTCAGGACCTTAATGCACTAGGCATACAGGAAGCTTGTATTTGAGACAGCTGCCTGAGGAATTTCAGTATAAATAATCCAAACAGACAAATGGTTCATATAGAATGAATAATCTAAATAGACAGGAAGGATGAAAACATAGAGAGACTGAGACTGCCAAAGACATCAGGTCCTTAATTCCCATGACAAGCAGTGGGATTTAGGTATCTAAATAATCTTTGAGAGCTGATCCTCCTTCCTGAAATCAAAGTTACCCACACCAGAGTATCGATCCCTGATAGTCCGTTCACTGTGGCCTTGCCACAGACTGTTTTACTGCTCTGCTTTAATAATTCCATTCGGTAGCTAAACTGAAGTGGGGAATTCAGATTGGCTGATATGTCCCAAATTCACTTTCTCAAACTGGAAGAATGGAAGAATTGAAGCCATGGATAGCTGGAGAAGAGGCATTATTTTTGTTTCTTGCTTCATTGCCCAACACAAAAGTGCCACATCGTGACCTTGATGTCACAGGGGCCTATTTCACAGATTGGCAGACTAGCACTTATATTTTTCCAGTATAGTTTGGTGTCTCTTCTTTGCTGATGAAAAACAGTAGCACTGAAATTTCTCAATCCATTCAGCTGCCCAAAATGTTGGCTGTCTGCATGTAAATTCATTTTCTACCCAAGACTTGACTTTTATTCTTTTGAAAGCATCCTGAAGTTTTATACACCATGCTTAAGTCCTGACAAATCTAAGCACAGAATTTGTTTCTTCATTGTGAAACAGAACATTTCAGCATGCATTCATGCACATGAATTCAAGCCTTCCAGATTCATGGCCCAAAAGCTATTTTTTTCATTCTTCTGCCCCTTAAAATTAGTTGGGCTGATGTAAGTAATTGCTCATCATTGACTTGAGTATCTTAGAGGTCTTTTCCGACCTCAATGATTCAATGATTATATCAAGTTTCCTTAAGAGATTCCCAAGCTTTAAAGGTTATATCTCCAAAGCTTGTCCTTCCCAGTTTTCTATTTAATTCTACACTTACATTGTGACTATTAATTCCTAAATTATCTGGATAAGTTTTACTGAACCAAAGAGCCATTGAAGAGTTTGGCATCTTCAGGCAGCAGAATCTTCAGGATGAATTGAGTGTCAAATTTTAGACCTTTAGTAGGCAAGGTGTTATCTTAATTCTTTCAGCATTGAGATGTTCTTGTAAATTCTACTAAACTGTTTTCAAAATAATCTAAAATCAAATAAACCCCAAAATATCTACCACATGAGGTGCATCCCTTAACTCTAGCATGAGGAAGAGGGATAGCACCTTCTACCTGCCTATAAGCACATTTGATGGTAGAAAAATTATACATTTTGCATTTCAGTACCTATAAGGCCAATGACATTGTCAAGAGGCAAAATTGTTAATTCTGTACCTCAGTCTCATTTTATGAGCTACCAGAATATTATTTTTTGCTACTCTTTCATTCCTTTGGCAAGTGTGAGTTGCTAATGCATTATGCATTTTATTTTTTTCCCTTTATGTAGACAAATTACAAAGAAATGGAGTTTATTCCCTTCATTCTGACTTCTCTCAGACTTAATAGATGAGAAATTGCATCCAGGTCTCTACTTGAAAGTTGAAAACATAATTTCTCACAAAGACAAGCCTCCTCATTTCTAGTTTGAAGGTTTGTTGCTGACCACCCAGTTCTATTGTGATTAACTAATGTATTCTCCAGTTTTTATCAGGCCAAAGAAAAATTTAAAAAAGAAATGAAGATTGAAGGATTTCTGTACAGTGACTTATCTGTACTAGCTTCTGATATCCCATATTTTCCACCAGAGGAAGAGGAAGAAAATTTGGAAGATGGAATTCACCTGGTTGTCTGTGTCCATGGATTGGATGGTAAGGCCAGGAAAAATTGCTATTTGTAAGTCATTTTAGTGTAAATACAAGAAAAGGACAGATGTTCAGCAAATATGAAAGAATGGAGAATTTAAGTATTTGTATTAGCTAGGTATTTATTCCTTATTATGCTATTTGGCCCACTGTAATAAAGGATCTATGAGAATATTAAATATTGCTGCTAATGTATGGGGTCCTGCTACCTGTTTTTGTTTTTGTTGGTTTTTTTGTTTTTGTTGTTGTTGTTTTTTTGTTGTTGTTTTGTTTTTTTTTTTTTAACAGCAATTTACACCAAAGCACATCAGTCCTCCTGTGAATAGGAGGAGTGCATTGCAGTAACTCCTTGTCTTTCCACAGATGCTTGATTTTTTTGCAGCATGTCCCCAGGAGGGAAATGTTATTTAAACCCCCAAAACACTGTTATAGATTAGATAGTGGCTGACTTTATAAAGTGAGAGAATAAAAATCATTCTTCACTGCAGAGCAAGCGGATCTTGGAATTTTTTACGTATATGCTTTCTAAGCAGGAAACAGTTATGTTAAATGTGAACTTTCTCTCGACAAATTATTGATATCAATTAGAAAGGTGTAGATATTAACACTGAAACTACGGAGAAAAAGTGGTAGAGGCTCTGATATTCAAAAAAAACAAAACAAACAAACAAAAAAAAGAAAAACAAACACTGGCTTGTGCCAGGACTGTTTGCCATTTAGTATCTCAGTAGCAGGAATGCCCTTCTCATTAGGTAGTGGTACCTTCTTCACCTATAAAAGATTTCAGAAGACTTTGGAATTTTCTAATACAGAATGAGGCATCTCTCAAAATATAGGAGTCTGATAGTATTTGAGCACCACCTGTAATTGTGAATACATGAGATGGGCCACCCTGCATCTGAAGGTACAGTCCTGTAGCCCAGCACAGCTATTGAGGTGTCCCCGGGGAATCTCACCTGAGCTTGTTGTCTTTTTGTCTTACCTCTGCTGTTCAGCAAATAGAGGACAGATTTATTCTGGACCTGATCTTTGCCCTTTCTAACCCACTATTTATGCAGTCCCCCACAGCAGCAGGTGAGGTCCAGCCCACCGGGGCAGGCTGTGGGATTTCCTGTTCTCTTGCAGTTTCAATGCATCATCCTGAGGTGTGATAATGTTCTTAACAACACTTAGCAAGAGCTCCGTGGTGTCAAGTTTACTGTGTTAAATTGACTCTATATTGGTTATTTTTCTGTTGAATTGCATCTTATAAAATGTCATTTCTTCCTAGGTAACAGTGCAGATCTGCGGCTGGTAAAGACTTTTATTGAACTGGGACTTCCTGGTGGAAAACTGGACTTCCTAATGTCTGAAAGAAATCAGGTAGTACAGAGCTAATTCCTGTCTTCCTTTCAATTGCTGAAATAGTGCCTTCAGCAAAAGCCTTTTCACCAGCTGAGTGAAACAAAATCCCTGGGGAATTCAGGGAGTTTTATGTAGTATTTAGTGCAAAGGCTTGGTTCTATTCCTGTCTAATTTGATAGGGTGTTCAAACCTATTGGAAAATATTCCTGGCATTAAAGTCAAAGGCAATGACATTAGCAGTAATAGGACTAGACCTTAGAGGAAGAAAATGGATTTATCCTGCCAGTTTGCAAACTTGGCAGCCTGGTGTCTCTGCAGCACAGCACCAACAGAAAGCAGCAAGTTTAGTGGTGCTAAATTCTCTGGAAGATGTGGAATATCCAGCAGGTGTTGTCAGCTCCCTTTGCTTCTCCAGCCATTGTTTCTCCTGTTGCAGTGTTTGTTGGGATTTATTTCCTTGAATGATAAAGAAATGTCTTCCAGAAAAATTGATTGCTGGTCTAGGCAGAGAAACAGAAATGAATCCTGTGCTTTGCTTGGCAGTGGAGCCATATTTATGACCAAAGGCCTAACTTTATGCACAAGATAAGGATTTCCATTGTGCAGTCAGAAACATTATTCTGATTTATGAGTACCTGAGAAACCTGAGTTAAAACTTTCTAACCTTGTTTGTTCAAAAGCTTTAATATTTTGAAGTGGCTGGTTGGTGTACATGTGTGAACTTGCCACTTCCAGCGCACAGCTCTGTCAGCAGCAGACCTGGACAGTGAATGTAAGCAAGGTGAAAATAGTCAGGAGACCACTTCACACTTCCATCAAGGCCTCTTCCAAAAGAAGAGAATTTTTTCAGAGAATGAAACATCTTACAACATTTGGATTTATCCAGAGTCCATAATGGAAACTATTTAGAGATCTTATTGTCTGGGAAAGTGGGGAAGTTTTCACAGCACTGGAAGTGGAACCTGGGTGGCTTGATGGCTATTTTAATGTTGTAAAGCATCTCAGCACTGTTTTTCCCTTCTCTGAGAACCACACTAAAAATGACCCAAGAAATCAGTCATGTAGCTGGTTTGCTTTATAGAGGAAAATTCAAATCACTTTTTTAGGCATTTATTTTTGATGTGTTTGACAAGATCAGTCAGGCTGAAATGATAATAAAGAATGGAGATATAATCAGGTGAAATATGACACTTGATATATTTTGGTTATGATTAACATTCAGGCTGATATTCTTGCACTTTTAAACAACATGAAAGGTTTGGGATAATGAGCCTAGGAGGAAATCATAAATTATCAATGCAGACAAAACAAACAGGCAGAAGGTTACTGGACTCTTTTTAGTTTATGAGAACATTTATTTTAAGTCTGTACTGCAAAGTGAATATCGACATGTTTTCCTGTGCAAGAGCTGCAATTAGCAAGATGAGTTGTGTCACAAAAGCATTAATTACTCATATGTTTCAAAAGTATTAATTACTCATATCTTTACTCTGAATAGCTGTTCCAACATTTGATGATTGTTTTGTGGCATCTCATTAGTTAGGAATTTGATTTAGAGTCCTGTTGGATTGCCAAATTACAAAGTTCTGAATAAGATCTGCCTGTAATTGTATAGACTGGAAATATATTGCTTGTTTTATTGTCTCACAACTGGCTGTACTGTTGCAAGCAACAAATTATTCGTCTGTCTCTAGCACTCATTCTCTTACTGATGACTGTTGAATAACAAACACACAGCATTTGATTGAGATGGCCAAATAATTTTGTGATGACATCCTTAGCATCAGCATAACCCTCATGTCAACATATAATCCTGGAAAGTATTTTATTGCAGTAATCTGTGGAATCCTTAAGGCCAAAAGCTTTTCTGTCATGTGCAGACCTTGGTATCTAGAGCAGCTGAGAATTAGCAGCTCTCACCAGTGTCAAGTCAGGCTGCTTTAGCATCATGCTTATGATTCTGGAATCACTCAGCAACCTCTCTGAAGTTCTCTGAAGGAGAACTTCAATTTAAAAGAGGACCTGAAGACTGAGAAAAATCTCCCTTCTTCCCCCTTGAGCATGTAAAAAGAAAATTTACACCGGTTGTTACATTTCTGCTTGAATTTGACTTTAAAAATAACATCAGTCTGCAATAAGTGTAATATATTTTAATTCATGAACTCATTTAATTTTTTAACAGACTGATACTTTTGCTGATTTTGATACAATGACTGACCGATTATTGGATGAAATTATTCAGCATATCCAGTTGTACAACCTCTCCATATCCCGAATAAGGTAAGCTTTATTAGATAACAAACAGTGTGTAACTGTTTGAATTACATGAGCAACATCCAGTGAAATTAGCTTTTCCTAAAATGCTCTGTGTCAAAAGCCATTGAACCAGTGATATTAATTTTTACATTCTTATAGATGAGAATGAAAGAGAAAGATTCTTATGAAAGAGAATCTTGTAGGCTGAAAAAATCATTAAATGATAACTAAAGGATCTTATTGAAAGTCCTGACAGAGTCCTCCCTCGAGAGCCATTTGTGCCATCTTTGTGTTTATTTCAAACGAAACACAGATGGGTTTCCTATTAATGTAATTCTTTCTTTCCCAACAGTTTTATTGGACATTCCCTTGGTAACGTCATTATTCGATCTGTACTAACTCGCCCCAGGTTTCGCTATTACCTCAACAAGTTACACACCTTCCTGTCCCTCTCTGGGCCTCACCTGGGAACCCTTTACAACAACAGCACTTTGGTTAGTACAGGTAAGAGTTGATGGGAGATGTTTGACAGGCTCTGGTTCACAGCAGTTTGAATGAGAGGGCAACAACTGGAGGGAGGAATTTATTGTAGCATGACTTGTACCTTGAAGTTGGGGAAAATATTTGCTGAAGACTTCAAACTTCAGAAAAAAAATTGCAATTTCAATATCTACAAGGTCCATCACATTGCTCACTGGAAAGCTCAGGGGTGTGCAGCAGTGAGAGATGAACCTTAGTTTCCACTTAGTCTCCCACTTCTCCTCTGCTGCAAATAAAGAGAGGCATCTCCACGGCTGAAAACGAGACATTATAATGGAAATGGAATGTCCCACATTTCAGTCTTCCTGAGTATTTTTCTGACTACCATGAGACAACCACACAATCATAGAATGGTTTGGGTTGGAAGGGACCTTAAAGATCATCTAGTTCCACCTCTGCTATGAGCAGGGACATCTTCAATTAGATCAGTTTGCCTCAAGCCTTGTTCAACCTGACCTTGATTATTTCCAGGGATGAGACATTTACCACCACTCTTGGAAACCTTTTCCAGTGTCTCACCACCCTCATTGTAAAGAATTTCTTCCTTAGATGTGGCCTAAATCTACCCTCTTTTAGTTTAAAACTGTTGCCTCTATCCTGTGAGACCCTTAGACTTTTCTCCCTGTTAATTAGGACTGTAAGAACAAACAAGACTTCTAGAAAATTACAGTGCTATTCTTACTATAGGCACATGTCTTTAACTCTCCTGCTTGATGATTTACAAAGGATAAAACTATGTGCCAATTTTAATTCCAGGTCTATGGCTAATGCAGAAGTTAAAAAAGTCAGGGTCGCTTTTGCAGCTGACCTTCAGGGACAACGCAGACCTACGCAAGTGTTTCCTCTATCAGCTCAGCCAAAAAACGGGTGAGTGGAGCTTGATGAGCCTTGCAAATGCCAAGAGCTATTCCATGGGCTTGTGCTGGATTGTCCTATTCTCCAGGGAGCAAAGGAAATCTGCATTTTGCTAATGATCTTTCTTTAAACATCCTTTTTAGAAGGGCTGCCTTGTCTAAAATCTAATATCGATTTCATCTGTGCATTTTTTTCTGTGAAAGTTATCAGATAACATATTTGCCAAACTGTTAGCGTTAAATAAGACCTTCGTGCTGTAGTAAACATGCACCTGAGTTTATATTCTTTGAGGAAGAAACATCATTTTTGACAGGCCATCATTCCTTAATTTATGCTATGAGATGAAAACCATTTTTCCTTTTTTATTATTTTTTTTGTAAGTTTAACATCTCTTGTCTCTAGGAAATATGACTCTGTGAGATGAAGAGCAAATTTTATTCATGTCTGTACTGACACTTCTGTACTAGAGAGAGAGATGTATGTCCTCACACTAGAAAAATGATGTCTGAATAGAGAATCTTTTTTCCTATTCTTTAGTCTGTCATGAATAAATTAAATAAATCAGGTGTTTCTTGAGAAAAGAATGCAAGCGTGACCCTTCTGTTGAAGCAATTGTTTTCTTTTTAAGAGTTATTTTTAATATTGAGTGTGAGCAAACTGGTGCTAAGTAGGTAGTGACAAGGTCACTACTTGAAGTTTAATTCTTTTCTCATACTTTTGTACACTGCTAATAGGAAACGAAGACTATGTTAATATGAATAGAACATCTAAATCTCACAGATATGCTACATAATCAATGACAGGAAGTCAATGTAAATTGCTGTTATTTGAATTTTCCCTTTGATTCCCTAGTTCTTATTTCCATTGAATACAGTTGATGGCTGCTTTACTACTGTCATGTTAAAATAAAATTGGGTCTACACAAAAAGCTCATATTTTAACTTCCCAAGCAATGGATTCTCAAGCATGTGTAGTGGGTCAAAGCAATTTGCTGCTTGTTAGCTTGGTAGACTGAGATATAAGAAGCTATAAATGCAGGTGTTGTCCTTGAAAATGGAGAAAGCAGAAATTTAAATGCAGAGAGAGTTGTCTGTAAAGTCAGAATCACCTCAGTAGATGCTTAGGCAAAATCTCCAAAGATATGGACATGTCCATAGGTGAATGTATGAGCTGGAATACTGAGTCAATAGAGAGAGGTCCCTACCCTGGCACCCTGCTCCCAAAAGAAGTGGGGAGAACCTACAGAGAGAGAAATACCAGAAGCAGTTTTGTACCTACATTGCCAGATGACTCTTTAAGCCTCCACCAATTTCTGACTTTCTTATTGAAGTAGAAGTCCCTGCTACCTTTCAATCTCTTTAACAAATGTTCTTCATGCTTGTTGTGAAAATAAAAACCAAAACAAAACCCACAATAAAATATCCTTCCCTGTTGAACCTCTTCACATAAGGTTTTAGTTATGGTAGCACTCACTGGGGATTCTCCTATCTTTCACTTCAGACCGAAGTTACAGACTCAGTTGGTTTGACTGCACAAGAAGAAAATTATAAGCACCTTAAGACAGGTTTTGGAAAGGCAGCCAGCAGGACTTTTCATTGTGGTGGTGATGGTCAGATTTTCTATCAAAGTCTGGAAATCATAGTTGTGGAATCATAGAGACATGAATGGGCCTTCAAGATCATCTGGCTCCAATCCCCTGCAACGGGCAGGGACTTCTTCCACTAGACCAGGCAGCTAAAAGCCCCATCCAGCCTGGCTCTGGTTCTGGACCACTTTCCCATAAGAGAGAGGGAAAGATGAAGGCCAAACCCACAGCTCTTCTGTGTTCAGGATATTCTCTGAACAAGTAGGTTACGTCATCAGTATCCATTTTCTTGCTTTTCTGTTAAATGTGGGTGATGGAGAACTCAAGTGACCATAGACAGGTCAAGCAGCAGGAGCTCATCAGTGGCCCCATTAGCTCCAGGGAAGAGGCAGAATTTGGGGTTTTCAGTTGATGTACCAGCAGTGTGGATTTGTCGGGTGACTGCTGCATGCAGGGACTGGATGGACTGTAAGATTCATTCAACACCAATGTAACAGTATGATATTATAGCAATTCTTTTTCTTCTCTCTCTCTCTATTTTGTTTGAGAATTTTGCTAATTTATGGTGTTATTTTTGAACTTGATCCTGTTTAGAGGTATAAATATTTGCAAGAATAAGGTTTTAATAAAAATATTTGTTTACAGACAGTTCTTACTTTTCCTTGTTAACTTACAATTAGCATGTGTGAGTGTTGATAAGTAACAAATAGTTCACAGAAGCAACAGAAATGTGTTGAAGGTCTTATGAATATTTCTAATATTCTGTTGCATGTTTTAATAATTATAATCTATTTAGCACTGTAGGTTCTCAAAAGCCTTTGAAGATGAAATAATCATGCTGACAATGTTTTATTTTTCATCACTGTGCTTAATTGTGATTAATGTATTTAATATGTTTGCCACAGGTCTTCAGTATTTTAAAAATGTTGTGTTAGTGGCCTCACCCCAAGATAGATACGTACCATTTCATTCAGCAAGAATAGAAATGTGCAAAAATGCACTTAAGGACAGACACACAGGTATGTTTAAGTTCTTTTATATATTCCCAAGGCTGTTGAAGAATTGCATTTCTGTGCAACTGAGGTCATTACATTAGAAAGGTTTTTCATCAACATGATGAAAACTCAAATGTTTATTTGATAAGCAAGAAAGTGTTCGTTTCCCACAGGAAATTACTGAAATCAATAAAAGAAGCTTTACAAGAAGCTCTTTTCCTGATGAAAACAAATTTCAATCAGGTCATAATCAAAGGTTTCTTACTGCTTCCTCCCCTTCCCTCTAATTTTATTTTTAAAATGATAATAGAACTAGCTCTTGACAATGTTTTTCTGTAGTCTACTGATTTACTTGTACTGTTTCCCCTTCTTTTTCACATAATGAAATCTTTCTCAACACATCCAAAGTAAGAAGGGTTTCCCTTTCTTTTTAATAGTGTTTAAATGACTGCAAGATAATTTAAGGGACAGATCTAAAATCATATTTTTCATAATAAAATCTGTAAAACACATCAGGACTCACACCACCAGAGGTCCTCTTATGATCTCAGGCTGTGTGTATTGCTTTTGTTATTAGCAGTCTTGTTCATTTATAAAATGTTTCATGGCCTCAGTTTGATGCCACATCCAGGAATAATGTTCAGTGCAATTTCATACCCATTTCACATACGTGATTACTTAGAAATGGAGGTATTCTCTGGAAGCAGAAAGAGACACACAGGCCCAATAATCAGCATGGTTGCCTTCACACCTCTTACTTAAATGACAGCTCTTTCTACCTCCCTCAGACATGAATTAAAAGGAAATTCTTCAACTCACCTACAGTGGTTGTTCCTTGGGTACATATTTATCTAGTAGGAGGCAGATCATTACATTTATCAATACATCAGATCATTTATCTGCAAATGTTTCCTGAGCCATTGTTTCTGCCCCTATAAAGACATCAACTATCTCTAAATTATGCCTTTCCTACATTAGAATCACCAGAGAAATCCAAATGGACTTGTGTCATGCCAAAACCTCTCACATTTGAATCCATAGGCAGTGTGAGTCCAACCCCACTCCCTTAAATGAAGCATGAGCATTTTCTTCACTGACAGAGGAAACACTGGCTGAGGATGTCCCAGGCTCATGCTAAGCAGCTTCAGCAGATCCCTCCTCGTGGCCAGTGCCTCCATTAGATGAGCACTGTAGGAATGTGCCCTCTCTTGATGGAGTGATAAAACAATCCTTTGTCTCCTAAAAAGGAAAAAAAGCCCAGAAGTTTCTTTCCTCAATTATGTAAAAAGACACCTCATAGGACCTTGGGGACTTCACCTCAATCTTAAGGATAGCTAATTGGACAGAAGCCAAAAAGTCCAGCCTAAGCAATTTACTAGAAAAAGAAGAGAACAAAGATACTAATCAATTTTGTGGGGTGTTTTGCCAGGAGCAAGAACCTCTTCCACTTGGCTTGGGTTTTCTGTGTAAAGAGTTTTGTTATTTTGCCTTTTATTAAAACTTTTCTGTTTCCAACACTACCACAGAAGCCATCCTGCCAATTTTATACCTTCTAAGGTAGCTGAGCTATCTTGGGTGTGATATAAATCTCCAAGAGCTTATAAACCTAGATCAAAGAAACCATATATCAGAGCACTACTCTGGTACCTGGCAAATCTTTGAACTGGACTGCTGTCTCTTACATTTATTTTTGGCCTTGCTTCCATTTCCTTCTCACTGAGACTGTAATTAAATGACACTGGAAGAAAAGAGAGGGTCTGGGAGCTTTGGCATGTAGTTGTGATATCTCAACCCTTTTTCAGGTCCTGTTTACGCAGAAATGATCAACAACCTGCTCCAGCCTTTGATTGGGGCCAAGGACTGCACGTTGATCAGACACAACGTGTTTCACGCTCTGCCTAACACCGCCAACACGTTGATAGGCCGGGCTGCCCACATTGCCGTGCTGGACTCCGAGCTTTTCCTGGAGAAGTTTTTCCTCGTGGCAGGACTCAACTACTTCAAATAGTGCCTGAAGTATGGGGTAACAGAGGCCAACCTTTCCATTGGGTGGAGGAGACTTCCTTAGCCAACAGAGTGCAATTTTAGAAATGAGATCAGGTGGGACTTTCAAACTTTCCATTTCCATTTCTCTTTCAGAGAATAAAGTGCTATGGCTTTAAGGCATTCAAGCTTCCAAGTATTGGTGCTTTTGGAAGAAATAAATATTCCTCTTCAGTTTCTATGTTTTTTGTCCACATAAAGACATGAGCCGCTTCTGAAGTACAGAATCAGAATAAGAAGGTTAATTCTCTAAATCTTATTGGACCAATATAATTCCCATTTCTTCTGAATATTAAACCATGAACTTGTCTGTCATTTATTTACTACTAATTTATGTATTAACAAAGCTCTACATTTGTAGCACTTTTGGGGTAGTTAACACACAAGGAAACAAGTGTATGTGAACTCAGGTAAAAACCTTCTTTGTGATGAACTGAAAAGTCTGAAAACCATTTATGAAAGTTTCAGTCTTTCTGTTTGATGGAAGAAAATATCTGGATGGTTCCATTACTGGTAAAAATTTGTAACATACAAATTGTACATTCAAATAATGGAAAGGAGTAAAATATTTTACATAGAATGAACAAATATTGATATTTGTCTTTAAAAAGAAGCCCCAACTGTAGTTTGGGAAGAATTTAATTTGTGTTACAAGCTGCCAAACCAAGAGGACTATATTGGATTACTTGTAAAATATCAGTGGGATCTGTTAACATTTCTTCTGTTTACGTTTATAGAAGATCATAACTGACTGTGTTACAATTCTAAAGTTAAAATTTTTATGTTTGCGTTTGTATCTAAGTCCATTTGTTCCAACAATTTTCTTTGGTTTTTTTTTAATTTATTATGCTGATACCGAATTCAAAGTCTAGCCAGTTATACCCTTGAAAACCCCAAATATTTGTAAAAATAAAGGCTGGAGATATAGAATGGTAAGGATTGTGGAAAGCTTTAAAAATATAAGAATGTCTTAAGATCCTCTGCAATACTCTCTACATGCTTTGTTAATGCCCATTTGCAGTGCTGTATACTGGTCCTAATTATTATATGGTTACAGCTAGTTGAACTATTTAAAACTTTATTCATGCAATGATATCTAGGTTGTTTTTAAGAGTTTTGAAAAAGAACATATTTCCCAATTTTTAATTTTTTCATTAAATTTACAGTAGGATTTTTATCACAAAGCTATCAGATTTAAAGTGACAAATTTCAATAACTTTCTGCACATTTTCATAACATTTTCATGAATTTTCAATGTCACAGGAGTTTTTTGAAAAAAGAGAAAGTGAATAATTCTTCAGAATTATTTTTGTTTAGAAGGCAGGCAATTTTTTAAAGCAAATACAATTTGTTTAAAAATGAAAATGAACAAGTCTCCATATATTCTAGCAATGACTATAAAAAAATTACACAGTTGGGTTTAGGTGTCAAGGCTCCCATCAGTAAACTAAGATCAAGATGGTGGGGATTTGTGAAATAAGAGAATACAAAATGAAAACAAAATACATCACAGCCACAGGGAAATATTTGTAGTTGCAAAAAGTAAAACTAATTTTTTGTCAAAAGAAAAAAAACTGAAAACCACAAAATTAGTTCAAGAAAAGTTTCTGCTGGTAAAGGAAAAAGGCTGGCTTGATAACTGATGCATGTATTTAAAATAGGAAGGAGAAAGAAGGTAAATACCAAAAGGTGAGACTAAAACACCTGAAAAGAAGTATTACACATAAAAACCTTGTGCCCTCATAGAGGCAGAAATTCTATGGGAACAATTCCACGGTGTGATTCAATGTTGACAAGTTTCTTAAACAATACCTCATTACTTGAATTAAATGGGTACATACTTTATGTCTCGCTCTCTCTCTCTTTCTCTCTTTTTTTCCTTACAGATTGACTGTTAATTGTTAACAGTCAGTTTTACTCAGTTAACAAATGAATTCTATCAGGAAACCTGTGGTTTCCACTTCTTGTTTGAGAATTCTTTCTCACTTTTCGGCCTCAGCAGTCTAGTGCCAGCTGCACGGACATATCACAACTTCTTCCTCAGTAAATTGTCTACAAAATTTTAAATATAATGGGACATGGAGGTGGAGCTATTATATAGTGCAGCCCTTTTGAGCCAGGAGCAGTACTCCTATATGGAAAAACAGGAAAGAAAAGCAACTTCTAACCATAAGCAACCTCCAGTGTGCTGTATGAGGGTCTGGTCCACTTGTAGAAAATGATCATGAGTCTGCAAACTGAAAATTTTGAAAAACATTTAGAAAGAAGTGACTTTACCCTATGCCTGCTGTGTGAGTGTACACAGTCTATTCAAAGAAGTTTGCTTATTTCCAGGTCTCACTCACCAACTCTCACAGTCCTGAGTCTGAAAACAAAGCAGTGTAGCTGTTCTTGTACTCATATGGGAGTTCTTGCCTTGCCTTGTGCTTTGGACAGCATTCCCAGACTTCTGTTTGCATGACTGTGAGAGAATGGACATGGGGAAAGGTCTCTGCTTTGCTGCAAGAGGTGACGGGTCTTTCCAAGTTCACTTTGGTGTTCTGTACTCCTACCAGTGTTCTGACTGATGGATAAATATACCTAAAGGTGTCAGTGTTCCTATTCATATAGAATCCTTTGATGGCTCAGTCAGATTTCAGAGTTGGGGTTGGATTGTTTATAGACTTGGATCAGGTCCACATAACTTACATCTTGTGCAGTATGGAAGAAAGATCCTGTGGAACCTCAGAAAAATCTGGGAAGTATCATTCCTGTCAAATGAAAAGACACAGATTTTATCATCCTTGGCAGAACATTGTGGGATATATTGGCAATAGTGGTCTAGTTGAGCTTCCATTTTAAGTTCTCAGAATAACCTCCCTCACTTTTTCTTCTTTTATTCTTTTTAATGGGACATTGACTCTAAGAACTATAAATCCACTCTATTTTATAGACAATATTGCAAAGAAATCTGCATTTTTATTATAATATAAATAATATCTAAGTTTTTGGACTTCATCAAAGTATAGTTTCAGATTTGTATTTACATGGAAACAAATATACAGCAAGAATTATTTTCATAAAAATTAGCAAAGTGCCCCGACAGCATCTTTGTTTCTGTAACAACCTTTGGAATTTCAATATATTGTCCTTTCACATAAAGCCTTTTAAAATACATTTAAGTACATTTGCAGTATTTCTGCAAGGATTTTCCCCACAGACTGCGCAAGTCCCTTTTGCCTTCCTCTATCTATGGGGGCAGGGCTTAAACTCTTCAGTGAAGGTCTCTGATTTTTCAGGACCTTGGACAGAGGGACAAACCTCGGGGGTTTTTTAATAGCTTGTCAATATTAGCGTCAGCTGTATTTGAAGTGAAACTCCCTTCGATTCTAAAGGATTCTTCAATTAAATAAAAAAATAAGCCCAGCATTCCAAAGTTTTTTTTAGCATCTAAAAAGCTTAAAACTAACAAGTAGGATCTCCACCAGATTAAGTGCATTTGGCTATTGAGGTTTTCCAGTGTCAGAGGGGAAGTGTGGGCTGTAGGCCAGATGAGCAAGTTCTCTGGGGAAAAGGTGATAGCCAATGTGTAGAAAAAGAGGAGCAGAGCCAGCAGATGTCAAGGCTTTGAAAGACAGAGACAAAGAGAGGGGGATGGAAGAAAGACAAGAAGTTCCTGAAGGAGACTAAAACATTTAAGAGGACTGAAATTTTAAAAGAATTTAAGAACTTGAAAACTGCATGGTTATAACAATTCAGTGGATATCTATAATTCTATGATCATGCCTTTATTAATAGCTGAATAAATTCTTCTCTGATATTCTGGGTTTCCTAGAGCCCATTTCTTCCCAATTTTAAAAGAATTTAATATCTTCTGGAATGGATTTTTTAAAGTACAGAAGGAGAGAAATTGCAGTATTGACTAAGTATGTGTAGATGAGGGACAGAATAGTAAGTTCTTCCTGCATCTGGGCTGAGGATTTTCAAGGAGTTGGTTTTCAATCTTGTGGAAAAAGAGAACCCCATCTCCTGAATCCTCTGGAATTTTTTCTTCTTGGAGAATTGTAGTACTTGTCCTGTTTAATTTCCTCACCTAATTTGTGCTTAAAAACTTGTTGCAAAATGAATTTATTCTACTAAAATAAGAGGCCTAATTTCTTATCTCTAATCAGTTAAGAGAGGTAGGTGCTATGGAAAATCTGCAGGGGTGATCCTGTTTTGTGCTTTGGTAGCATTTAGAGTTATTTATCTCCATTCCTTATGAAGGTAATTTATAACAGGACTCACTTTCTGAGTGTCTAAGATATCCACAGGAACTGGAGGGTCAGCATTTGTGGACTGGATTACTTCATTTTTTCATATGTGGGTGCAAGTTTTGACTGCACACCTTGACCAAAAGCAAGCATTTAAAATATGAATAAGGCTCTTTTAAAATCTATCAGGAAATAGGTCTTTTTCTGGCCTTCAATGAATGCTCATTTTCCCTTTAATGAAATTCAAAATTCGTTTTCAAAATCAGGTCTGTCCATTGACAATAGAGGGAATTGAAATTTTTTTATCTTTAAAGGATTATTTTCTAAAGACTTGAAACCTTAGCACAGAGCTTTGGAATTACCTACACAAATTCTGAGCACTATTTTACTTCAAAGCATTTCATAAATATCCACTGACCAATCCTCTTCACTGTTCCCTTGCAAGAAAAGAGCCACACTTGAGACAGAAAGCTATCACAAGACAATGTGAAAACTGGAAACTCAAAAAAAGTTTTCATTAGAATTTGTAGTTTTCTTTAGTGCTTTTTGCATGTAAAAGAAAAAAAAAAGGAAGTTCTCTTGCTTTCTACAACTGCATTGAAAATGAGAGTGGTGATGAAGGAGAACTTCTAATAACAAGGTTAGACACTTGTGAAGGCTTATGCAAATATCCCATGAAATTTAATATATAATGAGTAGTCATGGAGCATTTCTGAGGCAGTCTCAGCATGCCAATATGTGTCAGCCTAGCTGAATGATTATTTTCTTTGCAGACTTAAATTTCCATTTATAAATTATCATCAGAACAGCCTGACATATTTCACTCCAGCTGGTTATTTAGATGCTAAAGGTCATGTCCATAGATAACTCTTATGGAGTGCTTTTCTTTATTTCAGCACACATGCTCAGCAGTTTTGATAGTTAATGTTATCTAATTGACAGTTTCTAGCTAAATTTACACCCTCCTCCAAATTTTCAGTGTTTATTTAATCATTGAATTGTTTTCTAACTATAAACCAGAATAAATACAGGTCTGTTTGAGTTACTGTTCATCTTCTTTAATGCAGTTACTTTGTGGCTGTGGTATCACAGTCTCAGGACAAATAATTACTGAATTAAAAATTAGACCATTGATGTTTGGGTAATGAAATTCATAGTGGGTGGATTGATTGAGCTGCAGTTCATTCTCCTCTGGTTTGGTTTTGCCTTTGGGGTCAAACATAACCACTGCAAGGTTCTGCCCCTGGCTCTGTTCATGGTTCCCTTAATTTGCAATTCCTTTGAGATGCCTAAATTGCCCTTAACTACTGTTCTTTGTCCAGACATTCCCATATTTGCTTGGTCACCTTTCCATGACCTGATTGCATCTCTTTCATGTACTGTGAAGTCTGTGCTGACAGGGATTCACAAATATATCCAGCACTGCCATTCCATTTATCCAGGAGTGGGACATTGTGCTCACACATTCATTCCAGTCAATTTTCTCAATCCTTTATGAAGACTGCCATGCACCTATCCAGACGTGTTACAGATGACAGAATATCTTGTTTCAGAAGGAGCAGCTGGAAGTATCCCTGTATAATTCCTGTTCAAAGCAGGATTATCATGAACCTCATTGTAAGGTCAGCCATATATTTCTCTTGCTAGATATTAAAAACATCTGGTGATGGATATACTACAGCTACTCTGGAACACCTTCTCAAATGCTATATATCACTCCTAGGGAAAACAACCAAGCAAACAACAACAAAAAAATTAAAAAAAAATCCAATTTAAACTTTCTGAGCTGCAGCTTTTTCTGTTACCTTCTATTTTTATCCCACCTTTTTATTCCATGGAGTTTTTCTTGCTTCTGGTACAGCTGTAACTTCCTTTTCCATGCTTTCAGACAGCTCTTTGTCACTTGGTGTTTTTTGTGACAGGCTAGACAAGCCTAACTCAGTCTATGCTCAGAAGTTGTGTGTTAGACCCCCTCATTGTCGTGGTGATCTTTTGTTGGGCCCCCTCAAGTTTCTCACCTCTGAACTGGGTTTAAGAGGCACCAGGAACTGGCAAAATGCATTGCATGGCTGCTCTGCTGCAGACTGGTGCCTTTTTCCTGTTCAGGAGGGCCTCTGGCTGCTGGCACTCAGCACATCCTCTCCCTGTCTGAGGCTTTAATCCAAAGAGATGGAGCTGTTCTCCTGTTGCCACAACTGGAATCTTCCAGCCCCTCTGAATTAATTTTTACTTTGGGCACAGATATTGAGGGAGCCCAGTGTGACCAGGGCTGCTGATGTTTCTCCTCTGTTTTAGGAAGCCTGTGTAATACATCTGCACGTCCCCAAGAGAAATCCATGCACTGAATAGAAATGCTTATGAGAGGAGTTAATCAGTGTTAAACAGTTAGAATGCTTTAAATGCAGATGAGTCAGGCCTTCCCCTCATAGGACAAAAGCATAAAGAATAAATATGTATAAACTCATCTTATGCAAAAGGTCAGACTAAATTAACTTCTGCTACAACCTTGAAACTTGATTTCTTTGCTTTTGAAAATTCAATTCTCTACTTTCACCCAAAGTGCTGCTAAATGCTCTTATCTGAGTAGCAACCTAACCATGTCTTTCTGAAATGGATTTTCACACATACATATATATTCCATAAGTCCAATCTCTCCATGCTAATTGCATGGAGTTTCCTGTCTTCAAGTATCTTCTGCCTCTTCAAATGTGAAACTGTGATACAGTGAACTATTACTACAATCCACCATGCCTTCCAGTCTTTGAAAGATATCAGCTACAAACACAGACAAGTTATGCAAAAGAACAAAAAACCCCCTCTTCTCCACACGAAAGTCCAGTCTTAGGTAATTGTCTTTTATTTTGGAGTGGGTGGTCTGAATATTGTGATGGCCTTTCTTTTTTTATTCATCCTGTAAATTGGGTTATACTAAAAACAGCTTTTGGTGCTGAAAACTCCCATATTTCAAGCAACTAATTTAAGAAGTTTATCATTCCTTCCTGAAAGCATAAGTGCTATTAGGAATCTACCTGTTCCAGCACTTACTCTTTGCTGCTTTTATATGGATAAGACTATGTGCATCATTCCCAGCTGTGCAAAGAGGCCAAGGCATTTCTGATACTATTAAATATGCAGCTACATGCATGGGAAAGGCTGAGTGGGGATGTTTTTGATGTAAAATGAGTCATCACTTTCAGTAAAAATGCTGATATAAATATAGTTCTTGTATGTAATCTCTCCCATATGATGTGTACCCCAAATACGTATGTAAACAGAAGGTGTCTTTTCCCATAGGAGCTGTATGTTATTCCCATAAGAGGTGAACCTGTGTTCCCATTCACAGTGTATATATACCACAGCATACTTAGAAGGAAGCTGGTGGTGATCATTCAAACAGGTTTCTGTTGCTTTTGGGGACAGTTTACACTGGTTGTGCTCGAGAGCTTCTGTGAAAGAGCCATTTCTTGGCTTCATCCACATCCTGTGAAAGAACCATTTCTTGGCTTCATCCACCTCATTGGAGGAGACAGGTTGTTTTGTGCAGTGATTTGTCAACCTCTTGGCACACCATTAGCTGACAAAGCTTATCTAAGCAGCCCTGAGTTTGATGTGTGTTATCTACCACCCCCATGGTTTCTGTGGTCAATGCAACGTGTCAAACTGAGCTGCCCTGTCTCCTAAGACAGGAAGCCTGTCACCATCTCTTAATTTTCCTTGACATCCATCCTCTTCAACCAAGCATTCATTTTTTAAGCTGGTAGATCAATGATTTATCAGCTTTGCCACTCTTCTTACTATTTTTAGTCTTCTATATATTTGACGATGCTTCCAGTTTGGGAAATTAGCTATTTCCTTTTTCTGCAGTTAGAACTTCTCATGAAATATGAAGGAGATCAGTCAAGAAGTCTGGACAAGCCATGGTATTCCTTTGCCACTGCATGTCTGGGAAAAACCCCACACCACTGAAAACCCCTTAGTATTTGTAGAGTATCTTCTGTTCCTTTTTAAATGTGTTTGTTTTGCCAAGAAAAAACATGCACTGATGTTTTGTCCCATTCCTTTTTGGGTCTCCAGGTGAGTCTAAGTCTAGATATAGCTCTGACAGACTGAGGAGAAAGCAAAGATAAATCCTTATTCTGTCTAGGATGTGACAGGAATATACCGCACTGAGATGGTTGTAATGACAGAGAAATAAAAAAGAGCACCTTCCAAAATCCTATCCAATTCATCAAAATAAATCACTCCAGAATATTACTGGATTTTTGGTAAAAGTATCAGGTCAAAACACAGATCAGCATATTCCAAAACACAAAGTTCAGAAGTAAATTGAAAATTATGTTGATATTTTTCTACTTGGATTTGTCTCTAATAATAAGATTCCTTACAAGTAGAAGAGCTTAACCTAAAACTTGTTTCCTTGAACAATGAATCTATTTATTATTGTTTTAGACTCTGGAATTAATCATCTTTATAACTCCCCTAAAACATACTCCAGTTCTTTAAAAAAAGAAAAATCTGATCTTAAATCTCTTTCATTTATGCTTAGACAATTAGCCACAGCATCTGAGACAGCAGAAAATTAAACTTTCTCTATATACAGAATTACCTTTGATGAGCAATACAAGCCTTAAGTGGGAAAGACTTGTCTTTTAGGAGAGCTTGTTTCTTATTTAGAGGAAGTTTATGTTGATGAGTCTAATTTAGCCAATAAAGAAAGTTGGGGGAATTCTGTCCTCTTTCTTAGCCCTCTGTTCCATGCTGCAAATTCAGACACTTAAAATTAACCATTCTAGTTTGTGTTACAAACAAAACACATCTCTGAGACAGGTTTTGATTGATGTCTTATCTTTCCCTGTATGAAATGTACAAACACAGTTACTCTGGTTTTGACACTGGAACCATATTCTTGATTTAATGACACTTTCTTCAAAGTGTTTCAAAATTGTAGCTCTCAAAATCAGACTTTGACTTTTTAATAGTTAAAGTTAACAATGGTAGCAGAAGTAAGCATATTTTTACAGTATCTATTCAAATGGAACACCTTGGATTAATTGGAGCACTGCTGGATTAATTCCCAGCTCAATGGTAATACCTAAAATTGGAGTTTCACTGTTCCTCAACTGACATGTGAACTAGAATTCAACAGACAGGAGCAGAGTTCTGTGAAGATCCTAAGCCTGTGTTTCAGAGTTACCTTTTACTTCTTTATTAAATATTTAGAAAATACCTCTTGGAATTAAACCCTACTGTTTCCTGTAAATAATTAGCTCTGAAACTGGTTTTCTGTATGCACACTGTTACAATTTTTAGTTAACAAAGGCAAGGTATAAAATTTTTTGAATGAAATAATATGGATTGAGGTTTTTGAGATAAGCAACTGCCAAATAATATTGGGCTGAGTTTCAAATGAGTAATTTCAGCTTGAAGCATTTCAAATTTATGGGGTTTTTAATCATAAAAAAACTATACAAAATCAAGAGGTTGGTCCCTGAACTTGATAACCATTTGTACTCTTGCAAAGTGGATGTAAAATACTAGCATTGGATTCATGCCCATGTTTGTGCACACAGGCTGCAAAGCAAAGCATCAGAGATATATCCTTCTCCAAGTACTTCCTTTGGGGCTGATTGTTCAGGGCAAGCAATATGCATGATATAACCAGTGCATGTAACAGTAACTACAACATTCTGCAAATTTGAATTTATAAGTAAGGCTGAACTTTGCAGATGAGTAGTCTATGGTATTTTTAATTATAACCCTTTCTGTGTTTTGAATACAAGTACAGCCGATTCCATCATGTGACACTACAGTTTGGACTTTTAAATGAGACATTATTATATTTGATTGAGGCAGTTATGTTTCTCAAGAATTATTTCAAATCAGACAGAAGCAGCAATAATTAGAGGTTGAGAGCTTAGAAAATCTGTCTATTTTTTTAAGACACCAAGATTTACAACACATGCTCTGTCTGCCTCTGTCTAATTTACTTCCCTTTCCCTAATGAACATTTGTCAGCTGCCACACACTTCAATTTTCTTTAACTATGTCTGTCAAGATTTAGGTGAGACTTACATCAAAAAACCAAAACTAATCTCACTAAGTGGAAACATGTGAAGTTGAGTCAATTCTGTGATATTTTAAGGAAAATGGAAATGTAAATCAATTTTCTTGGAGTGTAGGTTCAGACTCAACAGCATTCACGAAGTCTTTATTAAAGGTCTGATCCTGAGAAATGCTGGTCAGATGCACTCTTGGTATAATGGACCAAATCTGCAAGTGGATTGACCTGGTGAAGAGCTTTTTACAGCCACAAGATCTTAACAAATGGCAACCAGCAGCATCCATGGCATCTCAAAGTCAGACCACCACAAGATAACAAATGTTCTGCGTTCTTTTTAAGGCCAATTTTCCAGTTGGTCAAATGTGTTTTAAAAGTAATGTCTTTTAAGACCAATGCAGACCTCTTCAAGGGATCAAGTCAATGGATTACTGTGGACAGATCCTTATAGGTTAAGGGAAAGGGCTTTTAATTTTTAAATCTACTACTTTGAATCATGACCATACAAAAAAGCTGAAGAAATCTGACATGGTCCCTTGTATAAATAAGATCATGAATGTAAAGCTTATGATGCCACTGTGAAATTTTAATGCTTATTTATTATGGTTATGATGAAACCTGTATAATAATAATATGATGATGATAATAATCATAATAATAATAATATAATAATAATGAATAGTCATCAGTGCCAATATGATTCTACTATTTTTCTACATATGCTTTATTGTGGCATTTTGTGTAGCTTGTGTTCTGTGTAAAGAAATGTCAATAAAATCTTTGCTTCCTTTTGTCTGTACTTTCTGTGGTTCTTGATTAGGAAATTCCCCAATCCCTTTTGTCCATGTAGCTCACGGCAAACATGAAGAGAGTGATAAAGAGAAGTAGAATACAAGATGCTCAATTGCAAGAAAATAGGTCAGCTATATGAAGGGCTGTGCTGGTGCTTTATCCCTGGAAATGTTCAAGGCCAGGCTGGCTGGGGCTTTAAGCAACACGGTCTAGTGGAATGTGTCTCTACCCATGGCAGGAAGATTGAGACAAGATGGTTTTAATGTCCCTTCCAACCCAAAATATTTTGTGATTCTATGCTTCAGACTGTCCTTCTGTTTGAAGAATGAAAACCATCTCTGACTTATTGAATACAGAATTATGAAGTAAAATAATCATGGTGTAAAAGACCTTGAACATGGAGTTCTTTTTGATCAGTGAAATAAATGAGACTTGAAACAAGGCCTTGAAACAGCAAAACCTTGAAGACAGAAAATCAGTAAATTCTAGGACATTTTGTAGGTGTTTTCATGTTCAATATTTAAGAACAAGTTTCAGGAATGTTATTCTTAAGTAGACTTGATTTCCTTTCCTCTGGCCCCATATATTGCAATTGAGAACTTCCTTACACTTGGCTGCACACTGTTACCAGGAAGTTATGGGAATTGGTGGGCTGGGGTTGGAGGGATTTGCTGTTTCTTCATGACTCCATGGCCATGTCTATACCAGTTAACCAAACAAGTAAAGGCATATTTCTACTTACCCTAGCCAAATAGACAAGGACTCTAGCCGTAAGTTCTGGTCTTAACTCACAATTTCCAGAAAAATTAATCTGTACTTTAAATTAGTCTCAGCTGTACATCAGCAACATGAGCATCTGTTTATCCTTCTATCAAGGATATATCCCTCTCTCTTTGTTTAATTTTTCTCCAGATATTTACCACTGTTGATGACATGGGTAGTGTAGTGTTAGATAATGGGATACAGCCCACGTTATCTAACTTGGGAATTGGAAAGGATGGAAGTGAAGCAGACCAGAGTCCAGTTCCATAAGTTTTCTGGTCCTAACTGCTGCTTTGTCCTCTTTCAGGAAATTCTTGAGGAAAAATAATTATTCAGAGTTGTCATCCCCAGAGACTCCAAAACACAGCAAATACATTGAGAAGTTGATGCTTAGAGAACCAGGGAGGGACTACAAAATTTAGGGCATTGCTGCCTTCCTGTTGCAAACTGATTAGCAGTCAGCAGGAGCTGTGTTGTTGTGTCTGTGTCTGTATAGATAGTTTTTTTCCTAACTCATTTCACAATCATATCAAATGGCAAAGGGGCCAGCAGCAGGGAGGGCATAATTAGTGCATTGGTTAAATGCATTTTCCTTTTGATTATAATTACATTCCACTCTCACCGGCTGAAAATGAATTGACCTCACCTTAATCCCAACAAGTTTTTTGTCCTCGAAACGTTACATCCAGGAGTTGGCATATTCTCTGTGATTTGGCAGAATGCCCCTCAAAGCAATCAGGATAAGCAGGTAAGCAGGTACTGTGGTCAATGCTAGGGCAGACTCATCACAACTGTGCAGGAAAGCCAAACCAATGCCAGTTTTATGATGTCTGGTCCAATTGGTACTTTTAGTGCATTATTTAAAAAATTGCTAAATAACCTTTACTATTCTGCTGAATCTAATTGTGGTAATATGGTAAACTATATCCTCATCAGAATCTAATTTTGTGCTGGGGACTCCTGGTGAAGAAACACCATGATTGGTGTCATGGCTGTCTAAAATGAAGCAGGTGTATTCCAAAAAATCTGTGGCACAGTCCACATCCTGGTTAGGTTTTAGTCATAGATATGGGGGAGTCCTAGACCAATAAAGTAACATAAGAGCAACACTTTTTAAGAGGGCCTCTATTTTCTCAAAAGCAACAGCAGGTATTAGGGGACAAAGGCTCAGTTGGGCCCTTTGAATAACTTCTCAGGGGACTGTAACAGTGAAGGACACATGTGCCCTTGAGAAATGGGGAGAATCACAAATAACTCCATGACAGGCATGAGCAGTATGAAGTAGAGCATGGGTAATGTGAGCTTTCATTGTCTTTTCAAGCCTGGGGACAGTCTGTTTTTTCCTTTATGGTTGGAGACCCAAGCGCAAGCAGGCAATCTGGTAAAATATTGCTCTGTATAGCCCAAAGCAAATCTGGTCTAAAGCCTCTCCAGCACTTGGAAGCACACTGTGTTCCCTGTGGTTCTAGCTTATGGATTGTTATGGGCTTTGGTCCTGTTCTTCCAGATGTAACTCATACCTGTAGCTGCAACCTGTGTCCCTTCCCATAATATTTATATTCCAATTTTTCCCCCCTTTTCCTCTAGCCAGTGTTTCCTGCAGAAACAAATCCTTGTTCCCAGCCTGTTACTAAAGATAGTACCCAGTGTGATGAACAATTGACTTTAAAAGTCAGAAGGCAAATTCAAAGAGACTGAGTTAGTGAAGACCCAAGCACTTATTTACACAGTTTAGACTGCAATTAGCAAAACAAATAAGCCAAAACTGGTATGCTGGACTTGGGTTAATTATTGAAGAAAAGAGTAAGTGTGGATTTTCTGCACTTCATCCTTCTGGATGTCCTTGTTCAGACACTGATATGCACAGAGTGGTGGTTGGTGGCCTGAGCAGCCTGTTCTTCAGCTTGAATGGTTCCTGAGAGCTTACACGGGCTTGATCAAGTTTTTATTATTGCCCTCCAAAGAGGTTTTCACTCTGATTTGAATCAGAGAAGGAGACACACATTCAAACACTCTCTGTCACACACCAGCACACGCACATGCACACAGAGCACTACAGCACATGCACAGGGTACAGGGCACGTGTGGTACAGAGAACATATAATACAGAGCACACCTGGTACAGAGAATGTATAATACAGAGCACACGTGGTACAGAGCACTGATTGTACAGAGCACATGCACACTGTGCCATATTTACAGTTAATTCTACTCTAGGCAATTAATAGCTTCATATTCATACAAAATTGCCTACATATGGAGACAGATGAAACTTGGCCTGTGCTTTTCTTCCTTCAGCCATGACATTGAAAATAAGAACCAACACCCAGATTGAAAATGCTGTATCTTTCATCATTGCTTGTCTTTTCTCCCTCTCATGATGTCTTCTGCATTTTGCATTCAAATTCACCCATTAATTAATAATTAGTAGTAATTTTTGCACCTGCATCTAGGATATATTGATCCCATAAGCACCATGAGGTGTTCATTGCATGGACTGAAAAGAAAGATGTAGAAACATGAGAAGTCTGCCTTGCACTGTGCAGTAGGATAGGAATAGTCAGGAATCCCTGACTGTGCTCCACCAATTTGTTTAATTCAGATGTGGTGATTTCTCTACCAAGTTTCAAGTTATTTTGGTGGACTTGGACATCAAATTCATAAAATTGTCTCACTTTAAAGAGCACAAACTCTTTCCACAAACTTGCATTTTTCCTGGTTGTATAATCCAAAGATGTCACAAGCTTTTTATCTGCAGTGTTATTTATGGATTACCCTGTCTGATCTTAAAGTGGGGCATATACAGCAATACCTCTCTAGAGCTGTGCTCTACTATACTAACTGTAAAGAAGCAGCAGGCAGCTCAGAGAGAGCATCCTTAAGAAGCTTTGATAAATCATAAAAGCAATCTGTACATGGCAGGGAGACATAGCTCGCCAAAAGAAAGTTATTTTAAATCACCAGTAATAGTAACTGCAGACTCTCCCTGTCTGGTTCAGTCTGGGTTAGATGTGAACATTCCCAAGAGCATTTTGTGGTTGTGTAACTGCATCCTGCCTCATCTCCTTGTGAACAGCTTCAACAAGAGAGATCTTTGGCAGGGCTAAACAGGCAGCACATCTTTGCTCCTATTCTCAATATTCAATTCTAAGACCAAGCTAGCACCTGCATGTCCATGTCATTTCCTCCACAGCTGAAATGCCACTGACTAGTGAACCAGTGGGGTGGCATTAACAGTCCCAAATAACCTGCAAACTCATTTCATACACAACAGGAAAGCCTTTGCTACTGCAAATATTCAGAAGGAAAACAGGAAGAACGATATAGATTTTGTTACTTTCATGTTGGCTTCCCAAGCTGCCAACATAAAAAAAAACCACAAGGGTTCTCAGTCCTGCAGGCAGTGGACAGTCCCAAGGGAAGTCTGAGGGACAAGTATCTTGCCCTTGCCAGCAGCCACACGAGGTCAGTATTGGCTCATACAAATAGCACAAGCTGTGCATTCCCTTGAATGTCATTGTGCACCTGCCAGGGCTGTGACAGGCCAAGGATGTGATGCTGGAAGTAACCTCAGGTGAGTGTAACACCATGGCTAAGCACAGAACCAAGGGCAGGGTGGAATGGACATAAAGGCAAATCTGTGTCTTCTTCTGATTTAAAATGTTGCTGCTGGTAAATAATTTCTCTTTTCTAGACTACCACCGTGTATCCTTGGGGGCATATGAATCACAGCTTCCTTATGTTTTTCACAGTGCTGATGACATAAATTGGAGATCCAGACCCAGCATGTGGCTTTGTGCCCATAGATTGCTTCGTGCTTTACATCATGATGTCCTCAGAAGATGAACACTGAGTTCTCACAAATCTGATTTCTTTTACAGGCTGTTCAGGACTCACTGCTTCTTATTAAAATAATTCAGCAAAGATTAGGATATTTCACTATCAAAAAGGATGAGGGCACAGAGCTTCCTGAAATTTAACTGGAACATTTCAATAGATCAAGCTCTTAATACAGAAGTTGCCATGAGGCAGTAGTCAAATACCAACTTTGTGCTTCTTACAGCTTTCATTAAAATGTCCAATGAAGCTCTAGTATTTTTAAGTCCTCCCAGAAATGACAACCACTTCTTCAGTGGAAGGGTTTTCCAAGACTGGAATAGGCAGTCCAGGGGAGTGGTGGAGTCACCATCCCAAGAAACATTAAAAAATGTGTGGATATGGCAATTAAGAACATGGTTTAGTGGTGGACATGGTGATGGTGCTGGACTGATAGTAGGGCTTGATGATCTTAGAACTGTTTTCCAATCTTAATGGTTCTATGATTCCAGAAGCAGAGAATAATTTTTTCGTATGAAGTTAAATCTTTGTTGTATTTTTCCAGTGGAGAATATCCAAGTACAAAATTTGAAATGGAATGGATCTGCTACTTGGCTGAATTTCTCCTTCAGTTTGAACATCCTGAACTATTTTAAGGAATGATGCTCTAGAGCTTGTGTTGAAAAATTTAATCCATTCCACTGGTGACATGTCAAAGCTCAGCTGAAAGCATAAGCTGGGTACATTCTGGAAACCTTTTTAGGATTCTGGCTTTCTTGTGTTCTACACTTCCTTTTCTGTGAGATGATTCATACACAGAGACAGATTAGCTCTGTGTTAGAACAACTGTTTTCTCTGTTGCCATACTTTTGGCAGTATAAACACAAACAACAGCAAAAAGACAAATCATCGTTAAATACCGAAATCCTCTTAGACCTCTTTATCAGGAAGCCAGCTGTTGGTGGTGCTATAGTTACTAAATAGGTTTCTATTTTTGTTTAATTTTAGATTTTTGTTTTGTCTTTTTGCGTGATATTTATTTAGAAGTCTTCCAGTGTGGTTGTCTCTGGAAAAGCAGATGCAGGAACTGAACCTACTTTTCACTGTTTCTCTGCTACACTTTGGCTGTTCTCTAAGGTTAGCAGAACAGCTGCCTATGTGCTTGCTACTCTTTTTGTTAAAATGGATGGAAATGAATAGTTGATAGAGACACTGAGGTCTTTCCAAGCTCTGGTCTTTCCTTGGTCTTTCCAAGGGTTCTCTTAAAGCATTCTAGAAAACCTTGATAACACTTTGGCTTGAGATGGAACAAGTCCATTTGCCTACTTTCTTCAGCTCAGGTCAGATCCAAGTGTCACAGTAAATAGTTAATATATAATATTAATATATTAATATAAATATATACATATAAATATGTAAATATTAATATATATAGAGAGAGTAAATATACTTATTCATATAATTTTTCCAGAGGGGAACTGAATCAACTTGATTCAAACATTGTTTTTTACTATCAAGGGGTTTATCAGTTTTATTCCCATCCTCTACTACAGGTTAATTGGAAAAACACCCAAGGAGTGCACAGTCTTCATGGTGGTCCTTGGCTCATAGAAGTGTTTGTGGTACAACTTTAGATCTGCACTGAGAAAACTCAGTTTCCCTTAATTTTTTTTTTTTTTTTTTATATAGGATATTCTGTAGATCCAGCTAAGCACATTGTCCTCAAGGGCGCAGCCTAGCCTCCAAATCAGATGATAAATGGCTGAAATAAGATATCAGAGTCCAGACCAAACACAGTCCTAATGTAGAATGAAACACACAAAGATAAATTAAAGATAAATTAATGAAGAACAATAAAAAATAATAATTTTTGAAAAAACTTAAAAAGGATTTTGTTAGAGAACACTCAGTCAAGACTCTGTCAGAAGCTTTTAAAGCTTCAGACACATTTATAAAAACTATTTCAGCTATCTCTGCAGTGCTCATCACTCACAGAGGAAACATTGTTAGGCTTAAGTGCTAAGTGAAACAAGCAGGAACAAAACAAATCCAACAACTGAGAGACCCTGAAAATGCTCATATGATGTCACAACACTTTAACCACCTGATTAATCTTCATCAGGGCAGTTTTGAAGCAATATTCCTAGTAGACAAGAGTGCTTGTAGTATTTTGTAGTTTCGAGGCTTTTAACAGAAATTCTCCAATGGTTCCTCAATTAGAGCAAATATTGACCTCTCCTTTGAACAAGACAAAACAGAAGAGTGGAATCAATTAAACACATCCTCTGACTGCCTGCCCAGGGAGAAGAGGTTTCCAATTGATCCTAAAGGAGTAGTGATTGGTGAAGAAGTATCACTGTTCCACTTGTTCTCTCAGCATAAAGGAGTTTCAGTATCCCCTCAGCTGTTTTATAGACTATTTTCTTGAGGAAATGATGCTTACACTGTCCTGCTAACCATTTCAGCTGGAGTCCAATTTCATTTAAATTTGATGGGGAGATAGAATTCACCTAGGTACTAAATTCTCACTCTTGCGTACAGGAGAACACACCTGAACAAAAAACCCAAAACCAAAACAAACACTGAAGCACAAGTTTGACCTTTATTAGTTATGTTAATTTGCTCATTTTGTTTTAGCAGCAGAGTAATTCAGCACCCATATAGACTTAATTTATAATGATTATTTATTGCTTTTGAAATTAATGCCTAACACTAAGAAACTTAAAATTATTGAGTAGTTCCTGGAGTTCTTAAATAAGAAAGTGAACTGTTAATTTTCCTCTTACTCTCATTTCCCCCTTTAAATTTTAAAATACATTTTCCCAGTCTTGCTAGCAACCAGGCAATATTTTATTTTGCTTTCTGAAAGGAGTTAGCATGAATAAATGAGTGGCCATTGTGCTCATCTAAACCAACCTTAATCTACAGTAGAAATATTGAGGGGATTAAAATCTCATAATGTTACAAAGATAAAATTTATATCTCATGAGGAAAGATAGAAGAGATGAAAGTTATAGGTAAAAGACAAGATCCAAATTTTTTCTCAAATTGAGATCATGCTTTGCTGCATTCAGTCTGAGCTCACAAGTGGCTGTGTCTCAATCTAAAGTAAAGAGAAAGATAAAAAAATCACCAGGACTCTTGTTCATCCACTCCATCTTCACTAGTGGCAGAGGTGGATGATCTCATTTATCAGTGTGCCACATGGACCTTATGGGGTTATAAACAGTCAAATGCAAACAGTAGCAAATGATTCCCAAGGTGCATCTCCCTCAGTGTACCCCTCTCTTCACTGCAGTAGCAGTGTGTTTTCAAATACAAATATTAAATTTTTATTGGAGAAACTGATGGAACACAAAATCTCATCTCACATCTGGCGTCACCACAGACAGGTCAGTACTGTCAGATTTATATTTTTATTTCTTAGCCTGAGGTATTGTCCCTTCCCATTGGGTTGAGCAAGTTTTGTCCTGGAGCCAAAGCAGAGCTCAGTGACAAAACCCACTCTTGTTTTGTTGTTTGGTGGTTGTCAAACTGTAACTGATATTTTTTGACAAAATGCCTGCGCCTGTTGGGGCTTCCAGATGCAGCAGACTCCTGATAACTCACAGCACTAATGCATTAATGCAGTGGGCAGTTAGTTCAGCTTTCCTGGCTGTTTCTTTCTGCAATACCATGATGTGATGAATAACAAATTGCCCATGTTACCCTCTCTCTTCTGAGGCTTTTTTATGCTTAGCAATAACTACTCATTCTGACAGAACGAGGTGGGACTCCTCTTAAATGAAATGTTATTTGTGAGTGGATTGTAGATGTCTCAGTGCTAGATCTAAATTATATGGCATGCTTTATTCAGCAGGGCAGAATACCTCACCACCTGCTCTGGCCAGGAAGCAGAGTTATTTTCTCCTGTCCATGCTGTTACAAGGACCATGTAATAATTATAATGTCTAATCTGTTCAACAATCCAAGCTGGCCCAGGCCTTCCTGCTGTCAAGCTTCTGCAGTCTTACCTTTGAATAAGTGGGAAGTTCATAAGTCAGTCAGTGGCTGAGGACATGTAAGGTGTGACTGTGGAGCCAACAAACCCCAACCACTTGGTCAGTCCTGCAGTTCCCCTCACTGGGGATTCATTTTCTTAATCAAAACCTCTTTGTTTGTTCAGACCTGTTTAAAAAACTATTTCAATGATTTTGACAAAAGGTTTACAGAGGAGAGGAAGAAAGGAAGGAAGAGAGCGAAAGAGGGAGAGGAAGGCAATGAGGAAAAGCAAGCAGATGTAAAGGGTTATGATAAATATTCAAGGGATCATAGAAACACAATGGCTTGGGTTGGACGGGACCTTCAAGATCACCTTGTTCCAGCCTTTCTGCCATGGAAAGGAACACCTTTCACTAGACCAAATTGCTCAGAGCCCCATCCAGCCTGGCCTTGGACACTTCCTAGGATGAGGCAGCCACACTTCTGTGGGCAACTTGTGCCAGTGTCTTACCACCCTCACAGTAAATTTCTTCCTAAAGATGAGCCTGCCCTTTTTCAGTTTAAAGCCATTCAATTTTGTCTGGTCACTAGATGACCTTGCAAAAAGTCCCTCTCCAGCTCTCTTGAAGACACTTTAGGTACTGGAATGTTGCTAAAAGGTTGTTTTAGAGCCTTTTCTCCAGGTAAAATATCTCCTATCTTGTGGGTATTATATTTTTAAAAAGTCTAGAAGGATGGATGTATAAAACAGTCTTTTTTGAATAGCCAGGCTGGTTTTGTAACAACATTAGGTTCTCCTTTTCCTGTGGGAACAGAAAGGCAGTGGGTAGGAAGCACCTGGCCCTTCTCTCCTGTTTCTTTTCTGGCACACTGCAGAGGAGCAGGTATGAGCTTCTCACAGACTGTACATTGTTGATGCAGAGGACAGAAGTGATTCTGGAGCAAAAGTAACTTTGAATAGATACAGATCCATCCATTGCTTCTGATTAGCATGCAATATTTTAAGGATTAAGAATAAAGATTGTGGATCTTGCAAATCCAAGATAAAATTCAACATAAATCAACAAAAAGTCAAGACAAAATAACATAAAAATTAATTTAAAAGACAGGGAAAAGGTCATAGATCTTATCTGTCAGACTAGCTACCAGTAAATCTCAATTGAAGCTGAATGTACAGAGTTGGCCACTCTTGTCCAGTCAATGTAAAAAAATGATTAATTGACATAAGCGGATGAAGGAATATATAAATAGGCTAATATGAAAACAAAGTAGAAAAAATACCTTTCAAAATTTAAAGAGCTTGGCCTTAGTATAAAAGAAATAGTCATAGCTAAAGGGCAGAAATGCTGCCTGTAAGAAAGAAGGGTGTAACAGGGAGAAGAAGGGAAAAATAGAACACAAAAAACCCCAAACCCTTATAAAGTAGCTGTGAATATAATTTCATTGAATATAAAAGGCTTCCAGCCACCAAACACTATGGTCTGAAACAACCTTCTGGTTGGAATAAAGGGAAGTGGAAGCTGAGCTTGCCTCAAGGTGTTGGTCAGTGATTTTGCAACTGAGGTTACAGGACTCTCTTCTCTGCAAGCTAAAACATCCATTTCAATCAAATATCATACTTTCATATAGACCTGTGTTTCCAAATCAAATTTTGATTCTCATCCTGCCCCAGATCAGTGACCTTTCCTCCTTTCAGCAAATCTTGTCCACCTCTATTAAAACAAAGGTCAAGAATGGGGAATAAAAGTAGAGAGAGGAAGATGCTATTGACTATTTATAAAAATGGTCATGGTCTGTTATGAGTGAAGAAGGAACAGAAAGATTCACACCTGTAAGCATAACAAATTTCACAACTAAGTTGAAATCTGAGAGCTGCTTCCAGAGAAAAGTATGCTTTTTTTCTGCAAAGACATGAATGGCTTAAATTTGCAAAATACATGATTTGGCTTAAGTTTCATGGTCAAGTAACTTTGAAAATCAAGGTTCCATTTGCCTTCCAAAACCAGAAGCCTACATCATTCCAATACCTTGAAAAGAAACAATTTCTCATTTATGCTGCTGTTTCTAAGAGCAACTTGGATCAGGGAGGAAAAACTCTGAATATGACTTGAAATATTCCAAATCCTTTGCCACTATGGAAAATTTCCATTTACATTATTTTCAACCCATATTAAGGCAGTTCAATATACAAAGAAGAAAATTACTATGCTTGCTAAAAACATGTACGTGCCTGCATATTGTGGTTATTGTTTCGTCACCTAATGTAGACATACTGGACTTGCAAGTTTCATTCTTTACCTCAGGATCTGAAATATTAACTGCCTTTCTAAATCAATCACCAGTGAATATATATGATTTACTGCCTAGTCATACATGCAATACCATTAAATTCAGTCTCTGGAGCTGAGTTTTGGACTCATAGTAAAATATTATGCCCAGAAGGAACCATGGAGACTGCAGTGTATATTCTACCAATAGCAGAATTTCTCCTGAAATTTCACCTACTGAAATGCATTATCTCCTAATTTCATCATGCCTTGGACCACATTGTGTTAAACACTACAACTTAACAAAGTTACAAAGAATATCTGGCAGTTTCTGCCCACAAGCCCCTGCGATTTCAAGGTATGACCAAAAGGTAACTGGGAACTTTCAGAAATGGAACAATCTGCACAGTTGAAAACTGTCAGCTTTCATGTGCTAGACATGCAATTGAATTACCTTCTTGAGTTTGATTTCACTCCCCTGAGACCAAAACAGGATGAAATCTGTAGTTGTTGAGAGAAGAGCCTCATCAGCACAACAAAATGGGAAAATAACCCTGAAAATAGTGCTGAGGTAAAAGCCCTTCCACTCCTGCTTATCCTTCCAAATGGCTGGGGGTGAGAAAGAACATGTTGCTAACTGTGTCATGAGGCACAGATTGAAAATTGCTTAAAAGCCTGTGCACTGTAACAGGGTGGATTTTACCCAGCGGCACTCCGAGAAAATTATTGTAATTGCACTTTTTAGTTATTACCAACTTGGTCTCCAGGACCTTGGTAAGTGCCATTAGACATCTGCTATGGGACTATTCTCAGCAAGCAAAGAAGACACTAAGTCTTTTAAAAATATAAATAAGTGAGGAACACATTGGGTGGGTGTTTTTTTGTTTTTTGGTTTTTTTTTTTTATTCCTCACAAATAACATTCTGGGTTTTTTAAAACACAAATATTATTATTATTATTAGTGCAGGTTGGCATATGCTATTTGCTGTAATAAGTACTGAGTTGGATAGCACGGGTTCTACTCACTTTAACACTTACAATAGCTGAACATCTGATTAAGATGCATTTTCCAAACAATTGAAGAAAGGTATGCTATAAGTTAATAGAAGTTGAATATCTAGACTCTTCACTTTTCACATTTCACAACCTGTATTTGCTTTACTTCTGCCATAATTCTGTAATTTTTTTTACAATTTCTTGTAAAAAAAAGGGGAAATAGAGAGAAAAGGGATTGGATACAGAAAACAGTGGATGGATTTAGAGAAAAAACCCATCTATTCCTGATGTGAGAGGAATAGATAGAATAGAGGAACCCATCTTCACTGTGAGAGCAGAGGCAGTAGCAGGAAAGGCCTTGGTGATGTGCAGACACCATTCAGCAATAGATAAAATGTGAATGTGTTACCTGTATGGCTTTAATCACAAATGTAAATCACACCTCTGTACCAGCTGCTAGGAAGGGTATAATAAACTCCAGCCAGACCAAGCCTGTGCAAACATGATCATAACAAAGATCTCAGTGGGTCAAGTCTTAAGTGTGAGGCCTTCTTTCACTGGAGATCTCTCATATCCTTAAGAGGAATCCCAAAGATGTCCTGGAACCTGGGCAGGGATGCTGCCATCCTACCTGTGGATGAGCCTGTGCTGCAGCAGGCATGGGAATGCAAAATGTATGGCTGCAGGAGGAAAACAGCATGAGAGAGCACAAGCTCCTAGTGAGGGTGGGATGGGAGCAGTTTTCATGCAGGCTCTTGGGTTGTTCCTGTTTATTAGCAAGTGCTTACATAGCAGAAATGAGTCAAGGCTACAAGTACACTATTAAATGTGCTTTGCCTTCCTCTGGCACTGACCCTGCTGGCATGATGGAACCAATATCTATCCTGTGAAACTCTCTTGCCTTCCAAAACAGGGTGGATTCATCTGATGTGCTTCTTGGAAATGCCCTATGGCCCCCTCATTAACTGGTTAAGTGCCTGGGACTTGTCTAGAGAGTGTAGGCTGGCCCTGACCAAAACCATGCCAGGCACTATTTTAACAAATCCACAGTGTTTTACAGCAAGGTGATGTCAGAGTCTGACTAGGACATAGACACAATGAATGGCCCAACAAGAAGATGTGCATTTGCCCACCAGCAGCCTGATTATCTGCTATAGCTATTCAGGATTGCCAGGGGTTTGTGGCAAGTTATTCTGTCCCAAATGGACCCACCTCAGTGGAAGTGGCTCCTAGATGGATCCAACTTCAACAATCCTTAGACTTCTAACAGCTCATCAGGCCAGTGTTCACAAAAAATAAGAAGCCTTTCTTGCAGATTGAGTCCTTATCTTGCAATAACCACACTCTAGACAATGCAGAGCTGGAATGGCAGAAAGTCAGGAAGGAATCCATCCTTCAGAAAAGTTTTGTTTCCTCCCCATGTATGCTCTACTTTTTACTCAGGCAAGACAAAAAGGTAGGGCAATAGCAAATAATAACAATGCTATAGTCAGGAATTCTTTGCTCTCTTCTGCTCTACATTGTCCCTGTTTTCATGTGTTGTTAAATTAGGACACCACATGCTAACAGAGAGCTAACTTAGGCTCTCTTGCAGAAGTAGGCCCTCAGTCTCTTGCTTATTCCTTGCAGTTTTGTTTTCCATAAGGCCTTACCTTGGAATCAAACACAAAGCTGCTCATCTCCACCTTTTGAATATTGGTAAGACAGAAGGGAGAGCCTTGAAAGCGAAGGTAACTGCAGAAGAGCAGGCAGATATTCACTTCACAGCAACCCTCTTGGGCTGTTTCTGTGCTTTTACTTCTCAGTTTTCCCCTGATCAAAGAGCAGGCTCCACTGCCTGCATAAAACATGAAGCCACAAGAGCTGACAGCACCTCTGGCTCTGAGAGCTGGGGAGTGGTGGGGAGACTTTGATGTCTGCATGCTCTGAATGGCCCTAAAAAGGCTCTTCCCCTGATTGCCCACACATCCTTCAAACCCCTGCTCAGGGGGTGAACTTAAAAATTACAGTTTCCTAACTTCTTTCACTAGATGGGTTCCTTTTTTACAGTGCTCTGAAAGAAGCCACCCCAAGTGGCCTATGTGGGGCCTAAGGAAGCAAGTAGAGGACAAGATTGGTATCAACCTGGTGAGGAATAAGAGGAGGAGGAAGAAAACTTGTTCAGTGACACTGGAAGAGATGGGTAAATACAGGGCAGTATCTCAGAGTGGAGAAAAACCATTCCCCAGTGCTGCACAAAGGAAAGGGATTAGCTCCCAGCACTGAAGCCATGCTTTATGCTGGCTTCTACATGCTTTGAAGCACAAGCCTGAGAAATTGAAAAGGAAACAATCCTTAATCCTGCTTTTTCACGATTTAGTGATAAAGTCAAATCCACTTTGCTGTAAGTAGCTCAGCTGTTTTCTGGAAGCCAGGCTATTTCCTGAGATACAAGGCTTTGCTTATATAAAGAGATCGACATTGTTACTGGGGCAAGGGGTGAGGAGGGGCAGGGAGAGGTGTGTGTGAGAAGTTTGGATGCCCTTTGGAGAAGGCTGCCTTTTATGATTTGCTACTATTTGGTTTTTGTACAACTCAGGGAGTGGTGTGTAAAAAAAGGAAAAAGAAATATGAGGAAAGAAAAGCATTTTGTCCATTTTTACCAAGATGTTATTCTGAAATTCCGCTCAACTGGTCTAGTTTTTTACTTCCCATTACATGGATTTTTTTTCAGAAAAGAATAACATCTGGTCTTCTCATCCTGTCCAATATGAATGACGTAGTTTGAATTACATTGGACCCATCCAGCTAAAAAAGACTATCCACTTATTCCCTGAATGGCTGCTAAGCACACAGGTCTTAAAAGCATAATTTCAGTGTATTTCAAAGTCTAACCCAATGAAAAAAGCTATCTGCAAAAGAATTGAAGCTATAAACAATTAAAATTCTGTATAAACACCATTAACAATAATGGATCTTAAATCAGGAAGCTTTTACTGATTCATCTTGAGACTGGAGGTTTCAATAAAAGGAAAAAGAGCTTCCAGAAAATATAAAAGGAAAATACACTAGAATAGAGGCATTCCATGATCATTCCACTCAAAATTCTGCAGTTCTACTGATGGCACTATGCTTATATTAGTCATCCAAGATGACATATGAAAAAATTAACTTTATATTGGTTAAATAATATCACTTTTGTTAGTATTGTCAATAATTTTTAGTACCAACTGAAAACAGAGGAATTGAATACATGGCATTTTACCTGCCTGAGAGCAATCTGCATGTATAAATTTAATAAAAGATTAAGATATAAACCATAAATATGGACATCATGCATTTTCATATTTTGTCAAATGTTTTTGTTTAAAAACACTCACAGTTATTCATTGTGTAATTTGCAAGGACCTTGAGTGAAGATTTCTTTCATATGCATGAAGCAAAGCATTTTAAATTTCCCGAAGTACTGAGTATTGAATGACCCAATTAAATGTAATATGCAATTCCTGCAGTCACCAAATTGCACCTGATGAAGTGAAATGATAGCTTTTTACACAACTTCATGTTACTGCTTATTGCTATCAGGAAAATGTAGTCCAGGCTTTTTACAGATACAGACACTGAAAATATCATACTGGGGTAATATCTCTAAACTGAAAGAGGGCAGGCTTAGATTAGATATTAGGAAAACATTTTTTACAGAGTCTGGTGAGCCATTGGCACAGGTTGCCCAGGGAAGCTGTGGATGCCCCATGCCTGGGAGTGTTCAAGGCCAGTCTGGATGAGGCTCTGAGCAATCTGGTCTGGTGGAAGTTGTCCCTGCACATGGCAGGGGGGCTGGAATGAAATGATCTTTAAGGTCTCTTCAGGCCTGAATCATTCTATGATTCTATGAAATAGGAATTCATCAGCCTTCTGCAAACCCCTAATTAATTTCCACCCTTGATGTTACCCTATCAATGAACTCCTAATTTCCCCCTTCCCTCCTACCACTATGGTACTTCATCTCCAGGTATTTGTGAATCTCAGAACACCTGAAAGATCAAGTGGAGCACATCATGCCCCAGACATCTGTAGCTCAGAGCAAACACTTTCACTGCTCTTTGCATCCCTTGCAAAGACAATTTTGCTTTGCAAAGTGGAGGCAACAGGTTTCTTCTTACCTATGTGTCCCATGGCAGGCAGACAGACAGACAATACACTTTTCTCTCTTTCATTACTTCCTGAGTATGGTGTGACCTTGTCCCAGTGTTGTTCTAGTCCTTGAAGTCTCTCTAAGAGGGTGTCTTTTCTGTATATTGCTTTAAGGCAACCTGATTATCTTTTATTGAAAATGTTCCTTACCCTTTGTTAAGTCGCAACTTAGGAGAAATAATCCATTGCAACTCTGTAAGAAGGATATATGCCATCACAATTGACTCCAGAAAATCTCAGGACTCTCAGGACTCAGTGTAAATACAGCAATGGAAGATATTTATTATTTTCCTGAGAATTCCCTCAACAGGGACAGTGAAATCAATAGAGATGTAACATCACTAAATTTGATTTTTCATTTTTCAATGTTAATAAGAGGTATTCTACACTTCTCTTTTGTATCAGGAGTAAGAATCACCCTTAGAATGACCCATCATTACTATTTTTATTACTTTGATGGATTTAGTAAATAGCCTACTTTAGGATGAAAGCTCAGTTTTATTGCATGAAGTGCTCAGTGTCTGAAATTCTGTCATTGAGGCACATAAGAAATCAGTATATGAGATGTACTTGTAAGCTGAGATATACATGCCAAAAAATGCCTTAAGAAAAATAAAACTACAATAAACAACCTGAAAGAAAGAAAACCAAAAAGCTGCTATGTGATAATTTCTTCCTTTTGACAGAGAAGAGAAGCAAATGAACACCACAAAAAGGCAGTGAGGGAGAGGATGCTTCTATTGGAGACTGAATTTGCTGGTAAACTTTTCAGTGAGTCAGCCAAAGAGCTGAATGAACTGAAATATGTCAATACAGTAAGTGGGCAGTTGCTGTGGATGTTTCATTTCCTGAGGGACTGGGGGAAATCTATTAAAAAACCAAATAATTGCAACAAAGATGTTGACCAGGCTGTTCCATTTTATTTTATTGATTTTATTTGTGTTGTGGTAGGCTATGGAATTCTCACTAATTAAAATAAATGAGTGACTATTGCAGAGAGAAATTTGCTAAGGAAAGATTTAAAGGAAGAAGTTTTGGAAATCAGACTTCATATAATCATCTAATGGTTTGATTTGGAAGGACCCTTCACAGATTTTCTATGGGCAACCTGCTCTTGTGCCTCACCACTGTCACTATAAAAAATTTCTTTCTTAATGATCTAAATCTACCCTCCTTCACTTTAAAATAATTCCTTTTGTTTTATCACTAAATGTCTTTGTAAAAAGCCCCTCTCTAACTCTCTTGTGGGCACTCTATGTACTGGAAGGTGATAGAAGTTTCCCTTGGAATGTCCTTTCCTCCAGGCTGGACAACACCAGCTTTCTCAGCCTGTCTTCATAAGAGAGACACTCCAGCCCTCTGAGCATCTTTGTGGCCTCCTCTGGACCTGGTCTAAGAGATTCATGTCCTTCTTGTGCAGGGGACCCCAGAGCTGGACACAGTACTCCAGGTGGGGGGGGTATCACCAGAGTGGAGTAGTGGGGGTGAATCACCTCCCTTGACCTGCTGGACAGCTTCCTTTAATGCTGCCCAGGAAGCTCTTTTGGTCCTTTACATTTACCTTCAAGATCTGTCAAGAGAAATTCTTGATAGGGGAAGAAGAAAGACAGAATGAAATAGAAAAGAGAAATGAAATTAATTAGGGATACTCAAGTTGGAACTTAAATATAGGTCAGAGCAACCCTGTTGAGATGTGCATATTCAAAGAAAAGTAGAGTTCTTTTATTTAATTTCCTTTTTTTCCACTGCCAGTCACCATCCTAATCTAAAAGACAATATAAGACTTAACTGCAGATAAGACCACAGTAAATATCCCACCCCATCAGCAGCAGTTTGTTTTGGGTCCATTTTAGTCTTAAATCATTAGTGTCATTGTTTTTTTTTACTTGAACTGTTTCTCTTCTACCCAAATCCTCCCATCATACCTTGGTCATGGCAGAGGACAGAGCTCCACCTCAGTGTATGTTCTGGCTCTCCATATCAGCCGGGAGGATGTTCCATGGCAATACTGATCTCGATTAGAAGGCATATTCTACATTAATACAAGGTATTAATGTGTTAATTTCTTCAATCATTAATAATGTTTTTTCTTATACTTTGATACAAAAGGACAAACAAAATCTCCTTCAATCTTCTTTGATAACAGAGAAGTCAACCAAATCTTGGTGTCAGCTTCAGGATGGTTTGATCTGACACCAAGGTGGCAGTGGTTGACGAGGAAGAAAACAGTTGCACATTGATTATTCTGAAATAACACTAAATGAGATAGCTGTGCTAGATACATCTGTAGACATGCTTCATAACTGGAAAGTGTTAATGTCTGAGCTGAAGTTAACTTCTGGAAAAATTTCAGCCACTGCCTATAGGAGAAACATAGAAGCAGAGAATCATAGAAAAAGTCAATTTTAAAGGGACCCATAAGAGTCATCGAGTCCAACTCCCGGCTCCTTTCAGGCCTGCCTGTTTCTGAACCATGTAACTAAGAGCATCATCCAGATGCTGGTTGAACCCTGATAGGTTTGGTGCCATGACAACTTCCCTGGGGAGCTTGTTCAAGTGACCAAGCACCCTCTGGGTGAAGAACCATTTCCTAAAGTCCAGTGTGAACTTCATCTGGCACAATGTCAACCCATTCCTTCAGGTCCTATTGTTGGTCACCTGAGAGAGGAGATCAGCTCTTCCTCCTCTCCTGTTCCTCTGGAGGAAGGTGCAGACTGTGAGGAGAACACCCTCAGCCTTCTCTTATCCAGCTGGAGAAGCCAAGTGACCTCGGCTGCTCCTCCTGTCTTGCCCTTGAGGCCTTTCATCATCGTGGTCTCTCATCCCCTCTGGACACACTCCAAGAGCTTTATATTCTTCTTTTACTGAGGCACCCAAAACTGCTCCAGGACTTGAGGTCACCCCATCCCAGAGCAAAGTGGTTCAATCCCCTCCCTTGCCAGGTTGATGCTGTGCCTGATGGCCCCAGGACAGGGTGGGCACTCCTGGCTGCCAGAGCATTGCTGGCTCATGTTCAACTTGCCATGGATCACTCAGATCTCTTTCTACAGGTTTGCTTTCCAGCCTCTCCTCCAAAAATTTTGTCTTGTGTCATATGTGTCATTAGACTACATCATTATGTCAATCTCTTCTCCATTTTATACACGGACACTATGCAGCAAAACTCAATAAAGAAGTTTTCTCATATCTGTTCAAGAAAATCATGCATTTTACAAATGGCATGCATCAAGCCTGTGACCTAATCCCTGGTCTATTCAATTAGGTCTTGGCATCTCCTTTTAAAAGGATAAAAAATCTGCATTTCAACTGAGAGCTGTATAGTGCATAAAAATGCATTTTCACAGCACATTTCATTAAGATATAATATATAATATTTTCAGGCAGGTGTCAGTGCTGTGAAATGTCAAATACTTTTTTTTTCTTTTAAAGGGCTTTTAAATATTAGCACAGCAAAATTGCTGTTTAATTGAAATTCTCTTTGCTGTCACTCAGACAAACAGAAGGATTAAAACATCAATTAAATGGTGATTATGGCACTGTGTTACTTTGAAGAATCTGAAATTAAATGTTTAAGAATAAAATTTTGTGGAAGAAACTGTTGAAGATCTATTTGAAGAAACAATCCCAAGATTAATATCTGAGAAAACTTATTTCTGAAATATCATTTTATATGTATTTTATGAAGAAAATAAATGCTTTTTCTTTAATTTTTGAGACTACCAACTAAATATCATAAATTAAATTAAGCAAGGAACAAAACTGAGGAACTAAAGTTTTCCCCTAAAGAATCTATGCAAATTCAGGCTCTAGCCTCCAAAACAGAGCTGGAAATAGATGCTCATCTTTCCAGCTCAGGCCATTCCCTGGGAGTGCAGGATAGCTACTGGGGATGGTGAAGATGATGAATGTCTAGTACAATTTAAAGTAGAATTTTTTTGCTCAGTACACATAAATGCATGCTTTCATGCTCCATCTCAATGCAAAATAAACGTGGTCACTGCAGATAATTATATAGTATAGATATAGTCCTGGCAGATATAGAAAGGAAATCAGTCTCTTCCTGAGTCTTATGTGGGTACATCCATGATGATTTAGGCACAACTTCAGAACAGAAGATTTTCTGAGAGGTGGCTAACTCAGTGCTTGAAATGTAGCTTCTCTGTTTGCCAGGCTGATGCAAGGCAGGCTTTCCAAAAATCTGGGAAGCTCACAACCACCAGACATTTCCAAAATTTGTTGTAAACAGTATCAAAAGCTAAAACTAGGGAAGGTTGGGGGAAAGTTTCATATTTGAGTGAGCTTCAAGAGACATGTAGCAAAAATTTTGAGTGTTGACTGCCAGCCATGAAGAGTGATCCAGTCATGCATTAAATATTGTGTCATTGCAGTCACATGATAAAAAAAAACCAACAGGTTTTCAGCATTTTTATCACAAAACTGTGGATAAAGCAACATTTCCCCAACGTGTTAACTGCTCCAGGCAATAACCCCTTCAGTTTGCACATCTTTCTGCTGAGGGATTGGCACATCATGGTAGGTTCCTCACCAGGACAATGGTCTAGTCCTTCTTTGATGGGCTGGTTCAGTGCTCTGGCTCTCCCTGACAAAGTTACCAGTGTTCCTTCACCTCTCCTTGTTCCTCAGTATATTTCATTTACTTGGCCTTTGGTCAGATAACAATATCAGTGCAAACTCTGAAGAAAGCACATCTTGGGTGTCTGGTAGCTAATGTTACCAAACTGCACTCCTGGCAAATGCCACTGGCTTGTTGCATATTCTTATCAACTTCTTAAACAAGTTATTCCAATGCCTGCTCTCACCTGACAAAAAGTGATGAATACAAATGCATGTAGTTTTCATAATGAAGTAGCTCAGTTTCTAATCCATTACTAATGTGCAAACATAATTACTAAGGCAAATTTCTAATGTTTTGAAGACAAGGCACCATCTTTTTGTTGCTTTTGCTTCTATATCAATATCTCAGGCTTGCATTGTGCTGTACTATTTCTGTGCCACACTAAAATAAGGCAGTTGCTTTTCTCTAGAATTCTACATCAACTTCTGTTCAAATTTGATAAGCAGTCTCTCATAATACAAACATTGTGTACTGCATGGGTGACTGGAGTATGAAAATTTTCTTCTTGCTGGAACAAAACAGGGGTGTATTTTTGATATGGATATGATAATAGTGGGGGAGTGCCTGCAAGTTCTTCTGTCTTTCAGTCCATCCACACTGTGTCTGATAACTGTGAGAAAAAAAAATAATTTGGAAGCTTCTACCTCAACTTTCTTTGAAAAGAAATGCTGCCACAGACATCTTAAGCTTAAAAAGAAATATGCCATAGGGCAGAGTGGCTGTAGTCAAAGACTTTAATAGCCTAAACATCTAGCAAGAGGGCCCAATTCTCAGAACCAACTGTGAGTCTAAAACAGGGAAAGGATAAACAGTTGGTGGGGAAGAAGATGGGCTCAGGGGGGAGCATCCAGTCTTGTGATTCCTGTAGGGATTTCAATGACATAAATAAACGAGTCAGAGACATTGCTGCAGCAGATCCTCCCTAAGGGCATGGTCAACTCTGAGGAACTTTAAAGGAATGCTTGTTTTTTTTTTTTCCATGACAACACAATTCATGTGCCAGGTATGGTGTTTCTATAGCAACACAAATTTACTTCAAGAGACAGTTTGCACAAAAGGAGGCCAAAGGCTCCAACTTTCTGAGTACACTAATTTAGATAACTGCGTGGGCCATCCAGCATCTACTGCTGGGCTGGGCTGACCACCAGATGCCCAAAAAAGCAACTCTGTCAGATGGACAGGGGAGAGAAAATATAACAAAAGGCTTGTGGAGTGAGATAAGGACAGGGAATGATCACTCACCAGTAACTGTCATAGGGAAAGAGACTTGACTAGGGGAAACTAATTTAATTTATTACTAATCAAATCAGAAATAAAATCTTCAAACATTTTCTCCACAGCCTTCCCTTCCCAGGTTCAATTTCGCTCTCAAATTCTCTATTTCTTCCTCTGCAGTAATTCTGCAGGGGGGACAGGGAATGGGAGCTGCAATCAGTTCATCACACTTGTGCTGCTCCTTCCTCTTCAGGGGGAGAACTCCTCACAGTTTCCCTCTGCTCTAAAGCAAGGTCTGTCCCACGGGGGACAGCCACCCATGAACTTGTCCAGTGTGATCCCTTCCCACATGCTGCAGCTCTTGATGGACGGCTCCAGTGGTGTCCCTCCCACTGGGTCAGTCCTTCAGGAACAGGCTGCTCAGTATGGGCTTCCCTTGGAGTCACAGATCCTGCCAAAAACCTGCTCCAGCCTGGGATCTTCTCTCTATGGGTCACAGATCCTGCCAACAAATCTGCTTCAGCCTGGGATCCTCTCTCCATGGGTCACAGGTCCTGCCAGATTCTGCCAGGTCCTGCAGGGGCTGCAGGGGGATCTCTACAGGGTTGTCTCACACACTATCCCTCCTCTCTCTGCCCACAATTGAAATTTTGCAGCAACTTTACCCTCTTTTTTAGACACATCATCCCAGAGGTGTTGTCTCTGTGACTGAAGGGCTCAGCCTTGGCCAGTGTTGGGTCCATCCTGGAGCTGGGCCTTTGGCTCTGTAGGACATGGGAGAAGCTTCTGGCAGCTTCTTAAGAAGTGACCCCTTGGTGCTGAATCCTGCATGGGACTTGCATAGTCACAGACAACCAGGCTCCCACGTGGTTTGGGTTAATTCTCTTTGTCTGGGACATTTTCATCTATTTTCCAAATGGCAGCAGTTGCTCTCAAGCAGACCAGGATCCCATGGCACACAAAAGTCTGAAGTTAAACAAATACATCGTTTGCTATCTGAAAATATGCAGGCTGCAGAATTTAAGGAAAATAATTTACTAACTTAAATTAGCAGTTACCTGTGGAAAGAGAAATAATTACCATGCTCAGCTGAGCATAAGTGATTGAAATATGTTAAATTTTAATTTTTTTTTGATGATTCTTTCATAAATAGTGTCCCATGAAGCCATAGAAAAAAGTTATGTCAACAAAAGTTCAGCCTGCCTTCTGCTGTAGAAAATCAAGCCTTTGGATCAATGCAGATCAAAAGCATCCATGTCTGAGATCATCCTGAAATCCATCTGCATGGATTCCTTATTTCTTTTGCCTTTTTTTTTTTTAATTTCATGACTTATTTGCCAATATTCACACCAAGAACAGGCCAAAAAAGTTTAGTATGAAACTATTGTCCCACATGACCTGTTTTACCCTGTTCGTACTGAAGCAATGCTCTTGATTTGGCAAGCCATTTTTAGGGTATTTTCCAGGGTACAAGAGGGAACATGGGCACTGATCAGAGAAGATATCACCCCCTGGGGAGCTGGGTCTAAAGATGAGGAAAGAAAAAAGAAAGATATAAAGCCCTGGCTGGGTCCTTTATTATACTTTCCTTTCTTTCTTTTTCATTGGGTCCTAATTCTCTTCCACTGGCTTGCTGCTTTTTCAACAGCTTGATTTTCCTCTCTAAGTGAATGATAATGAATGCTGGGTCTTCTGGTAACAACTGGCCCAGTTCTGTCTAAATGTGAGTCTAAATCTGTAATTGCATTAATGGTGTCCTTTCCTTTGTTCACAGTATGCTCTTTCCTTAGTTTTAAATGAAAAAAAAATTGCTCTCCAGAATTCCCTTATTTTTAAACTTTATGCATTCTTTACTCTCTTTGTCTCTTTTTCACATTCAGTTAAATAATTAGATTTTCTCCCTTCTATGTCATTGCCTTGCTAGCTCTGAGAAGCTCCCAGTGCTTTTACAGAATTTTAGCTCAGCAATGGATGTGTTGAAGGGCATTACCATCACCCCAGTGCTGCTCACACATTTTGTAGATGCAGGTCTCTACCCTTGTTACCTCTGTTTTAAATGCTCATCATGGTCAATTTACCATATCTTCACTCTAAAATGAGCTTGGAAATCCATCCTTGTAGAGTTCTCAAGTATGATCCCAGTTAACCCATGCTGCCCTACTTGTATAATAATATACATATATATGTATAATTATAATGCTATGAAATTTCTTGGTGACTTCAGTGGCAGCAGACAATGTTCTCAACCAATTCCACTAAAATAAATGGAAAATAAATTCTGTCTGAGACTTACTACAAGTAGCATGTTATGCTTGGGATTTTTTTTTCCTTCTTATATATTGTTTGGTTTCAATTTCCCTTGATCAACAGCTTTCTTTGGTGAAATCATTAGAACTTGGTGATCTTTTTTCATATTGTCCTTCTCTTCTTCTCTGTCTTTTATTTTGTACTGTCTGAGGACCCAAGGAATTGAGTGTCCTTTACCATCCCAGCACAAGGTTCTAGGAGAGATGTGTAGGTTTGAATTATGTGGTGTCACTGTGACTGCATGTGTTCGTGCACACTGTATCATGCCTATCATACTGTTCTTGTAGGTAGGATTGGAAAAAAAAAAATTAAAAACCTAAATGCCTGATTTCAGTTTATATCAATATTTTAAAGATATTTTGGCCTAAAAGCATCACTAGTCTGCAACAAGGTAAAAAAAAGACCAACCAGACTGGGCACAGACACAGGTTGCCCAGAGAAGCTGTGGATGCCCCATCCCTGAGATTGTTCCGGGCCAGGTTGGATGGGGTTGGAACAACCTGGTCTAGTGGAATATGTCCCTGCCTATGGCAGGGGGGTTGGAATGAGATAATATTTGAAGTCCCTTCCAACATAAATCATTGCATGATTCCAACAGCAAATATTAAGTTATTTTTCTGCATTTGTTATCTCTATTCATTCCCACCATTACCCTCTGTTAAGTTCTGTACAGCTCCCTCCAAGCTGCTGGGACAGAGTTTGAATTCAGGCAGCTGTAACCCTGCTCAGCACAATAGCTGAAAATGAGGATAAGAGTCTTATAAAAAGCAAGACTCATGTTTTGTAAAAGCTCTCTTTCAAGAGCTATCAAAGCATAAAGAAATTGTGATATTTGTAGTATTTTTTTAGTTCTGGGCTGAAGGTGTTCCCTGCAAACGTAGAGAGGAGTAGAGACAATGATACAAGGTATTGATGGTGTGAATATATAAATATCTGAATGTGCCAAATACTGTTCCAAGTAGATATCTTTCTTTTTTTTCCCCAAATAATAAGCAAAAATATAAGTTTTATAATTTTAATGGCACATACAACCTTAATGAGCTCAAAGAAAGGCAGCAACATTTTAGAATGCATTCTCTTCTGAATAAGAGGGGAATGTGATAAACCCACTACTAATTAGACCAACTATATTCATCTGAAATGGCTCCAAAGAGGGTTTCTTCTCAAAAACTAGATTTGGTAATCCAAAGATACTGCATTATTAAAAGGACCATTATGCTTCCAGTCATAAAAACACATTCTCTGTTTACTTAGGTTTTTACTTATTTACAATTCCACTTTGTTGGTTTTTTTTCTCCTGACATTCTTTCTCCCTCTGAAGTCAATGGGAACAGATATGTCTCAGCATTGTGATACATTTGTATATGTTACATGCACCTCAAACTCTCCATAAGGCACATGAGGCAGTTGCACAGACTGAAAATGGGAACTAAAGATCATTATCCTGCCTAGATACTTCTAATTTAAATATTTGGACTCTTAGATATGGTTGCTGGATGACTGTGAAGAGTGTGGAGAATCCTTCTCACATAACAGAGACTGATGGAATGATTTGTCTGGGAAGGGACCCTAAAGTCACCTGCTGCAATCCTTTACCCTCAGAGAGACCTGCAGGGCATGGAGCACTGGTGGCAAAGCCTGGGCTAAGACAGGGGTGGGAATGTCTGTGCTTGAGTTTTGCCTTTGAGATGCCTCGCTGCAGGGGTGTGCAGAGAGATCACATTCATTCTCTTATCTTTTGATTAATACAGAAGGCAACAGGGCAAAGCACAGGCACAGAGGAATCCAGTGCTGTAGAAGAAAGACTTCATCTCTATGGACATGTTTCCCATCCACTGCTCCAAACAAGAGTGTCATTTCCCTCAGTCCCATGACAGCACAGCCCTCTTTTGAAACCTGACACAAGTGCTTTGAGACAGGCAGGGAACAACAGTTCCTGAGCACACACCTACTCCCAGGCACAAGGACAATGTGTGCCACACAGCTGACATGATACAGGCTGTGCCTACCAACCTATTAGTCTGATGTTCTTTTTGAAGAGCAAACAGAAGGTGAAAACACAGCAAAGAACCCTGGATAACTCCAAATCTCCTGACATAACAGATTTACCAATGATGTTAAGTAAAAAATAGATGGAAATCTGAAAATGGAATTTTTTGGGGGGCAGGGTATAAGGTCTGTTTCTGAATTTAGACTTCAGATTAAAAAAAAAAATCACCTGCAGGAAATACAGCCATAAGTTTAAGTGTTCAAGGCCAGATTGGCTCAGGTTTTGAGGAAACTGGTCTAGCAGGGGGATTGGAGCTAAAATACCCTTGAGGTCCCCTCCAACCCAAACATTCTGTGATTCTCTCTGGCCTTTTCACTGGGCACAGATGCAATGCTGATCCATGCTGGGAAGGGAAAGAGAAGGCAATCAGTGCATGTGCCAGCACAGGGCCTTTGCCATGACCCACAGCACTACAGCACCTCGTGCACTTGTGATCCCAAAAAAGTTCCCTCAAAAGAAAAAGTCAGGAAACTTATACCCAGAGGCTGCAGAAAACCCAGATATGAAAATCCCAGATACTAGTGTGGGATTTACCTTCCCTGTTCTGCAAAGGCAAACAAAATCCTGCCTGACATCTCCGTGTCATGGCAGGTCAGCCTGTTCATAATTTGCTGTAATTGGCACAGTGAGTCACTTCACCTGCAGGCAAATGGCAGCTCGGAATGGTGTGAAATCCTCTGCCTCTTCTGACAGAACATCAGAGCTTTCAGACTGATCTCTGCATCCAAAAGACCCACTGATCAGGATAATTGAGAGGCATTTCCTCTGGGTACACAAAGATGTTAAAAGCCAAACCCACTGTGTAACAAATCACATGCATCAGGATGCACGAAGGTTCTTCTGCAGGATCCTTGGGGGCTGCAGGACTGCAGTGAGTCTTTGTGTGCCACGCATATCCATGATTTCCCTGCCTGAATCATGCAAAGAACACTTTGACCCTGCAGCTCCTCTCTGGCCTGGCTGTTCCCCAGATGAGCCTCTCAGTCAGAGTCTTCCAGGACTGCAGCTACTTTCTGCAATTTGGGGCAACAAACAGTGAGGGGGGAGAGAGAAATCAAGTCCCTGGATCTATATCTCCAGGCTTTCTTTGATCCTATCCAAGTTTTTCAACTTGACTTTAAGCTAGATGCTGCAGCTATTTTGAGATTTAAAGAAAACTATGCCTCAAAAAAGATTAGGAAAGGAAAACATTTTTAGGAGTACAAGGTGACTTGTGGGGTCATAAAGTCCAGTCCTCAAACTCTCAGGAAATGATACAATTAATGTTTGGTCAGCAAAACGTACTTCAAACCCTGGGGCAAAAAATACTTTCAAAGAGTCTGTGTGAATCTTAAATTCTACAGTGTGAGAATAAAATCTCCAAATATGATGTGTCAAAGAAAAAGGCTGAGAGAGATGTTGAGTGTTGCCAGTGTACTCACCTCCTGCAAAGCCAGAAATGATTTAGGAAAAAAATTAAATAAGCAAACCATACTTTACAGGTTTGCAGAGCTTTGTCCTATGAATTGCCTTCTGTCTTCAGCCTGAAAAACATTTTCACCCTGAGTGCATGTTGAAGAATTGCCACCCAAATTCTGGAAGAAATTCTGTTTTGTTCCAATCAGCAGCACATCCTACCATACACGTCTGGTAAACTCTCACTTGTCAGAGGAAAACAAGGAAACAAGCAGACAAACACCATCAGTAACTAAAACCAGAAAGAAATAATGAGCAGAGGAAGCAAAATAATCAGACTTTTTTACCCCAACTATTGGAAATCACTAAGGGAAATTGCAAAACATGAAGTACAGAATAAACACGAGGCAAGTAAAGAGCAGCCAGGTCTCCTTTCAGACCTTTAACACAAGCATGCTGGTTCAAGTCCCTGAAAACCTTCTTTCAAGGCTCACTTTTCCCACTTTTTATTCAGGAAACTGAGAACACCTTTCACTTCATTTCGTTCCCTCAGCTTTAAGAAGGCACAGAAATGTATCATCCAGCATCCTCCTGTAGCAGCTGGAATGAAAGATTTGCTTGGAGTCTGGCTGCATAATAGTGCTTTGCCTTCTCATTAAAATAAATCACACAAAGTGTTCTCATTGCATGCTCTGGGCTTAAAAAGAAGTCCTCAGGTCCTTCATATCTTAAGGGACAGGCATGAAGGCAAACTCTGAAAGGCACATGGAGAATGAAGAGAAAAATGTTCACAAAGGGAGTGAGAATAAACTTTCAGTGTACCTACTTTGAAAATTCAAAAAGGGTGTATTAAAGAGTCCCTAAGATTTTACATGAATTTGATTAATTTGCCATAGTGAGAAACTTCAAATGATCATGCATTTGGGATTGGCTTCTCTGTGTGTGTCCACCTTCTTTTTTCCCCTATATGGAAACTGAATAATGAAATGCAGCCTCTAGGAATGGGGTTGCTAAATTTTGAGGATTTAACTGATATTTATGTATGCCACTGGGGAGAGAGAAATGCTTCTATTTACAGATAGTATCTATCTATTTATATATCTATATATCTTTATCTATATCTTTATATCTATCTATATCTGTATTTAAATAAATATATATGTGTTATATATATATTTATATATTTATATATATTTATATATGGAATATAAGTGCACATATGTGCCAGAAATATTGAAATATTTAAGAGCATCACAGAATTATATTTTTTACCTTCTCCCCTTCCTGTAATTGCTAAGGAAAATATCCTAAAACCTCACACACAAATCTCAGTGGGTTTTCTTTTTTCCCCAAGGTGGTACTGACTCCTACACCTTTGCTCCCATCTCCAGGGCAGCTTTTAGCAGTGTGTGGGACTCTGTCTGCTCCTGGCACAGGTCACCCTGAGATATTATTAAATATTACACAAGATCTTTATTTCCTGGGGAAGCCCTGGAGTCCTGAAGCTCCGCCGAGTGGCTCTGAGACACATTGTTTCCCACATCACTAGATGGCACCATTAACTTAAAATCACGGCACAGTTCACCGGGAACCTGTCTCCAAGCCTCAGACGTGGAAAAGAAATAGCAAAGGGACTCTCTGGGTGAGGAAAGGGAGGCAGAATGGAGGCCGTTGACAAAATAGTCTAGATTTTTAATTTTGCCTGCTTCTAAAACAGTTGCACTTCTGAAAATGGTGCAGGGCCCTTAAAACCACTTGAGAAAAAGCCCCAGGCTAATTTGGCTGACTTGGATCTGCTCACAAAAAGGTCCAGGTTGCATCCTGAATCCTGGGTGGGCTGGCTCCTTTCTCAGCTCCTGCCCGGGAGCCCGTGGAGTGTTTGCACCTGCGGTGGGAGGATAAACACAGAGCAAGTTCCCTCATTAAGTTGTTACTGTCTTTAAAACCTCAAAGCCTGTGGGATCAGCCCTGAGTCCATTACTTTATAGTAATGAAAAAGAAAAAGAAAAGGTGCTTGTTTGGAAAATCACAGTTAATTAAATTATTATCTGAAAGCAGCAGCTGTTTTCTGTCCTTTAGTGAGCTGATATTATCTGTCTCTCATGGTTGGTTAGTGGGAGAAATTACTATTTGTTGCAGGATCCTTTCTGGTTTGGGTCAAAAAGCAAGGGGATGCACCAATTTGTTTTTGTAATTGCACTGACTGCTGCTGCTCTCCCTCTGCCTGTGGCACATTCAGTCTCTTCTGCCCACTCTGCAGTGTTGGGCTGGGGTCAGTGGAGCTGTGGAATGGGTGTGAGAGTCCCTTGGAGCTCTTGGGCTGGTGCTGGGGTCAGTGGAGCTGTGGAATGGGTGTGAGAGTCCCCTTGGAGCCCCTGGGCTGGTGCTGGGATCAGTGGAGCTGTGGAATGGATGTGAGAGTCCCTTGGAGCTCTTGTGATGGTGCTGGGATCAGTGGAGCTGTGGAATGTGTGTGAGAGTCCCCTTGGAGCCCCTGGGCTGGTGCTGGGGTCAGTGGAGCTGTGGAATGGGTGTGAGAGTCCCCTTGGAGCCCCTGGGCTGGTGCTGGGGTCAGTGGAGCTGTGGAATGGGTGTGAGAGTCCCCTTGGAGCCCCTGGGCTGGTGCTGGGGTCAGTGGAGCTGTGGAATGGGTGTGAGAGTCCCCTTGGAGCCCCTGGGCTGGTGCTGGGGTCAGTGGAGCTGTGGAATGGGTGTGAGAGTCCCTTGGAGCTCTTGGGCTGGTGCTGGGATCAGTGGAGCTGTGGAATGGGTGTGAGAGTCCCTTGGAGCCCCTGGGCTGGTGCTGGGGTCAGTGGAGCTGTGGAATGGGTGTGAGAGTCCCTTGGAGCTCTTGGGCTGGTGCTGGGGTCAGTGGAGCTGTGGAATAGATGTGAGAGCCCCTTGGAGCCCCTGGGCTGGTGCTGGGGTCAGTGGAGCTGTGAATGGGTGTGAGAGTCCCTTGGAGCCTCTGGGCTGGTGCTGGGGTCAGTGGAGCTGTGGAATGGGTGTGAGTGCCCAGTAGCCCCTGGGCTGGAAGTTTCCCAGCTCTGAGCACAGGGCCAGGAGGAGATGCTCCAGACACAAATAAAGTCAGGAGTAGAATTCATTGCTTACTCCTGGGAGCCCAGAAAACACAGACTGATGCTGGTACCTCCTTATAATGGTGCAGGTTAGCACCTGGGGGTGGGGTGCAGGGCTTTGGCTTACATTCCTCAGAAGTTTTGAGTTGAGTCCCATGCTCAGTGCCTTCTTCTAGGCAGCTTCTCATTTCCTGGCACTGCCATAAAGGGGTAAAACTCTGTCAGAAATTATGGATGAGCTAATATATTGTACTGCAAGGAATACTTTTGGTACCCTCTGAAGTCTTAGCAATGATTAAACTGGTGTGTATTTCTGGTGGGGGCAGAGCAAAGGTGGAATCACTCCTCCAGGATTCTGCATAAGGAAGTGAACACTGGGAACCTAAGAGATTCAGGTTCCCCAGCTCTTAATTCACAACCCTGAAGGAGATGCTTGGATGCCCTGCACAGAGAAGATGAAGAGGTAGGAGCATAGAAATGGGACCTGCAAAGGACAATGTCTTGAACACAGTGTAGCAGAAACCACGTACTGAGAAAGGGGCTGGAAATGCAGTTCCCTCAAAGGTTTTGGAGCTTACATCTGGACTGCCCTGGGATTTCAATTTCTGCTCAGGGTTTACTTCTTTTGACAATTCAGTGTCCCAAATCCTCCCACATACTGCAAGGAATGCTCAGTTCTTCCTGTTTCCATGTCTAGCAGATAGAGATACCAGGAATTTCAGGAATTCTGCTTTGCCTCCTCACGGAGAAAGACTTTACCATGGTGTTAAGACTCACCTTGTGAAAGAGGGAGTGCAAATTCAATTACTTAGTAAATATTTTAACATAAAATGCAAGAAATGAAACAACTGAGTTGTCCATGTCCTCCTCCCCTCTACCCCTCCCTTTCCTTCAGGATTCTACATTGCATGATTACAATTTAATCTTAGGGGATTAGAGATGGGATATTGGAATACATTTAGTCCTTTTTCATCCAAACTATGATAATGTCTGAGTGAAGAACACTGTGACAGTGAATTTCTTATGGGGGGAATATGAAAAGTTTTATATCAATGGCTTTATTTGCTGGTATTTTTTTTTTGTTAGTTTTTTTTCTCGAAGAAAGCTCTTTGAGATGCTTTGTGCTATTTCTGTTCAAACTGCAGACCACAACCAGAGCACAGTGTGAGGAATTAAGTGTGGGAGGAAATGAATAATAAAAAACCAAGAAGATTTAATAAAATGAGAATATATTGACATGGTAAAGGAAGGAACTCAATAAAGAATGGACAATGCATGATTGATGGTGAGTGCTGTGTTGGTAAGCACTAATTCTGAGATCTCACTGTGAGGGAAAAACATTTTTCTTACAAGATACCAGGTGTGTGGGGAGGAGTACGTTTTCAAAAGTCATGTTTAAAAAAAGCTTTCAGCAGAAGGACATGTCTTTTTATTTCCTCTCAACCCCTTGTACACATATGCACACACATACACAAATCTGTGGTGAAAACAAAAACTATCTGTTATCCTCCTGCTTCTAATTCCTTCACAGATTTCCCCCACTTCTTCTTCTGCTGTTACTGCAGCCAAAGTCTTCTGACACTTTTGTATGGCTGTGACACCTGCCAGGAGAGGGGAGAAAAGAACAAATTCTGCCTTCCCCTTCCACAGATCTCATGTCAGTGGTGGCTTTAGGAGAGCACAGCTGCTGCTTGTATGGCAGGACAAATCAGCTTCTTTCACTTTCCTCCTGGAGGGGAAGCCACCCTGAGCAGAGCAGTGATGCCTGCTTTTAAGAGTAGGTTGACTTTTGGGTGTGTTTTTCTTTGAATTGGGTTAGGAGTGGTAGCTTTCAAAAGGAAGGAGCCACTGCAGAAGGTGAAATTTATAATTCATATATTTAATTTAATTTATAATTAATATATTTATATTTATAATTCATTAATACCATGGGTGTGTCATCAGCCCTAAGCATTTTCTTGAACTTTGTTTTACCTAAGGAGAGTTACATTTCACTTTTGGGTTTGATTGAAGATTGGTTTTATGAAGCACCTGCACCTATGATTGGACCAGTTAATTTTCTCACAGTCCTCACAGAAAGATTTTGAGAAAAAAAAAAAAAAAAGAAAAGCAGGAAAAAAACCCAAAATAGATGGGAAAAAGAACAACCCAGATACATGTCCAGATTCACATCCCAGTCCTGCATCATTTAGCAGAACTTTATTTAGGGATCTCTGTTTAGGGTTGTTTGTCATTACTTTGCCCCATATACCAATAACCATAAAATAATTATGTGGCAGTTTCTTTCTGTAGAGCCTCAGCTGAGAGCTTACAGCAGGATTTGCAGGTGGAACAGACAGTGCAGCTCATACATGTACACGTAGGAGGGAGGGAGGGGAGGGCTGGAGGCAGGCGAGTGGGGGAGAGAAACAAAAAAAGCAAGACTGATTTATTAGTGGAGATTTTCTGTACACTAAATACAAGAGTAGAGATTTTTTTCTGGGAAATGATGAATCAAGTTAGATCTGGTGCTTGTGCAAGGCTGACAGCCTGGTTTTCCTCAGGCAGGAGAACAAAATGGAAAGCAGCCGTGCGACAGCTGCTAATCCTCCTCTGGAAGGCATCCAGCTGATATGGTGACAGGGCTGGCATGGACCCTGTGGAAAAGAGAAGGGAATAGCCCTAGGGAAAGTGTGCCCAGAGGGTACAGTGCAGCACCAGTAGACGGTTTCTCACCATGCTTCAGCTAAGCTTTTATTTCCACCCACAACACTAAAATCCACTGGAGCAATAAGTAAGAGTTTAATGTGCTCTGGTTTTTATGTTAAGGGAAGGAAGCAAAGCCACCTTTTCAGAGTCAGTAAGCTTAATGCTCTAGGAGTGAAGTTCACTGAGCCATGGAAATGCTTAACTTTTATGTTTCTTGCCATGTAAGGGAAGGCATGAACTAGGCATTGGAGGCCTAAAATTGCTCCACAGTGGGGGAAGAACTAAGTTAGTTAAAAGGAAGTAGTAATGAGAACATGCAGGAAAGCAATGCTTTTTGTATATAAGGAATCTTTGACTTAAAATTAACTAGAAATTCCTTGTGGGAGCATCTGGCTGGGGATGCCTACTTAATTAATCTGAATTCCAGAGCTGGGAACAGCCCAAGCTGTGAACCACCAGCTCAGAAAGGTGGTAACAGTTCTGGGACAAGTGTGATGAACCATGGCCAGGCACAAAGTGGTTGGGAAGGGACCAGTTTTGAGCTGTAGCCTTGATTTTGACTCCAGGAGGACATCTGGTACCTAAAACTCCTTTGGAGCAGGTTGAGAGGGATGATGTGAAGTCTCCTGGGAACGTTAAATCTCCTTTTTAGACCAGCCTGAAAGTGCAAAGTGCTGATGTCTAAAGTTCGAGTCACAGGCACACATAAAAATCTGGCACCAGAAGGAATCATCACTCCCACATTTTGTCAAGGGGAACCAAGGCACACACTGACTTCAGACCAGGCTTTGGAAACCTCCTGGCTAATCCCTGCTCTGCATGAAAGAGAGAAGACCCAAACCCCTGGTAATCTGCCTTTAAAAACGCTTAAATTTTCACATTAGCTTATCTTGTCTAAGGGGGAAAGAAGGCCCAGCATTGTGCTCCCATTCCAGTGGCATTTTTGTCAAGGTAAATCAGAGACACTTCCATGCTATGGTGAAAAAAGGATGAGGAAGGGGAGAAGGAAGGAATGAGGAGAGGAGAGGAGAGCTAAGCCACATTGCAAAGTGGTTTTACCTTTAGGAGAGGCAACATCCAGAATTACCTTGAAGAAACATTGCATTTTATCAGATGGATTTTGTTCCATTGACTGAGGGTATTTAAGAGCAAAATTGACTGAATAGATTTTAAATTTTTCAAAAGAATTTTGAGAATTTCTTTTGAGCTTTCCATAGTAGGAGCTTGATTTTCTGTTGCACTGGGTTTTTGGTGTTTGTAAAGGATAGGCTCATGTCTGTGTGCAGTGACAGAGGCTGCTACACTTTTATACAAAAACATGAATTCCTTCTAACACCTGTTGGCTGTGTCAGTGTGGGATGCCATGCAGGTATGAATGGAGGGATGATCCATCAAAATATACATTCCTCTCACATTACAAGAAGCTCTTCCACCACGCTAGGAGTGCTAATGGAAGGAGCTACATTTGCTGTGGCCACCTGGGAAATCCTTTTAACCAGTCATCAGCTTATATAAAATCCTGAAATAAGCTATTGTTTACACGAAACAGATTTTTTCTGTAAGTTGTCACTTGTGAGTTTTTTTTATTTTTTCTCCAGTAAACTCCATCTGATACTATTTAAATTACTAAAACATCACTTCAGTGTCAATTTCCCCTGTGAAGGAAGCTGAATCTGGGAGAAAGACTGAGAACTGTTGCATGAAAATAACATTACCCTCTCTAAGGGGTGTTAGTATAATTTCCTGCCTTGAAATCAGGGAAATAAAAAAGTTATATTGATTACAGAAAATGAGAGTAACTTATCTTGAAACAGTAAACCAAAACCAAAACAGATAGAACCAAGCATGGTACCACATAAATGATCACCTCCTCTATTGCTCTGGTATACCACCCCACCCTCAAATTGGAGGCCAGTGATGTCATAGGATATGATGGTCTTTTCTCCCTAGGAAAAAACAATAGGACAAGAGGAAATGGCCTCAGCTTATGCCAAGGGAGATTTAGAGTAGATATTAGGAAATATTTCTTAAGTGAAAGAGTTGTCAAGCACTGGACCAGGCTGCCAGAGGTTGAGTCAACAACCTGGAGGTATTTCAAAGGTGTGTAGGTGTGGAATTTGGGGACATGGTTTAGTGATGGGCTCTGTCAGTGCTGGGTTAATGGTTGAACTTGGTCATCTTAGAGGTCCTTTCCACCCTAAATGATGATAAGATTCCATGATTGACTGATCAAACTGTCTCATTTCAAGACTCCTACAGCCAGTGTCCAGTGTCTTCTGCTCTTGCTGCAGACTTTGGGACTGTGCAGGGAGGGGAGATTTTTCAGAAGGGTGATCAGGAATCCTCTGAAGGGAATCAGTTTGCAATCTGCAAACATCCATCCCGTGGAGGGCTGCATCCCCCAAACATGATAGCAATGTTTAACCTCCCTAAATTAGAATAAACTTTGATTTAACTGAGACAGACATCTGGTTTTAAATTAGAAAAGAGGAAGACAACCTGACTGTTCTCTAAATTTTAACTTCTTTGAGGAAGAAATAGGTGCTCTTACAAGGAGCTGTTAAAGGAAACCTGAATGAGAGATGGTCTGGTACTCATGCAAAGACTTAACAGCTGATTGTTTTCATTTTAAAGGTAAGAAGAGCTAAATGAGCCAGTATAAAATATAGTTTTCCAGAAGTCTGAACAAGACCAAACTGATCTGTGCCCTCATTCACTTTGTCAGAAAAGAGGTGCTTTTCTACATATTCAGAAGATGGCTCATTTCCTCCAAAGGAAGAGCTCATCTGCCTGTGGAGCATCATAGCATACGCAGATCTCATTTTTCTGCTCTGGTGTTTTGCCTCAAGCCAAACGCAGATGTGAATTTAATTTGGATTGTACAATTACATGTTATGCACACTAAAATTTTTTGTTGTTTTCTGTGGCTACACTCTTATATCTGAAGTATGATAGTACTGCTAACCTTGACAAATGTCTTATAAAGTAAATTTGTTTTCGTCCCACGGTTGCAGGGATGCAATTGTAGCAAATTGCTGGAATAGTGAGTTTGGTGGGAGAGATGAGAAGGATCATGCCTTTCAGTGGAATGTCTCAAGATGGCAGAAGTCAATCCACATTTTCAGATCTGCATCTCAGATGGTACCAACAGGGAATAAAATGCTCAGTGTCTCTTTTTGATGATGACAGGTTTTTACCACACAAACAGACAGCTGAAAACAAAACAAAACAAAAAAAGCCTTGTGGAGCCATCAATTTTGAATGTATGAGTCTGCACTGAGAAAAAATATTTTAATATCTGCAAAGCCCCTGGTAAGGATGTTTACAAAACTGCATTTTTGAGACAATCAGCTGACTCGTAATGAGTGTTTAAAAGCCACTTTATCAACACTCCTTCTCTGCTACCATTAATATTTACCCTTGGCCTTCCAGCTAAAAGGTACTTGTCATTTATGACTAAAAAATTCAGGCAAAAAGCCTCCCCTGAAAATAGATATCTGTGTTTCCCCTTCAAGAGGTCTTTCAAGCTCATGTTGCAAACCCAGGTAAGAGAAGCATGAACTTCAGCACATCCAGAAGATTTTAGCTCACATTTTTTCTCAGAGCCCTCATCTTTTTATGGAACTGAGGCTGTTGAGGAATATATCTGGTCCAGGTAGCTCAGCTGACAAGCTGCACATTGAGACAAGAGGCCAAGAGCTGTTTGGGGTAACAAAGGACAAGAAGGTGGGTGATCGCCAGCCAGGGGAATAGATGTTGAGGATGCAGCAGAAGCAGGAATTGCTGATCTTTTGGATAATAAAGAGGATGAACACTGGTGATGCCAGTGAGGTGAATGGACATGGAGAGGGGGCAGGAGCTGAAGTCACCAGAGGAAGAGTGAAACTTGCACCAGGAGACTGTGAGGGTGTAAAAACCCAAGAGTTCCTTTGTTGGGGACCTTCTTTGGAGGCACCGAGCCTGAACTTTTTCTGTGTTGTTGCACCATGAATAAATGGTTTTGTGGAATGAGAACATCTGAGACTGATATGGGAAACCTGGGGTTGAACTGGTAAGGAAATCTGCTCTGGCTGTGAGAGGGGGATTTGTAGGGAGTCAAGCAGGGATCCGTGGGCTCACTGCAGCTGCCCACTGTGAAGGGGCTTTGGTCCCTACTGCTGAAGTCCCTGGCATTGGGAGTGGGACTTCTAGAGAGTCTTGTGAATGGGCAGGGTGGTGAGTTTCCTTAAAAACATCAAGACCATATGATAAAGACAACTTCTGATTGTTTTTCTTTGGCTTTAGTTTGTTTGCTTCATTTTTTAAGTAACCGGGATTTGAAAGCAAACCTTTAAAAAAACCTGACCCAACTGTTCGTTCCCCATTTTTCAAAGTCATTTTGATCTGTATTATCCACACTAACAAGAATAACTGCCTAAAATGCAGCAATGTTGAGCTGTCCAGGCTGTTTTTAGAGAAATAAAGAGATAAATTAGTTTTCTTTGTATTTCAGATTCCCTTGGAAAACAAAAAATGAAAATCCTGTGCTATAAGAAAGAGACTTTGAACATCCTATACCTCTGAGAATCTGTTGCTCTTGTTTGTTTTCTCTCTTAATTTCTGGAATTAGGTCTATTAGGCAGTAAAATCATACACCCATTAGATGGCACTGTTAGTTTCCACTTTTCCCTCCATCACACCTGATGAGTTTTTAGAAAGAAGTGGGTCAATAAAAAAAAAAAAAAAAAGAAAAAAAAGAGGAACGCCAAACTGAAACAGATTTGGGCTGTGTGCAAGTCCTTTGGAGTCAGGAACAAACAAACCAGTCTGCAGAGAGCTGATTTGCATAGATGCTTTGGGTTCCCCTGGCTGGAGCTGGGACTACTCACACATTTAATAATAACCCCCTATGATTGTCACTTCTGTCTGGGAGCTGTTTAGCTGGACAAACACGTAATTTCAATGGCAATTTCTGCACTCCTGGATGTATAGAGATCTGGTATTTGCCAGGTACAGAATGTACTATGCAGCCAGCTCTTAGCTAGGCTCAGTGGGATTATTGCTGCAATTTTCTGTCGTTTCCCTCTATGTGTGGCTGCCTTATATGAAAGGACAGTGGTTATAGAGTGTGCTTAAGAAGCTATGAGCAATTTCCTGCTCTGTCCTTGACCCTCCCACATCCCCCCTGTGTTCCCAAACAAATAAACAATAGAAATCCAGTTTCAATGCTTCTCTTTTCCACAGGAGTTTTTGCCAAATACTGCCAATACATAGCTTTGTGAAGGAAAATTGGTGGGTTAGAACAAACATCCAAAATACACAAAAGCAGATTGAACAGGAATATTTTTGGCAGCTGTGTGGAGGTAGAGTGGGCTCCGTGACAGCTGAATTTAAAGGCACTATAGTTAAGCACAAACAGGAAAACAATCAGAAATAGATGCCCATAGGTAATCAACTTTTTTCACAAAGGAAGAAATAGTCCTTTGCCTTACACTTTTAAAACATTTTTCCTTTCCTTTATCTTTTTTTCCTTTCTTTTCTTTTTTTTTTTTACTATATTTACCAGAAAAAAATTGAAAAATGAGAAATTGCATGGTCTAGTAATGCTGCTTTGCCATACAAAATCAAGCAAACTCCAGTAGTTTGGGAGTTGCAGAGTTAATGTAGCTGTTTTGGATTTGTGTTTCTCAGCTGACCAGCTATTTACAAATAAACAGTTTCTTCTCATTTGTGTTAACCCCTTAATGCAGAGTTCGATAGCGCATTCAGGCTGCCATGTTTGATTACAACAGCACATGAAAGTTTCTAGAAACAAAGTTATGAGCATTTGAACTGCCATCTTTGCTCAGATTGTTAGTTTTGTGAAACTTTTAGGAAAGTAAATATCTTTATGACCCCTGTTTCTCAAAAGAGTTGTGAAGCATTGGAAGAGGCTGCCCAGGGAAGTGGTGGAGTCACCATTCCTGGATTCCTGGAGGTGTTCAAAAGCTGTGTGGTTGAGGCCCTTGGGTACGGGGTTTAGTGGACTTGACAGTGCTGGATTAAAGGTTAGACCTGATGACCTTGGTGATCTTTTCACACCCCAAATGTTTCTATAATTCTTTTGAGGGGAAAAAAAAGCCCAAAGAAGAGAGAAGGGACGTGGTGTACTGAAGTGACTGACACCTGGGAGAGCTTCCTAATCTAAGCAAGTCCTTGTTGGTATTATTCCAAGGGTAACATTGCTTTTTCACATTTCTGGATTGGTCATAGGGCTTAGAAAACCCCTCTCTAGCATGCTTTGTAAATGTTGATAAGTGAGCTATAGGAAAGGTCACGCCTTTCCCTTGTTTTTTCCTCAGCCTTTCCACTCAACAGCCTTGCTCATGAAAAGGCACTGCTGCCTCATACAATTTAATCTAATCATACAATATAATCTAAAATATTGCTCCTTCTGCACACTTGCATTTCTTGTGACCCAGGAGCTATGAACTCTGACCAAACTTTTTCTTTCCATATGGGCATTTAGAAATTTTTGTGTTTTATCCCCAGCTCCCTGTAAGACCATAGAGATTTCTGAATTCTCTACCTTTTCAGTCAAGTTAGATGCCTTCAGCCATTACTCCTGACATTATTGCTGAGATGAGACTGAAGGCGCACATACCCTTTACATCAGGGTCATATGAACCTGGGTACTTTGTTAGTGCACTTAAACTGTCCATGTAAACCACAGAATTGAAGCTAAATGTTTAGAATGATGTTGGGGAAATTTTCACTACCTTCATACTCATTCACTCATAAGTGAATTTTTTCCTTTCTAATGCCACATTTAACTCCATGGTCCTCCTTATGAGAGCCAAAATTTAGACATTTACACATAATTCTCCCTCCATGCAGTTTCAATCAAGATCTTTTTGGCAAATCTTTAGAGGATTCTTAAATTTTACTCAATCTGGATCCAGTGTGTAAAATATCTTCCTGCAGCAGCTGCTGCAGTAATGGACCCTCTTCAGGGACACCTTGAGACAACAGCATCCTCAGAAATGTGAAATTGTTTTAAATGATTTTTGATTTCCTGAGTAGCTCTGTGATAGTCAGGATGGAAATGTCAGTATTCCCAGTCAAATTCCACAGGGAGCAGTCATTGCAGCCCTAAAGGTGGGATTAGAAGCCTTTACAGCTGCTTTCCCAATTGCTGTCAATGGCAATGATCCTGGTGGTCAAACCTGGCCTTGTCTGGGAAATTTTTAAGCACAAATGCACAGAGTCACCGGCACACAAATATAGACATAAGAAAATATATGAGAAAACACAATATATTACTAAGATAAGTCCAGAAAATTAATATAGGTACATTTAGGGGCACTGGGAATATGGAAATATTCACTGTAATTGCTTTTCACTACAAATTCATTTCAGGAACATGACAAGGTTGAAATGAAGGGGTCTTTAAAGAGCCTGTTCACTGGGAGTAAAAAAGCTAATTTTCTGGAAGTGTCTCATCACTACACTTTCTGTCTTTAATATATTTATCTGTTTCTTTGTTTGTTTGTTAGGTCTTTTTTTGTGGCTAAGGAAAATACAGTGAAAACTCCCAGAACAATACCATGGTTCCTTTTTCCATTTTCTCTAAAATAAGCATGGAGGATCTATGTATAATGGACTGCTCCAGAAGAAAGGAATATTTCTACTGGCTTTTAAAACAAGCAAGTAGACATCATCTGTACTCTTCAGAAATGACCAGAAACAAGATAGTACAATTATCCTTACTGTGGTAATGAAAACTTCAGTTTAGAGTAAGTTGTGGAGCTGAGTCAAACTTTATTTTGTGCAGGCAGTTGTGTATATGGCATGCAAAAATAGACACACAAGACCTGCGGCCACCTCAGAAATTCTCACACTTCTTCAATTACAGTAAGTAATTGAAACTGATCTGGTGGTAAAGCTTTCAAACATCCATGGCCACTTTTAATGTCATCTTGGTAACAGACAGAGAGAACCTTAATTCAGGAGACTGCACGTTTAAAGCTAAATATTTGCTGTTATCCATAATATGGTGGACTTAAACCCAAAAACTCATTATCTCCTTTCAAAAAATAATTAACAGGGACTAAGTTCCTTTCATAAACTCTTCACTTTTGTGCAGATTTAATTATTTATGGCTATTCCTGAATTATAGACATTCATGGAACGGTGCAGGTATTAGGGAGGAACACAGGAAACTGAACTAATGCTATAAAACTGCACAAAGGAAATAGGCAGCATTAGGATCAAGGTTTTGTTACTGTGTGGAGTCATTGTATGCAACATGCACTTAATATTTTCCCTGGGAAGATCAGAGAGTTGTAGTGCAATGGCTGGGGAGCTTCCCTCCTAGATTTATACCTTTTTTTGGTCCCAGTGGGAATAACCAATGCCCAACATAATTCTCACAAGACTTCGGAATCATGGCATGGATATGCCCAGCCTGGGTGGACAACTCCTCAGATACCTGTATGATCTTTAGGTGCTCTTCACCCACATCCATGAAGAATTAGCTGGCACGTCTTAGAATGTGTTCAAAGCCAACAAAGACCCCCAAAGTGCCCCCAGAATAATTTCTGAGGCTTTCAACTAGAAAACTGAAAGCTCCCTCCTGGGCATTACCACTGAGCCTGAGCGTATTTTAACCTATCAGACTTTGCGTTCCTTTCCCTGCCCCAATGGGTCAAGACCATCTGACCAAAAGACAATTAAATGGCAGCAGTCAAGTCTCATAACAAGATCCACAGGTGATGGTATGTTTTTATTCTTCAGGCACTTGATCAGTTGTCTTAGCTTCAGGAGCCCGGGATGTATGTGTGGATTTTCCTAAATTGTGTCCTCTGAGTCACACAGTGGAGATGTCCAAATCTTTCCGTCAATTATGCAAGGAGTTGAAGCCCCAGCACTTCTAAGGCATTGGTTTAATCTAAAACAGTCTGAAATTGTATTTATGAATTCTTTTGCACTATTAAATTTCCTTGAGAAGTTAAGCAGCCACCTCAGACACCACCCTTGAGCCTTCAAATTAATAACAATCATATACTCCTTTCCAATGAGCAGAGATACGGTACCATCAGAGCTCCACCTTCATTTTTCCTCTCTGAACACAGAGAAAAGGTGCCTGGTTATTATCCACTGAGGAAGAAGGGAGCCCTGAAACATCTAGAGACAGAAGATTAAGTAGATGACTGGGGACAGCTTGGTACTAATATTCACTCACGGTCAAGACAGACAAGCCAATAAAATTACTAAAAATCATGTGCTCAGTTTTCACAGTGAGACTACAATTTGCTGATACTTCTGGAGAGAGTTCTTATTGCTTGGAGATATTTAAACAACTACTTGGTGTGAGGCATAACACAGCTTTGTTACCCATACTGTGGCAGTAATTAGTTATTCTGTTTGTGCTTGTGTGGAGATGAAGGGATTGACACACTAATAGGTAATATTTATTCCCATATTTGTGCTGCAAAATTTCATGAAAGGAACACGAAAAAGCAAATTACCACCTCTTGTGCTTGTCATTTGAGGATGTGGGTACAGCAAGAAATGGAGAAGCAGATAGGTTCTTTCAAGAAAAACTCTTTTGTTGATTTTTTTGTGAAACATTATTTCATTTTGATTTCATCTTTGGACAAATCTTCAAAAAAAAAAAAAAAAACAACCCATCAAACAAAAATCAGTGAAAAACAGTCAGGGTTTCTTCTTATTGTTTTTAATTTTATGTCTTGACAACTTCACTAGAAATAACATGGCATTGGAGCAAGTTCCTACAGGGTGTAAGTTTAAAAATGTAAATGATGCATGTCCAGGGATTTTTGCTCAAATCTGCATCCTCTTGAGTTTCATAATAGTATGGCAGAAGATCAAGAAGGTTATCCTGCTCAAGAAATCAGTAGATCTTTGGACTGCTAAATTCAGACCTCCTTTATGCTGAAATTTTGTCCTACCTAAAGAATCCCACAGAAACAAATGTATGTGAGGTCATAGAATCATGGAATTGTTAAGGTTGGAAAGGACCTTAAAGATCACTAAGTCCAGCCTTCAACCCAGCACCTGGATGATGTTCACCATTAAATCATGTCCTCAAATGCCTCATCTAAATGTTTTTTGAACACTTATAGGGATGATAATTCCACCAATTCCCTGGCCAGTGTGCTGCAATGATTTACAGCCCTTTCCATTAAAAAAAAAAAAAGAAAAAAAAAAAAAAAAAAGATTCCTGATATCTTATCTATACCTCCTGTGGTGAGATATTGTTTACAAAGTGACAGGGCATTGCAAAAAGGAGTGAGACCATGGAGCTGACCCAGTCCTTACTGATAGCCCTGGTGTCACCACATGGAGGAGAACAGTTGTGGTCACAAAGGCCAAGCAGTGCTGATGTCCCTACAGTTTCATACATAGTGTGTCCATTTACTTAATACTGATGTATAACGTGAAGGTTGTTTTGTAAAAGGTCCTCTTTCACCTAACCTTAGGTACACAGAAGTTATTTCTGGGGAGCATTTGGATCCTTCCAAATACAGGTTTGTAACCTCATTTTTCAGTGTCTGCTCACATCTAGACTATTTTCTTATTTATAAAACCTTTGCCATGCAGGTGAAAAAATCAATTTGCAAACTGCATTTTCTATTAGGATAAATAAATCCATAGGAATTACTGAAAAAGCCAGGGGCTTCGGCATATTCCTAAGCTGCTAGGCCCAAGAACAGAATTCTGCTCATAGTTACACAACCACAGTGCTGAGTAACAAAATCAGGATTCAGTCTGCTGTCAACTAAACCCTACCAACAAGACAGTGCAATCATGGGTTATTATTATGTGCTCAGTAAGAGTGATTATGTGTGGGACTGAGTCCAGTTGAACAGCCAAGGCCATATTTTGTTTATTTGCCTGTAAAGCTTCTAGCACAATTCAGCCATGGCATACAGAAGAGCCATTACCATTCCATTAAAGGAGTCTGACAGTAAAAAAAATCCTGTGCAAATTGAAAGTGATATGATTGCTTCAGCATTAGATTGTTCCAAAGTCCACAAATACATCTACAAAAAATAAGGAGAAAATAAAAGATAAGAGAAAGTCAATAGTGAAATGAGCTTCAAATCCTCAAAGTACTTGTTTATAAATCCATGACATCCATACTTATTAAAACAAAGGAGGATGCTAAAAGTACAAAATTATGATGTGTCAGTTTATCTGGCAAACAGCTGCATGCTCTTTTCAAATTCCTTGCTACACACAGATTTCAGTGACTGAATCAAGAGCAAACAAAACCCATCAGGAGCACAAGCATATGAATCTATTAACAAATGAAGGATGTGTCTGGAGCAATAAACAAGAGAACATATGTGTATTCAAACTGGTGAGCACAAGTTCCTGGGAAAAGAAAAAAAAGTGGAAGGAAGAAAAGCAAGTCAGCAAGTGATCTGAAGTGCTGGGAGATATATAGATTAAAGGAAAGAAGTATGCAAGCAATCTCATATTAATTTTAGCAGATTCAGTTTGAAATATATTTCTAGCCTCTCAGGAGAATGGCTGCAATTTCAAAGGTGCTTCAGTGATGCTCTGGCTGAGCATCAGTCTGAAATATTGAACTGTGGAGTTGCTGATTGCACAATTGTATGTATTCAATTTATCCTCAAAATAAACCCGTAAAAAACAGCACCTCAATGGCCACCAACAAAATCCAAGCCCCAAAACTGATTATTGCACTGCAGCACTTATTATCAACCCATGACTCCACCTCCAAAATCTTTTTCAGAACTTGCCCTGCATTTTCATTTGACTCTCCTTCTTGAGTCCACCTATGTCTTTACCTATATTGGAAATTCCTTTAAGTGAAGGCTCTTTCTGCATAGTTGCTTTCTCTATTGAAGAAATCTCTGCCTTTCTGGAATGCTGTGGTTCCTGTCTTTCCTGAGCAGTTGTTGGACTTGGATTAATTTTTGATTTTGAGTGGAAAGTTGCTAGCCATTGATATGCTTTGTGAACCATAATTCATCCATTCTTCCATTTTATTTAGATCCATCTGGGAAAAAGTTTATTATATTACTCAAAAAGGCACCTATTTCTTCCATTAGTAAATATACAGGTAAAATTGGAAAATAAGCCCTACAATCTCCCCATGCTCTTTCATATGAAGAAAAATACATTTAGACAGAATTTGCATGTGAAATCTGTGCAAATTTTATACAAGGTATAAGGTGTTAGTAAAGCCTGCTCTTTTTGAGGACAGTTCTTCCTAATCTTCTGAACAGTGGTACTCAGAAAGCTCTGTCAGAGGTGATGAGATGTGACTTCTCTACAAAGGTAAGTAACACAGTGCCTGAAAGCAGTGAGATTTTTCAGTTAAATTAGGAAGTCTTTGGGGCATCTGCTGACTGAAGCTGGAACACTCTTCTGCTGTAAGTACAGATGGCAATCTATCTAATTCACAGCGGAGAGAGAAAGGAATCCGCTAAACCAGATGAAGTTTTTTAAAAGCTTTCTGTTTTTCCCCTAGAGACAAATTTTCTTAGCATATCCTTAGAAATCACCTATCATTCTGAAAATGCCAATTCAACATTTAAATCACTTTTCATGTCGTGCTTGCTTTAATTCTGTTGCATTTTCAGATGAAGTGTCTGAGCTCACAGTTGCACAGTGCCACTGGAGGCAAATAGAAAGGAAAAAGTTGCCCAGAGAAGGTTTGGATGCACCATCCCTGGAATTGTTCAAGGCCAGGCTGGATGGGGCTCTGAGGAACCAGGTCTATGAAAGGTGTCCCTGTCCATGGCAGGGGGTTGGAACCAGGTGATCTTTAAGGTCCCTTCTGATCCAAACCATTCTATGATTTTATGGAACATGAATCCTGCTGAATTCCTATGGAAGTGGAAGGTGTTGGTCAAACACAGACAGGTCCTTCCTAATGCTTCTTGGACAGGGAACCCCTCAAGACAAATGCATAGATAATGGTGATGGAATTCACTCAGAAATCCAAACAATTTAAGTGGCTACAGTATAGAGGTCTATACTGGAAAGACTTGTGAACAATTCTGTTATTGAGGATACAAATCTAAATATTATGAGTGTTGCCCACAATGGTAATGAGGATGAAGTTGTGGCATTAAGAAGAACTTGAGTGCTTGGCAAGGGGAATTTCTTTAAACAAAATACATTTTAATACACCAGACTGAAAGGTCATTGTTGAGGAGTAAGACATCTGGGCAATTCTCACTGCACAAGTACAAGGCAAATTAGAACACAACAATGCTTCATTCTGAGACTAAACAAAAGAAAATTAAAGTTATCTTTTACTGTGAAGCACAAAGTGTTTTCCTCCTTCTTCCTTCTTCCCAACCAGTATTCTTCAGTGATGCACAAGTTCAAAACTGCTCACAAGGGATTCTTCCTCCTCAAGCCCCTTGCAGTGGAGGCTTTTCCTACCACAGTCCATTCACTTTCCACATTTGTGTTGTAGACCTGCTTAATTCCTTCTCTACACAGCAATTCTCCAACTGTTCAGGGGAAAATCTTCTTCCTCCTTCCAGCAGTTTCTGCAGCAGGCAGAGACCCCAGCAGAACTGTGTCCTACTTCCAGGCACTACCTTTCAATAGACAAATATGAGTAGTATTCATTCCACCAAATCACTTGATAGCAAATCAAATAGACCATTAACAATCTCTGTTGAGAAGGTCACTCGTGTTCTGGAATCTTCTAACACCTACATGCTATTGAACTACAAATGGTTTGGAAGATGAAATTGCTTGTTGATAGATACAGGGTCTCTTCTGGTTTTGAGAGCATTTATACAAGATATTTCAGTGAGCACTTATTCAAGATATCTTGCCTATATAAAGTCAATCAAATCAAGATAAGGGCCAATACTGTGCAGTGTGAATTTACAGTTATAGCATTTTGTTTTAAGTGCCTCTTCAATTCTCTACACTTCACTCCTCCCTGCTTACTGAAATATGAATATTAATACTTTTGTTCATTTTACCTGGCACATGTAGAGCAGAAATCAATTTTCTACTTAGGGCAATTGTTCAGCAGGTATAAATGCTTCTCCATACAGCTTGTATCCATTTTCTGTTGGATTTTTTTGTTTACAAATTGCAAACCAGTAGGAAAGTATTACAATTACAATCATAGTTAACTCTAAAAAGTTCAAAAAAAGAGAGGGGAAAAAAAAGAAAGAATTGAATTGCAGTAATGGAAATCTGAATGTATGAAGTGCTAAGTGCAAAACTGGGAAGGATGTTGTGTGTCTGTGTGGAGAAATCAAACTGGTGTTGTATTAAGGCACTCTGCCTCTGTCACTTAAATGGCACAAAGTGATAGAAAGAGAAAGCATAAACTGTGGTTCTTCCAAGCAAAATAAACATCCTTCAGAGCTCAGTGAAGCCACAATGGTTGTTGAAATTCTTACATGAGATTCATTTTCTTCAAGCATAAAATGCTTCCATGTCAGCATAACATGATCACTAAACAATACAATAGGTGGCTTAAAACAAAGAACATTCCTAGAACAGGGATCCAGCATGCTTCCTGTGAGAGCAGACAATATCACCTCCAAGACAAGAAGCCTTTCCCTGCTATCAAGATCAGAAATGACAATAATGGCATTCTCACTTGAATGCCAGAACTTGAGCTTGATTAATTTTTTTTTCTCAGCATAACAGTGCAGACTGCTGCTCCTTTTTCAGAATTTTAGAGTAGTAATATTGGAAATTTTTGACCTCTGACATAATTTCTTGAGCCAAAAAAAAGAAAAATCTTTAGGTGCCTTCTTAGATAACAGAGGGGGTATCAACTCATTCAGACCTAAAACCCTAGGATTTCCATTCTCCTTTCTTCCCAAGAGAGCACTCTGCTTTATCATCTTTGGCATATTTGTCATGGAAGAGACAAAAAGTTTGAGATAAGTTCTTTCTGCAAACTTCAAGCAGAGGCACTCTATTCTAGGTAGCATGAGAAGTCAGCTAAGCCATGCAAAATAAAAGTTATGTGTATGAGATTTTTGTCAGCATTTTCCCTGATATTGAATTAGAGGGAAGCCCAAGACAATTCTCTTCTCCCTGTTTCCACTCCAGAATTCATTTCTAGCTCTTGTCTCTCTGAAATGCCCAGAACCATTCTTTTCAGAGGTGTCTAGTACATAATATACATTTTTTTCCTACCCAGTTTCACATCCTGCAATTCAGTTATATAATTCAGACTTGAACTATCTTACCTAGATCAATAGTACTTAATTCAAGATGTTCTTGCATTTGAAAGATGCATATCAATGTCTAATACAACACCTATTACTTTTAGATCTTCTGTTAGGTATGATAAAGTCTTTGACTGTTGCAGGATGTGGGGATTAGGTTCAACATGAAGGTTACAGAACTAAAAGTAAAGGACATCATTCTATTAAAAAAAAATCATTCTCCTCCTAAAATTTCACATTAAGAATGAAAACACAGATTCCAGCTACTCATTAACCTGTTGAATTTCCTAAGTGGAGGTTAGACGAAAAAAAAAAAAAAAGAAAAGCTTTAGTCAGAGACAAAATGTTTCTTATTTTAAAGACTAGCTTGACCATTTAAATTCAGACAAGCTGGAGTAATTTTTTGTATAAAAAGTACTTCCAGCTTTTGTGACTAGAAATAAATGATGAAACAATTTATCTCCTAGACTACGAAACACTTATATATAAACTAATCCCAAAGGATAGTACATTAATTCTAATGACTATGCAATTAATTGGTACCAGCACAAATTGCTAAGAGAGGCCTACAATGAGATAGGTTATTTTCAAATGTTTTCACTTTTTTTCCTAATTTTAGAATTATTGTATGACCTGTCTTCTGTATTTCACATGTTGAAGTAATATAGCTACAAATTAGCTGGCACTGGTAATGGAATAGCCTCTCATGGAGGGACTCATTACAACAGCATCCCCCAGGTCTCTGATAGGTACATCTAGTTGAAGGGCAATTATATAGCAAGGTAGAGAAAAAAAATCCCTTTTTCTTCTCCAGCATGACTGCGTGACAAGTTTCTGCACACACGCCTTCCTCTCCCTGCCTTCTCTTTTCCTTGGGTCATAAGCCTTAGGAACATACAGGTGTTAATGAGATTTTGGAATTGCAGCCTGCTCTGACTGAGATGGCATTTGGTGGTTACCACCCTCTTCAGGTACCTCAGCTACTCCCTACAGCCTTCTTAAACAGGCAAACAAAATAAATACATTCTCCTTAGTAACTGAATTATAGAATCATGGAATGATTTGTGTTGGAAGGCATCTTAAAGATTAACTAATTCTAACCCCCCTGCCATGGGCAGCAACACCTGCCCACACTGGTGCACATGATGGTGCAGGCTGCTGACAGGAAGAAGGAATTGCTGACCAAAAAAGTCTTCAGTGCAAAGAATTGAAATACAGAGAAATTCAAATAGTTGTATTCCTTTGAATGTTAACAACCCCATTGTCACTATTGTATTCCAGAATAGAGGAAAGCCCCAATTTGGGAATGACCAGGTGCTAAGATATGTGTAATCTCTACATATATCTTAGGGATATATGGATGTGTATAAATGCAGACGTAGATAAATGCAGATAATTATGTAGGAAGAAGGACATAGTATGCGAAGCTGGCAACTGATGGAGAAATTTGAGTAAGTACTGCGGTAAAAGGGAAAAGCTTTGAAGACTGCTACAGTCTGGTTTATCAGACTAAACTGAGAGAAGATCAGAGCTTTGTTGGCACATCCATACAAAGGATACACTTCTGGAGCCAGCTGCCTTGTTTCACAAGAGATGTGTTTGCAGTTCACCCATTATGACATAGAAAAGTTAAATCTGGGATATGCTGAGGAAAGCAGATTAAATCTTCATTGTCATTGTCAGCCTTTCTCAAGAAACAATTGCCTTGACCAATATCACATTTTGGGAACAGCAGAGGAACATCCAGCACTGTCCTTAATGAAATTTTGGTTTTCTTCATGAATAAAGCAAGAAGTGACTTTGCTGAACTCTGTTCTGCTTTTTATTAATTACTATTATTTACTGGTTGGCACAATACATAATAGGAAGAAAAGCATTTGCTTTGCTTAAATGAGTTCAGAATTGTATTATCTTGTGTGGTAAGAAAGAAAGCAGCACATTGAAAGTGTGTAATTAACTTGTACCATGAATGATGTGGTGGAAAACAAAGCCCAGTGTACAGCTAATGTGGTAGATGCAAAATAATGTGTTCTCCTGCACAACATTCTGGAGGTGCACATTATTCCTACCATTCATTGTTTCCTGAGTCATGGTGTTATTTGGAAAATAATTTGAGCCAAAACAAAAACCAAGCCTAAATCAAATGCTTTTGTGCTGGGGAAAAAAAAAAAAAAACAGTGGAAAGGCAAATAGTGCTGTCCCCATCCCCCTTCTTTGTCTAGCAGTGCAAAGAATGTCAAGGACCACAGCATAGCAAACAGCCCATCTGCAGCTTAACTGCTTGACAGTCCCAGCAGCCCCTTTGGAGCCATCAACACAGCCACTCTGGCTGCATCCCCTCGGTTTTCTGCAGCCCAGTCACTTCATGTTAGCCATGTCACTCATGCTGTGCAGCAGGTCAGACAAAGCATGATGCTCTGTGTCATATGAAGGAGCTGAAGGAAAATGTTCCCTGAAAAGAGTGGTGATTTTGTCCTTTCTTTAAGTATCCAAAACTAAAATATCCTCCCCATACATAGCTTTTTTTTTTTTTTTTTTTTTCCCTGAGGATTCCTGTGGCAGTTGTCAACTGTGACCATGAAGGAATCACTGCATTCATCCATTTAATGCACATCTGGGACAGATAGTGGCACACAAGAGGCAGCAACAGCACAGGAGCTGGAGAAGGAGCTCTGGGACAAGGACACCAGGGCAGCTCTCTGCAGAGAACTTCCTACAGAAAAATTCAAAATAGCCTGTGATAAATAGTTTTTTTTTCCTTTTCTACCCTTTTCTTAAAGGGACTAACTCACTTTCTACAGCATATTGGAATGGGAAAAGCCTGCCAGGCATATATACAGCTAAAATATTTGAAACTTTGAGACTTCCAGTCTGATAAACACCTTCTGTCCTCACACCCCTTATCTGCATATATCCACTTCTGTTAGATGAAGAGTCTGCTTTGCATGTGAAAGGTGACTACATAGAGAGAAAAATTACTGAATTCATAATGTTTCTTATTAAAGCATTGTTCAAAAAACATTAAAAAACAGTCAGAAAATATTCTTCAGGCACTGACAGGAATCTCCAGAGTGGATGCAACACAAATGACCCACACCAGAAAGAAAGTGAAAAGCTACAACTTGCTTATCTCATTACCAAAATAGTCCCTGGAGAAATCAATGTACCAAGTATAATAAACAGTGAGAACTGGGCCATTCAAAGTAAAAAAAACAGCTAATTTGTTAGGATACAAGACCAAATAGGAGAGGAAATAAGGATAATTCTCCTTTTCTCCTTTTTAATAAAAGTGGCAGTAAGGTTGTAGCTGCCTCATCTGCTGTGAAGACACTTGAGGTGGAGCAGAGATAACCCTGAGCCAGTTCCTTCTCTCCAATTCTTACTCAACAAACTTTTTTGGTTTTAAGACCAGACATTCTTAGTATAAAACTGCTGGTACCATGCTATTATAAATAAAATCCAAGCCCCAAAAAGAAAGGGTCTGTCCTTCCTGTCATACTAGATTTGTGCTATGGAAGACATTACTTTGATAAATAGAGGCAGTTCTGTGTTAAACTTCAACAAAAATGACAACTTGCACACGGAACCCTTATCAAAATACCCCTTCAGGTGAGGGGAAAAAAACCCAACAAATCAACAAAAAAAACCAGAATCCCAAACCAAAGCTAAAGAAAATAGGCTTCCTTAAAACTAAACAGCAGATTTTCACCCTTGATCCAGATTGTGTTTACATTTTTTCATTTGCAACAGCAAGTAGGAAAAAAAGCACAAAACCCAAACCAAAACAAGCAAAAAACCGCAAACAAACAACAAGAGCAAGTCCAACACAGCCATCCTCATTAACAGTATGTGTCCATTTTCTGGGTGGAAAAGCTGGCTGTGTAGGCCCACACTTTTCCAGTCTTTTCCTCTGAAATAGTCAAGGAGTGACAGACTTTTCAGACCACAGCCAAGACATAGGGAGCAGTAGGACAATTTTTCTCTTAGCTTTCCAGAGAAACTATCCAGGGCTTTCGATCATACTCCACCTCAGGCTGTGGATCAAATAAACCTCAGAAAAGTCAATGTTTTTTTGTTTACTGGGGGGCTGGTTGAAGGGAAAGAGGCATTGTGCTCAGCCCATTTTTATAACCACATATGAAGGGCAGCACACAGCTCTAATACATGGTAGAAATACAGGAAAATACAGATTTCTTTTGCATGTTATGACCTCAACCAGTTTTCTGGATTTAAAGGGTGGGCCTGAAAACCTGTACACAGTCATGCAGTCTCTTGCCTTCTTTATACTACTTAGAAAATACTCGGTCCTTGCTACCTTGGTCCTTGGTAAGGACCAAGTATTTTCTAAGTAGTATGAAGAAGACTGAGTTTTAGTATAGTATATAGTATAGTATATAGAGTTTTAGTATAGTACATAGAATAGTGTATAGCATAGTATAGTATATAGAGTTTTAGTATAGTATATAGTATATAGTATATAGTATATATTATATAGTATATAGACGGAGTTTTTCAGCACCAATTTTTCCAAAGAATTAACTGTCTTCACACTGGAAATTTGGATTGCTGAGAGAAGCTGAATAGAATTAAAATTTGAAGTCCATCTCTCTTTTTCTTTCTCATAGAAATGTATATTATCTATAAAAAGATCAGTGATCCAGACAGTTCATTCTCTTCCTTTTTCATTAAAAATTACCTGGAATAAGACAATCTCAAAACCTCAAATGCAAAGAAACTTACTGCTTGTCAATTCTTATACATTAGAACAGATTTTAATCTCCAGACAAACATTCTCTGGCATTTTTAGATGCAAAATGGAGTGTGAGCTTAAGTAAAATAAAGTCTTTGCCTGAAGGATTGTATTTGGGCTGCCTACTAATGCTACTTTGCATTTGCTTCATTACCAGCAGGGCACAAATTGGGTCACAGGCTGTGTGTCTGTACAGCACACTGCTGGCACTGTGGGTCTGGCTGCTTTGTTTTCCTCTCCATTGACTCACACCTTTCCCTCTCCTCTCAGTAGCTGGGCAACGAAGCAAAAAACCTGCACAGAAAAGGAGCAGGGTTGCAAAACATGCCCTTCTTAGCTAGGGTTGAGTTGTTACTCATGTTTTCTCCAAGCCTTATAAAGAATATTTGTCCAGACTAGAAGGTTGGCATTTTGTCTTGTCAAAAATTTGAGTATCTAATCATACAACAAGAGTTAGGAGAAATGCTGATTTTGGGTCCTTCTTTCGCCACTGAAGGAGTGATTCCTTCAGACACATATTCTTTCCTTTGTAAAAGGAGCCTTATGTTCTTCACTTCAGTAAATATAAAGGTCTTTGGGAGAAACCTCTGGAGATCTTTAACACAACTTCTCCATCAAAAAGAAAGTCTAACTCCAAAGTTAAGTTGCTTTCACACAATCTTTTCCAGACTGTCTTCCAAAAGCTCCAAAGATGGAGACACAGTATTCAGCATTCTCCTGAGGGAAAATGTTTTCCTCATTTGCAGTTATAAATTCCTTTCTTGAAGGAAGACTGCTATCTCTAATCTTCCCTAATGCCTCTAAGAGTTTGGATTTGTATTCTTGAAAAGCTTTTGCTTTTTTTTTTTTTTTTTTTTGTGTAATGATGGGAGCCCTTATAGCCACCTTTACCTTTCTCTTCTCTAGGCTGAGGGGAAATTCCATTTCCAGCTGAAATTCCATTTCCCCCAGCCTGACTTTATATGCAGTGCTCTGTAGACCCTGATCACCATAGCGACCCTCCAGTGGATTGCCACTGGTTTAGTCACAAAATTAATGATAATAAGTAGCATGAGATCACCCCAAAGATATCAGCATTACTCAGCAACTCCCATATATGCAGGCAAGTTCAATGGTACAAAGGGAAATCAGCATTTGCAGTTGTGCAGTTTCTTCCATTTCTAAGCCACAGCTCAGTACTGATCAAATTCTGTGAAAAATCTCTGCCTTTCAGAGTCACACTAAGGCAGCCTTGCCAAGACCATCTAGTTTACCCTCCAGAAAAATTATGCCTTAAAATGTACAAAATTATTCTTGCTAAAAACAAAATAAAATCCAACTAAAAATTAGGCAACCTATATTAGGAATAACTGCAAAGTGCAACAGAGCTGGAAAACTCTAAACATCGACTTTTGCATAAATCCTTTGTGCATATCTAATCTGATTTTTCACCATAGGTATGCCTGTTCAACCAGTGCAAGTAAGTTTGCAAGGCATGATAAATCAGGAAAAATCTATACATCTGGATAGGAATTTTCCAATTGCTCCCTAAGACAGTCAGAAGAAGCCTCCTCAAAACATATGATACAATATAGGTCCAGTATGACCAAGCAAACTCTGTTCTTTCCAGGCTCTAGTCTTGAAATCATGGTTATCCAAGCAAACTTTACTTATCCATCCTGTTGCACTGCATTTAATAAACTCAAATGCATGAGAATGAGTCAATACAGGACGAATACAGGTTATGGTAGTGAAGATTCAGTTAAGGTGGAATCTAATTCGTCAGAAAAATCTAACAATAGTTCATAATAGAAATAGAATCATTCATGAGGAAAAGTGCATTGCAAAAAGGGAAGACTACCAGATTATCCAGTTCTACATATTTTTATTTCTTATCTTGCTGAAGGACATTTTCTCATACATATGTGTGTATATATATTATTGCTCTAATTTGAAATAGAAGCATGTTGTCAACTTATTAAAGTACTTTGGAAGGACAGTAATACCAAATAATTTTTACTTCTTTAAAGACTTGTGACTAGTGATTCTTAGCATATTTTTTTATTATTCTTCACATGAGAGAATAGTTTTACATGCAGTTTTGATCTATAAACATGCAGACATGCACTGACACAGACATGCACGTGCATAAAGACAAAGAACTGAATATGCTGCATTATCTTTCCCTCTCTTTTGTATTTCTGTGTCAACAAATAGAAACTCAATTATTAATATGCAGACAAATTTCCCTAAATTACACCTTTAGCTATTTTTATGACAGTGCTGACAGTGTTATTACCAAGTAGAAGAGAACACCCTGCTGAACAGTATTTTCCTGCTTTTAGCACGAAAAAAAGACAAAAGCTAGGGGGAAAAGAAGAGCTTTTATTTTTCTATATTTCTTTTGGTGATGTGCTTTTTATGCAAATATCTCATAGTTTTCTACAGTAATGGTACCATTAAATGCCTTGAGATTATTTGTAAGAGAAAAGCGTTACTTTGAGATTAAGACATAAAGTACTAAATGCATTTTTAGGAACAGAGAAGATTTCTCTGTAAAGAAGTTAATGTTCCAAAGAAAGCTTTGTTTATTTGAAAGGTTTTATGGTTGTGCTGTTTTCTTCACTTAGCACCTTAATTCTCACGAACCATACGGCCAGTCCAGATGTTTAAAATAAAAAGCCCATTTGGGTATTATCAGAGATTACTGAGAAAATATATACAGACATGATGTTTAGCCATGCAACATAAATTCTCAGGGCATGTAGTACCCAATAAATGCCCTATCCTAGGTCTGATGAAACTAAACACATAAATCATAAAAACTAGGGAAAGGTCTCATAATACTATTTACATCTAGCCAGATGCTTTCTGAAAAGAATCTACTAGCCAGGGTGATAATCCTTTTCTATTTTCCTATTTATTTTTATTTCTTCTCACCAAGGCATTACTGGGAAATGTGCTTACCAGGGGTGAATATGTTTCTGCCCAACCCAGATGCACTTTTCAGATGTTCTTGTTGCTTGTAATGCCTTGAGAATAGGGTTGCCTAACATCTAAAACACATACATTCTCCTTATTGCCTGAATCTTTCATCTCCTCTCTTCTGGGGTTGCCTAATTTGCTCACCAAGCTATTATTGTTTTGCTTCAGATAGCTTGGCCCTCTTGCCGAGTTTCATTTGCTGTCACACAGTCACAAATTACAGCATTTACTTCACGCCACCTCCATTCCAAACTATCAGTTTGTGCTTGCTGAACTGGAGAACATGATGATGGATCAAGGCACATTTGTGCTAATCCATTGCAAGATGATTCTCCAAAGAATGAAGCACGGTAGTAGTTTCTGGCATTTTCTTTCCATTTTAATTTTCTTATGCTGTTTTCTAGTAATAGTTTTCTATCCCTGCATTTTTTTTTTCTCTCACTTTTCTTCTTTGGCTTTTGACAGATCATAAAAAATAAGTAAAGAAAAAAAAAGGAGGAAAACAGACAGAAAAGTGATTTTTGTTTTTTACTTTTTTTTTTTACCTTCATAAACAAACCTTTAAAGCAAGCCAGCTTTTCTGCAGGTGTAAATCACCCTGGCTCCATTGTGCACACCATTTCATGCCAGCTGAAGCTGTAATACAGTACTTTGAAAATGGCAGTGCTGTAGCTGTTGTCTAGACTTGAGTTTCAAATGGAGACATGGATCTCCTAAAGGGCTCAGTTGCACCACATTATCTATATTCACTGACAAACTGCATCTTCTGTGTCAAATCCTTTCAAAAATATTTGCTCCTTCATGATGGGAATTCAAGGTTAGAATGGTCAATCAAGGGACGTTACATAAAAATAAATTAATATATGTTCCAAGAACTGTTCAGTAGGAAAATTCTGAAAGAATGGGTTGGCATTTATATGCTTCCTTGGTGAGTCAGGGTCTGGCTTATAGACTATACCCCCACTCCTGTCGCTACTGGATCTTCACAGGGCAACAGGAGAGTTCTCCCTTCTTGCAGAATCCATTTTGAATGTTAACATTAGGAATACTCAATCAAAGCATCATGGGCAAGTGTTGTGTCCTGTACCTGAGCAGAAAAACTCCAAGTACCAGCACAGGTTGGGGACTGACCTGCATTGGGGCAGCTCTGCTGAGAAGGACTTTGGAGTTGTGGGTGGGTGACAGCTGGCCATGAGCTGGCAGTGCTCTGGTGACTAGGAGGGACAATAGTGGGACATAGGAGGGCCAATACTATCCTGGGCTGCACTGGGGAGAGTGTGGCCAGCAGGCTGAGCGAGGAGCTCCTTTCCCTCTCTTGGCCCTAATGAGGCCATTTCTGCACCTTAAAGATCATGGAGTTCCAGCCCCAGACATAGGAAGGGACACCTTCCACTAGAGCAGCTTACTCAGAGCCCCATCCAACCAGGCCTCGAACAATTCCAGGCTTGGGGAGCCCACAGCCACTCTGGGCAATATGTTCCAGTGCCTCACCACCACCACCACAGTAAAGAATTTTGGTTTTAACATCTAATGTAAATCTACCCTTCTTCAGCTTAAGGCCATTGTCCCTTGTCCTATCACCACACCCACTTGTGTAAACACCATTCAATCCATTCAAAATTTAAAAGTTATTTATTTCTCCAGTATCCCCTGTACTATCACATGTAAGTTAGCTCTTTATGCTTGGCTTACAGTCCCTGAGGTCTATCTTAGGAATGTAAAATGTGTAAGAGGGGACCATGTTTCTGCTGGCAGGGTGGGATTAATTTGGATTTGCTGGACTTCCTGTGTGGTTCTCTGGAATCTTATTTTACTGAAGCAATACCAGTGGATTCTAAAGAAATATCTTACCAAGTTTAACTGATCAGGAATTGCAAATATGGTTCTTAAACAATAACAATCATAAGACTGTGTTTTTTAATCAGATTTATATATTTGGAGGGTATCCTTATTTTTTTAACAAGTGTCAATAGCTATAAAGTCACCCACTGCACAATATAAAAATAAGAACTACTTATTAGAATAAATTTTGTTAATTGTAAGAGATTGATAAAAGGACATTGTGAGTTATGACCTAAAAAGAAGTTAATGATTTCTAGAGGTGAAAAAGATAAGAGAAATTATTTGATTTATTTTGAACAAGGTTCAAGTATATACACAAAGATAGCAGGATGTGTGGTTCAATTAGCAAACAAATTAGTTGCCTCTTCAAATCAGTCAGATAGTTTCACATAAGTTTGAGTTTGAAAAGAATCATTCCCATCACTGAACCAAAAAAACCCCAAACACTTCAAGAATCTTTAAAACTTCCCGAGTCTTTGGATGCTGTGTGATTGAAAGTGTGGTGGGTACCAAGTGCTGGACTCACCACTACACCCAGGACACAACAGGCCAAATTTCTCTGCTTCTCTGCCCAAGAATCATCCTGTCATCAGAGCAAGGAGGATGACAACATCTCAGAAAGGCATTCAGACCACAGGAGATTTAAGCTGGTTTCTGTAAAGCCTTGCCCACAGCATTGACTGCATGGAAATTATACAGCAATAATAGCACTAATTTCGATTGGTTCAGGTAACAAGATTTCAGTGAAATGAGTTGGGGCGTCAATATCTAAACCCTGCAGAGCTCATACAAAAAGCTGTGTCTGTGGGAGGATCATAGGTCTGCCAAATCATGACTGGTCTGGGGAAGATGAGTAGGGAGTGGTTTCCTTTTCTCTTTTCTCAGCAAAAATTCTGCGAATTGCCAAATGCAATAATTGTCAGATTCCAAGAAAATGAAGTGTTGATTCTCCACAAAAGGTGAAGTGGAACTTTACCTTCAGAAGTTTCACTCTCGATTTGGAGGCATTTAATTCCACAGGAAATTAATTTACACATTTACCCAAGATTTCTCTAGCTGCTCTAAGTTCCTCTTCAGCTTCACAGAGAGCTTCTGTGCTGGTAGGGCTGTGATATTTTCTACCCAGGTTATTCTGCTTAATCAGGATCCTTTCTGGAAAAATGGGATACATTAAAGATTGCCACAGAATGTCTCACAAGGCAAAAGTTTGCAATGGCATTCATTTCTTCTCTCTGCCTTGAGCCTTTCTTTATTTTATATAATGACTCTCCTATGAGGTGGGAGAGTGCAGTTTGATATTCAACTTTATCTGTACAGATTCATACCTCCTTCTCTCATTTTCTGAATAAGCTACTCTAACTGTCTAGATATAGAACAGAGAGAAAGAATGAGTGAATTTGTGCATATTTCTCATTCCTTACTCTCCCCTGAGGATAGTAATCTACTAGATAGCAAAATAATTTGAGATTCATGAAACCCAGCAGAGCACAAGTGGCAGCATATGTCTGTAGCCTAGTGATTAGGACCCCCTGGAGACCTAATTTACTCCTCCAACAATATGATTGAATGTAAAAACTGTTACAGGATAAACCACAGAATATTCACTTTTTCATTCTAACCAAAATGTCCAGGTGTGATCTCCTTTCATAAAAATGATTTTTTGATCCAACAATGTCATGTATGGGACATGATTTAACAGGAATGGGGTCTAACATAATGTTTTGTAGCAATAGATTCTGGTAGTTGCTAAAGCCATTTTTGCTCACACAGCTTTTGCTTCTCAGTAGTGAAAGAACTGGTTCTGGACTTTACTCAAACCAGTAAGTTATGCCTGATCTTACCAAACACCTCAAAATGGCCATGTGGTAAGGAGATTCCATTATCTGCTGAAGGTGCTAAATTATGAAGGTTTCCATAGAAAAACAGTGGCAGATTCCTAAAGAAGTCTCCTTTAAAAGTAAGTTCTCAGCATTAACACATTTTGGGAAATTGAACGTGTCCCCTTCCAAGCAGTTAACTGGGGCAGCTGGCAGACACAACAGTCAGTACAAAAATACAGAAATATGGAGATCTCTATTCCTTGGCTAAGTGCATCATTTTGGCTTCTTTCTCTACTAAAGCTCCTTATGTTATAAAGACTCTACACCTCCTCCAGGAAAGTTAATGGTGGCAAAAGTCCATTGCTGAACTGAAGATTAGACTAAATGACCTGCAGAGATCCTTTCAATCCAATATTCCTATGACTCTGTGAAACCCATTCCACTGCTTTGAGAAGTTTTGTCCTGAAACCTACATGTAATTTTTAAAAAATAGAGGTTGGTACTTCTTATCATGTTCCTACAAAGATATTTCTTTCCTGTTTTCAGCAGCACATTGCCTACATGAAGGCTGTTACCAGTATGCTTCCAGTCTTTTCCTCTTTCGGCTGAACGGTTTGATTTTTTTTCAGTCTTTCCTAAAATATAATTTTTTTCAGATATGTGATCACTCTCACTCCTGTCCTCTGGCTTCTGTCCACAGCTCTCTCTGATGTGTTGCTCTAGAAGCTGCCTCCCCAGTGCTGAATAAATTGAAGGGATAACAGCATATGGGATGGAAGGTTATGCTACTGGTTTTACAGCCATGATGGTGGGAGGGGGTTGGAGGGGGATGATTGTTCACTTATGACCCACTATAACTTCTAAACACTTCTCTGTGTAACGGCTGCTCAAGCAGCTGGTCCCCATTCTGATTTTTTACAGCTGATTATGCCTGTGAAGTGTTATTTTTTGCATGAGTCCCTAATGAATTTCAGTGCAGTTTTTCCAACCATATCTCCAGTGTCTCAGCATAATTTTGAATTCCAGTCTTGTTCTTGAACTTCTTGAAGCTTGTTGTCACCTGCAGATTTAATAAGTACACTTTGCATTCCATCATCTGGATCATTAGCAAAAGTATTGAAGAGCTCCAAAATGAAGGCAGACGCCTGTTGGATTCTGCCCAGCACTCCCCTCTGTTTTGACTATGAACCACTGACAAATAATCCCTGAGTACAGCTTCCAAATTATCTTTCCACCAACTCTGTGGCAGTTTCATCTAGTCCAGATTTCTCAGGCTTATTTGTGAAAATAACCACTAAGCCCACATCAGAAGTCTTACCAAAGTAAAAATAAGACATAACCAGCTTCTGCTCAAGCCACAAATAATTTTATAAAGGAGAAAAAAAGAAAAATAAAGTTGGTTTGATGTATCTTCTTCATTACAAATGATTACTCTCTGTGGCTCCCTGATATTTCCGTGGTACTTAGAAAGAATTTGTTAGATTTTACAGCTCTTTTTCACTGCACAAATCACAGTCACAAACTATTACTTATCATTTCATATATTCTCTAACTAAATCAAAGTTAGCTTTTTTAAAATGTCAGTGAGTTAAATTTGTCTTAAAATTACATTGCAATACACTTTACCCCCAAACTAACAATGCTTTAGTCTTTTGTGGTAAAGACTTTTGTCTTTTATCCAACAGAAATATCTAGATTTATGAATGGAGATGCAAATCATATTTTTTATCTAAGCACATATAGTACCTCAAAGAAGTCTGCCTTTCGAAACTGCAAGTATCCTTCAGTATCCTCAAGAAAAAAAAGGGGGGGGTGGAATGTAAATGCACCATGGATGTTCAGCTATGGTGGTGACCTGTTGGAATGAATCCAGAGGAAGTCACCACCACAGAGACAGTCTGAGAGAGTTAGGGCTGGAGAAACAAGGGCTACAGGGAGAACTTAGACAACCATCCAGAACCTAATGGAGGCCTCCAAAAAGGCTGGGGAAGGACTTTTCCTGAGGACATGTAGTGATAGAACAAGGGAGAATGACCTTGAGCTGAAGGAAGGCAGGTTTAGATCAGGTATTGGACAGAAATTTATTGCTTTAACTGAACTACACATGTTGTGATGCCCTGGCACAGGCTGCCCAGAGAAATTTGGATGCCTCATCTCTGGGACTGTTCAACACCAGGCTGGGTGGGGCTTTGAGCAACTTGATCTAGTGGAAGGTGTCCCTGCCCATGGTGGGGGCATTTGGGTTTTAAAGATTCCTTCCAACCCAAACCATTCTATGGTTCTGATTGTGGTGGGTTGACCTTGGCTGGATGACAGGTGCCCACCAAACTGCTCTATCACCCCCCTTCCCAGCAGGACAGGGGAGAGAAAATAATAATGGAAACAACTCACTTTTTGTGTTGTGACCCACCCCTGAAGGCAAGGGCGACCCAGGCTGTTGTTAATAGCTCTCTTGCAGCAGAGTGACAGAGCACTGAATGATCAGTGTTTGTGGATACATATATATTTTTATATGTACAGTTTATTCTAGAATAATTTGGTTACAATAGAAAGCAGGTACGCAGCCATTTTGGTGGTTATTATTAGTATCTATAGTAATATAGCAACATAAAAGCATGAAAATATCACTTAAGAAAATATATGAGGGAAAAGAAAGAAAGAGAAAGAAAGGATAAAAGTAGAAAGTAACATGCATGGATCCCACAATGAGGCCTGATTGTTGTGGAGTGATGGTGGTCCATTGGGAGTGGGGAAAGTCCATGAGACCAAGTTAAACCTTTCAATATAGGTTCAGGCTTGGTGGGATTGCCCAGGTACCACCCTGCTGGGGTGGGTGGGGGGGTATGGTAGCTTTCATTCCTGTGGTGGAAGACCTCAGAAGTGAGTCTTGGGGCACTTTGGGAGTCTTTGATGGTTTATGACTCCTTCTAGGTCATGTCAGTGTCTCATGTCCATGAGTTATGCCCCATTAGAAGGGATGAACACCCTCAGGCCTACATGTGAATGTGAATATCCTGTGTGCAGTGACCTTCCTGGGGAGCAAGGGGTGTGTAAGGGAGTATGATTGGTATGATGAAAAGCACTATCCCATGTCACAGGATCTGCCTCTTACCTGGCTCAAAGCTTGGACTGCAGCCTCCAGTGATGGGTGTTCTCCCCCTCTGCCTTGTGTGGACCAGAGGTTTTATCACCAAACATCCAAAAGTCATCTCCCCCTCAGGAGGTGCAAACTTGGCCTCAGCAAAGCTGCCTCCACAAAGGAGTATTCATTTTGAGTCATTAACCACTAACATTTCAGTCTTTCACAGGCTTACAAAAGTAGTTTGCTAAGCAAAGTTTGTGTGCGCACAAGCAAAGAGAAAAACTCAAGGTTTATTCTCTACTTCCCATCAGCCACTTCCTGGGAAGCACAGGCAAGGGCTGCTCAGGAAGCTGAACTTTACAAATAATGAATGCCCCCGTTTCCTTCTCCTTTCCTTAGTTTTCTCCTCTCCTATATTCCATACATTCTATGGTATGGAATATCCCTTGGGTTAATTTGGCTGCGTCCCCTCCCAGGATCTTGCCCCACCCTACTGATGGGAGGGTGTATTACAGAAAGTGCTGGTGCTGTGCCAGCTCTGGTCAGCAGGAGCCAAAACTCTGGGATGTTACCAACACCTTTGTCGACACCAATACCCAGCAGAGCACTCTGGGGGCCATGGGGAAATGAGCTCCAGTTCAGCCAGACCCGGTACAATGACTCTATGATATGATAGAAGAAACAGCTTCATGGTTATTTCAATAGCTAATTATTCTGTTAACTGAGGCAGAATAGCATGAATGAAGTGGGTATTCTTGTTTTTTGCAGATAATTTTTGTATCTAAGTTTGGATGCTAAGCTTTTAATACAGCCAGTGGAGAAAACTAAGCTCTGAATCCCCTCTGAGAGGTTTTTTCCTTAGGACTCCAACTAGAAGTCAAAAGCCAGGCTGTGCGATTAACCTGCATTGCTCCTTGTCTACCATTGCCCAGCAATACCACACTGACTTAGCCTCAACCAGCTGCCCATCAGCTTCACTTTTTTATACCTCTCAGGGCCCAGCCTTGATTTCACTAATATATACAAAATTGAATAGATTATTGCCCAAATCCCTGATTCAATTTCCCTTTGCTTTATTGTTACTCCCACAAGCAGGATGAGGCATAATAGTTCATCCAAACTTTCTTTTTTATCCAGATTTATACTGGGTCTTGCTTCTTCAGGGAAATCACGACCTGGCAGGGCTTACTGCACTGCAGTTACAGGTTAAACTAGCAGCAAGGCACGATCGAGTTTAAAAACATTTCTAAACATCATTTCCCACTGTTCTTTGCTGCTGTTCATATGACATTCAGCAGTGAGGCTATTCAGGGGATCCTCCTGGGATGCTCATTAGTGTTTCCTAATTGCTCCATGCACAGGGAAATAACTGTACATGGCAGGACTCTGTTGTCGCTTCAGCCCGTTTAACTTGTGGGGTCTTATGTTGTGTGTCAAACCACAGAGAATGAGCTAATGAGAGAAAGATTGGTCTAACAACCCTCTAATGTGTTATCAGGAAGGCCTCTGCGATTGCATTAAGCTGTCTTTTTACAGACTAATTTCAGCTTGTCTCCGCTAGACATCGACTGTTTGCTGTCTTGTTCTCCTTGCTCCCTCCCTTGTGCTGGATGCAACAGCAATCTGGTCTGCTCAAAATGGCCTTATATACATTATTCCCCCTATTTCCCATCAGGGATTGCCATGAAACAGCCAGTGGCATGCTTAAGGAGTAGGAAATACCAACCTCCTCTTAAATTTTCAAGGCAGCAAACAAGAATAGATTTTGGAGAAAGAGATTGTAGAATCATAGAGTTATTTAGGTTTGAAAAGACCTCCAATATCATCAAGAAGAAGCCATGTAAAAATTGAAAAGCTAATAGTTTCTTGTGATATGTTTAACATATCTCTGTAATCATATAGCAGGATATGATGTGGGACAATGAACTGTAACAGCAGCTCACAGAGCTGAAGTGCTGAAGTGCTGAAGTGGAAGAGAAATGGTGTAATTTTCCAGAATGCACATTTTGGTTTCATCTATGTAGATAAATCTGTTTATTAATGGGATCTGAGATTTCCTTTAAGAAGACAAAGCGATGAAGAATAAAATAAAAGGAAATAAAATGAAATGTCTTACAGCTGGGGCTGTCCTTTCCACCAAAAAAATAATGCAAACAAAAGTCAGTATATGTTTGGCTTTTCCTGGTTTGCAAACTTTAATCCCTACTTGGTCTCTGCATATACTGCTCTGATGTGGCAAACACAGTTGGAATGGCTTGGCAGACACCTTGAAAGATGGCCTCTTCAGGTGCTCTATCTAAATCTGACAGGGACCATAAATCAGACGTTTTATTTTGGTTTCAACTACCTTATTTTACTTCCACTTAAAAATAAGAAGAGAAGATCCAAAACAATTACTACACTCCCCATAAATTATATTTAATCAGTGAATTAAGGGATGTGGGTATTACAAAAAATTATATCAATTTTTAGAGAAAACCATAATTTTTCTTCATTTTAACTTTAATGGAAGGAGAAAGTGTAAGCCTTAAACTTTTATCTTTTTGGTCTTGATAAAAAGCTTTTATAAAAATTCCTTTCTTCAGCTATGGAGGCAAACTTATTCCTCAGGATAAGCTACCATGCACTGATAAACTTGACCAAGTTAAAAATTGATCCATTCCCTGCTCATGTCTTTCAGAACAAAAACAGAAAAATGTTAATATATAAAAAAATAAAGATTTTAAAATATCACTGCTACTTCATGACATTGAAGAAGTGTATGAATAATAAAGTTTTTGATGAAGAATAAGTCAGCTTTTAAGATGGTCAGCATTTCTCATTTACTCTAAGCAGAAATTAACTTTGTATCTACTGACAATATCAGTCAAATCCATGCAAATAAAAAGGGGATGGCAATATTTCTTTTATATCTTCAAGGAATATAAGGACTGGAAGTAGTTTTTTGAACTATGAAAAATGCCTGGTTAAAATACACATACTGAGACAAAACTTCATATATATATCTGTCTAAAATATAAAATGCAGAAGCTTTGAATTGAGGTAATCATACAATTAAATGTTTTTTTCTGTTCTCAGTTTCATTTCATGGGAAATTTTTTTCTACTAGCAAAATAAAGTTTAAAGTTAAAAAAAATCAGACTGAAAACCAGAACCTTGTCTTTAGAAAACTTGCATTTCAACCATGCTAAAATTGTCCTTAGTAGGAGGAGCTTTTAAAATTACCATCTCTTGTGAACAATTTTGCCTATCACACTGGTAAACTATGATTTAAAAAATTGTTGAAAAACAGATGTGCACTTCTACTAATGGCCATGATTCAACTAGGTATGGTACTTAAACACTTATGTTTCTGTACCGGTCTTTTCAGATAATTTTCAAATATTCAAAAGCATTTTAAACATTAAATTTAAGACTAGTATTTGTAAAATGGTCTGGTGTCTCTTACTAGAATAATAAAATAGCTTGGCTTAGAAGGGAACATGAAGATCATCCAGTTCCAACCTCCTTGTGGTGGACAGGGTCACCTTCCACTGTCCCAGGTTGCTCAAGGATCCACCCAGCCTGGCCTTGAACACTTCCAGGAATGAGGCATCCACAGCTCCTCTGGACAGCCTGTGCCAGGACCTCACCTCCCTTTTAGTGAAGAATTTCTTACCAATATCTAATCTAAATCTACTTCACTTTGAAGCCATTTTCCCTCATCCTGTCACTCCATGCTCTTTAAAAAGTGCCTCTGAAGCTCTCTTGTGGCACCTTTAGGTACTGGAAGGTGTTTTAAGAACTTCCCAGAGCCTTTCTTCTCAGGCTGAGCAATCTTTCCCAGCCTGTCTCCAGAGCAGAGGTATCCATCCCTCTGATCATCTTTGTGGCCTCATCTGGATTTGTTCCAACAGGTCAATGCTTTTCTTGTGTTGGAGACCCCAGAATTGGATGCAGCAGATGCAGATGGGATTTGAGAGAGTAGAAAGAGGGGGAGAATCTCCTCCTTTGACTTGCTGGGCCCAGATCTTTTGTTCAGCCCAGGATGCAGATGGTATTCTGGGCTGTGAGCACACATTGCCAGTCATGTGGAGCTTCTTTGTGGAGAGCAGGTAAATACCTGGCCAGCAGATGTCTTTGAGGCTTCTTCTATCAGAAAGTCCAGGGCTGAATCTAAGGAAAGAGACAGTTACATGTTTTGCTCATTGTATATAGGACCTTCTGTACCTGCTCACAGCAGATGAGGCTGCTGTATCTAGAGCTAAGAGCATCTTTATTCATAAGCTTTTAAGAGTTCTCACCAATGATGTGCAGGTTTGCTCCTGAACACATCATTGTCACTGGACCATGAAATAAATGTATGAATCCATTGCAGACTTTTCTGACTCTGAGCCTGTCCTATGACAGGGATTAACCTTTTATCTCTTAAAAGCTTTGACTCTTTACCCAGTAAGGCAGCTTCTTGAGCAGCTTTCATCATACCCCAAACTGACACTCAAGATCTGGAACTACAAGTAAAAAGGAAAAAAAAGGAAGACAAGATCTTATAGAGCAGGTAGAGAAGCTTTTAAAATAGGAGTATAGCCTTGCCTACTGGAAATAATGATAAAGATTCTGTTATGGAACTTACTAATTACAGAGAAGATATAATTTGGTTTGTAAAAGTCTGTTTCTGAAGCATAAAGAGCAGGAAATAGGCCTTCAGTTAAGCCTATCAGACATTACAGTGGCAACTCCTGGCACATTAAAAAGTTAATGTGACTTTAATAGGTCATAATCACACTAATAAAGTTTATAACCACTGTAGGAGCCAGAGTAATTTGACAAAATATAACTTTTGTTCTTGGGGTTTGTTTCAGGCTCAAAGTACAATTAAGGTTAACAGGGCAGAGCTCTACTTTAATGGGGCTCAACAGCAAGAGACTCAGGCCCACTTCTTGTTAAACAGCAGTTGCAGTGAAGTGGGGCCAAAATGTCCTGCTGCTCAATGTAGATGTGCACAGAAAACTTCATCTGCAGTGGAAAGGAGAGGATTGAACATACCCAGGGTGCATCTCTTGTTCTGAGACATCATGTGTCTCTTGGAGGTCACTTCAAAGACCTTCCCTGTCTGCCCCAGCCAAGCCAATTAATGTTGAAAATATCACATTGTTCTGTGTGCTTTCTTTTTGGCTGAATAGGCTAGAAAATGTTTCCGTTGAAGGGTAATTTTTATCCCAAATCAGCTCAAACCAATATACTCACCTTAATCTGAAAGATCATTGAGGTGAACCCCTCAAACAGGAAACATTCTTTGTGCCAATTTGGCACTGTAAGAACAGAAAATAACCTGGCCTAAACAGGACTGGAGATTGATATGGGTAAATAAGATTAAAACGTATTTTGATGGGCAGTTAGAAAAGCAGTCAATAACATTATACTTTCCTTTGAGTGATGCCATACTCCCCTTGCCCACAGCAGAAGTATTTATCCTTCAGCAGAGCTGGCAAATCAAAGGTGGATTGGTCCCCCATCACTGCACAAAGACAGTGACAGCAACCCTCATTTTCAGAAAGGTCTATATTGCATGAGAAAACATCAGGGGACTGAAGGCCTTTGAAAGGCAAAAGAGTTCCAGTCATTTGAACTTTAGTTTATCTGATAGAAATAGCTGTCAGATATATTCAGCTTCTCTTTCTTCTTTTCAGTGAGTCTGAGACAGGACCTATTGAGATAAGCCTAAGAAAGAGGAAGAAAGGGCAGATAGTCAGCATAAAGCAGTTGTATTGTGTAATGTGACAGAAAAGAAAGGCTGAAGAGCTCAGCTGGAAGCCTGTAGTTAATGTTTTAAATATTATCCTATTGAGCTTAAGTGCTGGCCGAAGCAATTTCATGTTAATGACAATTCCACTTTCCAGGCATTCTGGCTAAAAGGAAAATCGTGCTGCTCATGCATTTAGCACTTCTTCGGAGAGAGACCTGCCTCTGGAGGCCATGGGGGGTAAAGAGGACTGGCTCCTTGGTCCAAGGACAAGGAAATTTCTCCCAGTAACTCCAGAGATGTTCCTCTCCTGCTCAAAAGATGCTGAATGGTGATAAATGAAATGTTGAGATAAGATTATTCTGTTCTGGTTTGCCTTAACACCAAGAAGAATATTGATATGATAATATATTTTTCAGAAGAGCATTAATGAGGACCCTTCCAATCACCTTAAAGATGCTCTATGAGAAACAGAAGAAGAAAAAAATAAATAGGAGGATACATATTTACACTTGAAACTCACAAATAAAAGAAAGAAATAGTAAAACAAACCAAGGTCCATTCTGACACTTCTGGTGGTATTTTTCTTGTACAAGCATAGCTGCTGTCGTTCCCTGCATGCATGTGGGTTAAAAATGCCTACAGAGCAAACATATAACTTGAACTTAATTTTTAAGATCTAAAGCATTTTAGATAAATGATTGAATTCCATCCTTTCCTTTTCCAAGTCATGGTTTGAAAACTTCCATTTGTTCTGACAGGGTTAGCATTATTGATTGTAAAAAAGCCCATATACAGCTCCAGTACTTAGCCCTAAACTGTCCTTTTTCCAGTACTCTCATTTTCAATTAAAATACATGCTTTGATTTTTTTCCTGTTTCCTCCACATGCATTTTTGGGCAGCATTTGGGTAGATATTCAGTTATTATTTTACTATAGACACACTAAGAAAACCAAACATTTAACCAAAGTTCTTACACATACTTAAATATTGACCAACAGTAAAAGAAATCACGATAATGAGCCAATCCCAGATCATTCTTGAAAACTGAATAATAGCTAATAATAGCTGTGTAAGGTATTTTCTTCTTGTCATCCATTCTTCTAATGAAGGCTTGATTCTGTGAACTATGTTCAAGTCAGAGAATATTTTCTGTTTTGTTGAAAAGGTGATAGTAGAGGCTAGGAAGCAGCATTTACTTCACAACAGTATGCTAAATTGCTTTTGCAGGTATTTGTAGATGATTTGCAGTAATGAAAATGGCTTTATTGTATGTATACAACTTGTAATTGAATGCATAAAGTATCAGCTCTGAATACAGCTACAGGCATAAAGACAAAAAATTTCCCGGATAAATGTTAGGGTCTACAGTACAGGTGTCTGCATTTCATAGAATCAATGGCTTTTTTCCCCCTCTCTAGCAGTGCATGGAAGCCTGGCCAATATTGCCATTGAAGTCCTTGATATGATTCAGCCTGTATTAGTGTAAGCACATATGGGTCAGCTGGAGATGCATTCACTCTGCTTATTAGGTACAAATTAGGTACAATAGTCTGAGCTCTTCCTCAGACTAGATTTTGAAATTCTGAACCTGTGGGCCTGTGGGAGCTCAACCCCCCAAAAACTACTTCTCTAATTTAGGGAATCAGATTGCCATGCTCGTAGAAAACCATAAATGCAACCATAACCCAGGTAAATTCATGCTGGTCTCTGGCTGGCTGCGATTAAATTACACATTTGGGTGGCACATTCACATAGTGAGGAGTAAGATTTTGTGATGAAGAATATTCCTCTTATTTGTTGTTTTTTTCATTGCCTTGCACAAGGAGACCCTGGGCTACTGCAACAGGACTCTGATCTTGGTGACATAAAGATGGTCTTTAATACTACTACTCATCAAAAAATGCTCACCCAACAAACAAGGCAAAACAGACCAATTTCCCTCCACTTAACAAAAGAAATAAGAAGGGAACAAAGCGTTCAAACAAAGGGAACAAAGATGAGACTTCCATGGTGCACAGATGTGTTTGTGGTGAACAAATTTTATGTAGGAAAATCAAGTTCCTTTACTCCCAGGTTTGTCTGTGAGATCTAATGATGGCTGAAGCAACAGAGCTTTTGAAAGGCTGGGGAATAATAAAAAAAAAAAAACCAAACTGTGCAAGACATGAATTTTTCTTCTTCCTGCCCTTTCATTTCATAGGAAACAGATGCAGAATCAGTTGACAACCTGGCATCAGTCTGTATGGCTTGTTTTAAGAGAGTCTATTGTTCATAAAATGTTAGGAATACACTTGCACCACAGATGTGTGGAACTGAATTTGTTGTGATGTCAGTTTAATAGAAACACATGAAAGATTCAGAGGACTTCTGGTTGTGTTGCCTCATAATATGTCGGATTGTATGCAAAACCACTAATAAAACACAGAACCTGTGCAAAGGACTCACAGATGTTGGCTGCTGGGTAAATCCATAGTTATTCAATATTATCTTAATGAAACCAAGAAAAGGTTGTAAGGACAATTACCTAATATTCTTCAGCCTCATGAGACATCTTGATGATTGCTTCACTATTGTTTTGATATGAAAATTTCTATAGAAACCTTGTTTTCTTTTAGCAACAGGAGGGTTAAGAAGAATCTCTATTTCATTTGACAAAGGGGGAAACATAATAATAAAGGAATAGAAAAAAGGCTGAGATGTGTCATGCTACCTTTGCCTCAGCCTTTAATAGGAAAAACTGGTTTTCCAGGTACCCAGCCCCTGAGCTGGAAGCCCTATAACCCAAGGGGAAATGGTTGGTGACTTGCTACAACCCAAGGGGAAATGGTGACCTGCTACAACACTTATACAGATAAGAGTCTGTGGAGTCATCTGGGATCCACCCCAGGGTACTGAGGAAACCAGCAATTCTCACCAGACCATCTTCATTAATTCAGCAGCAATCCTGGTCAGCTGGGGACGTCTCAGTTGACTGGAAGCTGGCAAATCTGATGTCCTTCTAAAGGAAGGGCTGGAAGGAGGCTCTGGGGAGCCCCAGGCATGTGAGCCTGATATCAGAGCCAGGCGTGGGCATGGAGCAGATCACCTTGAGTGGCACAACATTGACATTCATGGGGCTACCAGGTGATCAGGTCCAGCCAGTGTGGGTTTATGAAAGACAGGTCCTGCTTGACCAACCTGACCTCCTTCTAAGACAAGATGACCTTCTTATGGAATGAGGAAAAGGCTGTCAATGTTGTTTACCTGGACTTTACTAAATGCTTTGACAATATTTCTCACAGCATTCTCCTGGAAAAACAATCTCCCGTGCTGTGCAGAGTTGCACTGATTTGAGGAAGTGTTTAGCCTGGAGAAAAGGCTCGGAAGGTGTGACCGTGGTCACAAGGGTTTTCAGGATGAAGAAGAGATGAGAATGTTGACTCTATGACCAGAAGGCTTGATTTATTATTTTATGATATATGTTACATTAAGACTATACTAAAAAGAAATAGAAAGGAAAAGGTTTCTTCAGAAGCTAGCTAAGCTAAGAATAGACAAGAATGAATAACAAAGATCTGTGTCTCAGACAGAGAGCAAGAGCCAGCTCTGCCATGAGTGGTCAGTTAATCTAAACATCTACAGGAGACCAATCACAGGTCTACCTGTTGCATTCCACAGCAGCAGATAACCATTGTTTACTTTTGGTTGCTGAAACTGCAGCTTCTCACAAGGAAAAATCCTAAGAAAGGATTTTTCATGAAAGATGTCTGCGACAGGAGGGGACTTTATTGCTTTCTAAAACTCCTGGAAGAGGTTGTAGCCAGCTGGGGGTTGGTCTCTTCTGCCAGGTAAAAAGCAATAGGACAAGAGGAAAAGGCCTCACATTGCAACAGGGCAGACTTAGACTCAGTCTAAGGAAAAAAATATTCACTGAAAGGGGAGTTAAGCTTTGCAACAGTTGTGGAGACACCATCCCAGGAGATATTTGAAAGTTGTATAAAGGTGGCACTTGGGGATGTGGTTTAGTGGTGGACTTGGCAATGCTGAGTTAGAAGTTGAACTTGACAATCTTTGAGGTCTTTTTAAGTCTTAATAGCTATGATTCTATACATACAGACATCAGTCAAGGGCTGGACAAGTCAATGATCAGGATTTGTTAGGGAATGGTATAAAATGCAGAGAATTGCACCACTTTCAGAATAGTTTCCTATTCTATTTTTATTTATTTAATGGGGAGAGATTACAGTTGGGATCTTACAGTGGGTACCTGCTCTAACTCCTTTGCACTGCAAATGGTACCTTGAAGAGCAGCAGCAGATTATAAATTCATTCCTAAATTCCTGAGCCACTACTGAGTGTGAATGGGCATTACATGATGCTCCTCTCTCATGAGTTATTTGTCAAGTAAGGTAAATGCAAACCATGCTTCTGGAGAACCAAGAAATTGTTTGCTTGGATTATCACTGGTGGCCATGTTTCATGGGACTGAATAGCAATGCCTTTGTCATCCATCAAAGTCTTGGACCCTATACACTAGAGTTTTATAAAGGGGAGGCAAGTCATTAAGGTTCTGGGTTTTTGGGTTTTTTTTGTAGTTAGTTTGGCTTTTTTTTCACGTTCACAGATTCTCCTTTCCTGAACTTCTCATTCCTGGTTACCTTTGCTTTTGGCAGTGTCCTACATTGGGGCTGGGGGGTTGACAGGGCAGTACAAAAATGCACATTAGTCCCAATCAAGAATTTGCATGTGGCTGATTGAATTGAGATCCTGCTGTCTGAACTAGCTTGATTTGTACAGGGTGTAAAGGTGGCTTAGACACTGATTGCAATTTTGAATGTCTGTATATATTGAAATTAAGGAGAGTTCTCTCTGGAACTAATTTTGACTTCCAGTGTAAACCAAGGATTCAGTTACATGGTCTCAGACAAATATATAGGAATGGGCATTTTATTAATACAATTTATATAAATATTATTTTAATCTTCAGAAACTTCAGAGAAAAAAAAGTTCCCAGAGTTTTTTCTTCCCAGTTCCTCTTTTTTAATATAGAAAGTCACTGACTGATAACCACCTTTAACATTTGCAAAGTGCTGTGAATTTAGAAGCAGCATGCTGAGTGCTACCCATCATTATTAAAAGCTGCATAGTAATTAAAAGAAGAATGATAGCATTGCCTGCAAGGTGAAAGTGCTAAATAAATATTTATTTTGCACAGGGCAAGTAATCTCACAGAAGCAAAAATATGTAGTATAATTACATGGACCAAATCAACACTAAAATGAATGAGAGTTTCCTTCTGCATTCATGCCTGGGCTACTCAAACACCTCTTTCAGGCTGCTTTAATGTTCCAGTTATTGACCCCACACTCCCTTTGTGGAGGGTGATGGAGATCCTAGACACACAATATTCACCTTTAAGAAACTTTGCTTAACAAATCCAGGCATAGAAATGATGCTACCAAGTGTATTTATCTTACCAAGATGCTGGTTCAGCATTATTTTCTGCTTCAAATTGCTTAGAGACAGGAAAACAGACCCACATTCCTAATGAAGGTCCTTTTGCTAGATTAATTATTACTATGTCAAATTTGTTTAACTTGCTCTGAAGAAAAGGAGAGAAATCTCTCCCTTGCATGATATAATAAAGAAAAATATAAAATTTCATCTGGAGGTCCTTTCTAAGCCCATTCCTACCTTTTCCTGATACCTTGCCAGCAAGCTTGAAGTGCCCTTCTCCTGTCTTACTGTCAAGTAAAGATACTACCTATATATCCTAAAAGGCAAAATCTGAAGTCTATAAAGGAAGGCAACTACAGTGAATCCTGAATTTACAGTATGTTGGTAAGGTCATTCAGCTAAGAGGGAAAATAACTAGTGTTTAATTAGATAACAACTGGATAAATAGTACAAAAGTAATTTGGAGAATGGGAACAAGATTTCAACTGTACTCCTAGTAAGGCAAAAAGGTCTGCACTCTGCAAGGCAAACCTGGATGTGATTTAGTGGAGGTAAATGAACTCAAACCAATAACAGATGTACTTGGAATTTCTTCTGCTGTTGAACTATTGATTTCTTTTGGGTTGATATGAATGATGAAAAAAGAGCCTTATCTCATCCCTCTGCAAGGGGAACCCACTCACTTAGCCTATCTTTATGAACTCCTCTCAACCTTGGCACCTTCATCTTATACTTTTTATGACCATCATAATGCCTAGGTTCCCTTGGTGAAGGCTTGCCATCAACCCTCTTCAATCTCCTGATTCTCTTTGTCAGTTAAGCAAATGTGTGCCTAAATTGCTCCATGAATCTCTATCATTGTCTAATATGCTCACATACATATTTCAGCAAGATTGTAACTGGAATTTCAGATTTTTAAATGAATTTCACATCTTGATTAGCCTTAGTTTTAGGAAACTCATGATCCAGAATTTGCTCAAAATTAGTTAGAATTTGGAAAATCGGGTGTATGGGTTTGTCTCAGAACCATGGAGACAGATAGGACAAAGAGGCATCAACACTTAGGTTTTTTGACAATTAACTTTCAGCAATTCCAATGAGAAATACATTAGTTTTAAAAAAATCCCATTTGAATGCATGAGTTTTTCACTTCCAGAAAGTATTCCCTCTTCAGTTCTAGTATTAGGGAAGAATCCCAACTACTTTTTTTCCCTGGAAGACAAGTTTTGTTCTAACTGTTAGTACATTATCTTACACTCACATAATCCGTTATTTTAATTGCACAGCATCCCCCGGGTCTCACCAAGGGCAGGCACTTTATCAATAAAACGATAATTATAGCAACTTAATGAGGCCAGCCAGGAAACACAAAGAATCTTGATCCACTTGTCAGAAAAGCATGGATAATTTAGTGGAGTTTAGTTCCTTTCTGGACTGCAATCTGATAACTCCACATTCTATCAATCACCCTATAGCAACCCAGAGGCTTCATTCCTAACTGCTGGCATCCTGACTTCAGAGCTATCATCTGCAGGGTGAATGAGATTTCCCTTCCCTTCCCTTCCCTTCCCTTCCCTTCCCTTCCCTTCCCTTCCCTTCCCTTCCCTTCCCTTCCCTTCCCTTCCCTTCCCTTCCCTTCCCTTCCCTTCCCTTCCCTTCCCTTCCCTTCCCTTCCCTTCCCTTCCCTTCCCTTCCCTTCCCTTCCCTTCCCTTCCCTTCCCTTCCCTTCCCTTCCCTTCCCTTCCCTTCCCTTCCCTTCCCTTCCCTTCCCTTCCCTCATTCCTGGGGAAGGACAAGAACTCTCTGGGAAGCTGAGGTCCCCCATGGCTCACACAAACACTGAAACCCCTGAATCTCAGCATGGACCTCACAAATCCCGATGGGCAGAGCTCTGAGGGCAGCAGATTGGGGCACTGCTCATCCCCACCTAACAGCCAGAGCAATGCCAAAGCACTGGAGCTTTGCTGTCCAGCTGAGGTTTGGAATCCAGCCCCTCTTCTCAAACCCTTCATTTCTCCAGTCAGAAGTGTTCTCTTTTCATGAAGCCCTCTCAGTAGCCACGACCCAGCTCTGACCCTGCAGTGGCACAAAGGACACTGCCCAAGGGTCACTGCAGAGAGGTTTCCCTGCTCTGAGCCCTGTGCTGGCACAAAGGACACTGCCCAAGGGTCACTGCAGAGAGGTTTCCCTGCTCTGAGCCCTGTGCTGGCACAAAGGACACTGCTCAAGGGTCACTGCAGAGAGGTTTCCCTGCTCTGAGCCCTATGCTGGCACAAAGGACACTGCTCAAGGGTCACTGCAGAGAGGTTTCCCTGCTCTGAGCCCTGTGCTGGCACAAAGGACACTGCCCAAGGGTCACTGCAGAGGTTTCCCTGCACACACAGCTCCTTTCACCTCTCCAGGCGCTGGCACAGGAACCCTGAGCTCTTTGCTGATCAGCACAAGGTGCCTCAAGAGCGAAAGTGAGCATCAGGCAGGAGCTGCAGAGGGGTTCAGAGTGCAGCAAGGAACATAAAAAGGCACCACAAAACACCTGTGATGAGGGACAAAGAGATCAGTTTCAGTGGCTCATCACCACGGGGGGGAAGCTTGTGAGAAGGGCACACGTGTTTTGTTCTCTCCCTTCTGCCCTTCCCAGGTATCACACTGCTGCTATTAAAGGGAGAGAAGGGAAAAAAAAAAAACAATTTAAGTAGCCTTAACACGATTTTTCAGGCAACTCTTAATGGCATCTTCAGCAATTACATTTTACTGAAAGCAATAGATAAGCTGACACCGTTTCCAATATGCCCTTTCATTTTCTTTTTCCCTTGTGCTGGCAAGTTTTGACAAGTCACAGCTGTTGGTCGAGGATACTGAAAAGAGAAAAGGAGATAATATGCAAATTTACCCAGCAGTACTGAACAGTGAAATGAAGCACATTTCATTTACATTTTTAAAGAAAGTACGATTTTAGGAGCTGGTTGCATTTATATAGGTTTGTTTATTTGTTTGCTTTCTCTGGCCCTGAGCTGTCCTAATACAGGGTGTTCTGTTTTGGTTGCTGTTTTGTATTTTCACCCCATGTTTCTTAAGGTATAAAACAATTAAATCTTGACTTCCAAAGATCTCTCTGTAAAGACAAAGTATATCTTAGCATGTAAAGTTTTCCATTTGGAAATTTACAATTATAATTGTGAGTTCACAGTAGACCTCCAGGGCAGGATTTATACTGAATATGAAATAGGTGTGAGGGTTTGGGTTTTTGTTTTTCCAAAATAATTTGAATATGGAAGCCCATTTCTGAAATTACTTGGACTCAAAGAGATATTTTTCCACCAGACCAGAACAATTGCCTCCAAATTATTCTTTTTTTCCTCTATAATTTTACTTCATAAATTAAACACTTTTTAATACCCAGGCTTCCACTTAAAAGAAGGCAAGAAGGTCACTGCCCTGATTACATCTTCGTTACATAAACTTGTTGACTTCTGAAGAATAAGTCTGCAAAGAAACAAGTTCATGTCTCTCATCCCAGATTTTAAAACCACTTTAAAAATGAATTAAATTTAAAATTATCCATATAATTTATAGATTTCAAAACTAACTATTATTATTGTTATTATTATTTCTGTCCAGTTTTTTTGGGACACCCATATGGAAATAAGAATAGTGACAGTCAACTGATTATTTTTCAAAATGCAAGATAGTAGTCAAATTTCACTGAATGTCTATCTCTTACCCCTAAGTTTATTTCAACAGTTGATTCAAACTTACTTTATCATGGTTATAGGAGATATCTGCTAATTGTCAGCAATAGCTTTAAAAGTGTTGTAAACTAAAGTAAATTTGCTATTACATAATAATTTTATAACCTATGAAGTGTTAGGTATTTTAAATGAATGAACAGATAACTACCAATAGTGGCCAGTAAGTTCTAAAGCCTTTGAATTTGGACAACTGGGTGGTCTCAGTCACCAGATATTGTTTCTCAATCAAAAACTTTATGTCATGGTATAGATAAAGACATAAAAGCACAGACAACATTTTGAGTCTTCCACACTCTGGGTATTTTCTTTATTTTATTCTATCTTTTTTTATTTTATTCCATCTCACTTGTGCTTTGCTTCAAAGCCAGCAGGTTTAAGCTGTGAAAAACGGATCAATGCAACCCATGCTTTCAAGAGTAATAGTACAGAAGAAACAGAAAAAGAAAAGAGTGTGTGACTCATAGAGCTCAGAACAACATCAATTTAATTTTGGAAACAATAACTATTTCTTAATAAGGAATTCTGTCTTGTGGGAAATGGATTTCTGGTTTATAGGACTAAGAGCTGAGACAATAAACCAAAATCCAAAACACACACAAAAATACATTTTTGTTCCTTTCTATTTCTCTATTGTTTTATATATATATATGCACACAGATAGATATAAAGATATAATTTATATTTCTGCCCTTGTTCAGGTTAGTTTGACACTAAATTGAATATAACATCTTATGAACTTGTTGATTACTTTTCATATTAAGTTTGTGTACCTTTTCCACTTGACTTATTATTAATTTTACTTCTATATTTTCCCAAATAAGTTGTTCTGCTTCTGGTAAGTTTATGATTTAATATATTTTCATTCCTTGTAAAGCAGACTATTTATATTACAAGTAAGAATGACATGGAATGGATAATAATGAGGAGACAAACTCCTAATTAGTGGGAGACAAAAATACTTTTTCTGTTACACTGGATTAAAATTTGAGCACATTTCTCAAGAGACAACAACCAAGGTCCTTCTCAACATTTTTAATATGCAAAAAAATAATATTGTTACAAATTACATTATCTCCATGTATGTCCTTTTATGCCACCTCTCTCCACAGGAAGAGGTGAGTAATATTTTTTTAGTCAAAGAATGAAAAATATCTAGAAAATAATTTTAAGAAGCTGTTATATTTTTAAAAATATTTTATGTTCCCCCCCCCACAAAAAAAAAAAGGGAAAAGTCACAGAAATGCCCAGAAGAAGGATTTCAAAATAGACAACACAAAACCCTCAGAATTGAGAGATCAACATTCACATCTTCCTTATTTCTGAACCCACATTACCCATTTCCCCAGAGTGTGCTCTAATCTTATGTGGTATTCTCAGTATCTGCTCTGACTTTATTCCATATTCAACTCTATTAAATATTCACCAGATCAGTACTGCAACACAAATATGCCCTTTGGGTGTACTGCTGGCCAGGATACAAAGTCATTCCTTCTCCTACTGACTTTCTGCTGCTCTACCTCATGTTGGCTAAGTGTGCTAACTAGGCAGAAATGAAGATATTTTGGCATCCACCATTTTGGGAATCTGATTGGATATTTTTTTTAAGTCTATATTTCAGGAGTGTAAATATCCTTTGAATGTTACTAATTGAATTTTCATCATTTCCTAATTTCCAAAATTATTTTCTTTTCTATTTATCCAGAATTATTCAGTGGGTTTAAACTAAATTCAGGAATGTCTAAAATTACTTTTTTCTTAAATATACTCAATTAACCCAAACCACTGATTTTTCTTTCGCTGTTCCCATGAGAAAAAGAGGAAATGGGCAGAAACTGATGTACAGGAAGTTCCTGTACCTGAATATGAGGAAAAATTTCCTTACTGTGCTGGTGACTGAGCACTGGAAGACATTGCTCAGAGAGGGTGTGGGTTCTCCCTCGCTGGAGATATTCCAGAACTGTCTGGACACAATCCTGTGCCTGTGCTCTGGGATGGTGCTGCTTGAGTGGGGAGGTTGGGCCAGATGAGCCACTGTGATCCCCTCCCACCTGACCCATTCTGTGATTCTGTACGTGACTTTTTTTAATATATTTAAGAAAAAAATATAAAACAATCTGAATGGATCTTTGCAGAAAGCTAAAAATTGTTTAAAAAAAAAGGGAAAAAAAAACCCAGCAAAAAATCCCACAACCTGATTAACAGAGAAAATTATGTAATATCTGGAAAGGAGTTTAGGCTCTTAGATAAATAAATTGGGTCATTCCATCACAAGTATGAAATAAACTAAGCTCACTTTTACCTCACTGCTTATTGTCAACATGTGGCAAAAAAATGTCACTCTGTAGACAAGAAATAGGTCAGGGAGTGTTACTGTATAATGACCTGCAGGTTCAGGATCTTATTTGTTTATTTGCACAAGTTAATTATATTAGTTTATCTTAAATACTGGACATGGAATAAACAGATGAGAACAGATGAAAAATTTCAGTTTTTGCAATTAGTAATTCTAGCTGAAAGAAATATGTAGCATTTAAATGATATAATAAGGGTCAATTTATAGGGAAAGAGTTTGTCAGTAACTCATTTGTCATGTTCCCATCAGGCAGGCTTTCTCAGTGGGCTTCAGACTTCCCTTCTTCTGCATCAGTTTCTGACCATGAGACTTGTGCTGTGTTTGGGAACTCCCATCAAACACGTGGGCCCATCATGTGCATGAAATAAAACACTTGGTTAATGTCACCTGTGCAGTGTAGGCTGAACTGCAGCAAGTTTAACTTTTCAGTGATATAGATCTTTCTAAAAAGTGAAAAATCTACAGAAAGCAGATTCTGCTTGAAATAATTTTACTTTTTTTAAATTAAAAAATAAGATACTGTTCTAATGGCTTATCTTTCAGAAGCCACTAGTAAGAGTGTCAGAGATTTTCATTCTCCTCTGATCAAAGCTGATGCTGGGTCACATCTTAGTGCAAAACAAACTCAGCACCACACAGGGCATGTCCCAGATTCAGATGTTTAATTAACCCAACAAATCTACCTCAACCAATCATACAGCAATATCCCAACCAGCTTTTATAACACAACTCTCCTCTACTTCTCTGGAGGAAGTGCACTTGGTCCTGGGAAGGAGGCAAGGAGACAAAAGGTGCTGCTTTAAAGTTTGTCTTTGTTTCTCATTACTTAAGTCCACATAAACTAGCAATAAATTAAGTAATTTTGACTGAATTGCATCTGTTTTGTCTATGAGAGTAATTGGAAAGTTTCTCTCTACCTCATCCCTCATTCTTTTCCACCTTGGCCATTTGAGGAGTGGGAGTGCTTGAGCAGCTGGGTGGGCATTTGAGCCTTAGCCAAGGTTCTCTCATCGCAGCTCTTCTCCATGATCTGTTTTCTTAGCACAACTGCATATCTGATACATCATCTGAACATCCAATCTTGCTTCTGACATCAATAACTACCCAGGCATTGGACTGTATGGCAAACCATGTGGAAAAGTTTCCTTGCTTTTGTGTAAGTGAAAAAAAATCCAGCCTAAATAGAACTTACTCTTCTCTGCATGACATGCTTTTTTATATGCTTAACTGCTATAGCAGGAAGTGCCTAAAAACAATTTATTGTTTTATACCATAAAGTCATTTTGGACCTCCTGCTGAAAGATATTTTTGAAGCCAACAATTTAAATAAATTCTAACCTGTGGATGTTACTGTTGTGGTACAAAACACTTGTGCTGAAATTTGGATCCTTTAAAAAACCTAACTGCCTCTTGCATTTGAAATGCCTCATTCAGTACTTCAGAGAACTGTAGCATTACACAAATGAGAACTTGGGTCTGTATTTTTCAGTTGCAGAGCTAAGCAGATTGGCTGCATCTTAAAAAATTATTTCCATTAGCTGTTTTCTGTTGGCAAATAAACTTAGTCTGGGAGTGCCAGGGCCATAAAAAGACATACAAGAAGTTTCATACTACTTGGTAGCGTTAAAACTTAACAAAGGTTACATGTTAGCATGACCAGTGAAATTCTATTCTTTTTGCAGAGATGATATTTACCATGTTGAGATGAAAACACAAGTAGGATGGTTTTTTGATGGTATCCACTGGATGCCTACTCAAATTTACCTTTCTGTAGGCATCCAGGTTTCTTGGCAGGATAAACCTTGTCTCTCTGAGGCACCAATGTATCATCAAATTCTGCAAAAATAAAGAATATGAACTTTGAAAGGCTCTTTTTTGCTGCTTGCAGCACCAACAGTTTAATTAATGTCAAAAGAAAAAGATCCTGAGTAGCTGCTGTAAAGCTGCCTTTAGGCTGTAGAAATTGCATTTGTCAGAAAGCAGTCGACGAGGGAGACCCCTGGAAGTCAGGCCACAGATCCTAAAATAGGGGATAAAGTGTGTTGTAGCTCTGAAAATACTTCCTGCATTGCATAAAAGCTGTGGAAGTGGGAGACAAAACATGTGCTGACTACAGAACCAGGGTTATGGAGAGGAGAAACTGTCAGTCTCAGCATGGACGGGCAAAACTGCCTGAAGCTGTGTAGAGCACTGTGAAGAGTAATGAGCCATCCTTGCACACAGGTATGCACAGCACAGATGCCAGGAGTGCTGTCTAGTGAGGGGACATCACTTTAAAGACAGCTCTGTCTCTCATCAAATATTACACAGATCCCTCCTGAGCACAACTCACACCACAAAGCTCCCCAGAGTGGCCTCTGCAAAACAGGGTGGGTGGTTTCTACCATGGGGTCTTGGAATAAAAACCAAAGATGTGTCACAGAGACAAGCTGAGGAATTCCACATCCTTGAGGGGACCTATATGGGCAAAGCTGGGGCAGCTGGCTCTCCTGTGGCAGGAGCAGAAAGTGATTTAGAGAATCTCATCATTTGGAAAAGCACAGCCAGCTGGGAAGGATGGGCAGGTTTCTCTGCAGGATTGCCAATTTACAGAACCTCTTGAAATTAAAATGGCTGGGGAAATCAAAAGTAAAAGTATTAAGGGGGTATATCCTTAGAGACTTTAATTTTTCATTTAGTATCAGTTCATTGGAAAAAATGTCAGCTCAAAGTCTACCTTTTGAACCCTTGTTTCCTCTTCCAGACTCTCGTGGTTTTGGAACAATTACAGTAACTGAATGTGGTTCTTTAAAAGAAAAAAACCAATCTTATTGACTGTATTTTGTTTTCCAGACCAGAATGCAGTTCAGTTCTCCCTTATATTTCCCTTCATTTTTAACTTTTCTCCTTCATTTTCAGGGTGGACACAGTCACTGCAGCTTAGCTCTGGCACAAGCTGTTCCAGTAGACATTTTAAATATACATTTCCCAAATTATTCCATCTCTGGGATGGAGAAAACCTCCAAGGGACCACTAGGTCAGCCCAACAGTTTAGCTGAATTGTTACTAAGGAGACAGTCTGATGCCACAGGCCTCGATCACAGAGTGCTTGGGCTGGCAGAGCAGCTTGCTTTGCTGCTGAGCTGTGTGGAGGGAGTGAGGGAAATACTGTTTTCATTAAAGGGTCCCTTTCCACTCAAATTATGCAAGCATTGACCTGGTGCCACAATCATACCCTGTGTGACTGGAGATAGTTGAAAGAGCTGCCACCAGTTAATCTGCTCTTAAAAAAAGGAGGTTAAAGGCAAAAGATGGTAAAGGAAAGAGGTACTAACTAATTAGCAGAGGTGAGTTGCTTTACTGGAAAAAATACCCAAGTGTGAAGTAAAAGTTGTGCAATTATTTGCATTCCCCAGCTTAAGGTGTCTCTACAGGGCAGACAGCTTATAGGTGATTAACAAGCAGGAGGAATATGATATGGCTATTAAGTTATTTTTTTGCAGAAGGTACATCCTAAACAAGACTCACTCTACAAGGATGGACAAATTGGATTAACTCTTTGTGTTCTGACTTCTTGGACTTGTTGGTCTCTCCCTGGCTGCTTCTCAGAAATGGACAGGACATAATGGGCCAGACAAGAGTGTATCTAAGGAAGCACAGCACAGTATGAGATCTGTGAAGGTAAGTGTAGGTCGGTGAAATATCCTCTGGTCTTCATTTCTGGGAAAACATAGCCCTTATGTCCACTGCTAATCCCCTAAAATTCTGCAAACCCTCTAAGAACACTCTCAAGGGCACACAGTCTGAGTACATTGCTCTCTCAGAAGTTTATTGATGACCAATCCTACAGCCTGGGAACAGGCACACTCAGGCAAAAGAAAATGCTGCTTTTTTTTTGTTGTTGTTAGTGTTTTGTTGTTGTCTGATGGTTTTGCTTGTCTGAGACTTTCTTTTGGGGGAGTGTTGTGGGTGGGGTGGATTGTTTTTCTTGTTACAAGTGTTTTATTATTCTTGGCCCTTTCCTGTCTGCATTTTATGATGTGAGTTTGCCATCTCTCTGTTTACAAATTCTATCTGACCTGATAACTTTGGGATTCAGTGGCTACTTTGGAGAACATTGAAGAGGTGAGTATAAGCCACAAAAAGACAAAAATATATTTTTTCAAAATTTGTGCCTGAGTAAGATAGAGATCCTATTGTGGACCTTAGTCAGCCCTTATTCTCTCCCCCAGGAGATTACTGAGCAGCCAGCTAGACATATATAGCAAATAAATATTTAGATAGCCCTGAATTGCTCACAGTGTTGCTACCAGTCATTCATCTGCCTTATAAGATTAAAAAAACCCAAAATATATATAAAGGATGTTCAGGAAACTGACTGCCATCCTCATCCATCCTCCAGACTTCAAAATCTTTGGATTTCCAGCAGCTAGTTGAGATTATGAATTTGTGACACAGCTGAGAAACTCAATTAATTTCATATGCAACTATAGCAGAAATATTTCAACAGGAATGTTTCAGTCCTTAATGGTCTGGACCAGCTTTAAACCTGCAGAAAATGTCTCCATAAAGGCCCCATTCACCAGGCACTTAAACTGGCTCAAACCTTTTGTTTTAAAATTTATCACAAAGATCTGGTAGTATATAGAATCATAGGATCATTTATGCTGGAAAAGACTTTTAAGATCCTTGAGTCCAGCTGTTATCCCAGCACTGCCGAGACCATCACTAAACCACCCCAAACGCCACATCCAGGGGTGTGTTTTGAACACTCCCAGGGGTGGTGAGCCAAAACACTTCCCTGGTCAGTCTGTTCCAATGCTTGGCCACCCTTTCACTAAAGAAATTTTTCTAATGTCCAATCTAAACCTCCCCTGGTGAAACTTGAGGCCATTTACTCTTGTCCTATCACTTGTTATTTGGGAGAAGAGACCCATCTCCACCTCACCCCAACCTCCTTTCTGGTGGTTCTAGGGAGCAAAAACATTTTTATCTTGATTCTCATTTTCTCCAGGCTGAACACCCCCAGCTCCCTCAGCTGTTTCTCATCAGACCTGTGCTCCAGACCCTTCTCCAGCTCCATTCCTTCCTCTGGACAGCTCAGGGCAGTCCCTCCATATTCTGCTGCAGGAGTTGTCATGGAACCTTTTGAGCCAGGTTCTTGCCTCTCACTCCATCAATTGAGTATCTCTGTATATGTATGTATATAATACATATATACTTAAATATATACAATATAATTAGAAACTCATATTAAATCTCTTCATTTGGGTTTTTTTTTTCTTTTTCTCCAAATGAAATTCTGTTTTTAAAGTCCATGTACAGAACTTGTGTCTCAGTCCTTATGTTGAGGCTGGCTAACGATTCACAGAACAGAATTTTGGGAAGGTTTTTTAGGCCAGGATCATTCTGCTGTCCAGTGTCTGTATTCAGAAAGAAAAGTTGATTTGCATTGGCCGTGCCAGATGGCAAAGGCAGTTAGAGTGGGAAGAGGCTTGGTGCTCTGCCACTGTGTACTGGACAGTGCAGAAAGCCAGTAAGGTAATGGTGTGGAAAGAAATGAAAGGTTACAGATCAAATCTCAGCAGAAAGGTGAGATCTTTCTGCAGAACTGAAGGCAAGGAAATTTTCAGGAAAATGGGAAATCGCAAGTGAACAGCTGAATTTCTATTAAGATGCCAGATCCATGTAAAATAGCCATGTGTGAGGGAGCTCTGAGGTGAAGTGTAGAGAGCTGCTAAATGTAATGGAACCCCAGAAAAAAAAATGTGAGCAAGACAAAGGAAATCCTGAAAAAGAAGAGAAAGTGAAGAATGGGAAGAGAACATCTCAAACCAAAGGTCAGCATTAGGATAAAAGCCATAGGCACTCTGGAGTCCCTGCCCTTTGGGACACAAAATCCTGTGGCCCATGGTTTCTGAGGCCTTGCAGGTATTTTATTCAGTGGGAGAAAGCACTTTCCATTCATTTACATAAAAATATTTAATTCTTTTCATTCCTTCTTGAGAACAATGACAGTTATAAGGAGGATAAATTATCATAGTTTGTGTTTGGGAGGGAAGAACAGCTCCCATTGCATGAAACTTATTGTTTCATAAAATAAATAGGAAACTCAGAGGCAATGAGTACAATTTTTTGTTTTTTCAGTTTTACCCCTTATATTCCTAATGACACATAAAACACACAGGCTGTCACTTGGCAGGGCTGAGAAGGAGCTGGGGGGAGAACAACACTTCTTTTTAATTTGGAAGAGAGAATTGCTTCTCTTTATTCTTTTTTTCACAATGCATCCTCTCCTCTCTTTTCATCTTTTCTCTACTCTTCTTCTTACACAGTAAAGAGGAAGGAAAAGAGCCCAAAAAAAGAGCAATCTAGTAGAACACAGTGGGTATCAAAGGCAAAAAAAAATTCTTCATTTTATAGTTATTTTACATTAAAAAATATATGAGGCAGATTCATCAGAAATTAGTGGGTTAGATAAGATAATGGAAAAAAATGCTACAGGCAAGTGCAATCAACATCATCCACTTTCAGTGCAACAATTAGAGTTACAGATGCTGAAGGCCTGGCCTATAACCTCTGTGTAATGTGACTTTCAGGACTACACTCAGATTTTTTCAGCCCTCCCTACCTGCACAAGGGTTGGCAATCAGCCTCCTGTTCTGAGAACTCATCTCCAAAGGCTCATTTGAGCATCAGTCATCCTTAACTGGGACTTCCCAAATTTACATGGTGCTACTGCTGCTATTTCATCTTGGAACTGCAAATTCCCTAAGAATGGGAATCAGCAGAACCTTGTGGGCAAACCTTAACATGTCACCAGAGCAGAGGGAAATGTCACTGCTCTCACATTACAGAAATGCCAAACTACTGGCCAATAAATGGAAAATTTCACTCTGTAAACTTATGGCCTGGGACTTCTTTAGCCAAAATATGCAAATATTATAATCTCTAAGTGCTTGGCCTATCCATCAGTGTCTAAGTATGGTTTATTGATCATAATATATATATTTTAAAAGAAGAATAAAACCAGAGCTTTTTATTATAGAATGAGTGGATATTTCCCCGCCTTAAACAGATTATTGTTTCAAGTCATACATACCTGGCCTATTTTTTTTTCAATTGTTCCCTTCTGGGTGATTGTGATAAAAAGTAGGTCAGATTCAAATGCAATTGCTCTGGCTGATGTTTTTACTTATACAGAGACTTTATATGAAGACTGCACACTTCTCAGTCTCTTGTTGGTGATAAATCCCACTTGCTCCTAATTAGATATGACCTTTTTTCTAAGATCTCTCTCTAAAATGACCAAACAGTAATATTTTCAATTTATTCAACAATGTTTTTGTATTGTTTTTTTTGTTTTGGTGCATTTCACAGAATGCCTAAACATTGTGCAACATCAAATCTACAATTATCTCCGGCATGTTTTTACAACTGCTCCATAAGACGTCTTTATCAATAATTTATTTTTCAGAATTTTCTTACTGAAGGAAAACCACCACTTCAGTGGTTAAAAGTATATCAATACAAAATTAATTTTTTGCAGGAACTCATTGAAGAAAGAGAAACACAGATGGAAATAACAACAAGAAACAGATCTCAAACCCAAGAAAGTGAACGCCTTGCTCCCCTGGAGCCAGCAGCACCTCCTGAAGGGCTTTTGACAGTCTCCAGGGGGGTTTCTTTTAGAGGGAGCACTGTAACTGAGCTAGAGAGTTAAAGAAACCCTTCCAGTTTCTCTTTCTATGTAAATATAAATGGCATGTGAGGCATTTTTTGACAGCTGCCACAGACCAAGCCCTGTTATCTGAAACACTCCAAGTTGGTCTGAGAGCAGGCAAATAGTTGGGCTGCAATCCATCATTGCAGGATACAACTTGTGCCATACTGGGTCAGAGGTTCAGGTGTTTGTCAAATAACACTATAAATCATCTTACACAGGAGTTCCTTTAAGGGTAGGAGCTGGGTGCAAACTTGAGTCTGGGAAACCAGAAAACACATCTGCTTCATGCTGGGATTTAGGCACCCACCTGCCAGAGGGTCCTGTGACAATCCCAGGTGAAAATAGACAATTATGGTGGTGGTGACCATAGAATATTAATTGAACTCGGAGTTGGTTCTACACAGGACTGTGGGTAGCAGCCTTTTCATTGTCGTGGTTCATGTGGAAGTCTCATTTCTGATTCACTGTCAGAACCCAACCTGAGAGCAATGCTGCTCTGAACAAACACATATCAGAATGATCTTTCCCAGCCATGTGTATGGATTCTCTAAAAAAATTCAGATCCCTGATATTGTATCAAACAGATGCCAGAAATGTCTGGCTAACTATATTGCTACATCTCTTGCTTTATTTTTTGTTTTGGATGATTACATAAAGCAGTTTCCCTTTAACATCTGCTGCTGCCTCTAAATGATGGACTAGGTTCCAGACACAATTTCTGCAGGTAACCAGCTGTGATACCCTGCAGTGATTCATAATACTAAAGTGTTTATGGAGATTTTTGAATTTACATGTTTATGAAGTTTACAGTGTGACATAAGAGAAAATAATTGAATTGATGTTGTTTATTTTACTGCAGCCATGTCTCTGAATTGCTCAGTACAGTAAATTAAGTTAGCAGATACTTCTCACTATATGGTGGCAAACCTCTACTCACCAGGACATATCTTGTGGAGGGAGAAGTATGTGAAATAAAGATTTTTTACTCTGAAAGCCATTCACAATGAGTCTGTAATAAAATTTAGTCTTCAGATCTAAATTGTTAAAAATAAAAAAAAAATCAAGCAGGAAGCAGGGAATGTTTGTCTGTCTTTGTTACAGAATTAAGTATCCTTTGGGAAGTCAAACACAGACTGGAAAAATGTCTCACTGCATGAAAAAAAAGTAACAGGTTCACTGGAGAAAACCCCAAGGCAGGCTGCTGTCACAGGATTTTATTGTAATTCAATATCTTCTCATCCTGCCTGTCATAAGAAACAAACTGAGAGGAGGCATCTGTTTCTATGTGTGCAATACAAATTATTGTGAGGGACTGTGTTTTGGCACAAGCTACACTGATTAGGTTCAGTAGGGTTGCTGAGGTCAGGACTGGCCCTCAGCTGTACACACCAATCGATTTTGGCAGCGTTGCTGAGTGTGTGACAGTAACTCAGTAGTTCTGGAAAGCACCATCCTATTTCTGGTGTTCTGTTACAAATCAGGGACTTGGAAAAATTAGTGAACTATGAGGATGTTTAAATTGTACTTTTTTTAAATTGTACTTTAAATTGTACTTTAAATTGTACTTTCTTTCCTCTTTCCTAATTCCTCCAACACCCTCAGAGTATGATCTAATTTTGCCCAGGCTGGTGCTGGAATCATCATTCCATAGGATGATCTGTGCTGCACTGGCACCCCTAATGGCGTGGGGGAGCTGGGATTGCCATGCAGCAGGAGGGAGGGCTATGGGACATCCCCCAGGAGTGGGATAACCTGACCCCTTCCCATCTGGGACCCTTTCCCCTCCTGCAATATGGGATTCTTTATCCCAGACTCCAGGCTGGGCCCCATGAACTTTATTGGGTCCTTCCTCAAATATTCAAATTGATCCTGTGTGCATGAGAGGTGCTCAGAAATTGTCTTAGCTCTTTGCTGGTAGGTTTGGAAATGCAAGAAACAGCCAACATCTGGATTAACTATGACAGGAAAGGGAAGGAAGTGGCGGAAGGAAGTGGCGGAAGTGGCGGAAGGAAGGGGCGGAAGTGGCGGAAGTGGCGGAAGGAAGGAAGGAAGGAAGGAAGGAAGGAAGGAAGGAAGGAAGGAAGGAAGGAAGGAAGGAAGGAAGGAAGGAAGGAAGGAAGGAAGGAAGGAAGGAAGGAAGGAAGGAAGGAAGGAAGGAAGGGGTGGAAGGAAGGAAGGAAGGGGCGGAAGGAAGTGGCGGAAGGAAGGAAGGAAGTGGCGGAAGGAAGTGGCGGAAGGAAGTGGCGGAAGGAAGTGGCGGAAGGAAGTGGCGGAAGGAAGTGGCGGAAGTGGCGGAAGTGGCGGAAGTGGCGGAAGTGGCGGAAGTGGCGGAAGGAAGGAAGGAAGGAAGGAAGGAAGGAAGGAAGGAAGGAAGGAAGGAAGGAAGGAAGGAAGGAAGGAAGGAAGGAAGGAAGGAAGGAAGGAAGGAAGGAAGGAAGGAAGGAAGGAAGGAAGGAAGGAAGGAAGGAAGGAAGGAAGGAAGGAAGGAAGGAATCACAGTTCTGGATTTTTTTGCTTGCAGAAGTGTTTTGCTTTAGCAGCATCTGGACATTTCAGAGGAAAGTTTGTACTAAACAATCACATCCACATGCTGTTTTTCTGCTTGGTCTAGTTACCATTCCTGTGGCTAGCCAATTTGCAAATAAAGATGGGAATGAAACAGTAAGAAGAACTAAAATTTAAAATTACTATAGATAATAAATATCGAAATAACATTTTAAGAAGCAATTATGGCATTATAGAAGAGTAAAACACAGAGCCTGATATTGTGAAAAAAAATCAACCCCCCCAAAAAACCCCAGCCAAACAAAAGCAAGCAAAACTTGAGCACTTTTCAAAAGCACTAGAAGGAAAAAAAAGGGAATAGGAAAAATTTGCTCATTTAAATTCAGGTGATAAATAACAATTATATATAGATTAGCATAATGCTACTGCAGTAAATTAAACTTCAATTTTACCAATTATCTTTTTTAAAAACAAATGTTGTCTACACTCTACTTCTAGAAAATGTTAGTTAAAATACATTGATAACATATCTAAAATAATTTTGAATCATTCTGGCTTCCTGCTTCATGCTCTAAAGCATTTTCTTAACAAAAATTATGTAGAATTTGACAGAAAATATCTAACATTCAATAATTTGTTTTTTACTTGAAACAATAATTTGGTATTTAGTAGAGCATTAGATCCCTGTTATTGAATTCCATGAGATGACTCAGACATTCTACAGAGAATAAACTTTTTCTCTATTAAGTGTCTAAGGTTTTTACAGTAATTTCTCGAGAACATAATTTATAAAGTCACTATTAAATTCTAAATTACTTTCCCATCAGGGTAAAACAATTAACATGAGGCAAATTCTTCACTGCCTGGCTTCTCTGCAGAGTGAATGAAAAATTATTATGATGTGACATTGTACACATATTTTCTATTTATTATACATTAATGTAGAGGCTACGACGTTCTCTCCTCTTTTTTTTTTTTCTCCTAAAACACTTAATTTTCAGGCTCTGTAACAGTGACTCACACATGGTGTTCTGTGACAATTTTATCATTTCAGTTGTGCTTCACTGAGTTTTTTCAATAGTTTATCAATGTCCTTTGTGTACTCAAGGACTCAGCTGTGCCCTCTCCTTCATTGCCTGCTCTGCCAAAGGGGGCAATGCTGGACACAATCCTTCATGCCACACTCAAGTAGCTCCTTTTAAGCATTTTTGGTGTCATACTCAAAGAAAGTTTCTAGGAACTGGATTCCTTCTGGCTCACCTGACTTGACTTCCATCTGTTGAGCACTGCCTTTTTATGTTTGATTTTAGTTAACTAAATGTAATTTGGTCTAATACAAGGCAACAATTCAGGCTGCAATGTCTCTCGAGTGTATCTTGACTGATGCTACAGTCTTCTACAAAGCTAATTGGACTAAGAGGCAAAGACTGTTTAGTAAAAAGAGACAATTGAAGCAAAGGATATCTATCTAATCTGAAATTGCCCATCCTACATGGCAAATATACATTTGGCACAGCCACATAAAACAAGGATCTTGATCTGAAAGGTAAGGGTCAGACTCAACACAAAAAAATACTGGACTCTAAGTTTATCTTTCTTCTGAAAGCAGTGTCATAAGCAAGAAATATTACTTTTTATTTTTGAGGAGGAAATCATTGTTGTGGCAAAAAAAAAAAGGACATATAAAAGAGCCTGGTGGAAAATGTCAGAGGCTTGACATAACATTTTTAAATTAGTGTCATTGCAAAACCACAAGATTCCCCAAGAATTCTGGGTTCTCTGAACACTTTTGAGAAATCAACATGTAACATAATGCATTTTATAATATTTTATTTAAAAAAAAAAAAAGAAAAAGGCCAGAACATGTGTTCATGTGGCTCCATCTTAATATCCCTGAAGAATTAACCACAGTTCTGAAAAAATAGACTAGAATGTCCTTCCATTTTAGTTCTGATAGGCTGGCCAATAAGTTGTTAAATGGTATTTGGAAATGAGTATTTTTTTGCATAGTCTCTTCCTAAAGCAAAATTCCAGCTATGCATTAAAAGACTCTGATCTGAGTTCTGGTTTGTTTAACAAAATTTCTTGTGGAGAATAATTTAAAATTAGAAATTAATATCTAAAGAGAAAATGGGATGCAATAAAATATTTTACATACTTACAATTTACAAATAGGTAATGCCTTTAAGGTGTCTATAAAGTAGGACAACCAAATTCTAATCAATTTTGTTTATACTTTATCTGCAAATGTGTCATAGAATTTTATCTGCCAGTAAGCACTCAGTAGACCAGTACGTACATCCATGGCAAACTGTGCACCATGGGTACATTTTCATGCTGTAATTACCTCCAGAATATTCATACACAGGTCTGAGACAGACAGCTCTGACGGATCACCAGCAGACCTTGAGAGCTGCCAGCCCAACTCAAGATAAAGACTGAAGCAGAATATTTTGAGGTGAATACAAGCAGCTTTGCAGCCAGAAGAGAGAATCCAGCCCTCCTTGAGATCAGATGTAGCACCAAGCACACATCTGGTGTGAATGAGGCAGAAGCAAGACAAAAAGCCAATTTTAGCCTGAGGATGGGCCACCATGTCTTTGGGCTCCCAAAGGGCTGCAGGAACTGCACGTATAAATGGACATTCAAGTGTTACTTAGCTTTGGTGTCTTTTCCATTCATACTTTTTGGTTATGCTTCTAAGGAATCTCCAAATTTTCATAAAATCAATTCCTGAGTGAGAAGAGGATCCTAACCCTCAGTCTCAGGAGGCAAGTGTTGGTGTTGAGTGTCCTAAGAAATGCTGGAAATCTGTGATGCTGGGGGGAGAATTCAGGTTAAAGGGCAAAGAAATGCAGTGCTGGAAGTGGCTGGACTTGTAAGGCTGCTGGCCTCTATTCCTGCTGCCATGGGCTGAAATGGGACAGCCATTTTCATATCCAAGAGTGGCATGTAACAAGGAATCAAACAACTGTAAAAAAAATAAACAAAGCAAGGCCCAACAAAAATGTCTGCTGAAGGGAACAACCTGATGAGGTTTCTGCAATGCACAGAACTCTGATATAGGACTGATGAATTTAAGATGGAAAAAGACAAATATGGGAGTGAAGGGATGCATAAGCAGATGTGTTTACAGTGAGACAAATAAATGCATTAGGCAAAGAGAAAGCAGCACTTTGATAGAGCTATGAATAAAAAAACAGAGAGAGTATTTTTCCAATCCCTTATTTTCTTCTGCCTTGGAAAAGCAGCTCTGCAACTATCCACTATATTATCACACCTGCTTATTTAATTTTGTGAGTTGCATCATTTCACCCTTGATCTTTATTTTATTCTTTTTCATTTGTTGGAAAATCAAAAAATGCTACTTTGGTAGGAGACAGAATTGTGAACTATAAGAAAAAACATTGCTTGAGGAAATATCATTTTCTCCCAGCCTGACTGCAAATTGGAAAGACCCAGTGAACTGCTGCCTATATATCTTACAGAGAAAGAATGTTTTATTCAGATAAATTATTATACATATATAAATGTAACTGTATATATACGTGTGTGTGTGTGTGTGTGTGTGTGTGTGTGTGTGTGTGCATGTGCACTTGCACAGAGGGAAGGAAGCAGTGGATAAAGAGAAGTGATACACCATTTAAGGAAAAGAAACAAAATCACACTGGGAAAAGCTTATTAAATATTTATATCCAGGCCTGTTTAGGGACAGCTAAATCTCTTCAGGTAGAGAAAACTCTCATAGCACCCTTTATCCCTCCAACTTCTTTGCCCATGCTTACACCCAGATTTCATAAAAAATGATGTGTGAACATGAAATAACTGTCTGCTTCATTATAATGTGGTTTTGAACCTAGGAAAAAAAGAAGAAATCCTACTGGAAAATCTTTACCTGTGGTATTTCTGGTCAGCTTTAGATTAGGAAGTTCCATTAGTTTTTAAAGAAAGGTTCAGTGTATGATATTTAGTAACATCCAGAGGGTTGGGTGAGTCAGATAAGCTCCAGATAAACATCTGACCTTTGTGGGGTTTATCCAATGTGAAGGAAAGCTATTGAAGTGCACCTATTGCTAATCCTGCACTTGTTCCAAGCAGGAAATTTTCACTGATGTTAATGTGAGCTCTGTGCACTGAGTGAGATGAGATTATCCAACAGATATGCACTAAAAAGAAAAGCTAACAGCATATGAATTAGAAGACACAACAGTTCCTTGTAAAAGGCACTAAAAAATTAGTTCTTGAGGTATGTCAGGCAGTTTGCTTTTTAAACTAGCAACATTACCATATAAACCTAAACAGATTAAATTATGAACTGAAAGTAAGCTTTTTTCTTTTAACATAGGCATCAGTTTTCAAGATGCTTCCGTGTGCATGTACTTTCTAAATCTAAAAGACAGGAAAAGAAAATTATCACTAAAAAACCTTTCATACTTTATACACTTCTTGCAGTGCCAAAGTTAAAACTACTTTTCCTCTTGATTTAAATTCACCCTTAGCAAGCCAGGATAACACCATGTAATCTGAGGGGGTGTTCCAGACTTCATAGCACTTAATTGGTCCATTTCTTGTTTATGCAAAACCAAAATTAATTACTCACAGAATCCTAAAATAGTTTGGATTGGATGGAAGTTAGAGATCATTTATTGCCAAGAACCCTGTAATGAGCAGTGATACCTTCCACTAACTAGATCAACTTGCTCAGGGCCACATCCAACCTGGCCTTGAACATTTCCAGGGAAGTATTCACCATCACGTGTAGAAAATAGCATGAAAACTGGTGTGAAATACCCCAGTCAGGAAAATTTGCTGGATGCTCTGCTACTCCTATGCTTTCAATCCTGTGAAGCACCAGGAAGAGCAAACACAGCCCCTTCCCTTGTCTCTCTCAAAGCTTCATTACTTCTTGATTTGTCCTTTTGTGTCTTACACTGAAGGAAGTTCAAGGTGGAAAGCTGCAACAAGGGGCTTTGTATAACATACAAAAGATCATATGAGACCCTCCCCACCACAGTTTATTGACATGAGTTACAAATGCTGGCTTGCCCAGTCTGCAGTGATTACTTCCCTCCCTGTTTGGCCTTAGAAATTCACTGGGAATATCTACAGCATCTTAAATAATGTGGCCAGGAAGAATTCACTGAAATTTTACAAACCAGGCTATATTCCCCAAAGTCAGGCTGCAAAAAATTAACAATGGTTTCAGAAAATCTAATGGAAGGAGATAAGCTATGAAAAGAGGCAACTCTCTAGAATTACTAATGCAGCGGCACCAATTTTTAGCAGCTGAAGATCCAGTCTTTTGCTTATATTCTTCCCTGATAAAGCTGTCTCTCTTTTAAAGATGAGAGAGTTTTCATCTTTTTTTTTTGGTTATAATTTCTATTTTTCTGTCAGTGGGTTATTTGTTCATTCGAATGCAGAGCTGACCTCAGCTGAAAATTCCCTGAAAGTCCTGCATGGCAATCCTTATCCACAGAATAAAATTCAGCTAAAACTCCTGGCCTATGTATTTCATTGTCCTCTCTCTCTATTAGAGTCATGATATTTTTGACAAAACACATTGAAGGAACAATACTAGAGATGTGAATACATTTCCTTTCTCCCTTGAGCTAAATGAAACCTAGCTTGCCTCAGGCCTCCCTTGCTGGAACAAAGAGTTAATGCATTAAACATAGGACACAATCCAGAATTTTAATAGAATCTTTAATCCACCAAGTTTGGGTATATAATTGTTAATATTTTGTTTTTCATTATGGAATGTTTTATGCTTAGGATACTCCAAGAAATGAACATCTGGTATTAATAACTTTCCAGCATAAAAAGCTGAACAAAACTGGCCTATTGTAGTTGGCAGATGGGTTACAATAACAGGAAGAGAAAAAAATCCACAAGATACAGCTAGATTAATCCACTGCAATGTAGATCCTGATTTAATTCAAACAATGCATAATGCATTGACTTCCAACAATAGGTTGCTATTGTGAGAAGTCTTTTCATAGTTAGACACACTCAGTAATGATTATTCATGTAAACAGGCCTTTTGTTTAAAATTAGTCAGTGAATTGTTTTGACTGGTGTGTCAGTTGCAGCCTTGATGGAAGACAGCACATGTGTGCTGTGGAAGGAAGAACCTCAGAAAAGTGGAAACAGGCTCCCCATTGGAGAAAGCTCATGGCATTGAGTTTGCTACACTTGGTTTCAAAAGCAGAAAGAGGCTGTACACTGAGGTGTTTTCTCCTTCACATGACTCTGCCCCAAAGAATTAGAGAGGGTCACCACAGAATCATGGAATGGTTTGGGTTTGAAGGAGCCTTAAAGATCATCTCATTCCAACCCCCCTGCCACGGGCAGGGACACCTTCCACTATCCCAGGTTGCTCCAAGTCCCATCAAACCTGGCCTTGAACACTTTCAGGGATGGAGCATTCACAGCTTCTCTGGAAAACCTGTTCCAGTGCCTCACTGCCCTCTTTATCTGGGATGTCTTTGTGTGGGATGACATTTGCCACCATTTGTCACCACACACGATTTGCTTGAGTTGAGACAATTTGAATGAAGGGGAATTGAACAATAACTATATTGTCACATCTTTCACTTGAAAAAGGCAGATGAGGTTGACTTGACTCATAGGTTGTCAGCTCTGCTAGATCATTAACTTTTGCTCTCTGTTTTTGTAAAGACTCGAGTGCCTTAGCTTGCAGTTTCTTTCTTTCTCTCTTTCTTTTCTTTTCTTTTTCTTTTCCTCATTTTATTCTTACCAAAAGGACTAAGATTTATTTTGTCACTTACAACCATGTTCACCTGGAGTAACTCCAGGAAGTGAAATAGCTTTTCATGGAGATTTGTGTTACAGTAAATGACAAAATTCTAACTGTAGAATTTTCACCCTGAACTAATCCTGGAACTGTTCTTACTTTACACGATGGTGTGAAGCAGGAACCTGCTCCATAAGAATTGAGTTATTAATTTTTTCATTCTTGGAAGCAGAAAATGTAGAAATTTATTGCACATTCCTTTCCTTTATAGTTATTCAAAAAAGAGAGACCTAGTCTAGTGGAAGGTGCCCTTGTACTCTGGAGTGATCAATATTAACTCTTCCTTACAAAAACACCACTGTACTGGGTCTCCAGACAGTTTCATGTGGGAGGGGGGGAGACACAAAACCAAACAGAAATAAGAATTTCTCAGTCACAAAGTGCCTCATGGCAAGGAGGGCAGGCCCAGGTCCAGGTTTCATGTGGTACCAACATCCAAATAATGAGATTTGGATGCTGCTATTTCAAAGTATGATGCAGTCTCACAGCTGGGATCTGGGCAGGCATTAAAAGAGTCAGACCACATATTTCCTGGTACTAGAGCAGCAAATAAGTAAAATCTCTTCCCCAGGACTCAGTTTTCTCAGTTCTGTACATAGCTATTTTGAATGATGTTAGCTAAGATATCCTGAAACTCAAAGAAGGAAAAATTACATAGTTTACTAATCAGATTATCCTCACAAATTTGCTTATTTCATGTCACTATACATGTCTCTTTTTCTTCCTTCCCATATTATTGCTTTTAGCATCTTGTTTATATTGGAAAAAGCCATTGGGAGTGGGACAGTTTCTTGTTGCACAGCCCAATTGCATCTATTTCTGAATCCTAGTTAGTGCCTGGGTGTTGTCTTCCTGAAAAGAACAATAAATTTTGCTGCTTGACAGCCTCCAAACTGAAATCTTCATGACCAAACAATGGTTCACAGATGGCAGCTTTAGCTGGAAGGTGTTAATTTAAACTAAAAAATAATTTGAAATATACCTTTTAATTTTTTTTGAAAAATTTTGAATTAAAACAACATGGAATTGTAGAAATAAATAAAAAAAATACAAAACCCATAAATCAAGTTCTAGTTTATCCAAAAAAAGGACACTATTGTTCTAAAAGACTAGTTTTTTGATATTTTTTCCTCATTTCAATGTGGGAAAAATTACACACTTATTTTTTAATGTTTTTAAATTGGTAGACAAGTTTGAAAATGCCCAATAAGTTGACAATACTTTTGGTGATTCCTCTTAGACATATTAGCTGTTTGAATCAAGCAGTGCCATGTTTTGACTCTGGAAAGGCAGCTTTCTGTGCAGCTGCCATCCTTAAAGGATAATACTCTAAATCTCAGCCTATAATCACCTAGCAAAACCTATGCCATATGTAAATATGTAATTCACATGAGATTGGCTCCCAAGGGAATTCCTATTAAAAACATGAGTTGCACTGGGAGCTACAGCATTTTCAGTGCCATTAAGGTAAATGAGGTGGTAATGGGAAGTGCAGATTATACTAACTTCAATAATTTATTTCATACTTCCCATCAGGGTAGCTTTTACAAACAGCTAATGTTAATTGAAATGTAAATGAATGATAAATTATGAAAAAAAGGTATTAAAAAAAGGAAAACAGGGGGAAATAAAAGGAATAAAACCAAGATTCTTACAGCAGACAAGAGAAGAACGGGTTGACATGTAAATTATCTAGCACAGAATGATGGGAAAACAAGAAAGCATGCAGAGAACAGCCTGGGTGAATATGAAGCACACACATGCACAGGGTCAGTGCAGTCCTGCCTGCTGGTACTGAGCACACATGAGGGGCAGTGTGTCCTCAGTCTGTCTGTCTCTGCTGAGCCACCATCTGAGCTTCTCTGTGTACATCCCCTGGCAGAAGGTTTGCAGCTCATGGCATTGCTGTATGTCAGTGGAGCATGAGCTACGCCCTGACCCCTCTGAAAGATGCTGGCAAGGATTTTCAAGGGTGGTCAATGATTTTGGCTGCTTCAGACCTGCTTTTTCATCATATTCACTCTCAGGGTGTCCTAGCAGGCAAGATTGAGGAAAGCATGTTGAAATAAAGCACCAAAATGAGTCTTCTAGTATAATTAGCAGTTGTGAAAAATCATGATGCATTCCACTGAAGGTGGCCCAGAATAACCCCATTCATAGTGTCTCAGACATGCATTCTTCCCACAGAAATTTAAAAATAGGGAAATTTACCAGGCTGAGAAAATTTAATGGAAGTATGAATCATGTTGACTTGTACTGCCGCAGATTAGTTACAGTACGTTACCATTTTTAAACTCTTTTCAGTTTCACCAACAGAGCCTGGAGAGCACAATTAAAATGTTGGAAGTTTATTGATCCAGGCAGATACTGCCTACCAGAATTAAACACATGCACCTCTGTGATTTCTGGAAATGTTTTTTCCAAAAAGTACCCCATGTACTTGAAGCAGCAGTTGTTTATTTAAAGATTAAGGAAGTGCTAGGAATTTCAAAAAACGTTTGTTTGGCTTAGTTGTTAGAATAAATGAGCATATATTGTGCCTTCTATTCCTTTAAAAATAGATAAATCTACTGAAAACAAATTTGAAAACCAAAAGCTGAAACGTCAGTAAGTGTTCAACTAGAAATGCCTTTGTTCAAAAATACTTGACCCAATGTATGTCAAGAACGATTAAATATAAATTCATTTTTCATTATCAGTACGATAAGACACATCAGTGTTAAAACTTTAGAAAAGCTCTAAAAATCTCATATGTCATACCAGCTTCCCTACAAGGGTGTCTGAACCTTATCTGGCAAATCTACAGAAACCTTCACTGCACAGAAGTCTGTTATCTCACAAGCCCTTGAGGTCAAACCTGATGGACAGAGCAGTGCATGCAATCAGATTTCTTCATGTCACACAAAGCAGCAAAGAAAGGTGAGCCATTACCCATTACTCACAAAACTCTTTGCATCTCGTTTAGGGACAAGCAGCTGACTGACCTGCCAGCAGAGAAAAGCACCAAGATGACTCTTGAGGGAATATTCTTTCCTGAAAATATTCAGTACAATATTTTGATAAAGCCATGAAAAATAAAATTCTGGTGTGGAAATTGCAGCAGCAGCCATAAAAGAAATGCCTTTGGCAAACAGTTCAAACTCATTCATGGTCAAAAGACAAGACAAACATCGTGCAGACATTGAAGCTGCTGGATGACCTGGTCAGAGCCATGAACAAGTGACAAACATTTCTATGTGCACTCTTTGTTGGGCTAGTTAGCCTGGAAATCTGTCAGGCCAAGGTATTTCTGTCACACCTCTGAAATACAGGGAGGACAGATGGGTGAACTCAAACAGCAGTGGTTTATCTATCCTATGTACCACAAGGAGTCATGCAAGTAACTGGTGCCATCTCTATTTTATGTCCAAATGTAAGGTCTAGCAAACATCTTTCCTCTATCTCAGAAGACAGATAATCTCTCAGGGATGTTTTAAAATGCCTGGGGAGTCACTGTCACCAGGCTGCTCCTGACACCCCAAATCATGGTTCTTGTAAACATCAGCCTTGAACTGCTCTGATGGCTGTGACAGATGTCATTGTGTCCCCAGGGCAGGAGCAAATGGCTGAAGAGCAGCTCCTGAAGTGAAAATCTGGCAACCTGCAGGCAAATCAGCCTGTCAGATAAGAGCTCTCAGGGATGACAGGTGACATGGTAAACCTAACAGCCAGGGAAGATGCTCTCCCCTTCCAGACTACCAAGCAATATTAACACAAAATGGACCACTTTTTTTTCTGACTCAGTAGTTAAGAAGTGTTCTACAACTTTAATTCTACCGAAAGCTTCAACCTTTGCTCTTGGTCTGCAAATTAGGATGCTGAAGAGAAGTTTAAGGAAGGAGCAACATAACTGTTAACAGACTGAAAAGGATTTGATGACAAATGTGTTTGAGGAAAGAGGATGGGTCGTGAGAAACTCTAGGGCCCAGCAAACACTCTTGATTTTTGGCCCAGGTGATTCTGCTCTAACATTTCGGGCATGAATATTTTGGACTAAGGAGTAAACCCCACTTATCTTTCCATGAGTAATTCTAAACTTCTGCAATTGTTAATTGAGTTCTCAAAGCTAACAAACACTTTCTCATGCAAGCATGGCTTTATTGCAGTTACTGCCATTCAGAACCTTACAGACAAGTCTTTCATGAGCAAGGCATAAGCAATACTAAATAAGAACTCTCTCAACATAGAGGTTTCAACTTGAAGAATGTTTTTTAAAGAATGTTAAATACTAAAATTGTGTGTCTGAGTTGCAAGAATATAATTCAATAGTTGAGTTTATTGGAGGAAAATCAAAGAATCACAGAATCATTAGGGTTGAAAAAGATGTCTAAGATCACCAAGTCCAAGCATTAATCCTACATTGCCAGGTCCATCACTAAGCCATGAGCCTAACCACCATATCTACACCTAATAACTGAGAAAAAAAAATTGCTCAAACTCTGGAAAAAATTTACAAAGAGGAGCAACTGTGATGCCAGAGATCTCTACTGATATCACCACTTTTATTTTGCTCCATATTTTACCATATGTAATAAAGTAATCTACTTTCAAATGAGAGAAAATGCTTAAGATCTATAGACAAAAGACACCTTCAGAGAAGGTTAGTCTTCAGCTCACCTGAAATTCACTGAAATTCACAATGACTAGATCTCCATTGCAATGGTCTGAAATCTGTGGTGATGGGCTCTGCAGGCCCATGGATAAGCAGGAGCCACTACAAGTCATAATTAGAAGTTTCTTGAGACATAGTTAAATCAGTGATCTGTTCAGGCTCTTCAGCTCTGTGTGACAAATGATGAAAAGAACATCAATAAATCAGTAACTGCCTCTCCCCACTGTATTTTTACATGTCCTCTCCTGCATGGCTTTCCTTCTATTTAAATCACATCACCTAATATTATAAAAAGTGATGTAAGATAAGTGGTTTGTTCCATCTCCAGGGGCATAATCCAGTCTTAGTTTTCCCATTCGCCCTTTTAAGTTTTGTACTGAATATCTGAAATCAACAACTGATTAAGCTGTAACAACAAGAAAGTATTATGTCCACCTCCTAATCACTTGCTACTATTTTTACCCTTCTAAGCTAGACTTGAATCTTTATTGTTCCACTATATCTTTCTGTACTTTTCACTTTCAACTCTCCATTTCATTCCAAGGACTCTCCACTTTCCTTAGAACTTTTTCTTGTGTTCTACCTTAATAAGAGTCCTCTTCATTTTCCACCATGTGATTCACTTATCTTTTCTCTGTGAAAAAGAAAAAAGAATACTAGGTCACTTTGTCAAAAAATCATATCAGATATGCATTGAAGCTTAACTTTCACTGAAATAAATAATTTGGTTGTATCACTACTTCCAAGACAAAATAACAATTTTTGTTTTCCATAATGGCTTATACTTTTCATTACCTCTGCATTAAATTCTTAGTTATAAACCTCTGTAAATGTAGCTGAAAGGAATAGCACTGAAACCAGGCCATTTTTTAAAGATAATAATTTAGTGATTGTCTTAATTTCAATATTCAGTAATTGACTTGACTGGGGGGTAAGACTGAAAATGGAAGGACCTCAGGAAATTAATTGATATAACTTTGACATGAGATTTCTCACTTGTGTATTCCCATCTAGTTACAAGCAACTAATTCTGCTTATTTTGCTTATTTTTGACTAATGATAACACCCAAAAACTGAGGTTCAATGCCAAAAATCCTGTTCCAAACAATGCATAATTTTTAATTTTCCTTACCTTCATGGGTTAATTACTCAACTTTGGCATTGACCTTCCATAGCTGAGTGGAATGAAGGTGATAGAAAAGATAGGAGGAGAGAGATGGGCAGTTCCTTTATCAAGGGATTATCCCATTTATTGCAATGTTTTCTATTAGTCTTCAGTTATTACCTTTATTTCTTCTTAGATCTTTCTTTAAGGAGGATAAGTTTTACATATTTGATGCTGACTGCCCAGAAAATTCCAAAAATATCTCAGTAAGCAACTTATAAACGGCTGAGGAAATGATCAGGGTGTATTTTCAGGTTTGTACAGGGCTACTACCTACTACCTACTTTTCTAGACTTTTATGATGTTTACAGATAAATTGAAATCTGGCACAGGTAGCAGTAAATTAAGTGCCCTATATGTGGCTTTTAAAGTTTGATTAATTAATATCAGTAAAGCATTTTGCACTGCTCAGACTAAAGGTCTCTAAGTGCACAGAACAAAACACAATAATTATTAATCCTGTATTTCACTCTGTGTGGGAATATTGGCGAGATGCTTAGCCCAGGTACTCTAAATTATACAGTCCTATCTTCCAAATCCATCTCCCCCAGCCATAGCTCCATTAGATTTGCTGATCTTTTCCTGTAATGAATTTGCTTTTTGCTAGTTTGATGTAGGATGAAAACAAGGGGCCACACAATGCTTTTTACAGCTGTGTGCTTTGACACACAGAAGATATTTCAGCTCCCATGATGACAGCATGTCATTCTGATTAAATAATGCAGCAGCCGCTTAATAACATGGAAGGAACAGATACAACCTAAACATGCAAATATGGTAATTACCAACTTCAAACACAATTATCTCATGTGCTAGTACTCATAATGAGAACAATATTTCTTTACTGTTTTTTTGTTTGTTTTTTTTTTTTTCTTTTCCAGAATCATGTGAAAAACACTCACTCTGTCTTTTTCCTGCCTTGTGGAAATTTGTCTCTCCCACAAAATTTCATTTTCTGTAATGACACAAAAAACACTGGTTCAGTGACCTTGGCAGCTCCTTCACAGGGCACATAACTTATGCTGTCTTTCCACCTTTATATGAATTGTGTGTCTCAGCTCCCAGTAGCTGATCAGAGGGACGTGCTCCAGCCCAGCACATGCATGGCTGTGGATGCAATTACTGGAACAGCCTTTCTGAGCTGCCCAATGCCAGAGCAAGAGGTTGGATCCTCTGTGGGTCTAAAACCTGGTCCAGTTTCATAATGGCACTGGTGTGATTTATGCTAGGAGAGAGTTTGTGGTGGCTTGTGTGTCCATATCAAATTTGCTTTTTTAATAAGACTCCTCTGAGATTTTATTCTTTAAAATAGTTAAAGCTGTTTGGTGATTTGGCTATGATAATGTACTGGTTACTGCCCAGAGTTAAAAAGGTAGGGGACTACTGATGTGTGAATACAATATAACCTAAGGAGTAAGTACAGTAGATTTGTTTCAGAGATTTGGAAATGTAAGCTGGGAGAAGTATGTACCAACAACACTCTTCTAGTTTCATGAAACTTTTTATTAGATGAGATTGAGTTGTTCTTGTATTGATATTATCCCTGACAATCAAGTACAAAATGTGACATATCATCAGAGACTGGCATAACAATTTCTGTAAAAAATTGTGTGGGTTCCTCAGAAGTAGAAAATAATCATCAACTGAGTGAAAGGTTTCTGCAAGATTCTTGGCCTCTTTTCCTTAGACTGTATGTTTGTTTGAACATTTCAGGCAAGACCTGGTTTCCTGCATGTTCATAAGCACCCAGATTCTGAACCCAGTGGCAGTTCACACAGAGGGCACTCAGCTATTTCACATACCTGGGCTGCCACAGCTCAAACTCAGCTTTCTCTGGAGATCTCACGCTAAAACAGAACTGCCAGCAGAAGCCTAAGAAAGAACTTTTCAAACTATTCTTTCCCTGAAAGGGTCCAACTTAGATCTGTAGTTTTGTTTTTTCTTTTTGCTTTGATAATATAGTTTAACATAGACATGAAAATCACTTGGAGTGTCTGGCTTGTTTTGGATTTTGGGCCAGGTATTGAGGCAGAATTGGCTTGAACACCAGACAAGTAATCTTTCACATGGGACAATAAACAAATACAGACAAATACTGCCCTTTGAGAGGTGGTATCAGCTGCCAGAATGATGCAGGTTGTTAGTCATCTCTCATCTCCTGCTTGTAGGTCTTTGTTCATGTTTTTTCATGTGGGGATATATGAGAGATAAGTAGCTCTTTCTGTGAAAAGTGGCTCCAGCAAACTGTGGATTTTCTCCCACTTCCAGGCATGGTGGGAGAATGAAACCAATATTCATTAAAGCTTTGTCAGCCTGTCTGCTCAGTTCTCACTTTTCAGGGGCTAAATTGCAAGATCAAGTCCCACCTTACCACCCTATTCCATCAGCTCTCAGAATAATTATCTAGCTGATTTTCCAGTTTGATAAAACTCAATACATACTATAATTTGTAATTTTATTATTGAAATAATATTCACATGGTACTATGGATCAGTGACAATATCAAAAGTCATAAAATATACTTTTAGACAAATATGCATCTGAACAACATATATACTCTGTAATCCATTTTTTGTGGCACCAAAAATCTATGTAGCCTATTAATAAATAATAAAATTTGAAAAAATTACAGATCATTAATAATTATACAGATGGAAAAACTCAGTAATTTAAATCTCAGCCAGGATTATCCTCTTCATAGACATCTACTGAAATAATTTTCAGCCTTCAACTCCTTTCTCGCAGCTGTGCTGTAAGAAACTCCACAGTTTTCCATTGTATTATCCTTAATAAACTCTGGATGTCTGTAGCTCCATGCAACACATTTAATGAGTTCAAGACCCACTCAGATGAAAAGAGAGAGTTCTTTCATCATGAGACTTGAATTTGACCCCATTTTTTCTGAATGAGGACTGCTTCATGGCTTTTCCCATCAGAGTGAGGTCGGCTGGAAGCCAGAGTGAGGTTTCTCTCCCCCAAACTGGTGAGAGGGGCAGGAGAGAGCTGAGCTGTGAACAGAGGGACGCCAGCAGGAGCTGCCAGCCAGTGCCATGCTCTGCTTTGAGACCAAAGAGGTGTCAGAGGCTGAGTGCTTGGGGTCCCTGAGCTCCACCACTGCTGCACAGGCAGGGACTGTGCCCGAGGCAGAAACTTGTGGGCTAAACCCAGGACAGGATTTTATTCAACATAATGAGAGAGAACACTGCATGACCACACATACCATGGAGGCTCAGTAACTTTTTAGGCCCAAATTTCATTGCAGATTTTGGCCTGAGCCCTGCAGTTATCACTACTGATGGCAGAGCCCCTGTGTCCCAATGAAATTAGTGATACTGCACCCATAGTAAATTATTCTAGTGCAAGCCTTCAGCCCCTAAACTACAGCTATTCTTGAAAGGACTCTCAGCATTATCACTGTAACCCATTTTAAAATTTTCATACAACGTTTGAAAAGGGCTGTTCTTGCATGAGGTCTTACTGAAAATGGAAAAAAAATTAAGTTCGAAAATTAATCACTTTGGATTCAGTATTTGTTTTCCTATGTAGAGGTTACTTGAGACTAGAAAATTAAAGGATCAATTAGCTGAAATTCTTAATGTTTAATTCTTTCAGGGCAATGGGATTCTCAGCACTACAATTAGAAATAATTTTGGTCTTTATTTTCTCTGTTTTAAAATCTTCCTTTTAGCTTCACATAACAATATCTTTCTCCTACCTTGATTTGACAACTTGCCTTTGGACCAGACTCTCAGTAAGTTTAGCAGAATTTTACTTCCTGATGGGCTTTACAAGAGGTATTACATTGCAAATCACAATGTTTTTATGTCCTGCTTCTTCAGGTCATCTACAGTGTAGTTCGTCTGAATAAATTTTGACATTTCCACTTAGGACCTCTTTCTAGTCTATGAAGAGAGATGAATCCTTGCACGGTCTGAATTTAGACTGCTAAAGTAGGTCATGGGAATTATACTTATTCACTCATGCCTTTTCTCTCAGCTGACTACAAAGAAACCTGGGGTGGCTGCCACAGCTGGAGGCACTGCAGTGAAGATCTCTAAAGCTGGATCAGGTGAATCTCACCTCTGTTTCCTAATAAAGGAAAATTGTCATTGACAATGGAAAGCCTGATCCTCACTTGTTTGGCCCCTTGTTCTGTTATCTGAACCTCTGCAGAATGACTATAAATATATTGCCACTGACTTTTTACAACATTTGGGACAAATCTACTTATGTTACAGATGGCAATGGAAAAGAATGTTTTATTACTCTTGCTCAAGTAAAAGACTAAATCACACCCTTTGTTATAAAAGGCCTACAAGTGTTTATCTGAACAGGAGACATTGACGTTCTTTTATCCTTTTCTTGCAGCTGAGCAGCACACTGGGAAGCCCTGATGTGGAATTCACAGGGATCCCTAGAGCTACTTAGAAGCTTGATTTTCATTTAACTTTCTTAAACAAAAAAAAAAAAAAAAAAAAAAAAAAAAACAAAAAAAAAAAAACCCTCCAAAAATCTGAAACTAGGATAAGGGAAGAAGGAAAAGAAAATGATGAATTATTTTGAAGAGCTTTGGATCCAAGCAGAGACTTGGCCTACTTTCATTATTTAATAGTCAGGAGAAGAATTTCCTCCCTCATGTCTTTTTTTTTTTTTAAGAATACCATCCCCCTATACACTTTTTCATGCAGGTATTATTTCCAGCTTAGAAAATGAAATGGTTTGTTAAAATAAAAATATCAAAAGTTGACACATAATTGAACAATTGAACTGTTTCTCTTTGTCTGGGTAGATCTTGAAAATTCTTTTATTCATTTAGGGATGAGGCTAGGGACCTAGACTGGCTGGCAGATGCTGTTCAGCTGCTTATGGAGTACCATCACTATTGTTTATATTTCATTAAGTGGGCTATGCTAATCTTGAATTCCAGAATAGAGCACATTACCTCTGCTGAGATCCTTAAAAATATTGAGATAAAAAGGAGGATGGAAATACCTGAAGTCCTTTTAAGTTCTTTGGTGAGGAGTTTTTCTTTTCTAAATTTTCCTAGGAGATTATTTTTATGGTTTCTGTGGCACAGATATGTTTGATCTTAAAAAGGAAAATGGTGTTGGAAACAATTTACCTTGCATACTGTCAGGAGGTAACCATATAGCCAATTTGAATTTGTGTCCTACATACCCTGAAAGAGGAGTCTAGTCTGCATTTCCACTCCCTAAAGTCGTAGGATCATAGAATGGTTCACATTGAAAGGGACTCTTAAAGGTCCTCTAGCGTAAAACCCCCTGCAACTAGATCAGGTTTCTCAGCCCCCCCCATCCAACCTGTCCCCGAATGTTTCCAGGGATGGGGCATCCACCACCTCTCTGCGCAGCCTGGTCCAGTGTTTCACCACCCTCAATGAAAAAATAATAAAAAAATTATTCCTTGTGTCTAGACTAAATCTACCCACTTTGGGGTTAAACCTCTACCCCTTGTTCTATTACAACAGGCCATCCTGAAAATTCTGTGCCCATTTCTTATAAGACCCCTTTCAGTATTCAAGTATTTCAGTATGTAAAGCCACAATGAGGGATTCTCAGAGTCTTTTCCAGGCTGAACAAACCCAACTCTCTCAGCCTGTCCTCACAGGAGAGGTGCTCCATCCCTCTGATGGTGCTCATGGCTGTTGGAACCCAGGACATTCCTCTGGCTGCCCTGGAGGACTTGAGACCATGGCAGGGGCTCAGAGGCCTTGGCATGGAGTCAAAAACACCTGTGCCTTCAATTTTAACCCATGGAAACAATTACCAACTTTGTGTGAGGAGTTACAAGCCACAAGGGTTTGAGTAGAATGTTAGTGAACTTATCACAGGATGAAAATGTAGAATTTTGGGGATTTAGAATGGGGGTTCAAGAGGCAATATGGAGGAATCTGGGCATGTTCTGTCCTTCTTCTTCTTCTTCTTCTTCTTCTTCTTCTTGTCTTCCATCTTCTGTTGTGATGGTGGCACTTCTGGATTGGAGTAGAGGCAAACTGTCTAACATAGGTGATAGGTATTGGAAAATTATTTCAAATAAAGCACATGTAGTTTTTAGTATAAAAAGATAACACCGCCCTGAGGGCGGTCAGTGAGCCTCAACACAACCTGTTGGACAGACCTTGGTGGGTCGAAGAAAGAATGTTATAGATAACAGAAAATAAACAACCTTGAGAACCAGAGCCGAGGAATCCTGACTTCTTCTTTGACCATGGGGCTGGGAAAAAAGACTTTTTAATACCTTGGGAGCCATTCCAACAACTCAGAACCCGAGACATGGCCTCCTATGAACATACTCCACAAGGAGCACACCTTCCCAGGAGCCTGAACTGGACACAGCACTCCAGGTGGGTCCCATGAGGGAAGGGCAGACAGAGACAATCCCCTCCCTCAGCCTGCTGGCCATGCTCCAGGTGCAGCCCAGGATACTGTTGGGTTTTTGGACTCTGAGTGCACACTGCTGGCTCATCTCCAGCTTTTCATCCACCAGAGCCCCCAAATGCTTCCCCCCAGGGCTGCTCTCAGCGACTTCACCCACCAGCCTGTGCTGATACTGGTGGTTGCCCTGACCAAGGTGAGCACCTTGCACTTCGGCTTGTTGATCCTAGGTTCTACATCACTAGGACTCATAGGGTCCACTTCTCAAGTTTGTCCAGGTCCCTACGGATGGCATCCCACCCTTCTGTTGTCAACTGCATTGCACAACTTCATGTCATCTGCAAACTTGCTGAGGGTGCCCTAAATCTCACTCTCTGTATCACCAATACAGATATTAAAGAGCACCAGACTCCTGAGAGACACTACTCACCACAGATCTCCTCCTGGATATTGAGCCACCCTCTGGATGTCACCATGCAACTGTGCAAGTCACCCAAGTCTCCTTCATATTATTTATACCTCCTTTCAGAAATCCATCTTTGTCTGACTTATTATTTTTCCCTTTCTCTCCATTAATAGAAGTATTAGTCATTTTGGGGAGTGGGAGAAGAAGAGAATGGAATCTTGAAGATATGTTGCCACTGATTACACTTCCAAGTTGACAAAAAAGTGCTGTTCCCAAATTTAGTACGGTGCACTAGATTGCAAGGAGAAATGCACCATAAATTACTGTATTTATGACATGCAATATAATATATGGACAATTTTCCAAAATTTCTGTGACATGTGCACAAGAATTATTGAAAAAATACCACCCCATTAGGTACCAAATTCAATGGAAATTTACAGCCATCTCTGTTTCCACACCTGCAGGCATTAGTGCCAACATTATATTTCCCCTTCTCTCCCAATCTTGAATGCTTCGTGCTGGTAGCTATAGTGTGAAATAATCAGAATTTGTCCATTAGGTAAATAGCTCTGTAGTGTACTAGTGTGTATGTGTGTGCTGAGGACAAAGGCATTTTTCTTCTTTTTCTTCTTTTTCTTCTTCTTTCTACTTCTTTCTACTTTTTTTTTCTTTCCCAGTATTGTATATCTGTGCATAGGTTTCCCAGGGGACCAGGCAGACAGAGCAATTTGCAAAAAAAAAGCCTGAATTAGGGAAAAGGAAAAGGGAGTTTGCTGCAATTTATATGGAAGGAAGTCCTCTATTATGAATTTATTACATACAGCATCCCTGAAAGCATGATTATGACCACTGATATTTGGATCAGAGAGAGGTGATTTTCGCAATCTGTGTTTTTGTTTACGTCTGACATTAACTTGCATGACATAACAAATCCTGTGGCCCATGCAATAATGATGTGTCACCTCTGTAAATCAAACCTTACATAAGCTAGGAAACAGGAAGAAAAAAGAGACAGTAGCTAATTGAGAGCTAATTGTGCTTGACAAACTTCTCAGCCCGCATATGCTGATATTCCTAGTTAGGTGGCTGGGCTGGATCTTAGGAGATTTTACCTGTAATATCTAATACCCACTTCCTCACAGATGACTATGACTTGGTTTTTAAAGGATTTTTTTAGGCTGCTAAATTAATTTAGATGCTCCCAGAGCCAGTGTTTAGATTCTCAAAGGCCACTACTCAGTTACTACTGAAAGATTTCTGGCTTTTCAGATTTCTCCCATATAGCCTAAAGGCAATGACTACCAGGTACACTCCGACTTGCCCATGGTCATATAATTTTAGAGGAAGCAGTAGGGTCTGAGTGTTGGATGACTTGGATATTATGCCAAATGCCTTCTTTTTAGGGCCAGTAGTCAGACTTCATGGGATGCACCTGCTGGCTCTGCCTGGATATCTCCTATACCTAAAGGAAATTCAAGGTAGTCCTTCAAAATTTTTACTACTTTTATAATGTCTGTTTACTGCTTCTCTGGGTTTTTTTTCTGTTTTTTTCCTTTTTTTTCTTTTTTTTTTCTTTTTTTTTTTCTTTCCCCTCCAAGTGAATTTGAAAGCATATCTTCTGTACTGTGTCTAGTCAACAAACTGGAATATTCTGTATAAGGCCCACTAAATCCCTACTGTTAAAGCAGTTCCAGTTTTCATGACACTATAAAAGATTCCGTGGACTAAGAGTGTTGGAATAGAAGTTGGAGTTAAAGAATGGAGGGGATAAAGTTAGCTTAGGGAAATGTGGCTTTGTAAAGCTGTATTGGGAAACCCACCACTGAAAAGACTTTGCAGTTAAGCTCTGTTTCCACCCAAAGCCAGGAGTAGTGGCTTTGTTGTAGGCACCTAAATTCTGTTCCTGAGAATTCTCTCTGCCTCTAAAAACAAACTAATTGTATTTCTTGGTACAGTTATCAGGGTAAACACATGAAGGACTTCGAGATGAGCAGAAGTCCTTGTGCTGCCTATATTTGAGGCAAAAAAGCCCCAAGCAAAATAAAACAAAAGTCCAGTGACCCACCTAGAAAATGTAGACTTAGATCTGTGATTTGATCAGGCCAACACTGATGATTATATATGTGCCTCTGTATGGTGCTACATTGAAAAATGGGTCTGATTATGCTCCGTTTTCCTCCAAGTAAGCTCTGCTTTTTTTTTTTTTGGATGGAAAAAGAAAAGATTAATCTCAATGTTCCCTCAAGGTCAGCAAATGACTTTGGGCATATATATCTAATACCTCTTTTCCAAGCATGAGTCTTTTATTCACATTACCCTATTTCATTCTAAATGTTATGAGTCCAGTTTCCCTGAAGAAAACATTGTAAAAGGAACTATTTTCTCCCTGAACATGAAATCAAAACACAGCATAAAACCCTTATTTCTGTTCTTACAGACTAGTTGAGTCACTGTCCTATGCATTGTTCTATAAAACACTGGTGTGTTGGGTAGCATGACCTGGGTCTTTCCGGATGAGTATAACCAAAAGATGTAAATGTAAGCCCTAATAGGAATATATTACAAGGGAAAAAAAATAAATTAACTTACCAGATAATACAACATAATTTATTTCCTCTAGAGAGCATATTTTCAGTGCAGATTTTATTTTAATAAACTTGTCTCATACAATATTTCCCAGTACCACTTTCAATCCAACTTCAAATACATAACAGCTTTGGAATATAAATGATAGTTTACCTAATGCAACTTGAAGATTCAGCTCAGACTCAAGACTACTGATTAGTGTTCTCATTTGCAAAAGATGATGGGTCTGGATCTGACAAATTTTGAGACAAAATACTTATCTGCCTCTTGTGTCACAGACTGAGATTTATTTTTGTCTCTTCTTGTGTTCTCTTCCTGTGGCAACTGAATAAACTTACTCTAAACCTCATGGGGCCTGAATAAATCATCAGAACTAAGTTTTGTAACATAAGAAATTAAATAAATAAAATAAAGGAAGAAGATTGTTTCTGGCAATGAAGGATTTGCTGGGAGGTAATAAATAACAGTTGTATACCTCCAGGGTCCATTTGGTAAAGAAAGTTCTCTTTAACACAGAGATTATTCTCCCTCTGTTTTGAGACTGCCCTAAAGCCAACAGGGAGTAGCCTGTCTTCTACCATCATCTATCATTACACAAGGTCATAAAATATGACACAATCATAAAATATGGTTGAGGTAATTTAAATGGCAAGAAGATATCTTTCTCTTAGCAACACACCACATATACTCTTCTGTGAACACTTGCTGGCATCTGAGCCAAAAGAAACCAAGCTCAGGTGTGAGCCACCATGCATCTAGAAATCTCAGATTTTGCCACTGTAAGTAATTTAAGGGGCTTCCTGAAGAATAACTAAAACCTGCCCTTTTTCTTTGGCTGTAGTATATATTTATACATATATATATATTTCATATATACATTTAAGGCTGCATCTCCCACATTCTGGAGGAATAGCTTTTGGTTTTCTGCACCTTACAATTAGCATAAATCCCTACTGAGAGTTAAGTCCTTTTGTCTCTGTGGGGTGTCCCAGAATCACTAACTGTCCAAGCAGGCAGGATCCCTGACTGAAAAGAAAATTGAAACAAAATAATAAAATTAATATATCTTTGTTTTTTCTTGCTGGGTTGTAATTAAAATCATGCTATTGGAGAAGTAAAGAAAAAGAAGTGGGAAGGGAGGGAAAAGTAAAAGCTCTTTGTGGGTAAGTGTGTAAGTCAGAAGGTTAAAGAAAAAAACACACTGATAACATGATAGGCAAATCCATAAAACTGTTAACCTGCTTGAAAAGGTGAATTTGACCTCGATATATTCCATGAAACAAAATATGTTCTCTCAGTATTGTGATCCCTGGAGATTAACACAAAGGATTTGTTAATTTGTTACCCACTGAGGAACCTGTAGATGAATGTGCAGAGAATGCAGCTGGCTACACTGCTACTTTGTCATTCTACCTGCTCATAATGACCCCTGATTTAGTAATCGTGGAATCAGAGGAAAAATTTATCAATCTTTCAAATGTAATCAGAATAACAAAGCAAGATGCCTTAATTACCACCAGTGACTATTGCATGCTGCTATTTGAACTTGCAAACATTTCTATAAAATATTTTGAGATTTATTGGAAAAATGTGATGCAATTTTAGGATCTGGTCAGTAGAAGCTTGTGACAATACATCTAGGAAGATTCAAAGTAGCATTTTTAATTATATGTGCTATTTAAACCTGTTTTGTACAAGTTTATTATGCATTGTAGTTTTTGGTGGTACCATTCCTCCACCTATGATAAAATCAGAGAAAAGAAGTACAAGATCTCCTGGAGGCAGCAGTGTTCCTATGAGATTCACTGCTATAACTGATATTAATGTGTTTACAGATCAGTTACAATGAGCTTGGCTGGCTTCAGCAGTAGAAAAGACACCTTAGATCTTGTTTGTGTTCTTCCACAAGGACATCCTGATCACAGAACAGTTTTGCTGGAAGGGATCTTTAAATGTCATCTAGCTCCAACCCCCTGAGATGAGCAGGGACATCTTCAACTAAACCAGGTTGCTCAGAGCCCCTGATGGAGGAAGGTTTCCCTGCATTTGGTAGAAATTGTTGTTTCCATCAGAGGAATGTAATAAGTTGGATGTAGAAAATCTGTTCAATGTCATCCCCATCACTTGCAATGATGTCAGAAAAAGGGTACAGCAGGGAATGGGTGACATGATCCATACTGTGGAAAAAATACTTCCTCAGTGCAGGAATTGCAATCAGTTTTGCTCAGGCAAGTAAATATTAGGAAGATGCAGAGCATGTTTTTTTATAAAAAAAAAAAATCAATCTTGTGTATCAGAATAACTTCTACTATCTAGCACAGGGCTGAAGGAGGGTTCCAGCACTGCTGAGACCTTTGCAAAGGAGTGGGCACTATTCCTCAATACTTCTTCACCCCTCAGATCAGAGTTGCCTCACGAGTCCCTTTAAGATCTCATCTCCACTATGACAGAGCTTATGGGGAACATGGGCTGAAACAGCATCCCACTGTCTTTATTTGAGATATTAGTTTTATCAAGCTCTCATTTCCCTTTTTTATAACTTTAAAATCTCAGCTGATTTCATTTTTGAATTTGGTTTTAAAAATGGAAGTAGAAATACAGCTGAAAAACCCCAACCAAATAATCAAGCAAACTGAAAAATCCAGCAATAAATCTCAAGTCTCTTACTCTGTCACTCTTGGTAATTGCCACTCTATGTAATACCTTCCTCTTCTCCTAAAGGTTATTAAGAAGGATGCTGAAGCCAGACACACTTACAGTCTGGTATTTTAATAGAGATTACACTGTGAGATTTTCATCTAGGCTCTCACACGAGGGACTCCCTCTGCTCACTGGTCCATAATGACTGACCTACATATCTCTGCTGACCAGGGTTTTGCTGGATGACTGCATTACCCAGCAGAATTTTACTCCCCTCACTATATTCATTTGTCACAGCAATTAAATCCATGTGTTGATTTATTGAGTGCAGACCTGGTGTGAAATGTAGGAATGCACAGGACTCATTCTTTTCTTTCTATCATTAACTCTGCCTGAATGGCATTTGGCTGTCTTCTTGTTTTCAACTTGCCTAGATTTACTTTTGCCTTTTAGTAACAAATAATGACCATATCCCTTAATTTTGTAATATCTCTTCCCCCCCCCTCCTCTTTCTTTCTAATTTATATTTATTAACATTAGATTCATTTATATAATGCCTTGCCTTTACTGTCCCACATGGAATTTACTCCAGCCCTCAACTGACATTTTGTTATGAAGATTTGAGAAAGATCCTGTAACCCTGGCTGGGGATTCAAGTTGCAAGTGAGTATGCAGAACCCCAAAAATTAATAAAATCCAATATCCCTTTAATTAGCTGATCAATAAATGCATAATCAGTGTGTCTTTTGAAAATTAGGGATTGTAAATGGTTTCCCCACAGAGGCCAAGGGGAATCCCTAGATTTTTTTTTTTTTTTTTTTAATCCCTAGATAAAAATGGCTAATTGACAAATGAACAATGAAAGAGGAAAATGAGGGCTAAGATTCCTCTGATATTTTGGGTGCAAATAAGGTAACCTGTGTATATAGTGGGAAAACAGAGATGGAAAGAATCTGGAGAGTGAACATGTACAGCAACTTTTAACAAAATATTCACCCATGGTTGCAGCACTTATGGCAAGGCACAGGAATGGCCTCACACCTCAAACCAGTCAGTATGTAACTCACAGAATCATAGAGAGATCAGAGAGTGGCTTCAGACAGAAGGCACCTTCAAAGATCATTTTATTCCAAACACCTGCCATGGGCAGGGACAGCTTCCACTCTCCCAGATTATTTCAAGCCCCATCCAACCTGGCCTTGGACACTTCCAGAGATGGGGCAGCCACAAATTCTCTGGGGCAGCCTGTTTCAGTGTCTCAGCACCCTCCAGAGTCTTCTCTTTTCCAGGTTGGACAGATCCAACTCTCTCAGCCTGCCTTCATGGGAGAGGTTTTTCAGCACTCTGATCAATTTAGTGGCCTTTCTCTGGACTTGTTCCAACAGGTCCATGGCTTTTATAATCCTCAAGGAAATTCAAAGCTTTTTTCCTTGGCAGTCAGAGCTGAAAAAGGACTTAGAGTCCTAGTTCACTGATTGTCTTCACAACTTTTTTTCAGCCTCCTCTCCAGCCCTCCCAGTGCCCAAGCTGTGTGTACAATGGAGTATTTGACATTACTGTGAATCAGGAGGCAGAAATTTTGCTTCAGATGGGGCTGAACAGTCCAGTCCTGAGGTCATATACACTGGTTCTTTGGGAGAAACAAAGAGTTCTCCTCTTTTAATGCATGCCTACTAAATCATGCAGAGACTACAGCAAACCCTTGACCATTTCTCTTTATAGTACAGCCCTGGAGTAGGCAAGAGCAGTCCTGCTCTCTATTCTTCTTTGCAGAATAAAATCTACATGGTTGCAATGTTCTCTAGGAATTTGCACACCAATGGCTCAGTTCTGTCATGAAACCAAGAAGTCCTAATCCATGTTTCCCCTGCAGAAGAAAACCTTTAAAGAAGTGTGAGACAGAAGAGTATAATATTCTGAAAAGGGCAAGTTATCCCTGTCATTCTGTGCATACCCAGATGTCAAAAGAGGGGTCATCAAGCCTCTGTCACAACAAGGTGATTTTATAACTCTCAGTGAATATTTGTACTATTTTAGTGTTGCATTAAATGCAGAGAAACCTTGGAAGAGGATTGTGGTTTATTATGTATCTTTTGAAGCCTTTGCTGTCATATAATTTTCTAGATATAGGAACTCTGTGGTTCCCTTCAGAAATGGACTTAGGGCAATGAGAGGAATGCACAAAGATGTTTTAGAGTAGCCTTGGGAAAAATGTCCCAATACTGGCAAAAGGAAGGATCTAGAGCAACTTTCCAGTCTACTTCATCATGATGATGTCCACTGGACCCCACAATGTTGGGGCCCTTTGGGGAAACTGACCTGTCCCCCTCTGTAATGTGGTCCCAGACAGGTGTCAGTGGCATATGCACACTGGAACAACATGAAGGTGAATCAAGAGAATTGATTTTATGAAGGAATGTACTTCACATATGTTGACAACACAGAATAGAAACAAATAATACATTTTCTTGATTATTTGGCACACTGCACACAGTGTGTGTGTGATGGTGTTCACAGGGGTCCTTGGATGAGGGAAGAGACGAGGATCTGACTCCATGTTTCAGAAGGCTTGATTTATTATTTTATGATATACATATTACATTAAAACTATACTAAAAGAATAAAAGAAAAGGTTTCATCAGAAGGCTAGCTAAGAATAGAACAGCAAAGAATGATAACAAAGGCTTGTAGCTCTGCTCTGTCTGAGCCAGCTGGGCTGTGATTGGCCATTAATTACAAACATCCAACATGGGCCAGTCAAAGATCCACCTGTTGCATTCCACAGCAGCAGATAATCAATGTTTACATTTTATTCCTGAGGCCTTTCAGCTTCTCAGAAGGAAAAATCCTAAGGAAAGGATTTTTTCATAAAAGATTTCTGCAACAGTGTGTGGGGTTGACACAACAGCACAGAATTAAGAAAGCTCATAATATATAGGAAACCTCTCATTTGCTTCAAGTACTGAAGATGTAAGTGTTTATAAATGGAAAGTTCACATTCTTCCTTTCCAAAAAAGAATTTTCAATAGTTATATCAATCCCCTTTTGAAATTCTTCCCCTTGGGATGACCTTACACCTTGACACAATCTAAAAAAAAAAGAAAAGAAAGCAATAAAGTTTGTAATTGAATCAAATATATATTTATAAGTAACTGTCTCAAATCACCCTCTGTACAAGAAGAGATTCCCCAGTGTCATTTCTCTCCACAGAGAGAGTCAGACATGCAGGATGAAAAGGACAGCAAGGAGGGGTTTCCTTGGCAACATGTGCTTGAAAGGTTTCAGAACTTCTTCCTTCCTCCTAAGACTCATTTCTGTATCATTTTTGGTTTTTTTAATGTTCGGTTTTTTTCACTCCTACACAGCTTTGTATAAAAAGGAGGCAGGATTGTGAGTCAGGCCACTGAACCTATTTCTTCTGTGCTGCCAGAAGCAGTTGCACACATCTGACATGGGATTTGGACTCCATTAGGGCTTTGAAATGGCTCCTGATTGTGATGGACTTTGCCAGCTCTTGAGTGGAAAGCAAACTCTCCTTGATATTTTCAGTATCAGCATTCATTGTTAGTCCTGCTTGGATTCACTCACCCACAGGATTTTAATTTTTTTCCCCATGTTTTCCTTTTCTTTCCTTTAAGGCTAAGCCAAGAAATGAGGTAGGAACATTAGATCAAATAAGCAGCTTAGCATGATTCAAAGATTTTAGATGATCCAGGTTAATTTCACCTGATTTCAGATGCCTAAATGAAAAATGCCACCAGAGTGGAATGACTGTACATTCCCATTGATCTGGCAAACACCCAGAGTAATTCCAGGTTGTTTGGTTGTTGGGTTGTTTTGTCTTCTGCAGGCACAATCCAAGATAGGATCATAAAATCATAGAATCGTTAAGATTGGAAATGATCCTCAAAATCACCAAGTCAAGGCTTTTCTGTTTAGCCAGGGATGATAGAAAGACTATGCCTCTGTGTTATGTATCTCACTGTGCATCTGAAGGCCTTGGAGACTCTCTATTACCATGAAAACACCTCAAAGAACAGAAGGGTGCAAACTTACATCAGCTTCCTGCAATAACAACTCTGTTTTTCTTTCTAATCATTCCTCCAGATTTCCAAATCCAATAAATATTATCTGATAGTTTCAGGCTTCAGTTCTTTTCAGGTCTATGAAACTACTCCAGACTTAGACCAGGGAACTGAAATGAGATAATTAAACCTACAGACAATGCTGAGTGAAGTGCAGAGCCAGGAGCTGGGCTTGATGACCCTGGTGAGTCCCTCCCAACTCAGCATATTCTGTGATTCTGTGATATGAGATTTTGGTCCCATTGAAGTCCTTGGAAACTGCCATCCTGTTGAGTAGAATTGTCATTCATAAATGTAATAGAATTCTCTTGAATGGGGAATAAACTGAAAATATGTTTTCTAGTTGATCTGATATGGGTGAGGAAGGCCACAGTAATATTCTTTTACCCTTGGTGTTCCATTTATTTAAGTGTATTCTTAATGCTGCATCAGTTTTCAGTCCAGGCTGGTTTATGAAGTTTCATAGGAGAGTTTCTTGTCTGGGAATGTCAAAGAAACCTTGGGAAGGCAATTGAGGACTGATGACTCTTTCCTGTATGTAGGCCACAGGATGTGCATGGTAGGAATTGTTAAATTGTGTGGCCTAGGCTTCTGTCCCCTATGAACTATTTTAACAAACTTAATAGAAATTCTATTTTGTGAAAGAACATTGTGTGTGGATGTAATCCAACAGTTACAGTCAATGGCCTAGTAATAACCTGCAGTGCTTTTATACTGGGTACAGCCTCTTTCTTTGGAGTCCTATGACAGCTTGTTGTCATTAGACAGAATAAAAAAGGACATCAAAAACAGCAAAGTTTGGGATAACAGATATTAATTTATTTAAAAAAATATTTATCACATATAAAGGGCCAAACAAAGGCAGCTTGGAGCAAGGATGAATTAATTTCAATATTGGAGTCAAGGAGGGTAACTCTGTGACCTTTAGTAGGCAGGCAGTCAGGATATCAGAGAGTCATAGAAGAGCCTGTGAAACAGAGATGGGAAATACAGACTTTCAATGAGAAGCAGATTGGGACAGAGGGCAAGAGGTCTTATTTGTCTTATTTACCCTCTCTGAGCTTTGATCTCTTTGAATTTAATATCTGGGGTATCATACAAAGCAATATGAAGCTTACACTCTCCTTTTGCTTATTTGAAAGCAGATTACTTGGTCTTGGAAAGTAATTAGGGTATTTTGGTGACTGCATATTTTTTGTAAAGCTATTCCACAAATTCAGTTGTTTTCATAGTAATTAATTTGAACAAACTCCAAAAACATGTTTTAATACATCTGCAATTCCCACTTGAATAAAGCAAATTACATTTTTACATCAGAGGACAGATCAGCGACTCTTTCTTCTGGATGCACTAGAATCGTGAAAATAAAAACCCACTGGGAACCTTGCAAGGCCTCAACTTCTGATTTGCTTAACCATAATTGCATATTTATAAATTAGAACAGACTTTTCTAATTAACTTTGTATCATGTGAATAGCATTGGTTAGTAACAACCTGCCGTATTAGTGAAATCCTTGCCAAGAACATGGAAGTCTGGAGTCACATTCAGTTTGAAGAGAAATGAAAGGCAGCCAGAGCAGTGACTTGCCTTTTGTTTCACTTGTGAGAAGTAATTACCAACTCCAAAATACAAGGATAAAAGCCTTTCTATAAACTACACCTTCTGCACATTAAAGCCTCCAGAATGTTTTTAATTCTGTCAGGCACAAAGGAGATGACAAAATAAAAATGCAATTTCCAGTCAAAGTAACTGAAGCAATATTACTTGGCAGAAAAAGGTGGTTATGATGGATTTCCTTTGTGCCTAAGCAGTCAGCATATGGAACAGTGCACAGCTCCATGCTAAGATGTGCAGAACTATCTTTGGTGACTCTAGGTCCTCAGGTCTTTCTGCAAACAAACTGCTTTGATTTTGTAGGCAGGACATCATTTGAGTATGAGCTGGCAGCAATGACACAGAATTTATGGGAAATCCATAAACCACAGCAGCTGTAAACCAGGCAGGATGTCTCCAAGGGCATTAAATGCCTGTGTTTAGGTAACTGAATCCTTCCCTTGATCTCTACAAGTCCATTGTACATGGTCTTTATTCTTGCTGAGATCAAGCAGCTTATAAATCCCTTCTGTTTTTATAGGAAAATCTTGCTATGGCATCCAGTTGTCAGAGCTGGAAATTGTTTTTAGTGTAATTAATGTATTAACCTTCTAAGAACAAATACTACCAGTCTTATTAGGCCAGGCCTATTACTATACAATTACTGACTGATTTAGACAAACTAGTAATTTGCCCCTTTTCTTGTTATGTTTTTACCCTTAGCCTTGTAGTGCGTCCCTGACTGCCAAGGTCAGTGTTACCTGCATTTCCCAAGGAGGAAGGGATTGTGATGAGTTACCAATATCCCAGTTTCTCCACCCATCTTCACATGATGCTTATAGTGAAGAAGTCCTTACTCCATAGTCTGGGGAGCTTCCTGGGTATACTTTGATGCTTTCTTAACACAGTCTGATTTTTTTCATTGGTTTTAAGAAAAAGAAATGCTTCACCATCACCTTCTCCCACTTCAATTGACACAAACACATGACATGTTTTTTTCCAATGACTACTCAAGTTTGCTAGACCTTTCCACACAGGACATTCAGAGATGAACTAAAATTATTTAGGCTAAAACAATTTGGGCAATACTCATCTGACAGCTGGGGAGCTGTTATTACACCTAAAACAGGTTAAAATCAGCTCAGACTGAGACTAGGCTGGATAAATGCTTGTTCCAGCCTTTGTGAGTTCTTCAGTGTTTTACAAAATGTCATCGCCTCAGTGCCATAGCTGGAGCTGTCAGACACTGCCCCAACCTGTGTGTACTCTGAAAACCTTTCCAAGCCAAGGGTTTAGCTATGGGTTCCTCTTCTGGAACTGCTTATCTGGGGTCTTTTCAAAGACCTCTAAGAATAATGAAATAGTTTAAGTGGATATTTTGGTGTGGAAGATATTTCAGTGAAAAGGTAGCTAGGGACCGTCCTCTCAGTTTTTCCACGAACCTGCAGGTTTCTCTTCAGTTGTGACCTCTCTTTGTATTTTGCATTTTTACCTTGTATAAACAGTAAAATTAAAGTGAGGACTGTCCTGCACTCCCAGGGCAATGCTACAGTATGCTACCAGGACATTAAAAAGGTCAACAAAATCATTGGCCTAAGTACTTCAGCCAACATTTTTTCTGTGAAAAGTGAAAATTAACTCAAAAAGTGAAAAGTGAAAATTAACTCAAGAGTTGAAAAAGAAATTCTAAAATTTTTTCTCTCTCAGAGAAAAAGCGAACTCTTCTAGAGCAAAGTATTTTTGCGCACTTTTATGGCTGATGGCCCATCTTCACTGTGGGATTACCAATTATTTTTAAAACTTATCTTTAATGGTAGCACAAATCTGTGTGGACATGAAACACAGACAAACAAAACTCAGTTTTATTCCTGGAGAAACGATGAGAGCAAATGAATTCCCCATGACCAACATTAGTCACATCAGTTGAGGTTCTGTTGGCAGGCATCCAAATACTGCAGTGATGATGGTGGATTAATGACTTATAAAGAGCACAATCACACAAATTATTGGAACTAATACCCCTCTTGTCCATCTCATTTGCTTGAAGAGTAGCAGATCACTGCAAAGGGTGTTTGCAATGCAGATCCCAAATGCAAAGAGGAGTTTAAAGCTGTTGTTGCAAATTACTAAGAAATCTAGGATTTAAAAAAGCAACTACTGTCTATTTTAATTTTTCTTTTGGCAAAGAAAATCCATGGGCTTCTGGATCTATAAAATCTGATTCACAGTCAATGTAAATCAGTGTCATTGAAGTGCACTGGCTGGCCCTCAGGAAACACAGGTATTTGGTGAAAACTGAGAAAAACTAAAAAATTCAGTGGAGTTTGGATGCTATAAATGCCAGCTGAGAATATGGCCAATATTGTTCCATTCTTGTCCTATTGCTAAGGAGAAACATGAGAAACAATATCTGCCATTTCTGTGGCCATGTGCAAAGTGACAGTGGCAAAAGCTTATCCTGCACTTGAATTTTTTTCTGTACCATTATAGCAATTTCTGCATTCAAGACTGGAATTCTCAGTTTTAATGTGTTTGCTTACATGAAATTCATGTTGTAATTAAATTTTATCCTGCTTAATTGTGCCTTCATTTGTATAAATTAGAAAAAGAGTTATAATAAAAAAAACACCTTTCATTTTCATTTCCCTCTCAATATTGCATCTGAATTAATAGTTAAATAAGAGAAAAGTTGGGGTTTTTTTAAGAATCATTGTTAATTAGCTTTCCCCAGCCTAGGAAGGGTATGTTGCCACAGAGCATGTATCACTTGCTCCACAAAGACAAAATGCTTCAATAAAATGCTTTTCTGCCTAGGGGATGAGAAATGAGCACTGGCTTAGCAAAGCAGAATTCAAAGATTTTGCTTCATCCTGCTCATTACAGGTAATTGGAGCCAGCTCTGAGAAGGTTTTAAGCTTTTAAGGTCAGACTTGGGTAGAATTAAGGCACCTGAATCGAAAAGGACGTAGAACATTCCTTCACTTGGACTTAAGACACTTAAATTGATGGAATTGAGTTTGTACTAAACCATATCAGCTTTCAGACACCAGGCAGTCTCATGTTCTGGTGGGCACTCTCAGGCCCTCAGGAGTGCAGTAATACAATACAGAGATAAATTTGTGGACAACAGGCTGGTTCCCACACTGTCTTCCCAGAAGTGGGTGTGCCCATGGTCACTGCTCTCCTCAAAGGATGCAAAACTCATGTCCAACTGTTTGCTAGGGGTGGTGTAACAGGGAAATAATGGTTGCTCTGCATTTCCTCCTTTGAAATTTTGCCTGTGGGAATTCATAGAATCATAGAATGGCTTGGGTGGGAAGGGACCTTAAAGACCGCCAAGATGCAACCTTGTATTATCTTAATATCTATCTCAATACCTTGTACTCTCTTAATACCTTGAAGATATTAAGAAGAAATTCTTAACTGTGAGGGTGGTGAGGCACTGGCACAGGCTGGCACAGGAGAAGTTGTGAATGCTCCACCTCTGGAAGCATTTAGTGCTCAGGGTAGATGGAGCTTTGAGCAGCCTGGTCTGCTGGAAGGTGCCACTGCCCTCATCAGGGGGATTGGAACTGGATGATCTTGAAGGTCCCTTCCAACCCAAATCATGCTATGAGTCTATGATTCTCTGATTCTCTGAAGGGGCATATAGGTAGAAATTTTCTTGATGGATAAAAAACAAAATAATCTCAAATACTGAGAAAGATATGAATATTCAATCAGCATTCACTGAGCCCTAAGTGATATCTCTTTTAATTATTTATTTGTGACAATTCTGGATATTCTGGGTATCCTCATAAATCACCAGCAGCTCATTAAACCAACCTGCATGTCATCTGAGCACCAGCTGCCAATGAGAGAGACATTTTGAGGTCTTCAGCAGACTCTTGCTTCCTTGCAGTGGGGTCTAAAATGAAGGAAGTCTGTGTTGATATTAGCCATGACAGAATGTAAAGATGAAGCTGGCTATAGAGAACAAGCAGGACAGAAGGGCCTCACAGCAGTAAAGCATCACTGGATCATGGTCTCTGTAACAAACCTCAAGCAGATGGTTCCCTGTGCTGTGGGGATTGTCCTAGGAATAAGACATTGCCAGGACAGAGTTTTTGATCCTAACAAAGGAGCACACACTGCAGGCATTGTTGTGTGTAGGCTCTGCTTTCTGTAAGGTTTTCTTGCCTTCCTCATTACACGGGAAATTTATGGGGACACTTGAGAGCAAACCAGCACCATGCACAGATGTAGCTACTTCAGATGCAGAGCAGACAGGGACTGCATCCTTGAATGTTTCCTTTGTATGAACCCTGACCTGGTTTGTCTGCAACAAGAAAGGGCTCATTCAGCATTGCACAGAGCTGGCATTTCCCTAGGCTGACACACACAGCAAAGTCTGTGTGCCAGGGCTGCCTCCCAGAAAGAAGGCCTAATGGTGGACCCTTACTTAAATCCATAACCTTCTGTCACATTCTTTTTCCATGTGGAAAGATGATCATACACAAAACAAGTTGGGAAAGGATCTGAAGTTGTTCTACATCTTGTACAATGTGTGGGCATAGTGCAGGAATACACAAGACAGCCCATGTGGGGGAAATTCCAGGGAGCATGTCTGTTCCCAGGGACACCCTTTGGAAATATTTACTTCAGCAGGAAGACCTGGCTGGAAAACCAAGATGGAGCCCTCTGTTCAGTGAAAGAAAGCAGAAAAAGTTGTTATTCACTCAGTGGTCACTCACAGGTTAAAGAATGAAGCAGAAGAAGAAGATTAATTAGTTTTGAATCTCAAATAAAATATGTTTTCTTGGGTCTAGGGTGTGGAATGCTGGCAAAGGCACTTTGAATTGTCCAGCTACAGTTGAAGGTGACTCAAGTTAACAACTATTCATACTTATCTTTAAAAATCAGGGCCTACATGAAAAATGGGAATAACCCATCTTCCCACCTGTTTATATGTTTCATATCAAAGTATCACAGTAAGGAGAACAAAAAGTTGAATCCACTCCTTCTTAACATACACTTTCCAAGAAAATCTTGGAAGGGGAAATGCAAGGGTTGGGAAGGGAATGAAATGCAGCCCTTTATAAACCCTGAAATTCTCTTAAAGAATGCTCCCTAATTCTCTAAATCTGAGATGCAGAAAGCAGAGGTTCCATCTCCATCCAGCACCCTATGATTGTGTTTTTCTGGCCTGGTTAGTTTGGGGTGTTCTGCTGCAGAGGTGCCTTTGAGAGAGCAGTAACAGTATTGCAGCCAAGAGGCAATGCAGCTATGACAGAACTCCATGACCCGTTTGCTTTTTGGGATAATGCATTTGCTTTTTGGGATAAGCTCATCCTAGCTTTGGAAGTCTTATTTCATTTCTCTTGAATATCTTTTTTTTTTTTTGTTTAACACATGCTATTTGTGAATCACTGATGCAAATCACTCTTTTGCTGTTGCAGTTCCTATTATCAAGCAATATATTGTACCAATAGATTGACTTATACATTTAATAATCTATTATGAATATTCATACTATGATTGGACTCTAATACCTCAGTCAAGAGAATAATTTTGTGACAGCTACAATTTTGTCATATAATTTTTAAAAAGACTAGCAAAATAAAAACTTTGGAGCAAAAAATGTAAGTAAATTTGCTGTAATTTTTTTTCTTCATTTTTAACATGCAAAAATCCTGTCACCAAAGCAAGAGGTACAATCAAACACGATCCAGGATCAAGCAGACTTGAGAATGGCACCTTCAGCTGCTGGTCAGATTTATCTTTGATCCACCAGCTGATGCATTTCTAATCAAAATTTTCAGAATCCTTTTAAACCTTTATCACTATTCATGAAGGAGAAATCATTGTACGTGCAAAATTAGAATTACCTACTTGATAAGCCTGTGATAAAAGTGTAGTTGACTACAGCAGAGCAGCAGCTCTTGCACCTGAGAGAGAAGTCAGACTCAAAAAAGAAATGCCTATTTCTTTCCCCTGGTTTGGAAGGTCAAGAAGAGGCAGAATTTGGGTGTGATACACTTTTCTCTAGCAATGGGTGTATGTCTTCTTGTTTTGCTGAAATACAGACTGGCAAAGAAAATGAATAATTTCTGAACCAATAGTTTGCTGATATTCATGGTAGAAATTTATTTAGTATTTAGGATCATGTGAAAAATATTTTTCATTAGTCTTTACGGACAAAATAACAGAATTTGACATGAGTTTGGAACATTTAACAAGTACATTGAAATAAATTGCAAGGGTTTACTTTCTTCCAAATTTTTGGGGTTTTTTTGGTTTATTTGAGGAATTATAACTATTACACATATAGACTAATCACTGATAAGTCTACCTGCATAGTGTTTAAAATCAAACAAAATGCTACATCTGGCCAGAAAAAATATGTTCAAGCACTGCTGGCCAGCACGCCCAGGTCCTTTTCCAGCAGGAGCTTTCCAGCCACTCTGCTCCCAAGCTGCAGCATTGAATGGGGGTTTTGTAAGCTTAGTGCAGGAACTGGCACTTACTTCAAAATATAAGCAATCAGATATAGCCTTTTAAATTCATATATTTCAACATTTGGTGACTGAGATTGTAAAGACATAAAATACACTACATAATTTTAATCAGACTTTTATTTAGGGCTCCCAGGAAGTGGGAACAGGTTCTGCCCCTTTGACCTGATTTTCACCTTTTCCATATCAGTCAAAAACTGAAGAGTTTCCTCTGTGGACTTCATCTGAGTTTTAAGAACTTCATTAACTCCTGGAATATTTTTATCTGCCATAACCAATTATCTTAGATGCATAACGTTATCAAAAGCTTTTTGAAACTCAAAGGGTTTTTTTTAAACCCTGTGGTTGCACACCTCACCATAGCAGGAATTACTTCAGAAATGTGTTATCTGTTTCTTTTGCTCTGCACATTCCCTCCTGATACATGTGGAAATATGATGGCTATCATCAATAGCTTTTTGTCTCTCTATTATAAAAGTAACAAAGCACTCTGGTGTTAAAAAATATATAAATTTCTTACCCTGGTCTCCACCTCCCCAAAAGCTTCTATATTGGTCTGAAATATTTGGTTTTTTTTTTTTCATCTTTTTTCCATTAAAATGTTTTGGGACAGCCACCTGTGGTTATTTAGCCAAATTTAAGTCAAATCCTATGGTGTAACTCAGTGATGAATGAGGAGGAAGTGAAAAGAGCAAAATGCTTCACTGAATATAAAAAAATAAAAGCAGAAATAATAAATTTTAGAGAAATAATTTAAGTAGTTAGATTTGAGTGTATTTTTAAAATATCCTGTCTAACAATATAGTGGTCATATTTAAGTCTCAGCAACAGTTTTCTTTCTAGCCTGGAGTGTTAATTTAACAGATAACTGTTTATTTTCTGCTTTCAATTACTGACACCATAAATCTCTGCCCTCTCATCTATCTAGCTATCATTGCACCTTACTGTTTCTCTTTTCTGCTGTTACTTTTTTATAAATTCAAAGTGACCTTGACTGTCCTTTTAAAATTTTATTAGAATGCTTTAAATTTTTAGTGTTCCTCAAACTGTTTCTTTCTTTCTTTCTTTTGGGTATTTGATTTGTTAGCATCTTGAAGTAAATGTGAATGAACTACTGGATCATTTTAACTATTTTAACTGAGATATTGTATTGACACAGTATTTATAGTACACTGCTGACCTTTAAAAGGGCCATGGAAGCACCAGCTTCTTTCCGGGCCTCTTTTATTTATTTTATTTTATTTTATTTTATTTTATTTTTTTAATATAGATGAAAGGTTTGGAGTGCACTTCAGTTTTATTATCTTTCTTTGAAAGGTATTGTCTCATAACAGAAATAGATTTGAGCTGATTAAACCATGGCTCCTAGCCATACTGGAAGCTTTTCACCACATTGTTTGTATATCTTTCCTGTAAAATGATGATTTACATACTTTTAGGACAAGGAAGAATTTATCCTTCAAGTATTGAAGGGATAACAGTGGTAGTGTCCTGTATTTTTTCAACAGTAGAGTGTAATTTTATAGACTCATAGACTTTAGCCCTCATAGCATGAGAAAGATGTTATTGATATGTGTGGAATGAAGAATTTTGTGAGGAATTTCTACCAAATATCTGGTTTCCAAGGACCCTGAGCCATACAGCAATCCTGTGTTCAGCTAGTTATTAACAGTCTTATTCTGCTATTCAAAACACAGGCTGTGAATAGCCACACAAAATGAATAGGGATAAAAAGCAGCTGGTCTCCCCATAACTCTGAAACCTAAGGACTGGCAGGTGGATCAAAATGCTCTTGGTAGAGTCTGAATTGTTCCCAGGTTCCTTTCACACCAGAGAGAGGAGGTCTATTAGCAGAAGTTACAGGGCTGCAATGTTTAACATGTCCTTTTTTTTTTCAACCTTTGTCCTAGAAAACTCCCTCAAAAATGGAAATTTTTTGACTATACTAATAAGTCAGAAGCCTTGGTCAAAGAGCATATTAAAACTGCTTTTCTCTTTAGCAAAGTGATTCTTTAAACCACTGATTTCATATCTGGATGTCTCAGTTCCAAGATGTTCCTGGGTTCGAATATACAAATATTGCTGATGGTAATAAGAGGAGACTGAGGAGAAAACTCTACAATCCACATCTTCCTCACGAGGGGAAGCAGAGATGCAGAACTGATCTCTTTTCTCTGTCACCAGTGACAGGACCTGATGGAATGGCTGGAGCTGTGTCAGGGGAGGCTGAGGTTGGGTAATGGGAAAGTGTTCTTCCCCCAGAGGGTGGTTGGGCACTGGAACAGCTCCCCAGGTAAATGTTTACAGCACCAAGCCTGACAGAGCTCCAGGGATGTTTGGACAATGCTCTCAGGCACACAGTGGGATTCCTGGGATGCTCTGCACAAGGACAGGAGCTGGACTCACTGATCCTTCTGGGTGCCTTCCAACTCAGAATATTCTGTGATTCTGTGATTAGTGGGAAAGGACTTTCCACCCCTACTAATGCAGAATGATCTCTACTTTTATTTAGAAAAGCATCCCTAGAGTTAATTTATGCCTGGAAACCACAGGTCTCACAGAGCATGGACTAAAATCCCAGAAACAAATGAGTGAGAATTTTATTAACAAAATTTTTGGAGGCATTACTTCATCTACCTACACTCTCACCATGCTATGGGTTGCATGGAAGTCTTAGTTCTAACTCCCTCATTACCCCTCCAATTTAAATGCTTTGAAAGATTCAGTTCATCAACCCAAAATGCAATCAGCTCAGCCAGCTAAGTGAACACAACAGAGAAATCTATATCATTTGCCATGCAAGGAAGAAACACTAAGATTGATTCATTAGAGTCTGCCTTTCTTATGCTAACCTGCTCAATCAGAAAGCACATCCCGTTGAAAATTTAAAGGACTTCCTGATAACTTAATAACAATATGGGAGCAGAACCTCTCTGTCAGCAGGTTTAACTCTGTAGTTTTCCATTAGCTTCGAATTCCCTGGTATAAATCACTCCTCTAAATTCCTCAGATGTTAGAAGCAGAGGGTCTTGAGTCATGAAATCACTTATATCTGGTCATGTCTTCCCTCAAGGGGCAAAAAAAAAAAGGCAAAAGCAAACAAACAAACTAAATTAATTCTGCTGCAGTATATTTAGCACGAACGAGCAACAAATTCAGTCTGGAGGTACCACAGATCATAATTTATCACTATCAGGATAATTTATTTCCAGATTTTCTACACTGCAGATCAGAATAAAGAGAGAAATCTCAAATGTACAAAGGACTTTTTGTGTACGTGCTACCTTTAGTAAAAGTCTCAGCATTAATTTACAAACCCCCACTTCTGTTTGGAGATAGGAATTTACCTATCCTACTTGTCTATCCTCAAAGGTTTCTGCTCAGTTAATGAAGTGTGAATGGGTTTCAGAGAGTAGCACAGGGATTTTTGTATTCAAGTTCTCCATGAATAAAACACTCTGGCCCAGATAAATGGACACTCTAATTTAAAGATGCAGTTACCCGTGTTGGATCATCAGGCCCACATCCTTCCACCTCAGAAAAAAAATATTACCACGAGTTGTGAACTGTCCTTTTAATGCATGAACTGGTGGCTGAGAGTGTTACTGATTCACCAAAGAGCCTCTTCCCTAGTGCATCACTCCAGGGGCTGTCTGAATCTAAGTGAAAGTAATAGTGCAGTTACTGTGAATAACACACACTTGCAGCAGTGTATGCCAGCCCTCTTATACCTCACTGACTGCTCCTGGACTGTGCAAACAATAGTCTCTCTAACCCTATTAGCCAGGCTTCAGATGCCTTACACATGGCCTTTATCTCTATTAACAATTTAATACTGACAGTATTAAATTGTTAATATAGTAGTTGAATATTTTATTTTCTTTAGACTTCCCATATTGCATATTCAATTTTTCTATTTTTATATATATAGCAATTTTGGGTTAGTTTTTTTTTTTTTTGTTTGTTTGGTTTTTTTTTGGTGGGTGTGTGTGTGTTTCAAGGTTTTTTTTGGGTTTTGTTTTTTTTTTTGGGGGGGGGTTAGATTTTGTTTGGGGTTTAATTACTATAATGTAATTGGTGATCTTGAAATGATATTTCCTTCTGAGTCGCCCTCCTACAGGCATTCCCCATTTAGCACAGTCAGTTAAAATTTAGCTCAGAATAGAGGTGCCTCAATGCAGGATTATGTACACAGGAGTCTATATATAAGCAAGATGTGTAAATTCCCATTACAGATCTAGTTTGCTGATTAACCAGGATGGACTTGGTTTTTTTCCCCTTTTTTTCCCTTCCTGAACACAGATATTTAGTACCATTTTCGAGGTTTAAATCTTTTATATACAGATCTGCTATGAGATTTGCAACCAGGAGTGGTACCCTATCCTTACAATCCAGGGCAGAGTGAATTTCCATGTAGTGTTCAGACACCTGCAGGTAGATATCTCTATGTAAGAATCTTTAACTGGAGCTGGACTCCATCCTAGCTCTACAGTAAAAACAACAATGGAAAGCTGCATCTTTACCTAAGGTGGGGCCAGGTTCTGTGTTGTCCTGGAAAGACAAGTTTTCTTACCTATTCCCCAAGTGCTTTACATCCACACACAGATTTTCCCAAGTCAGGAAGGATTTTTATATGGCTGTTATGAGAAGCAGTTGAGTTGAAGAGTCCTCTGAAAATAAAAATATGTTGAATTCAACATAGGATTCATTTTATATGATGAAAAGTTGTGGTTTAATCCCAGTCAGCAGCCAAGCCCCAGCAGCTGCTCCTTCACTCTCCCACCAGTGGGATTGAGGAGAGAATTGGAAGGGTAAAAGCTGGAAAACTCATGGGTTGAGATAAAGACAGTTTAATAGGGAAAGCAAAAGAAATCACACAAGCAAAGAAAAACAAATAATTAATTCCCTGCTTCCCAAGCAGGCAGGTGTTCAGCCATCTCCAGGAGAGCAGAGCCACATCATACGTAACTGTGAGTTGATAAGACAAACTCCATCATAAAAAGACATCTCCTGCATCCTCATCCTTCACCCCTTTTATATACTGATCATGATGTCACTGGAATATCCCTCTGGTAATTTTGGGTCACCTGTCCTGGATATGTCTCTTCTGAACCTCCCCTGCACCCCAAATTTCCTCCCCAGCATGGCCATACAAAAAGCAGAAAAGGCCTTGGCTCTGTGTGGGCCCTGCTCAGCAATAACAAAAACATCTCTGTATTATCAACACAAATCCAAAACACAGCCCCATACCAGCCACCATGAAGAAAATTAACTCTAACCCAGCTGAAACCAGCACATATGCCCACCAGATAGTCTTTGTACATACATACAACAATGAACAGGGAAATGGAAAGGTTTGACTTGGCTCTGGGTTTTGTATTGTTTGGTTTAAATCCAGTACTTTATAAAAAGGTTGTCTGAAGTATAAACCTGTTTATTAAACATTTGCTGCCTTCCCTGTGCACTCAAATCCATATTTTATGTTAAAGGTGAGTTTGTTTCAGAGCTGCAAAAGCAAAGCTATTGCTTTAGACACAGTAAAGCACCTGGTTAAGCACGAGCCACACATCATTAAGATTTGGTAGCATTCTGCATGTGTGCATCATCTGAAAAACTAAATAAGAATTGAACAAACAAAACAAGCAAACAAACAACAACAACCAAAAAAAGATAATAAAACCTGAGGTGTAGGTTTCAGCAATTTAAGTCTCGTTTGTCTTCAAACAGACTTAATGTGCTGTATTACAATCCAACCAAATTACATTCAGATCAGCATGAAAACAAATTCAGGTGCACAATGGGCTTAATTATGATACAGAGAAAAACATCACTAATAGCAGAAGGGGGCACTAGAAACTAGCTACCATATTTTCTGAATTTGTTTCTTCTTTTGCAATCACCATAATATTTATAATATGTATTAAATAAATGCATGCCCATAGAGTCATTTATTACCTATTTGCCTTTGCATTCTTTCCCAAGGTCTTACTGGATGTACTGGGATGTGCATCCCACCTTCAGCCTTTACTTTTTGTGACTGGTGCTGTTCAGCTGCTCTAAAGTTGCATAAGAGCTGGCCACTTCAGCAGGCCCAGCAGGGGTAATTGCACCCTACAGCAGTTCCCCTTTACAAAAATGTGAGAGCAAGCTTGCATCGAGGCAGAAACAAAGAATTACTTTCCAAATAAAGCATTATCTATTAACCCCTTAGAGGAACAAAAGCACTTGGAGCAAAGTACAGGACCAGCTGAAGGGGTGAAAGTTGAGTACCTACAGCAGCATCCATATCTCATTGGAACTTCCCTTCAAAGAACCTGGAAAGTTCTCTAGAAGCAAGAAGGATCACTATCTCCTCTCAGTAGAAGCATTTTTTTTGTCCTTCCCATGGTAAAAATCTTTTTTGCCTGCTATATTCAACCAGTTTCACTGAAGAACTTTAATTATTCCAAGAGCTTTGTGATTTTCAGTTTACTTTGATTGCAAGCATGATCTTAGGAAAGAAAACTTTTCCAAACAAGAGGCATTTAGAAAACAGTGGCTATCCTGTTATCCTAGCTAGTTTAAAGCTCTGTGGGATTTTAATCATAGTAATTATTTAAATTTCTTTGGCTTCACTCAATGTTGGTGTTCTCTGGTGCATCATAATTCAAACATAAAAACAGGAAACTCTTCTTAAAGCCACAGTAAGGCTCCCTAACTTGAAAATCTTCTCTGCAATACAGTTTCTCTCTTTTGTTTTTCTTTGCTAATTTTAGGTGCCAAAGAACTCTTCCCTTCCTTTGAAAAGCCATAGATCTTTCCATGGGCCACCAGGTTTTATAGCCAGAGATACCTTTTTTATTTATTGTCTTTTGCCATCTGTTAGCTAAAGTAAGGAAGATGTCCTATCTAAGATGGCAACATATGCTAAATTTCATATTTTGACATGTTTTACTTGGAACAACATTGTCTCGTGTAAGGTGCCTGTGCCCATGTCAGGAGGGTTGGAAGTAAATGATATTTAAAGTCCTTTCCAACTCAATCCCTTCTAGGGTTCTATGATTTCTGACTCTTTTATTTATCTCAAATTTTCCATTATTAAATTTAAAGCTACAATGTTTTTCTTTTGAAGAGACACTCAGAAATCTTTCCTTTCCCAAGTGTCCTGAAATGAAATAAGAAATGGAAGAAAATATGTTTTAAAAATTTAGATTGAGGGGTTATGGTGGATGACCCTGCAATTAGAGGTCAAGAAAATGCTAAAGGCATGTTTGTCCTTTTAATGGAGGTTCTAATTCAGATCTTTTTTTCTCCCCATGTAGAAGCAGGTACACAGGGACTCTTAAAAGGATGCACGCAGGATCTGCTAAATGTGTTTCTAATTGTCTGAGTTTAATAATTGATACAATAGACAGAGCTCACGAATTTTTCTTTTACATAAAAAAAAAATAATTGTGCCTGAGTTTCACATAGTCTGAAATTAAATGTGTGAAGTGCTCCAGGGAGCAGCATATACGTGCTAGGAAAGATCATTCCTCTTGACCAAGAGGAGTTAGAATATGTAATAACTTTTATTTATTTGGACTGCAGTGGCATTCAAAGAGCTAAAGCAGGGCTGGTGAGCCATGGTGACACGTGATGGCCATTCTCTTCCCCACAAGGAAGCAGTGGAAGCTGTTGCCTTCATTCTTGCATCCTTTTGCTCTCATCTGAAAGCTCAGAACAGGACTTCTGGCCTTCCAGGCTACTCCCTCTAAGGTGATCTACCTTTCTTTTGTGCAGACCTCTCTTTTATCCCCTTTCTTTCCATCTCCTGCACCTCAGAGAAGCAAAGAAGAGGCAGAAACAACTGCTTCAGATTTCTCCTATTTTCTACTCCAATTTGGTGGAAGAAGAAGAATTTTTCAAGGACTGGGAGTAGCAAAGGCACAGGGCATATGAGTGATGTCTTAGGAGTATATAAGATCCTTAAATTTGGAGAAAACAAAAGCTCTGAAAAGACAGAAAGGGAGGTAAGGTGAAAGCTGGACATTGGGGGAATCTTCGAGGAAACAGGTCATAGAGCATCAGAGGGAAACAAGATAAATTTTTGCTGAATTATGATGGATGAGCAAAATAAGACAGTGAGCAAGAGAATGCAGGAATGAAAGAAAGAAATAACAGAGAACTGTGAATGTGTAAGATTCTTAGTCTGTGCTTTAGAAGTTGAATAATTATGATTAAAAATGTGTCATGATCTTTACATATTTATAGAAAAAGAGATGAAACTCACTGACCAAAATTATAGGAAGAATCTAGAAATGAAAAGAAAAGAACTGTGGAATACAGTAAAAACTTTTTCTTTCTCCTGGATTTCCAGAAGAAGATATAAATGTGGAAAAATAAACTGATATCAGGAAGCAATAATTTTAGCCAGGATGATTTATGTTTGCAGAAGTCAGGGTTAGGTGTGAATGGAAGCCCATCAAAATCTAGGTCAGTATTGTGTCAAAGTGCTTTGGATTAGAGTTCAATGAACTCCATCTATCGAGAGGCCTGATGAGAAGTGTTTTGGTTCAGCAAACAAACTATAACCCAACCTTATCAAGTTCTTATTGTGACAGAGACAGAAAAAAAAAGGTACTTTCACAACGTTCTGGATAAAGTCAAGTGTCCACAGGCAATTTGGAGTATTCACTGTGACCATCTTAACTCCCTGCACTGAGATTTGGTGAGGGGCTGAGAAGGGCAACCACTGATAAAAAAACCTCCTGAATGTTTTCCATGCTGCTTGCTAGACCCAAAGATAATTTTGCAGCTCCAGCTTTCCTGGCATTGTTTTTCTGAGAGGGTGAGCAGCAAGACATCACCGTTCAACAGGCAAAGTGAAGCTCTTTTGTCCCAGTATTCTTCTGTGTGGGTTTGCAAGACTGTGCTCTTGGATCATCAAATAGATGTGCAATGAATGCTCAGGAGATGGACTGGGTTCTTCTGGGCTTATTTTGCTTTGTAATGATGCTCTTATGCACTAGCCTAGACAGTACAAATAATACTGTGCTGGCAAATCTTCTGTGACCTTATTGAGTGTGCTTGCATTGAATGCTTTTATGTGTTTGAAATCACAAGCTTTCATCTATCATTTGAAGGTACAGCAGCCTTTAATGTGTATGGTCAGGTGCCTGCAATTGCTTTCCTTCAATTCCTTTCTTTCACTCCAGAAAACGAGACACAATTCCTATATATGGGAATAACTCTGGATGAAAATGACTCCTCTGTTGTATTTCTGTACTAAAACTGGCTTCATGAAAAGATTTCTCTCCCCACTCACACCCCCTTTCAACAAAATCAAAGAAATTCAGTGAAGCACAGGAAGCTGGATGCCAAATAAAATAAATAAAATAAAATAAAATAAAATAAAATAAAATAAAATAAAATAAAATAAAATAAAATAAAAAGTTGTCATTATCATGGCCATCATCTTTAATTTTGTAAAACTAAAGGCAAAAGTTAGCCATGAAATAAAGAAATCAGAATGAAATACACAATGGTTAATTTAAATGCAAAATTGGCGCAGGAAAAATGCTTTTCCAGTAGGTAGAAAGTCTGTGTGAAATTAGAGCAATGTAATAAATGGCACTGGTTAATGCACAGATTCTGATTGTGAAGATAAATGACAGTGATGCAAAATGTGATTCTAAAATGTGGATTAAAAAATCACTATCATGTTATGGCAGAAATAGATGATATTTGAAATGATTCATTTATGACAATTTAATAGTCATTAAAGCAAATCTAGAAATAAAACAGTGCTGGAAATATATTTGTGTTATATTAAAGACATGCTCATAAGAAGTTTGTGAAGGGTTACTAAATGGTTAATCAATTGCAGAAGACTGTTCCAGAGTTTCTTCTTTCTCATTGATATTATACCCTCGATAGACCATTATGATCCTTAGATCAAAAGGATCTTTAGATCATTGGTTTCGTTTTTGAGTTGGTACCCTTTTTTCCATTCCTGAAGCAGTCCCAGAGGTTGATGGTCTTACAAAGCTGAGCACAGAGAATTGTCACTTTGAAACACCGTCATAGACTCTATAAATAATTACTCTATATTTTCAAATAAGAAGTCACTTGAAACAAGACTTCATACTTTCATTTTAAAAAAATGAACATGCACTATAATGAAAATTCAATATTTTATTCAAGAAATGTATGAACAAAGGAGACCAACATATCTCTTGTAAACGTATATTTCTTAACAAAAGTGCTTCTTGAACATGGATCTTAATAGCAATACTCCTTTTATATAATTCATTAGCCATGTAGGACTGAGGAAAATTCTGTCATTTTATGTCCTCAAAGGATGAATATGGATAATGTGAAGTAATTGTGGGGAAAAAAAAAAGTCTTTCCTTTTATCAGAGGTTGAAATTGATGTAGACATACCAAAAACTTTGTGCCATTTCCCAGTGAAAACTCTATTGGGATATTCTGTACAGTTGTGGCAAGATTATGGGATTTGGGTTGTGAGTTTGAATTATGAAATTTAAGTTTTTTCATTAGTTATAACAGTGGGACATCTGTTTTCAGAGCTGTGCCTGCTGCACAACCAGTGCACTCAGAGTCCTGCTGGCATGGTCCAAGAGGTTTCTGGACAGGCACCAGCACAGGTAGGATAATGGATTGCCTGGAGACAGCATCAAAAGTTAAAAAACATGTGACTGATCCAGCTTTTAGAATTAAGTATTGGACTGTTTGTTACAGGAGCTGTTCAGATGGGAACAAATTCTGAGTCAGCTTCTGCTGCATCAGGATCATTTTATACACCTAGGTAGGCTGAGTAAACTTCTGGGTAAACTAAGCCAAAGATTTTTTTACATCACTCCTGCTACAGGAGTGTTGTGCATAGATAATATCATTGAACATAAACAATATAAATATTTTCTTGCAGACCTGGTTGTAAAGGACAATCTTTTTTATGCATTCAAGCCATTTTTTTTACATTTTTAACGTGTATTAACAACCAAGAGTTGCATAAACCATGGGGTTCCTATGTCAGTTGGACCAACTGGCTTGTAGGAACAGAGCAAAACAGTGGCTTGGGACAACTTTCTTGATTTGGGTCAAGATACTCATGCAAGGACCCTCTCTTTTAACAGGGGCTCCCAGGTCACCATCAGACATAATATAGTTGTTTGGGCAAATTAAATTGTCATGGCATTACCCTCTGCCAGAATCTCAAAAAATTTATCTCTCCTTCTAGCCCTTTCCCTCTTTTTTCTCTCTTTCTCTCTTTCGTTTTCTCTTTTTCTCTCTCTCTCCAGTTTTTGTATCTGTGTAACAGTTCTGATCATTCATGTGTAAGTAAAAAAAAATACCAGTTCAGGCTAGAATAGGTATTGAGACAAATGATTGTACACAGACAATGGAAAACCATACCTGGTGAGAGCGTGCTGATAGAGCCTGGCTTATTTAGCATAATAAAACAAAGACTGTCATGGAATATAACTGTGATCTGTAAATATGCCAGGGGAGTAAACATCAGTGAGAGACAAGTACTGGTAAAGCACAATCTTTTTACATAGCTACTGTAATGTAGCTATGACTGGAAGGATACTGAAAGCTAGACATTGATCCCCATGCAAGAAATGAGACATAAAGGAGATTCTGATAAGACTAATATGGGTAAAAAATATGGAAATTGTACACTGAAGCTATAGGTTATGTAAGGGAACACATCATGCATGCCTGGGACAGAAAAACACTGGTCTTTCTGGCCCAGGAAGTCCCTTCCTTACCAATATTCTGTGTTTCTTTTTCAAACTGAGAGAATGATGGTCTTCTATCTGTTGAATTATCTTTTCCTCTACTAGATTGAGGGATGTAGTGACCACCACCACCATCACTGCTTTACTTTGTGATTTACAGCCTAAAACAGAGGCCTACTGGATTTTTGCCATTTGAATAATTGTCCATCTGGACACAGCACCAGCCCTAGTAATGCCTACCAATAGCTGTGGTTCCTGCATTTATGTACTGAGTAAAATAGGGTGGGTTCAGAGCCATTTGAAAGCTGAAGAGGACCATCCTTCAGTCCAAATTCAACCACAGTCTTCATAGCCTTGATCAATATCATTTCATATCATAAAATTTCAATAAGCAAAGAAATTACTGGTTTCTAGTGGAATGGTGCTATCCTCATCTATGTTAATGATCTTAATCAAAAATTCATTCAATGATTTTAACAAAGTTATCAAATTACTTACAGGATTCATTATGCTTCAGCTGCATCTGATAATCTTTCATTTAGGCAGGATTCTCAGTGCTCCATCAAGCTATCCTGCTCTGCAAGTCACTTAATGGCACTGTTTGTATGAGTATAGTGAAATATTTGCATAATGAAGAAAGCAAGACAGTAGTCTGCAGGTCCTGTCTGGATGTTTTAATGATACCCCTGTTTGGCTAGACTCATTCATAATGCCACCTGTGAAGTGGGAAACATCTGCAAGATGGATTTTTCAGGTACAAAAAAAAAAGAAAAAAGAAGAAGTGTTGCTACTCTTTTAAAAGTAGTTAAATTGAATTCCTGCTTTTTGCCAAGGTCCCTAGGCAAGAAAAAAAATTACAAATGAAATAAACCAGCAGCTGAAGGTAATCACAAGTCACGTGTGAACAACAGTTTTTCAAAGAGTGTCTTTAATAATGACATTCACTCAGATTTCAGCAGGCACTCATCAGCAGCATAGGAGTCTTATTAAAAGCAATCACAGTCTTTTTGCTCATCTCTCTGAACACTCTTCACTTCAATAAGCTTCAGTTCAGTCCAATTAGTCAGCGCAATTTAGTTTGTTCTATGCAAGTCACTGGGTTTTAATTGAGTCCAATTAGGCACAAATCAATAAAAGTCAATTCAAACTAATTGTCTTCTATGCAAATCAATAGGATTCAATTAAATCCAATGAGGGTCTTATTCACTCTAATGACTGACCTGTTCCCCCTCTTCAGATATAAAAAGAGGCCACACATTGTTCATTCTGGGGGTCCTTGACAAGTGTATCTCTTTTATTGAGGGGATATAAATCATTAGGGAAAGTATGGAGAAAAAGATATGTAACTGGGTTATCCTTTTCCCATTTCTCACTCTTCGACAGTAAATTTTCTGCAGGGAAATCTTCTCATTCAGATTATGCAGAGGGTTGAATGCATGTGCAAATTTAGACATACCTAAATGAAAACTGAGCTATCCAGTCACAGAATTGAAAAACTGAAGAATGTATTTATTCTCATTAACAATGTTTATTTTTAACCTAGAAATTCCTCTTGATTTTAAAATGCGATTGTGCTAAAATGAGAAGTTTGCTGTTAGCCATATGCTTAATTTACAGCAGCCTTCTGAGGAGTTAATCCATGAAATAATAGGTCTTCCAGTAAAGACATTATTACACAGTTCTACAATGTGTATTACAAAGAAAGCCTCACTATAAATAGAGGGGGCAAGGTATACACTATGATAATCACATAATCATTGAGATATGTGCTGGGTTTGGCTGTGATAAAGTTAATATTCTTCATAGCAGCTCATGTAGTGCTTTATTTTGGATTTGTGACAAGGACAGTACTGAAAACACAGTAATGTTCTAGCTGTAAAAATACAGTTCAGCAAAAGCTCTGCACAAAGTCTTCCACCATTTGAGCATGCTCACAGTTCAAAAGTGGGGTGGTTTTGCACTCAGATGGAATTTGATACATTTAGATTTGTGTCCATTACATTGCATCCTGTCAGGCAGCAGAATCTGGTCCCTTCTCCTAGATTCCTTCCCATCAGGTATTTGTACATGGGTATAAGATCCAGCTGAGCTTGCTCTTTTCCCACCTAAATAGTGCCAGCTCCTTCAGCCTTTTCTCATATGATAATGCTGATAGATAGCAAGAACAAATTATGTAACTAAACTTTTTTTATGGCATTACTTCATGCAAATATCTTCTTTAAAACCACATTTCGGCCTTGTGTTTAGGAATCCAAAATTTTCCTTTTGCAATTAGTACCCAATAGCATTCATTAAAGACCTGTATTTCTGGGAAAATTGAAAGCAGAAAACATAAGAAAAAGGCAGTCAGGCAGTCCAAGCAGGTTTTCCTTACAGTTGACTAAGTATCCTCTATATTTAAGATATGTCTAAATCTGTAAGACTGCTCAGATGCAAGAATTGATTGACTGAACAATGTGGTTTAGTGGAAGGTGTCTCTGCCCATGGCATGGAGGTGGGAACAAATTGATTTTTTTAGGTAATTTCTAACGCAAACCATTCTAAAACTTATTAACCTATTCTTGGTGAAGAATGAGGCCTGAGGAATAATGCCCCACACAGTCCAGGATCACTTTGGAAGGGACATTTGCCACAGAAAGCAATGCTTAATGGCTTAACTTGTTTAAAATGTTGCTGTGTTGTGAAGCACACCCTCCTGGTTTCCATGTGGTTACGATGTGGGTACCTCATAGTTTCAGCTGTGCTAAGCTTTGCTTTCTAAACATTTTTAGAGGCTGGGATAGGTTGTGATTCAAGAAAAGGTGGTGACTCAACCCTTCAGGAACCTCTGAAATTCTCTTTCTATTCTGGTAATGCTCTCTCTGAGGTGTGCAGACAGCCTGAATCCAGCAAATATTGGGTCAAGCCCCTTGGAAGGATGGATCAGAGGGAGAGATGAGGTGAAAGCAGGTGATGCTGAACCTGTGAATGAGAATAGAGAGCTGCATATGTCACAAAAAGGGCATGTAAAGGTAGCTTGAATAATGAGAAATTAAGGAGAGAAGTTGATAAAACAGTGATGAAAATCTAGAACAACTGCACAGCAAATCATCCCTTGATGTTGACAGTCAAGTAGATATTCCTTCCAAAAGATCCATATCAATACTTTTCTCCTCTCAAAAAGGAGGAGAAAACAGGAAAGGTAACAGGATAAATAATTTCTGGATTAAAAAGCAACTAATTATTAAGAAATTGAACCCTATTTCTGCTAAAAATCCACTTTAATTTTGTTCACGATTTTGAAATATAACTTTTGTTTTGTAAATGGTAAAAAAGATCTTCTGGTGTATTCTTTCTTTTTTGCATTAGATGTCTCTATGTGTTCCTCTAAAAACTAGTTTAAAAAAAAAATTTTGTTGAGAGTTCATCAAACTGGAGTAGCCCTTGAACATGGAATAAAGTAGTAGAGATACTGCCTTGATTTCAGACTAAAAATTATGTTACATTCTTTAATATATTTGCTAATCTTAATTTTACATTTTTCCAAAATGCTTACATTTTTGAGGAAGATATGATATTGTTTTAATTGTATGAGCAATAAGAGTGTATGTTTGGGGCAGTTTTAAAGCTTGGAAATAAAATCTGAATGTAGACTAAAACATATAAGTATGGCATAGTAGATAGATTTGTTTGGGCAATTTAACCCCAATCCTTTCTTTCTATGCCTTTGGCCATATGTATTTCATGAAATCACCATTTAGCAGACAGTGTTGTCTGTTGTCAGTTAAATGTATGACATAAATTAATCAGCTTATTCACAAATAGTGAAATTGTCCTGACTTGAAACAGGATTCAAGTGCAGAGATCTGCAATAATAATTGCTATTTTGATGGAAAAAGAAAATTAAATATGTGTATACAATGAAAGCACAACCCCATCTTTTTTAAATGTGGGAAATGCGTAGTTAGTTGGCTGCTTAGATAACAGCAGGACAAGGACAAGTATTTAAAAATCTTCAGTTAAGCCCTGCAGTGCAATTTGAAAAATGTAGTTGGAGATGTAGTGTGGGGTGTGCAGAGTGGCTTTCATGTGGTATCAAACTGCAGTATGGGATCAAGCTACTTATGTCAACACATTGGAGATGAGATTGTTAAAAGTTGTATCATATCCTAAATTATTTCAAGCTTGAAATAAATTAGAATGTTTTTTGTTCTACACAAAAGGGAGTCACAAGTAGAAGTGAGATGAAAATTTCTGCCCTAAAGCCTCATAAGAAAAAAAAAAAAACAAACTGTTTCCCAAATTTTTGCCCACCTGTATGTTTCCAATTTCAAAGTGCCTTGTTTCTCATAGTATAAATTATGTCTTTACACTGCATTGTTCTTGCTCATGCTGAGTAGTAACTATTTCTATATCCCTATTGATGTCAAGAGCTTTGTATGAGTCTAAAATACCACCTGAGTTCCTGCAGGGATCATGTTATAACCTAGGTATGCAAATATAAAAATAGTGTTCAAATTATTATGATTTCAAGGCATTTTAGAAAAAAAAAAGGTAGACGTTCTCCTTGTTTTTTTTTTTTTTAATTCATTTCTGCTGTGGACACATTTATTAATAAAGGGGAAGAAGGGATAGAATCTTTCTTAACCTTAAAAGTCCTCAATGTTCCACCATTTCAAGTGCAGCCATGGCTTACAAAACTCTATTATCAATTCGCAAAGTTTCTGTCAAAGTAGACACTCAAATGCACAACCCAGTGGAATGAAACAGATATGGAAGCATTATTTGTCCTAAATATTTCTTGAATTGATGTGCAGACTGAAAACAAATATATAAAAAGAAAAGACACAAACTATTTCTGACTATATAATTCAAGAATGCACATAAACTTGGAAATAAGAGCTGGAGGAACAGCATAACAAAATTAAATTAATGCTTTGTTGAAATATCATGAAAATTCATCAAATACATAATAAGCAATTTTATACTATATAAAAGGGATGCAAAAAGGCCAAAGTGGCAATTACTAGATTGATAAGGAAAAGATCTACTAGATTCACTGTAGGTATGACTAGTCCAGGCTCTGAGCAACCTGGTCCAGTGGAAGGTGTCCCATGGCAGGAATGTTGGAACAAGGTGATCTTTAAGGTCCCTTTCCTCAAACCATTTCATGACTCCATGACACTACAGTACTTATTCCAGTGCCAAAATAAATCACAAAAAATAGCTGTGAGTTGGACCAAAAATGTGTAACTTCAGATTTTGTGTACAGAGAGGCCACCCCAGATGAAACTTCCTCTGAGCAATCTCTCAGCTTCCAGGGGTTTGCTGCTAAGGGGTTTTCTGAGTAATGGTGGCTACCTTGCTGCTTCATCTTCTGAAAGATTTCTCCTCTGTGATCTGCAGCAGCACCTTTTAATTTGCAGTCAAAGAGGTTCTTTCAGATTCTGCAAAAAATCAGTCAGAATACAGTTCTTACTGCAGTGAGCTCCAACTACTCTTCTTTCTCCAGAGCAGTCCTATCACATAGGTGTGAGGTGATTTACTGTCTTCTGCATATCCCTATAAAAAGTTTTTAGTAATCATCTAATTCCATTGCTCAATTTCTCTACTTCTTACTAAATTTTCAATATATTAATTATTTTTAATACTCTCCAATCTATTTTCTTCTTTAATTTAATCCATTCTGCTATTATTTTCACCTTTTTTATCAGTTTTATGCTGTACAGCACATTTTGTTTCCTTGTGTTTCCCCTCCTTGTTATTTGATATTTCTAATTAATTAGTGAATGAAGATGGTAGTTTGTGAAAAAAAAAAAAGAAAAGTTCTCATTACTGGAGATGTTAAGGGAAAATAAAAGCTGCTCAAGACCTTCTGATCAGTTGAATGACCCATAAAGAGCGGATTTCACTACTTAATTTCTTTTATCCAGTAAAAGAAAAAGTAAAAGAAGAATGGTAACATATTTAAAGAAAGAATCAGCAAAACTATGTTTGAGAGGTTCATAGAATATTCATAGAATCATAGAATGGTTTGGGTTGGAAGGAGCCTCAAAGATCATCCAGTTCCAACCTCCTGACATGGGAAGGGACACCTTCCACTAGACCAGCTTGCTCAGAGTCCCATCCAGTCTGGCCTTGAAAACCTCCAGGGATGAAGCATCCACAGCTCCTCTGGGCAGCCTAGTTCAGTCCCTCACCACCCTCCCAGTAAATAATTTTTCCCAATATCTAATTTAAACCTACTCTCTTTCAATCTGAAAACATTCCTTCTTGTCCTATCACTTGTAAAAATTCTGTCTCCATTTTTCTTGTCAGCTTCTTCAGGTGATGGAAGGCCTAAATTTGGTCACCCCAAAGCCTTCACTTTTTCAGGCTTAACAATCCCAATTCTCTCAGCTTTCCTCACAGCAGGGGTGCTCTGCTCATTTTGGTGGCTTTCTTTGGACTGGTTCCAACAGTTTGATATCATTACTGTGATGGGGACCCCAGAGCTGGATGCAATGTTCCATTTTGTCACTGTAATTTCCTTATCCATAAATCTGCCTTAAAAGTAAGAGGATGTGTTCAGTAATCTTGGAAGGGTGGAAGGTACAGTTCAACCAGAAGGAAGGGTGGGAGGAGGGAACTTTTAAATTCTCATTCTTCCAAAGCACAGTGCTTCATGACACCAGCAAACATCCCCTAAAATTGTCTTTTATTTCTTTCAAATATTTCTCGAGTCGTTTTGTAGTCTGATGTGTTTTGTGTGTTAGTCTGAAGCCAATTTAGATAAGAGTGGGGACAGTCTGAAGTATGAGAGAGTAGGTCTATAACATTTGTGTTATAGAGTAACATCGAGTGTTAGCAGATAAGTGGAAGAAAAGTTGGCATTTACTCTTTGAAAGAATTTTCCTCTGTTCCCTGTTCCCTGTTTCATAAAGAAAAGGAAGCATTTAGAACTCAAGTTCCTCAAGTTGGGAATGGAAATAACCATGACACTTACTGAAAAATTCAAAGGTTTCAATACTTAAAATTGGTAAAGGATTCAAAAAGAAGGCTTGGACAAAAGACTGAAGGAAAATGGATAGGCCAAATCCACATGTACTGATGACTTATTTATCATTTGTTTTATCCTTGGAAGTTAGATTTGTCTTATTAATAATAATAAAGTTTTTGCCCAATGTTTAATGCCTTCAATAAATTTACTAATTCTTTAAAGAAGATCAAATTTCTCTAATGACTAAACCAAGGGAATAGGGACAATTTGGCTGAGATGAGCACAAGTATTTTTTTGGACCTGGACCATGAGGACATAGTGTTGCAAAGGTAGCTCCTTGCCCACTTTCTGAACCCAAATCAGTGCCACGTCCTTATAAACTATGGATCTCACACATCCAGTTTCCCTCTCATATTCAGGGGGACAAGGTACGAAGTATGGATTTCACAAAGCCAGAATCTCCTCAGTTAACTCATTTGGCTTCTTCCCCGATATTTTTTGATGTTTCAGTGGAACAAATGGGATGTTCTGGCCTGCACAGCAGTCAACAGAAGACATTTGTCTGAATGCTAATTTTGGCAAACATTGCTATCAATGTGGCTTGGGGATATAAATGATGTCTGGTAAAACCAGCCCTATTTTGTTAGGGTCACCTCCAATGGTGGTAATTGAGCCAGCTCCATTTAATAACTGTTTAATTCTCTTCCCCTTTAGTGTCACATTGAATCAAAAGTTCTCATTTTTATTTTCTTTATGCTTTATTTCAAAGCTAAATGGACTGTACATATTACTCATCTTAATCCTTCATGGAGCTAGTGCAAATTGACATTTTCCACATCCCAGAGTAAGACAAAGATTAATTAAAACCTCATGCTGGCCCATTATCCTCCTGTATTAATTTTGTTTCTAATTTCCATGAATTTTAGCTAAATTTAAAACTATGCCTTTTCCAAATATGAATAAATCCGAGCATCAGACTCTCAAAAAAGAGAAAAACCCTCAGGAGACACCCATGCATTGGTAATATGCATGACCAAATGATGACAGGAAATTTCCCAAGACATCCAGTTCTCTAGCAAATCCCAGGCCAGTTTTGCAGAGTTCAGATAAATAGAGATGAATACCCAAACTTCTAATTGCTCATCCAATTAAAGACAGTGAATCATAGTCATATTCACCTTAAAGAATTACCAGGAAGAAAAAAACAGTGGAGTTGTGGGGAAAGCTGAATGGGAAATCACTCTTATGGCTCCCTGGTTTCCACATACTACAATTTCATCTTATATGGAAAGACAGTATATTATTTATTTGTGTGTGTGTTTTTGTCTTCTCAACCATAACAAACACATCCAGTAAAAGAAGATTATTTGGAATGAAGATTTTCACAATAAGAGCACCCTTTCTTGAAGAGAATTGAGAAGGTAGGAAAAGATTATGAAGAAATTTGGCTGTTGCCACATTGGACTTATACCACTTTCAGTATTGGCCATAAATCTGAGAAAACTTATTTTGATTTTGGTAATAATTATTAAATAGAAAAATCAGGCAGCCTAAAAAGAACAGAAAAAAATTATGCAAGTAAATAAATGATCTATAATACTCTGGAGGTTGAATTGTAAGTATATTCAATTCAGAATTGCTAGGAGTTTGAAGAACTACACACAAAATATATTTTCCTTATGTTTTCCTTCAAGCACCTGACTGTACAACAGAAATCTTTGCTTCCATATTTGTAGGGTTTTGTGTGTTCTAAAATACTCAAGAAACACTCAAAGGCACCATCCCACCACCTCTCAAGTCCTACCCGATATAAAATCCCTACTAGAGATGTGGAGATGTCTCCTTTCCTGATTAGGGTCCAACAAGCCCCATCCTGTGGGGGAACTGCATGTCACCCACTTCTCCAGAAACGGTGGGCAGATGGAGGAAATACAGATGTGGAAATTGTGAGGAGGGTGGCACAGAGCTGGGAAGGGCACAGGTTCTTTCCTTCCACATTGCAGGGAGAAACAGGTGCTGCTCATGGGGAAGGAAACCATGGGCCACACAGAGAGAGTTTTACACTTTACACACAAAAAGTTTTACACTTTTCCACCTTTCTTTTTTTTTTTTTAATCTGTTTAACTTCTTACTCCCCATCACAATTTTCACCTGGTCTATTGCTTTATATATCCACAGACTATTGGCATGTTTTCCCTTTGGACTCGCATTGCATAGGAGGAACAAAAAACAGGATCTTTGTTCCAAGGAGGAAAGGGAAAGTACAAACCAGTACACCCCCTTGTAACCTGTCACAAAAGCAGAGTTCACCTTGCCCACATGTTCATACCACGTCCAGCTGCGGGAGACAATGTCAGCTTTATTATTCCTCATGAAAAATCCAGAACATATTTATGAAAATCTAGAGGCATCTGTAATTTGTTATAATTTTTTAGTTTTTTTTCCATCAAAGTTTATTCATTCACAGAGTGTCTTTTCCCATAACTCTTACTGTCCTTCTGTATCAGTCTTTTGTTTGTGTGATTTGTCACCTCATAGCATTACCACAATATGCTGTTATTAAAAGCTAAAAAAGTTATAATTACTTGAGAATGGAGAATAGAAGATATAATCTTCTGTTGTAAAACTATGTGATGAACTGGATTGAATAATACAATTATACAAGATTTCCTGCCATGTAATTATACTCCCCTGAAAAAAGTCAATTTATACATCAATTTGAAATGTTTTAAACAGTGAATAACTGCTTCAAAATGCATTTTTATTATTAAAAACCTCTGTAAGAGAAAAGTCAGAAAGTCAGGAGTAGGAAAAAGTTATATAAGTTATTTAATATAATTATTTAATATTATTTTTAATATATTTGCTACACCTTTCTAATTTATAAAATATTTTCTTGTCACTATGCTAGGTAGTGCATAGAAGGAGAACACATAATTTATTCTGTTACACAGCAAGCCCCCTTATTCTTGCTTTAATTCTACTCTATTCTTCACAGCACATCACCCCTGCCTTATTGGGGTTTTTTCCCTAGAAGTTAGTGAAGCAGTGTCATTACACCTTTCCAATTCAGAAGTCCCTACTGTCTCTTTCTTTTCCATTTTCTAAAAAAAAAAAAAAAAAAATTAAAAATAAGGTATTAGGCAAAGGTATTTTTTGGTTAAGTTGTTAATACTGTATGGTTTCTAATATGAAGGATATGGTCCTATAGTCCATTTCCAACCTGGAATGAAAAATTTCAAGCTGTCTTAAAGTTCTACTGGGAGAGCCTGGAGAACCAGGGTCAGTAATAATTCCCTGCCCTGCACATTCTGACATTCAATTCCCCCTACCTGCACAGTAGGACATGTGACTGGGGCTGCATGTGGGATCAAAGGTTCTTTTTCTGTGCATGGACACAGCATTTCTTTAAGAAATTAGTTGGAAATTCAATGCTGCTGGAAAACCTATTGTCTTTCTGTGCAGCGTGGTAGGAACTTGTGTGCCACAGGGGAAAAAGAGAAGGAATTGCAGGAATAAAAATGCACACGGCATCAGGAACACCGTAAATGACAAACGTAGCTTCAGGGAAACGAAACAAAAAACATCAAAAAATCCCCAAACCAAAACCACAAAATCCCCATAGATTTCTCAAAACATTTTTCCCTTTCTGTACAGAGATCCCTACTTTTCAATTTTAATCTATTTCTTGGATAAATAAACTGCTTTTCTTGCTAATGCCTTTGTAACTCATTTCTTTCCTTTGTAGCAATTATTCATCTGTATAAAATTTTAGAAAATGATGATAAAGAAGAGCAATGTCACTCAGGTGATGATGCTTTGAATAAAAATGTATTGGCAAAGAACAACACTGGTAAAATTAAAAGCACTGCTATTAATCAGCTGACCTGGCTGTTATTAACTCCAAGTCACTTATGAACTGGATAATCTAAGCAATTATTAAAGCATGAATGTGAATTTAGCTAATGCCCTCGTCCTCCACATCATTATCTTAGGCATAATCACCCTTTGGTCCTTGGATGTCTTTTTCATCTGAGTGCAGAAAGTCTCATAGTTCTGTTTTCTTTAATGACAGGAATACAAAGCAAAATTCCCTGCTAACACAGACCCTATGTTTTGCAGCTTTCCTCTGCCATATTTGGAGGTTTGTTATGCCATTAATTAAAAAAAAATATATAAACAATGTATTTTGCAGTAGCACTTTTACACTGAAATATTTTAGATCTAAACTAGACTTTTAAGTGCTTCATGTAAGCTGTGGCAAAAGAACACTTTGCAAAGACAGATTTATTACATCAGGGAAGATGTCGAAGGCAGTAATTTGCCTCTTTTCAGTGATTGTAGAAGGTTGCATGAGTAGAAAACGCTCGATATCTGTGCTGGATGTTGAACCCTCTCCTAGTCTGCAGAGTGGGCTGAGTGAAGGGGCAAACACTGTTCTCTCATACCTGGTAGTGATGCATTGTGCAAGCTGAACAAGGAATTCTTTGCAGTCTTCTCATTTGTGCCCCTGGGACCTTGGTTTGTGAGGTTTTCATGGGAGTGACTCCTCAACTGTGTCTTAGTTCCTTTTATCACCATGAGAATAATATCCATTACAGAATTTAGGCTGTTCTGCTCTCCAGAAGCATCCTTTCTTAAGCAATTAATGTTTCCTAGAATCCTACAAGATAAGATAAAAAAGGAGCTGACACAACTGTAGATACACAAGTAATGCCTTGTAATTAAATTTTTTAATTATTCATATCTACATACATAAGTATAATGGCTGCTTGTGTGTGTGTGTGTGTTGTTACTGCGACTGTACAAGCTGTGCATAAAAGAGAAATTAAATTTCTTTCAAATTCTGTGCTAGGAATTAATCAAAGTGTAATATATGTGTTCCCATGTTGCTGTATTAGAGAAGGAAAAAGGAAAGGGGAGGGGAGGGAAGGGACCAATCATTACTGCCTCAGATCCAGCAAGGTCGCAGCTCCTGAACACTTTGAGACAGCCCAACAGGTCACTGGCCACACCCATGTCATGGTCCTTTATCTGCTCTGGTGTCCCAGGGCCCTGCCCCAAGAGGGGTTTTGGGTGTGCCAGTGGCTTGGTAGCCACTTTGGGGCTGGACCAGAGGCTCCAGTGGGCGTGGCATGCAGCAGTGCGCTGCCCCACCCTTGCAGAACCTGTTCTGCCCCAACCCAAACACACACTTCAATTTTTTTGAGCCATTAAACATCTCTCAGTTCCTACAACAGCTCAGTAATGTATGAAAGAGGGGAGTAATACGTTTCCTAAAATTAAAATAATAGAATCATAGAGTAGCCTATGTTGGAAAGGACCTTTAATCATCTGCTTCCAATCCCCTGGATTTAGGCAAGTTCACCTGCTATTAGAACCAGGTCTCCAAGCCCCATCCAGCCTGGCCTTGAACACTTCCAGGGATGGGGCATCCACAACTTCTCTGTTGTGAAACCATTTCTTGAGGAGCTTTTTATTATCATTAATGACTTCATTCCTTATATCTGATGACATTTGACATGTGCTAGAGTACATCCTGGGCTCTTGCTTTGGTAGTACAGCTCTTCTGCAAGTAAAACTTGATATCTCTGTGTTTTGTACTTGCCAGTTCACATCTATCAGTTCAGGAACCATAGGAAATTTCAGCTGCTTCTTGCCTTTATTTGAAAACTGAGCTTAGTCTCTAATGAACAGTTATTTTCCATAGTCATTGTTTAGCGTTAAAAAACCCCTGAATTTCTGTTTTCCTTGTAATTGTCACCATCTTTGTTATCTGAACTAAGAGCCATCCAATAGCACTGTTAATAGTGTTATGAATTAAACCTAAGTGAGAGCCAATGATGAGCCATTCAGTGCCTTTTTGAATCAGCTAAGGACAGGCACTTTTTGGAATAAGCTATGGCAAAGAAAGTCTATGTTGAAATATGATTATCTAATGTTTTTTACCTACCACCAGATGTCTACATCTGGGCAAAGGGATCAATTTCCAAATGCCAATTCTATAGATATTTGTATATGAACCAACCATCTCTTGTGGGTTAACCCCAACAGGCAGCTCAGCCCCACAGAGCCCCTCACTCACTCCTCCCCAGGATGAGGGAGAGAATCAGAAGGGTAAAAGTGAAAAAACCTTGTGAGTTAAATCAAGGACAGTCTTGTAGTTAAATCAAAAGCCATACTGTTTTGGTCACAAATCCACAACACAACATCATGCAAGTTACCATGAAGAAAGTTAACTCTATTCCAGCAAAAGTTAGAACACTGTTCTGTAAAATCTGTGGCGAGGGCTGACAGATTAGGGAGCAGTTTACACATTTAAGCTGAGGATTAGGACTCCTTCTATGACCTGTATAAGGAACCTATATAACTAAAATGTCAAAATATTTGATAAAGTGAAAATTACACTACATTGCATAGATAAACTATTTTCCCAAGTGAAGATTGAGCTGCTGTGGTTCTGGATCTCACCCATGTTTTTATGTAGATTCATGAGTGTAGGTGGCTAGAACTGCATGAGATGTTTCTGTTCCAAAACTACAGAAATCTTGGTATATATAGCTATTCACCTCCTGTACTCAGTTTTCAAACAGTGTAGAAAATTAGGTAAAAATCTGCTGCCAAGATATCATGATCTATGTTGAATTAAATAGCTTTTAGGCTATCTTATAAAGAGAGAGTATATCACCTCTATGTTATTTTTTATTGCAATCTCATCCCTTGATACTGGTATGTATGGTCCAATTTCATCCAAAACTTGACTCTAAGGAAATTGAAATCAACATTGTCAATGGGATAGATTTTTTTTTAAAGTCAGTTATTAAGAATTTATTTGATCAGAACAAGAAATAGTTTTTTGTGTTGTCAGTTTTCCTTGGGATTTATTGACTTGCTCAAATATCATTTGAGAGAAAAACAAATACATTTCAGATCTACCAGTGGTTTGGAATTCATAGCTACTTACATCGATCAGAGATTTAAAAGAAAAATGAAAACTGCAGAACAAAAGAACAGTGGCACAAATAGCTCCTAACAACCTAAATGATTTAGGCCTCAACAAACTGCTTGACACAAAAGAGCATGTGATCAAAACTTTTCAAAAAAACCTTCAGTTTAGTTTATCTGTTGAATAAAAATTCAGATTTATAGTGATTTTCTCAAGTGTACTACCCATTTTTTGTCTAGAAAATCTTGTGCCTATTGTAGGTCATGTTTCTCATTAGCATGTCTGGTGTGAGTATCTAAGTTGGGATTCTTGGAAGAACAGCACAGATACCTTATTTAAACAACTTACTCATGACTCTCTGCAAAGGACTTCTAAAATAACTTTCTCAGCATTTAGTTGGTGGCATTCCCCCAATTTTAAATGCCTGGAGATAATAGCACTGTTGTATACTGTTTATTACACCATCCCAGACCATTTTGAGCAATAGAAGTTGGGGAATTCATACTGGGATTTAGAACTTCAGAACATTCATACCCAGGTTTTCTCTTTAATGTCCATGAATTGTTGAATTGTGACTGAAAGTGTTCAAAAATTAGTTAGATAGTGTTAAATGTCCTTATCTTCAAATGACAATATTATACACCAAAATTCATAATGAACTGAATGACGAATGTGTGTTACTCACAATAAAGCTGGACTCGGATGTGTCATTTGAAACATAATGGATGGCTGTGGATTTCCCAAATGTACATTTGTGTAATGCCCTCATAGATTTAAAGGCGAGAAAACGTACACTGAGTGAAGATATGAACCTACCATCTATTGAAGTAGTAGTTAGTGGGCAATGAGAAAGACTAAAAGCAGATTTAGTTAAGGGAACTTTTATTTGGGTTGTTCAGGGGCTTAACTATTAAAGAATTAATACACTTACAATAATTGTTCTGGTGGAAATGATCATAAATATAATTTGTTAGGACTCCTTGTGAGTAAGATGCTGATCTTCTTCTGCACTCTCATCGTCACTTTATGGTATTTATACAATCATGGGAGATTAAATGCTTGTAGGGTGAGGTATCATTCAATGAGGACAAAATATCTATGTTAGTGAGTTCCTCTCCTTTGGGAATATGACAGAATTTTGCTGTTTTCAGATAGAAATACTGCTCTATGTTCCTATGCTTTGAAGCCATCAACTCTATTTTTGTACATCACAGATGTCTAATCCTCATAGGGTAGAGACTTTAAAAGGTTCATGTTTGATCAGTCCTTGACACTTGTGCTCACACAGCTATCAGAGGTAGCAATTAGTGCTATTTGCCATAGTGTTTTCTTGTGACAGAGACCTTTCCTAGCAATAAATTCTACTGGTAATCATTATTCAGGCTTAAAACCATACAGTTTTGTTCTGGGCCTGGGATTTAAAGATCCACTTGAGTTCTAATTTTGTCCTGTATGATAGTACCTGCAATCAGGTCCTGGTGAGGCAATTTCATTTTAATTGATCAGCATTATTACTGATAATAACAGATTTATGCAATTTGGTTTTTAATGAGGCAAAAATGAGACAGTTATTCTGTGCAATATAACTTCTGGTCCCTGGATAGCTGCCTTTCATTTCAAAATTATGGAGAAGAAAATCCTAAATTCTTCTCTAATAACTTCCTTCTGTTCATTAACAATTTATTTGTTCTTTTTTAAGAAGAATACATTTTAGATTTCATTCCTTCTTTTCTTACCATTGTGATAAAGACCTAACATTATGATCATACTTTGAAAATAACATTACCTATTTGATTCTAGTTGCTAATATATTTCTGAACTATTAATTTTAATAGAGGTTATTAGTGACAAAAATAACTAGCTGGGGGAAAACCTGAAAATAATTGTTGATTGGATGCCATGGAAGTGGTAAAAATCTGAAACAATCCTTCTTCTAAAAGGTCATGATATTTGACATTTACTTTCAACCAGAAATAGGTGAAGAGTAAACAAAAATAAACAGGAAATTTGATGCAATTTTTAAAAAAAAATCACATGAAATAGTTCTGAAAAAGATATTGGGTATTCATGTAGTCAGTTGTAAGGGAATAGGGTATTCCCATGCACCCAGGAGGATCAGTGCTACTTAAACCATACCATTTGAAGCTTAATTTAACTTTTCTTTTAATTCATGGTTGACTTTGGATGCAGACCCACTTTAATGATGAGAAGTTAGGGATAATCCCAATTTAAAATTAAAGAAACTCCAATGTTCCATTTTAATTATCTCAAATTGCTTCAAGACACTGAAACTATTTTGCTCTCCTTTTCTTAAAAAGAAAAAAGAAAAAAAAGAGCTTATGTTTTCTACATATCTATGAGAAGAGTGTATTTTGCCATAATGACATTATTTTATGATGATGAAAATAAATCTCCAGACAGTATTTCTGAAATTTCACTAATTGACTTTAATTATCTGTGTGCTTTGAGTGGGAAGTTTTTTGTCTTTTTTAATAGCCATTTAAAATTTAAAACAAACAAACAACAACAAAAAAAAAGTTAAGCAGAGAAGGTAAACTTCAAGTTCCTCAAGAATATAACTTGCTATTGTCTCTGCTTGTGTTCCAAAATAGAGAAAGCCATTGCCATTCCCTTCCTTGGGACTGTTGAAGACATGATGGAAAGGTCACTTTGTCATTGTGCCACAGGCCCATATCCCTCTTCCTTTTCTGAGGGATGCTCCAGCTCATTCAGGTCTATGAAAACATCTGCCTCTGAGGCAGAAAACATCTGCCCAGGTTGTCATTTATTCCTCTTCCAAATTAGGCCTTTTGGGAGATATTTTTACAAAACACCCTTTTATTAACACCCCTGCAATGGTTGGTCAGCTCTAAAGCTCTGACTCTATACACAAACTTTTTTTCCTTTCACCAAAAAAAAAAATTCTCAGAAATTGCACTTTTTTATTAATGTTTAAAACGAAAGCATTTCCCCTTTGGTATACTTCTTGTGTGCATATATTACATCAAATGAGCAGAGAGGGTTTAGTATTTAGAAGAAGGCAAACCAAAATTTCATGTTTCCATGTGCAGATGTGCAGAGTGATGCCTCTTTGGCCTTCAGCTAAGCTTTACTTTTGATTGTATTAGAACCTCAGAAATGCAGCCACATAAACAGTGATGCTAAACCTTCCTAAAACAAACAGTTGGAAACACAAACCAAACAAAGATAAAGAAGGACTGGGGAATGATGACTGAACATTGGTCATTGATGACTGAACTTTTAAATGAGCTGTTGATCTTCTGCATGAAGATGGTTAAACCTACATTTGTCCAGGAACTTCACATAGATTCCTGTGAACTGTCAGAGTAGTCAATCCACACATACCTGCTTACCACTGACAAGCTCTTCTGCTCCCCCTGATACCTGTCAGTCTCTTCTGTTGACTCTCCACTCCATTCTCTGCCCTATTTTTTGCAACACAAGCCCTTCAGACAAGTGGCAGCCTCTGATGATGCATCTCCTGGGAGCACCATGTAATGTATCAGTTTATAACATTCATAGCAGTAGATATACAATGAACTGACCAGCAAAAGAGATGGCTTAGGAAGGCAGCAATTAAGGATGCAAATGAATTTCTGCTTTATGATTGACACAGACCAATGGAATGAATTTTCAAAGTTAATGAATTTTTCTGGCTTTAGTAAAATCTTAAAATGTACAGAACACAAATTATTTCTATTGCTCTTAAAAAAATAAAAAAAAAATCAACATCTGTTTGCATGTGATTTGCTAAATATAATGTTCTTTGCTGTCTATGCAATAACATATTTTTATATTTGTTTATTTCGTGTTTATTTATACTAAAAAATAGGGGGGGTTGTGTAATTTTTTGACTGGGAAAGCTCAGCAGAGATGTAACATCTGGCTGCTCAATGAAATCTTACATTTTACCCAATTTCCCTCCTGTGTTAACTAGAAGAAAAAAATCTGAAATTGATAAATACCAACCACTTTTTCTGTGTCTGAGAAATTAATTTCCAATGTTCATTGTAAGATGGCACAGCAATCAAGAGCACAGGCAAGCAGCAAAAATAATGTTGGTTTAGTGTATTATATTGGCAGCAACAACACTCACCTCTAACTGCTCTGCCTCGGATTACACTTGAGAAATATGCAAATACAAGGTTGTTAAAGTAACTGATCATAAAAATATGGGATCAGTAGAGGTGTTAACCTTGCTACCCTGGCTAAATTCCAGTTCAGGTAATTAAATTTCACCTACTTAAATTGCCTCATAGGTTTTATTTCTTCACTTTCACATAAACTGTAGATATTTGGCTTCTAAAAAGAGTGGCTTTGTGTGTGTTTCAGTGTCTCACTGTGACTTGTCTGTAAATAAAAACATTCATAGTGTTTTGTCCACATGGATATCTTCCTTTATTCACAATAATTCTGACAAAGAAATCTTGGTACGGCCACTTGTGGCAACTTAAATTTCCTTTTGATTTTAAAAGAATAAAAAAAAACCAAACTGTGATATGAGCTTTCCTTCTCAACAGATATAGAAAATAGGAAACTTTTTATAGTTTTTCTATGTGAGGAAACAAATATGAGAATGCCTTAATACCCATCCTAACCACCAGGGGTCAGTTTTAGGATTCAGAATGTATGAATCTGGTGCTGGTTTGGTACAGATACAGAAAAAAAAGGGGTTTTTGATGTTGTCTCTAAGCCAATTTTGTGAACTGGATGGGAAGACTCTAACAGTTTGAAACCAAGGGGGAATAGCTTTATTATCTCTTCCATAACTGCATCGATAAGAGGGGGATTTACCTTGTAATTATGCTTGGCTGCAGATAAAAGTCTATTTTAATATTCTTTCTCCCAGCTCTATTCTTAAGAAATTCTCATCATAGATAAAGAAGCATTGATCTCTTAATTTTTATGAACCTGTTGTGAAGCTGGTAAAATAAGTTCAAGGTTGTGGGTCCAATTCCCATACAGGCCAATCACTTAACAGTTGGACTTGATGGTCCTTGTGGGTCCCTTCCAATTCAAAATATCTGTGATTCTAATGAAGAGTAATTTAAAGATATTAAATCAGGGGAAAAATAGATCATAGGTTGATCATTTAGTCTTTTATCTATTTGAAAATCCATTCCTTCTGCTCCTGGAAGAGGCATAAGTATTATATTGGTGCCACCATCTTAAATGGCTGATACTCAGCCTCTGGATCGTGTGCATCATGAGGCCTCAGACCTTCTAAATATTTAAGTTTCATTTTACACATTAAGGACCAAATTCATTACACCTTACTGCAAATGTTGACCTGAATGCTGATTTCAGGATTTTAGAGAGTTTTATCAATTAAAAAAGGCTGGAACTGCAGAGACAAAATCAATTTCTAGTGAAAACTATGACTCTTGATATAACTGTACTTCTGCACTGGTAAAGAGATACTAATGAATTCAATACTTTACATAGGTTAATGTCTAGTGACTGTTAGGAGCTGTCTGAGACCTCACCTGCAAACAAAAGTTGTGGATACTTAAGTACCTCTATTTAAAAAATGGCTTATGCAAATTGGAGGATTTTTTTCTGTACAATGGCAATACATTGAAGCTCTATTTGGGAAATACCTTTGCTTTCAAAAGTGCCAACAGAATCCAGCAACTGAAACTGAAAAGATTATTTCAATCTACAACAAAATTTGGGAAATTTTGGTTGTTTAAAACTCAGTGGCAATCTCTCCTGGGATGCTGCTTAGCCTTGGGTCATGTTCTTTGACCTGAAAGTTAAATTGACATTTGCATTTCTACCTGCAGCGAAGCTTAGACCAGTTCCTGTCAAATTCAGGCTCTTTTTAGTGTGGCTATAGCCATGAAAAAGAGCTTTAAGTCTATAAGGCTCCCCAGTTTGTAAACTACACCCCATGCTGAGTTCTTTGCAGATTTAGAGTCTATTAATTGTAATACCAGTCTCATTTTGTCTATGCAAATAATATTACTGTCAGGTTCTACTGTTTATGAATGCATCCAAACTTAAGGGCAATTGTATGAACTTTCCTTTCATTTCCATCATATTCATTGTATGAACTTTCATTTCCATCATGTTCATGTGGCAGTTCATTCTCCTTTATTTTTGCCATAGAGACAAAAATACAGTAAAATGAGGCTTGAAGTTTTCAGCTTGAGCAAAGTTGTAATAAAACCTATTTTCTGTGCCTTCACTTTTATTTACCAAGGCCATCAAATTTGTTATTGCTAGTAGATATTTTACAGTTGACATACTTAATCCCTGGACCTCCTAATTCCAACAAAATCAACTTTTCGCATAATAATATAGAATTGCAATAAATGTGGGAACTAATTGGCTTGAAAGAGTGCATTAGGAGTGTACCATCAGGTCATTAATCGGTGTCTGAGTTCCTACAAATTCAAAAAATAGTCTGCTGACTAGTAAACCACATATGAATAATAAAAAGATTGGAGACTGGGCTGTTAAGATAAAACTATCATCTCCTTCTCATCCTGACATTCAAAGAATATGTCAAAAATTAAAAATTTCCTTCTACCAATGATATACTTATTCTATCAGGACTATCTTAGAATCTCCCACTGATGACACTTTTGTGATTATGCCTGCTCTTTGCAGGAAAAAGCTTCCTGTTTATTATTCTGATCACTTTGGAGCAAAATAAGCCTCTGTGGCATATAAAGAGTACCCTGCCCTTTATTACTGGATTGTTTTTTTTTTTTCTTCTATATTTTCAGTTTGTATTTATTGAATTTTTGATAATCATTGCTTGCATACTTAAAGGAGTACACGATTTTTCTATTTATGATTTTTTTTCTTTATTTGAGTTATTAAATATAAATGGTCCAATGACCTTTGCTAAGAAGGATATAGATAAATTTATGTTATCATGCTGCATACTGTGTAAAATAAACATTTATTTCTAAACTTGTTCCTTCCTTAAAATTTCTGTAGTCAGAAATCCATAACAACTTGCCTTTTTATGGGAAGTTCTTTTTTATGTTTAAAAAATTCAGATAGAAGTATTCAAGATGCTTAAATGCCTTTTTCTTCTTAATTTCCTCACCAGAATTCTTCAACATTTTTTATAAAAAAACCTGCATTATGATACATTTTTAAAATAAATTTCTGTATTTTGTGTTATTTCTACAGAACTGTATTGATTAGTAAGTGAAAACTGGAATTTACCACGTGTTTTGTTATCTTCCTGTGTGTTCCAAGTTCACAGAGGATTTTGTACTTGGAAGGGTAGTTATACTGGCTTCCAGTTTTAAGGTCATATTGTGCTTGGAGGCGGTTTTAATCCTGATGCCTGTAAATTCACAGTCATGCAATAGTTTGGGTTGGAAAGGACCTTCAAACCCTCTTTTCCAACTCTTTTCCATGGGCAGGGATACCTTCCACTAGACCAGGTTGCTCCAACCTGGCCTTGAACACCTCCAGGTGAGGGCATCCAGAACTCTGGGCAACCTGTGCCAGCACCTCACCATCCTCAAAGGAAAGAATTTTATTCTAGTACATAATCTACACCTACTAAATTTTAATGCAAAGGATGTAAGCAACCAGAGCAAATAAAAAAGAGTTGAAATGAGATTTTTAGGGCTGTAAACTAGCTATAAACCAACTGTGTCTACTTCTATGTGACAGCATGGGGATGCTCCCAGGTTTCTGTATTCAGCAAGCAGAGACAAATGCTGGATATGTATCATCCATTCTTACTCCTTAGTTTTTATAGAAATAAAACCACCTGTTTACCTGAAGGTCGGAGAGATGGCATTTTGTAAAGTCTGGCAGATGGCCAGATGGGAAAATATAGTGGCAGGATGCTGGAAAATGCACTTTTAAAACTACAAGTGTAATTCAGGAGACTAAGGAGGTGAAACTGGACACCACAGCTGATTGACAGGTCATTACGTCCTCAAGGAGATGGTTGATCACATGTCATTATTTTAGCCTTTAAAATAGCTGATTAAATGCTTTTGATGAGTCACAAATAATAATGTAATAGATACCAATTCTTTTGTTAATAAGCATTGGCCTCTGAAAGGACCATCCAGTTCTTTCAGCACTGTTGCAAAACAATATATTTTCCTTTTATACCCTATAACCATGCTCAGAAAATTGCTACTACTTTGTCCTACTGTGATAGCACCAACAGTAGACTAATAATTGGCATGATAAATAATAAGGCACAGTCTGAGAGCTCAGTTTAAGGCTTGGGATGTGTCAGGGGGGTAGGAAAAAACATAGCACCAGTTGTTATGTAAAACACATATTAGTTATACTTACTGACTTTCTTCTCACCTTCACTTGTTTGTACCTTCTGGTACTGCATCTGGAATGATTGTTTGGAAAGATTTGAGGGAAAAGAAAGCAGTAGTTTTATAGAAAGTGGATCTTCTTTGACTATGTTGGAAACAAGTTCTTAAAGAGTAAGATTTATGAAATAAAAATTTCTAAAAGATTTATAGAGTGGAGATTTCAGGGATTTTTTTGGGAGGGTTAGGGGGAATGAACTAACATAGTGCCTCAAAATTAGCAGGATGCAATCAAAAGGAAAAAGAGAGTCATTTAATGCATATACGAAAGAGGTACTTATTTCCACAGCACATTCCTTTTAGAAGATGGTGAAAATGCTTACAACTTTAGCACTAATCAACAATTTTGGAATGTAAGTTTCCAAAAGGGTGCAGCTTAGAGGTAAAACAGAAGTGCAGAGAAAATCAGACAAGATTTTAGGGTAAGATAAAAGGGGATCAACAGATGTTAAACTATAACTCCAGGCAGTGACCAAGCCCCTCACAGCTGCTCACTCATTCTCCTGGTTGAGATGGGGAATAAAATCAGAAGGGCAAAAGTGAGAAAACTTGTGAGTTAAGATAGGGACATTTAACTGGTGAAGCAAAATTCAAGCACACAAGCAAAGCAAAACAAGGAATTCATTCACCCTTCCCATGTCTGGGCAGGCGTTCAGCTGTGTCCAGGAGAGCAGGGCCCCATCACATGATATGGTGACATGGGAAGAAAAACAACATCACCCAAATGTCTCCACTTTCTCCTCCTCCTACATGCTGAGCATGACTCCGTATGGTCTGGAATATTCCTTAGGTCATTTGAGGTCAGCTGTACTGGTTGTGTCCACTTCCAACTCCTTGTTCCCCCCCAGCCTCCTCATTCCACACTTCAACTCTGGTGAGCTCTGATCAGCAGTAATGAAAACATCCCTGTGTTACCAACTCTGTTTTGGTCACAAATACAAAATATAGCCCCATACTAACTACTGGAAAGAAAATTAACCCTAGCCTAGTCAAAACCAGCACAACAGGGAAATGTACTAAAATCTTTAAAAATAACATGAATTGTTATAAATCCACAAGGACTGGTGTTTGATTCACAGATATTGGTACGTTTTTGGTAAGACAGTGTTACTTCATCAGTTTTTGTTGGACATTCAAGTACTCACTTCGCTTTGAAAGGGACAAATTTAGTAAAAATACATTAGATGATTTTTTTTATTATTCTTATTCTTGTTTTTAAATATTAGTCCTAGGATTTTTTCATCACAGATTTTATCCAACCAGAAAATCTAGGTCTGGAGAAGAAAAGCACTAATTCAGACACTTGTATCTTTTGAATCTGGTCTTTCCTAGAATCAAGTGCATCATTAATGTTGTCACTTGAGTCTTCCTTTAAAATCAACATATCTTGGAAGAGAGGAGATCACTTACACTTATGTCAGAAAGTAAATGAAAGAGGAGTTAATCTCTGATCAGTAGATTTGTAAAGTATATATGGAATTGACAATAACAGAAAGATAAAGACTTAGGTTTTAGTAGATGGTGTGTATTAGACTGTAGTGCTGGTTTTGCATTGGAGCCACCCACGGAAGTGATTTTTTCTGAGAGGACCTGCTGAGGGCTTCCTCTGAGCCTAGGAAAACCAATCACTGACTAGTTTTGAATGTTGACACTTTGTTAAACCACCGGAAAGCTGAACACGCCTCTATGAACACACATGTTAGGAACAAAGAAACCCCAGGAAAAGCTCTTACTCTCGCTTTTTTCTGGCCTTGAACAGGTAAGGAGACTCAGCCTGGGCCAGGCCCACTCCACCCTGGCCCACATGGCCCAGCAGGGGAGGCAGGCTGGGCCCCAGAGGCTGCCAGGCAGGGGGACAGGAGGCCATCAACCACTGAGATCCTAGCCTGGCTGCTGAGATCCTGGCCATTTCCCCAGCAAGGCCACCAGAAAAAAACCCAGAGATGGCCCTTGAGTAAACAGCCCATGCAGAGAGTGGCCCTGTGGCTGGGATTGAATGCAGCAGGGGATGGAGACCATCCATGAGGCCAATCCTGACACAGTCCCCGTGAGGCCTGGAAATCCATCACCGTGACTGCTTTGGCCACTGCCCAGCAGGGATAATGTGATCATCTGCAGGCTCCAGGTAAGGACCTGCAGTCCTTCAATCCTCTTTTGGGTGAGAGAAAAGGACAAAGTGAAGACACGTAGAGAACAACATGAGACCTGAAGGTCAGTAAGAAGTCAAATCCGAGTTGGGAGGGTTGAGGAGATACCTCAAATCTGGGGCCGAAATCCTCTTGTAAGGCTATGGAGAAAATATAATTGATACATCAGACTCTTTTTCCCTGTAACTCATTGAAAGTATGGGGAGATCAAGTGTTCAAATTTTAGATATGAGCAAAGAGATCTATGCTTCAAGCAGATGAAGAAGAAAGCAAAGAATCGAGCAGATATTGAAGTAGCTGTGATCCCATGAGAAGTTTGAACCAAGAGAGAGAGGAGTGATGAAGACCCTTTGCCCTCAGGGAAAGAAGAGGAAGACCTCTGTTCCCAGAAATTATCTCAGAGATAGATAAAGAGAACCTTTGCTCTTGAACAGCTCATCCTTAAAATAGCACCTCATAAGTTGACATGGCCCATAAGCACAGCTGTGGGAGAAGCTGTGAAAGATGGGAGAGACAGTGATTGCAGATTCCCAGGTGGCTGTTATTTGTGGAAATTAAAAGCCACAAGAGAACTGTTTTCTTATTATTCTTTATTTTTGTTATAGTTAATAAAGTTTTATTTATACCTTTTCAAAGTCTTGAGCCTGTTTTGCCTTCCTCCTAATCCTATCTCACAGCAGGAAAGGAATAAGCATATTCTGCTGGGTGCACTGGTGTTTGGCCAATGCTAGAACCCACCACAACTGTGTATTACTTTCTCCTAACCCCGAACCTATTTTTCAGCTATAAAATTTTGTAGAGTGAGGCAGGTCATCCATCATTGAAATGCTCATCAGACATGAAACAATTAGAGAGTGACTGTTGTCCTGAAATAATGAGGCAGTGATTGTATGCTTCTGTAGTTGAATAATGAAAAAGAAAAGAAAGAAAAGTATGTAAAGAGAAAAGGAAATATTTCCTAGCATGTCTCAGAGCTAGATTCTGGGTTATGAGCAGCTATATTAGAAAACAAAAAGACTGTCTTCATGTCACTGTAATGTTGCTTTCTTGACCTTAATGTAATGGGGAACCTATTCTTCTAAAGTATTTCTCAGTATTGCATTGTCTTTTGGTTCTGAAATGCAAATCTGCAGTGACAACTGTGTACAATTCAAACTTGAGCATAAACAGATTCATGTAGTTTCACCTATATTGGAGCCAGAGTTCTGGAAACAAGAGTTATCCTCATTCCCTTTAAAATTCTCTTTCAGATAGTGTTGTACTCTGACTTTCATAAAAATAACCTAATTACTTCATGTGGAGGATCTGAGAACACTACCTGTGACAGTTACAAACTTTGCATCTTTGTTTCCTTAAGACCCCAGCACTCTCTGTCTTCAGCTTGCTTTGTCCTCAATAAATTTAATTTTTTTTAACATAGGTATTCTAGTCTCATGTGGACAAAAGTCTTATAAATAAGGGTGTAGATATTTTTTGTTTGAAAATTCCTTGCTTCCTTCAAGAATTAAAATAGTTCTGAGACCTTCAATATTAATAAAAAAAGGTTCTCCTAAAAATGTCAGTATTTGGCCAACACGAATGATTATGCCTTATGCCAGATGTTTTAATGTAAATGGGTTGAAAATAAGGGGAACTATTTATTATAGGAGATGGATCTTAAAATAACTAGTTTTAGAATTAAATAAGGATGACTGTTATGTGTTATGACTCAAAATTACTGACTAAAGTAAAAGACTTGAGTAAACAGACTGGAAGCTCAAATTCCAGTCATGGGGAAGAACGGTGCTAGTTGCACTGATATAAATTTAACTTCTTATGACATAAGTACAAGCACATTTGATATCTCTGTATTCTCTACACAATGCTTACAATAACATGTTGAAGCTTTATTATTTCTAAATAAAACTGTAACAACAGCATGATTTTGTTCCTGTTAAAAAGAAATCAAATCTCTGGTCGAGAGATGTTTTTTTGGCAATTGACCACAAGCTTGAGCTAAAGGTGATGAGCACCACCCTTGATGATCACTGTGGGAAGAGGGGATCCAGTGTGTGGCTTGTCTGTTGACCAGTTACATCACTTATTTGTGCATCTTTTTCCTCTGCTGCACAAACAAGTTTTTTAACACTCTCATATCCCAAAGAGGCAATTATGTAACAGATCATCCATTTATGTAGAGGAGAGACTATATAAATGTTGTTTTTATTATTCTTATCGTAATGTTCCATGGAAAAGAAGGAACATTCTGTTTGCTAGACTTCCTGGTCTCTCTCTCCAAGAGATTAAATAAATAGCTTGTAACTGTAGTGTCCTGAAATCTGTCTTAAAGAGAATAAACTGTGTCTTATTAAAGCATTAGCCTGTTTTTTATATGCTTAATTTGGTAAAAAAGTGCACACTGTCCATTCTTACTTGGACTTTAGAAATACCTTCCCATATCACCTGACTGATAAAGTCCAACCTGTATCCCTGGGTCTAAGTCTGCCCAGGAAATATGATTGACAGCTAAGAACGTCCATCATTGTGAAGGGATCAGGAACACCACCAAATAGAGGGGCTCCTTTGTCCTTTGTTCTTGTCATATATTTTTATTTTTGCTTCTTTTTTTTTTCCTCTGTAAGTCTTTCATGAACATATTTAGTTCTGAAATAAACGTTTTAAGTAGCAATTTAGTAGTAATTTATTTACATTTAAAAAATACAAACAAAATATAAAATACAGAACTTTAAATTTAATATTTATCTAAAAGAAATTCTGTTTTTTTCTTTCAGAAGGCTTCTGGTAGCCCAGTTTCATTTCTGAAACCAGTGAGGAGAAGACTACAGTAACTTTTGCAAGAAATCCCAGGGTCCATGCCACCAACTTGTACTGAGCCAAAAAGAACCCTAGAGCCCTTTTATTTTTGCATTTAAAAGTCTTGCTCTCAAAACAATACGCTTTAATTCTTGTATGAGCACGAGTTCCATTCCTGCTGTTAACATTTCAGAGATACTTTTTGCCATCTGAAAATGGTTCTTTGGGCTTCTGCTCAAAATTTCCTGTAGATCTGTCACCCAAGCTCTTCTAATATTGCAATGCTTATAAATATTGAGACAAAATTACAAAGCATCCCTGGCTTGTTCCATTAGGACCATGTTAAGTGGATTTTAAAAAGAGTCATTTTGAGGCCACTTCTGGTTCAAGGCATCTTTAAGTTGATAATTGCTGCAACTGGGGGTGATATGTCTAGTGAAACTTAATGTGCTTGTGACTTTCCTGGGAGGTCTGATACTGATAACTGATGAAAGAAAAACATATAACCTAGGCTGACCAATAGCTCAAATTGTTTATAATTTAAATTATTGATAATTTTCTTTACTACTTAGAATTGTTATATAATAAAATTTAAAATCTTACAGGTTTTATGAATTCAAGTATTATTACTTTTCCCCTCCTCCTGACATACGTTTCACAGCATCTTTCAGTATCAGTGTTTCAATTAGAATTTTAAAAAGTATTTCTCTTAATTTTGAATGGGAATTATTCAAAACAGTATCAAGAGAGGTTCAGACTTGATGTTAGGAAACAATTCTTTGCTGAGAGATTGAGTCAAACACTGGGACACTTTTCCCAGAGAGGTGTTTGATGCCTCTGGCATGTCAGTGTTTAAGAGGAATTTGGACAAGGTGCTTAAAATGAGTCATCTTTTAGTCAGCTCTGAATTGTTCAGTCAGTTGGTCTAGATGATTGGTTTATGTTCCTTGACAAAGAAATATTCTATTATATTCTATTCTATTCTTTGTGGGTTTTTTTCCTTCAGCTTGAGTGTTGAGACACTCAACACTTTTGTATGTTAAACACATGCAAAAGCAAAACATGTCAGGATGGTATTTCTGAAGAGTGTTAATTGCCATTTCAAGTGTTTTTTCAACCATTTTGAAAGAGTATATTCTGTTTCTGAAATGACACATTCTCAGGTAGAATAGCTTCTGCCTTTTGTTCAGTCTATGTGTTGATGACTAGAATGTTAATGCAATAATTTACAGTTGCATTATCTTTATAGCTGTGTATTATAATAACTTAATGGAGCAGAAATGCATTGCAGATGGACAGATAAAGACTGCCTGTGAAAATTAGAGAGAGGGGAAGTGGAATGTCTTTGAGTAGAGAGTGTACTACACTGGAAGCTAGATTGGTCCTGAATATTAATATAAGTAGGGGGTGTTTTTAACCATATTTCTTTCTATATTCTGTGCTTCACACATGACTTTGCAAAGATATGTGTTAGGTTACAACAGTATGACAGTTGTGAGTGTAAATACAATGAGGAGTTTTCATTTATTAGTAGTTCACACAGACACAATTATTGATTCCCATTTTTCTTACATTCAGAAATATTTTCCCCTTTTTCTTTGGTTGCTTTTTTTTTTGTTTATATTTTTTTTTCTTTTTGTTGTTGTTGTTGGTTGGTTTTGGGGTATTTTTTGTGTTTTGTTGTTGTTTGTTTATTTTCCCCAAAGTATGTTGCTGGATTTCCATCTTCTCTCCTGGATTTCCACCTGCCTCTCTTGTAAATGCTCAGGTATTTACAAGAGAGGCAGGTGCAATCATGTCTGCCAGGATGATGCTGTAAGAACTGGACAAGGACTGCTGTCAGTTCTTGGAAGTACCATGTCAGGGAGAAAAGGAAGGGAGCATGATATAGGTTATAAGTGGCTTTAATAGACTAAATTGGGGTAGACAAAAGGGAAAAAAATGTCCTAATAGCTCTGTTAGAGTGGCAGCTGCAAATCTCTGATACATGATAAGGTAGTGGACTTGTTATTTTCTCCACACAGAGACATGTCTCAAAACAATCTTTACAGGGTGGTAAGTGAAGAAAGACCCAGAAGTTAAACAATTTCCACAAAATAAAAAATTTAGCAGAAAACTTGTGAGAGAAAAGACAGGTCATTTGATTTATGTTATTACAGAAATCATATCTAAAAGAGAATTTAGGCTTCTGAATTTCGCTCTAGCATTCCGCTAATTTATATCTCCATGTATTAATTAATTGCTATGTGTAGAAGAGTTGCTACATTTATTTCCATCAAGTCATGATTTCCTAAGAATTCAAGACCTTCTCAAAACTCCAAATTTCCTTATATTTATGCCCACAGCAAAAGCAAATAGTTGTGTAATATATTCACTCAAAAATTTTTTTAATAAATATCCCATTGGACCTGTTTCACAGTCACCTTGAGAAGTTTATGGAATTCCCACTGACACTTTTTTTAGCATTAAATATTAGTCCTTAATAACCAGCTATTGACTCTATCATCCCCTGGATTGTTCAGTCATTAAGGAAGGATAAATGGTCATAGGAGATGCATGAGAAGATTTGATTGACTCATGGGCAGTGAGAATGCGTCATTTAAAAGACAAAGAATCATGTGTTGTGGTATTCTTATCTATGTCCAGTTGGAATAACTCACAATACTTTCCTGACAGCTCCCAACAACGTTAAGTTTCACATTGAAATGAGGAAAGTATTCACGCAAGTATTGTGAGTTAACTGAGGCAAAAAGAAGTTATTTTAATTTCTCTCTAAGTGATGCATAGTGCACATTGCAGGGCTTGTCTGTGGTTTAAAGGTAATCTTAAAAATCATTGGTTTGATACATTTTCTGTTAGAGAAAACACTTGTCCTATTTTTATAAGCAAATATTTTAATAATTTTAGGAATAGGAAATTAGTAAATGTCAAGTGAATTCCACGGCTGAAGTGTTGCCTTATAGAAAAATTAATAATTGTAGCGAAGAGTTGTCTTTCCATTGGCAGATCTCAGCAATTACTGCTATGGTTAGAGTTGGTCATCAGAGATTTTGAATGAAGTGGTCTCTTAATAACCTTAAAACAAGTAATGGTGGTAAAGCCATGTTATTTCTAACAGTGGGACATATCAAGATTTAACCATCTTGGTACAGAGGAAAAATCAGATCTCAGACTTTGTTCCTGGAGTTTATTGCACAGGCCAGAGTGCAAATATCATCAAGATGGATAACAAATGGCTGATCAGGTTCCTGGGATACTGAAGGAGAGGAGAGCTGAGGAATTAAAAGGTCTTATGTGAGATTTTGAAATTAAGCAGAAAATTACAAATTATCAGTTCTGGGAATTAAAGGTCTAGGCTAGGTCTTCTGAACAAGGCCTTTCCTCTGCTCTTGTTACAAAGGAAAAAAATAAAAATTATTGAAAAGAGAACAAAAAACCTCTGAGGAACTAGGTTTATTTTCTAATTCAGAAAACTATGCCATAAATGGGACAGCTTTAACCTTCTTGCCAAAAGACAATGAGATTCTTATGAATATAAGAAGACTACCACATGTATAAGAAAGTTTATTGAGGGTTAGAATTTGTCTTGTAGGATTTTCTGGATTCTGTACATTTAGATGATGTGAATAATTAGCAGAATTATTCACAGCATTCATTTAAATATATAATGACCAAACTCTTTATTAATTACAATATATCTTTTGCATCACTGAAAGCACACAGTATTCTCTCCCACTCAGCGTAGATTCAAGTAGCAAAAGAAATTGAACTAAATTTAGAAAAGAAAACTATAAAATTAAACACTGACTGTCACAGAGGTTTTTTTATCAATTTAAAAAATATTCTGAGGTGTTTTGTATATGAAGAAAATTTTTAGATTTTTTTTCAGAGGAACTGTGGTGAACAATTGGATTGTGCATAATTTGTGCTTTTCCATTATTATTATTATTATTATTATTATTATTATTATTATTATTATTATTATTATTATTATTATTATTATTATTATTATTATTATTATATTTACCATTAGTATTTTAATTTATTTTCAGTTATTAAACTGTTCTTATCTCAACATACAAGTTTTGCTTAAACTCTCCTGCCCATTCCAGATGGGTGGGCAGAAAGTGAAGGAGTGATTGAGCGAGTGGCTTTATGGAGTTTCATCTCCAGCTGGGCTTAAAACCACAAAAAATGGATAAAAGTCAAATGCATCCATGTATTATAAACAACAGCCATAATTAATAGATTAACCAAATCAGAAACATTGGTTTGCTGGGTGCTGCTGATGGCTGATAAAAAAAACAACTCCTGCTCATGTCCAGTGAGAGGAAGGATGCAAAAGGACAGTTGAAACCTGAAGTGAGAGGTTCTGCTCACTTGCAGTTTTCTGATGACCTCAGAAAACAGTTGTTCATTTCCATAATGATTATTAACAAATACACTATTCATTCCAATACTTTGTTAAGTGAATTCGGTATTTACCCTAAAGGTTTTTTTTTTGTGTGTGTGTTTTTTTGTTTGTTTGTTTGTTTGTTTGTTTCTTGGGGTTTTTGTGTGATGTTGTTTTGGGGTTTTTTTGGGGGGTGGGGTTTATGGTTGTTTGTCTGGGCTTTTTGCACTGTTCATTTTAAGTTTCAGTGCTGAATCCTGTCACATTTTCTATTTCAGAAGGCCATAAAAGACAGCCTACATAAAAAAGTATAGAGTGAAGAATGAGAATTAGCTTTATGCAGGCACTGGCTATTCCAGGGCAGAATTCATTAACATCCTTTGTATGATTCTAAGCCCAGACTTGTCTTAAGGCTCAGCTATGCAAAGTACTTGATATTCATGGCAATAAACAATCCATTTCTGCTGTTAAACAAATCTTTTCGAAATATTACTCTGTGATGGCTGACTGGAATAGACAATTTGGGGATAAGATCCATTTCATCTGTTGATTTAAAAATATATCTCTCTCCAGCTGAGCTGACTGTTTAGGCTTCCACAATAGTCAGTGTAGCCTAATCAACAGAATCAACAGAGTTTAATGTGATTAATTTGGACAAATATGTTTATTTTAGGGTGAGATACACTTTTCAGATCTCAGTTCTGTTGAATTTATTGACTAGTCCTGCACAGACTCAAAAAAGAAACTCAGAGTAATTTGATCAAATGTCTCAACATTGAAGAAATCCATGGGTAGTTAAATGAACCCCGGAGTTTGTGATGTTTGTAATCACAGAACTCATAATCTTTCACAGGCAGATCTTCTGAATTGCAAAGTAAATATTTCTTCTTTGGAATTGTGCTCGTTTGGGCATGATAAATATTTGACAACATGCCTCCTCCCCCTGCCAAAAAAAATTAATCTCAATAAAAAGTCTTCATTACAAAGCTGAAGGGTATGAGCATCTTACCTTTTACACAAATATACACTACCATGCAGATTTCCTCAGAAGTAGTTAACCTTGACTTATGCATAAATTGAACACGTATTGGAATACAGAATATGCAATGTGTCACCACAGGCTACTCCTGGCTACTTCTAGCAGGCATTGCTATTTCATATCTAGGTAAATAGAAATGTCTGTGAGCAGTCTATGTTGAACAGAAGATAGAAATAAGGTTTTTCCAGGGTTATATTCCTGAGATAATATTTGCCCCTGGTCTCTGTAATTTCTTGGGACAAAGGATGTCACAATTTAAGCCACAAAAAGAACCCTCTTCTGCTTATTTTATATTATTTTTTTAATATCCATTTATGCCCTCTGCCTGTTACAAGACACACTCAGTCTCACTGCATTTTCTTTATTTCTTTCATTTTACTATACGTCAGTTATCTCTTCTGAGCTGAAGACTCTCAGTCTCCTTAATCTCCCCTGGCATCCAAATCATTCTGCTTGGTCATATGCTTTGGTCATATGCTTTGTCTATATTATTGTTTTTACAGTTTCACTATATTCTTTGCAAAAATATAATCTATCTTTCAAGGTCTTTTCAAATACATGATGCACTAACTAGCAATAAACTAACAGATAAATGTTTATTTAGACATTAATTCCAGAATTCCTCATGGGGAGTCCAGCTTGTGTTAAAGTACACTGACTTGGAGGTTCACATATTTCCAGGTTAGCTGGGTATGAGCAGGATCTGATCTCTTCCTCCCAAGATCAGGCTCCTAGAAACACACCTGGGAAGTGACTGCTGTCCCAGTTCCTCTCCTGTGGGACTCTGCCATCAGAGACCTTGGACACTGGGAAAACTGCCCAAGCCTCTATCAAAATATACTTCCAAACCAGATGTGTTGGTTTTGCATGGCCTGGGTTTTGATAGTGGGGGGGGGCTACAGAGGTGGCTTCTGTGAGAAACTTCTGGAAGCTTCCACCATGTCCAGCAGAGCTGATCCCCGATGGCTCTGCAGATGGACCTGCTGCTGCCCAAAGCTGGGCCAATTAGAGAAGTTGGTAATACTCTGTGATGACACATTTAAGAAAAAAATTAAAGGCCACACAGTTTTTGCTTCTGGTCAGAGAGATGAAGGAGGTGAGAACTGTGTGAGGGAAACACCATGGAGCCACCAAGGTCAGTGGAGAAGTAGGGGGAGGAGGTGCTCCAGGCAGCAGAGCTGAGATTCCTCTGCAAGCTGTGGTGAGACCGTGGTGAAGCAACTGTGGCCCTGCAGCCCATAGGGATCCACAGAGATCCACCCACAGCCCGTGGGGATCCACAGAGGATGCAGAGATCCACCCACAACAGCCCATGGGGATCCATGGGGGATGCAGAGATCCGCCTGCAGCCCATGGGGATCCATGGGGGATGCAGAGATCCACCTGCAGCCCGTGGGGATCCATGGGGGATGCAGAGATCCACCCACAGCCTGTGGGGATCCATGGGGGATGCAGAGACCCACCTGCAGCCCATGGGGGAGGTGCCCAAGCTGGAGTAGGTGGATGCCTGGAGGAGGCTGTGATCCAGTTGGAGACTGGATGGAGAATGGGGGCCCTGCTTCCAGGCTGGAGCAGCTTGTCCTTGGAGGACTGTACCCCATGGAAGGAGAGACTCACGTCACAGCAGTTTTGGAGGGCTGTGTGCCCGTGGGAGGGACTCACATTGTGGCAGTTTTGGCAGGACTGCTGCTCATGAGAATGAACACATGCCGGGGAAGTTCACGGAGAACTGTCTCCCGTGGGAGGGACCCCATGGTCTCACAGGAGAAGGTCTCCTCTCCCTGAGCCAAGCAGAAGAAAACTTTGGGTGAAGAACTGACCACAACCTCATCCCCTGTTTCCGTGTGCTGTTTATGGGAAGGAGGGAGGGACTGGGGGAAGAAAGGTGTTTTAAGCACTTATTTTTACTTCTCATTATTCTCCTCTGATTTTGTTAGCAATAAGCCCATCTTGTACTTCTATCTTGGGCCAGTTTTGCTGTTGGAGTGTTTTTTGTCAGTCTTTATCTCAGCTGATGAGGCCTTCATTAAATTATTTTTTTTCTCTCCTCTGCCCAGCTGTAGCAAGGGAAGGCGAATGAGTGGCTGTCATGGGTGCTTGGTGTTTGGCCAGTGTCACACCATGACACCAACTTTCATAAAAGGATTTACTTCTCTGGGTGCATGAAAGGCTAAATTTCTTAATGTACTCTTAGCACAAGAACCAGAACTACTCCTGAGTTTATCAAGCTAATTAATAAAATCTATACATTGGTTTCACTCTCCAGGTCATCCCGGGATTTGTTCAATATGCCTGGTAGAAAACACATCCTTTGAAGTCTCCCTGGACTCAGTTCTCGATAACCAAATATTTTCTTTAAGACATTTAAAAGTATTTTCATATGCTATTTGCTATCCATCGGCTCGTCAACCCTTCTTCATACTTTTACATTTCTGCTTTTTCTTTGAAAAGTTGTTGACAGCAGTGCCATATCTGTTGCTAAACTTGCTGTGCCACCCATGTCAAATGTGGCACAGATGGGCCCAGCTCCAGAATTTGTTGTCTATTTCTATTACAGAATGAAGCATTAAACTTCTGCGTACAATATTATCATAACTGTTACCCTATCGTGTAAGCTGAAATATTTATCCTGAATTTTATAAGAAAAATTAAAATCTATAAAGTAGACATAAAAGCCTGATTTCTAAAATCCCAATTTTCTGTTGTGAGTTTCAAGCAATTTCAACTGGCTTTACTGAAAGAACATCCGTTCAAACAGGAAGAATTTTATGTGTCACCTTTTGTTTGAAACAAAATGTAAAACCTAATAATTATTTTATAACTAGAAAAAAATTCTTTTTCTTCTCAATATCATCTTTATAATTTAATTCAGTGTGAAAATTCCTCCTGAAAGTGTTTAACTCTGTGTTTTCTTCATTAAGCTCATTCCATACATATGTCACCTATAACTCCTAAGCATATATCCACATGATATGCCACAGTCCTTTGTAAGAAATTCCACTCATCCTGCCTCCCTCCATGCCTCTTGGCTACTCATTTGTTTGTTTTTCTGACTTTTTTTGAGATTCCTTCAGAGGATCTGGGATGAATCATTTAAAACCTCTCTGAGTGTGCTCTCAGGTGCATGGTGAGGTTTTTGGGGTGTCCTATGCAGGGCCAGGAGTTGGACATGATGATCTTTGTGGGTCCCTTCCAAATCAGAATATTCCACAACTTTATGATTCAATGAAGTGTTATGCAAGACTAACCTTGGTGGAAACAGACAGAATATGTCCCTATTAGAGAACATAATCATGCCATTAAAGTGTTTAGAAGGCATTCCTGCAGACTTAGTTTGACACTATGTCCATTTATCCTCCTCTCCTTTAGTATTCCTGTATCATAATTGCCATAGATAACAATGAGCAATTGGGAGACAAAACCCTTTCTCTGACATTGAAATTCTGAAGAAAGGAGACAGCAGCAGTGAGCAGTAGTTGCATGCTTTCCCTCCTCTTTTCCCTGCATTTTATTTATGTTTTTACCTTGAAGTATCTTAATTGTCCATCTGCCAATTTCACAACAGCTGACATCTTCTGTCTAAGTGAGACACACTTTTGATCTTTGCTGGGAAGAGTGGTTAGAAAGCACACTGAAAATAAAACGGATCAGAGGATGGATTGCCATGCCAGCATATGTTTTCAGCTCTCATTTATGGCCCTTCTTGATCCAGCTTCAGTTTGGGGGAGGAAAGAGGGTGTAGCACTGCTTTAAAAGCCATAACCTCTGGAATTAAAATGAGTTCTCTGCACAAACTGAGCAATAAAAAAGCAATCATATCACCAGGCTGCTGGCCCTTATTATTTTAGCATCAGTGTGATGGGCTTTAAAAGCTTTAGACATGCTGGGAAAGTTAAATACACATGTTCCATTTAAAACTGACCAGCATTTAAATACGTAGACACCTGCCATGACAAGCAGTCAAGGGATTGCTCTTTCATTTTATAAATGGAATAAAACTGCTCCGTAGAATGGCATGACATCTGTGTGGATATTTGTTTCGTTGTTACTGGTGTACTTAATGTGAGGGATTTAGAGTATTAGTCTCAGGCAGCATTCTGCAAGCTCCACTTCCCCACAGTGACTTTTCTATTCAGTGCAAGATTTAAGTAGCTGAACAAAGTGATCCTTTTGTCTAGAATAAAATAAAGAAGTGTGTACGGTGAGGTGGCTTGTCTTCTCATTTTCCCTTCCTGCACAAAAACTGTGAGGTTTGCTCGCAGCAGGAGCCAGGCAATGCGTGCACTCTTGAGATGCTGGCACTAAGGGTGCTGGGGGGAAAGAAGGAGATGGTTTTGTTCTCTGGGAAAATAGAACAAAAGTTCTGTTTATCTGAGGGTTTGAACAAAAACACTTGTCTGTAATTAATTTTCGGGTGGTTTAATCCTTTTTAATATTTATGTTGGAGTTAATGTTGAACTGAAAACATGCATTTCATTGAAACAAGTAAACACTTTGAAAATACCAGAGCTAAGTATTCAGATTTTTGAGATACTTCATTTCTTGAATTCACAATCACAATGTCCTCCCTGCCCTGTCCCCCAGGGATTGAATTTCAGCATATTTTCAGCTTTCCCAAGTGTGCCTAGGGATGGAGAGCTGTTGAATTTATTGCATGCTGAAAATGTTTTGCTCACAGCTAGATTTTCCCCCATGATGGAATGAAAACACAAACAGAATAATATGGATTTTTCCAGTTGCAAGAATTATTACAGATATCACCTTCTGTCCTTTTCCATGAGGGTTTTTTGTCCCCCCATCCATTCTTTCCTCTTCACTAATGCAAAAAAATCACTGTGCATAGTTTTTGGGACTGGTACTTGTTTTTTTTTTGCAACATTCCTCATTTTAATATCTTTAGGTTAGCTCTACTTTCCCATTTGTCTTTTATTTATAGTTATTTATGCTGGAGATGAAAAACTATAACACTGAAGGAAGAGAGTAATTTACACTTGAGGACTGAAATCTGCTTTTAATTGTCCCACAAGAATAATTTGTCAGTGTCTCATTTCTGACCATCTGTAAAAGATGTTGCCTTTATCACTTTTTAAAGTAATAAAACCATAAAAGCGAATTTGGATGATCTTTTTCCCCACTGCTTTTATTCCTCTTCCCCACCTGTAAAAACACCATTTTCAGATTGCTGCCACAATCCCAAAGTGAAAAATAACAATCCTCTTTGTGCTGTGTGCTTCTATTAAAGTAATTTAAAGAAGCACAAACCACAGAGAGTTAATCAACCCTATGTCTTTAAACACACTTTTGTATTCTTGGAGTGTTGTATAGTAGAGATGTGATTGTGCTTGATTTTTATGCTTCTAGACAATATTTTCATGTCATAAAAGAAAAACAGTGCTTCTTTACACTCCATGGATCCTTTCCACGAGTGAAACTCCCTGCATTGGCTTTTATCTCTTAGAAAGGGATATGTAGAATTTATATTAAAAATAAATTCCAGAAATGTCTGACAAAGACAAAGAATCGAAACTGTGAGAAATATTAAAAGAAAAAAAATCTCTATTATGTACATATTTGTCCATTAGTTCGGTACCTGATCAACCCTCAAGATTAATGTTTTAATGCTACTTGAAGGAATATTTGAGACAGAGAATTAAGAACACAAAAGCTTGATTTCATCACAGAGTTAGTTAGGGAGAGCTGTATCTGTGCTGGAATACTTGGTACCACACTGTCCCTACAAACTGTGTTAGAACTTAGTGACAATTTTCCACTCTTCCCTCAATCACCTGGGAGACCATAACAGAAATGAGAGATGAGATGACATGAGAGCTCCTGAGCTGCTGGTGCTGCCTTGGAGACCTTCTGAATATTTTAATCTGTTTCCTCAGTATGAAAACTTGAATGGAAGCAAAAATCATTCTCTAGCTCATAACTGTCAGTGAATCCAAGTTACAAGAATCATTGGGTCCTTGGAAGCTACAGAAGAGTTGAGAGCATCCAGCAAGAGTGCAGGTAAGCCCTGAAGTGAGGTAGGTACCAGGTGAATTTCTGAGGGCAAGGAAAGTCAAGGGAAGGGCAAAAGTGTCAACAGGGTAGAGCAGGATGATGCCCTAATCTGTATCCTCCTTTGCTATATCCTCCTCAGACACTCTCACTTCTGATCCATGTTTGGGTTTTGTTCAAGTTTCATCCTTGTTTTGATAACACACAAATCATGAAAAAATATAGCATGGCTCTCTGGGTTTTTATCTGGCTTTACTGACAACAAATTATTTTTTGATGATTCTATTTTGTCTCATCTGGGACTAAAATATTTTAGGAATACACTAACAAATATTTTCTTATGATTTCTGGCTGGTATCTAATGACTAAAGAAATCTAAATGAAAGTTTCAAAGTCCTTTAGGGGGCTTCTTTAGGTGTGAACTTGCAAATACTGTGAAAATAATTTTTTGCCTTTCTGAGGAAGCAGAAGAAAATTATATCAATATGAGTTATTGGAACACACATTTAGAATTTTCTGGGATATGTTTGCATGTAAAAAAGTGCATTGATACTGTATTGAAGGATACATCTATTCATATTTTAGCCCAAAAAAGTGCAATAATAATTAGTTACTGTATTGGCTCTGACTGGGATGGAGTTAACTTTCCCCATGGCAGCCCTCCCAGTGCTGTGCTGGGCATTGGTGGCTGCAGAGGTGTTGGTGGCACTGCAGTGTTTTGGCTCCTGCTAAGCAGAGCTGGCACAGCACCAGCTGTCTCTCTGACCCTGATCTCCACCTAAAAACCAGCAGGCTGAGGGTGAGAAATCTGTAGAGAGGGGACAGAGCCAGGACAGCCAACCCAAACTGACTGGACTGGAATATCCCATCCCATGTGTTATTTTGCTCAGTAATAAAAGCCAAGAGAAAGGAGTACAAGGGCAGCATCTATTGAGAAGGTGTTTGTATTCTAAATTAACCCTGTGTATACTAATGCCTTACTTCCCAGGAGGTAGCTGAACGTTGCCTATGGAGGGAAAGTAGAGATAATTATTTTTATTTTCCTTTGTTTTAATGCATAGCCTTTACTTTTCTTTATTAAATCCACAAGTTTTTAATCTTATTTATTCCACATCCCACTGAGGGGAGGGAGTGAAAGGGTCCCTTGGTAGACACCTGACAGCCAGCCATGATCAACCCACCACATAAATTAACGTAACAGGATAAAACAGGAACATTAAATTATCATTCTAGATCAGCCTCATTTTAGCCATTTAAGAAGCTGAAATGAGTTAAGTGTAAAGAAGCTCCTAATGAGCTAATATTTCATCTACAAGAGCCTTTTGAATTCTAGACATCCAGCAGACAATTGCATGTAGAGCCTTGTCAGTCCATGGTATCCCATGACAAGCTGTCATTAGGTGTTCAGGCAGCCTGCAATGGGTGCCACTTACACTGCTGAAACACCAGCCAAATCTCTATGTAGGCTCTTGCAATTTTATCTATCTACTGCAAAATGATAAACCAGATTATGACTCAGAGTTAAATGTCTCCTGCATGATCCCACATGTGGAGTTTACAAGAGCTGGTGGAGAAACCCGGATGTTCAACAATTTGGCTGTTATATATCCACATCCACATAAAGTCAGCTCAATGTCTTGGACCTGTTAAAGAGCCTCTTCAGTCTAGAGAGCCATGCAAAAGGGTGTCACCCTCTACATTTATACCAGTAAAATCCATGGCAAAGCCTGAACACAGAGCATGATTGTCATTAAGTTTTCAAGTGTATGTATGTAAGTGTGGTGAAAAACACACTCAGGATAGGATGTTCTATATAAACAAAAGGTAAATCCAGGGTTCAAAAGGTTTTGGGTCAAATTTTCTCTTGAAATACTTCTTCTGAATTTACTCCTGCATATTTTCATGCCATTTCAGCTTCATATTTTAATTTTTTTTTCTCTCATCAGCCATCAGTGAAAACTCCTTTTAATTCTCCTGTTATTTTTCTGTTCTACCTTCTTCAGAAAATTTGAGTGAGACCTTACATCCTTTGGCTCTTCTTTCTTTGAATGAATTATGAATGCATTTACTTCCCCTCCTATCTCCATCCCTAATCTTTGTTTGTAACTAAAGATAAGATTTTTCTCAGCATCGTTCCAGTGCAATTTTTTTCTTATAGCTTATTTGTTTATCCAGTGTACACTCTGTAGTCATAGAGAGACAGACTGAGCTATAATGCAATGCAGTGAGCACTTTGTAATTGCTTCCTTCTGGCGGGCTCAGGGATTTTTCAACATGATAACCCAGAACAGTGTGAGGTAAAGGTGCTCTTGTACTTCTGTGTGAATGTATACCCTATGCTTACACTTCATAAAATGAGTACAAAGCTGTTAGCTGAGAACAGAAAGCAAAACACTGTGGAAAAAAAAAAGAAAAAAGGCAGAGGCACAGTCTCCAGGAGTGATCCAAAGCCACAGAGGTTAATGAAAAGGCTTCTGTGTGCACTGGATCAGGCTGTAACTCGTGAATAGCTGTGGATATATTTAATGCTGCCAGCACAGCTGCAAGAAGAACACTCACACAAAGTAAATGATGAAGGGAGACTATTTTAATCCTGGCATCTGGGTCTTTTGACTGCCATTTGGAACAGGAGGTGGGAGGAGCCTTGCAAAATGAGATAATTGAATTCTTCCTGCCCCATTGAAGACCATCTCAAGGCTGCAAGGCTGTAAAAGGAAAATTTTGCACCTTTTTTTTTTTTTTTTTTTTTTTTTTTTTTTACTTTTATTATTTTTCTTTCCAGGCAAATGAGTGCAAATGGAATCCATAATAGAATTCAGGACCTCCAGCTCTAGAAACAGAGGTTGTCTGCTGAAGAGCAAAGCAGCATCCCTTAGTTTAGAAAAAAAATCAAAGTGATGTTCTCATGAACACAGCTTTTATATTCCACCTTGAAGAAGATGTCACATTAATAAAGATCAGTATCAAGTTGAATCCAGCTCACCTCTAGATCCAAATTTTTCAGCTCAGATTCTCTTACACTTCAAGGGAAATAAACACAACTATTTAGTCTGTAGAAAAACTGTAAAAACTGTAGCAGGAACTCAGCCACAAAGGCACAATGTGAGTGTTTGCCCACCAGTTGACAGCCTCTTCCAAGACACATCATTTAAAACAATATAAAACAATTAGCCATAAAAATATTACAATACATTCCATACTTATACACCTCTTTTTCAGCTACACACATCACAAAAAGGAACAATATAATTCAAGTAGCTTTCAAAACTCTAAAATTTGATTCAATTCAGGATTTAGGTTTAGATTGAATTGGACAATTTACTAATTGCTTTTCAAAATGCTAGAAGGAAATGACTTTCTGTCCAAGGCACTGTAGGCAAGGACTTCTCTAATCATACATATATTTTAATTGGTTTAATGCTGCTTTAACTTAATGTGTTTTTCTAAGTGAAGGTGTGCTTTGGAATCTAATTTAGATGCATGTTTTTCTTCTTTCAAATGATTTTATAAAGAGTACCTACCAGCATTACTATAATCATATTTTTACTTGGTAGTTTCTTTAAAGCTTTGATGAAAATCTGAGTTCTTCAAAGAGGAAATTAAGTCATGTGACACATTTGCATATTATCTCTATGAAAGCTCCTTGGTGCTACAATGATTAGGCATGAAGACAAAAATTTTGAAATGTCACTGAAGTAACATCCCAGCATCCTTGCCATCACCTTGCCATTGACAGGGTGTCTCAAAAAACAAAGGTTCATTGCACAGGGCTAAAAGTTGTCTCCACTCTTGTCTAGAGGTTTTTTCCATTAATTAAAAATAACACTGACAACTGGGTTGTTAAAAACATATGAAAACTAACATAAAATTCAGGCTATTTAAAAAAAATTACTTAATGTAAAATTAAGTATTAATTAAGAAGGGGAGATCAGAGGCTTGTCATTTCAAACTAACTCCATGAATGGTTTTAGCACATATTTTATAGCAAAAGCAACGTCCACCAAGTTCTCATCTTTCATCTGCTGGAAGGAATTAAAATAGGAATTCATTGTTTCAAGACATTATGATTAATTCTGTTATTTTAATTTTTAAGACTGTACTAATTCATTGAATATACACATAAAGTATCAGCAAATACTAGATACAGGCAAATAGTGGATGCTTTCTACTTTTTGTTCTGCTTCAGTGTGTAAACGACAGTTGAATAACTTAAATACTCTGCTGTATAACTCCATTCTTGTTTGTACTCTGTTATCATAAAATTGTAGAACATCTTGTGTTGGAAGGGACCTTCAAATGACCTGGTTCAACCCCTGCCATGTACAGGAACATTTTTCAATGCCCAGTTTCTCAGAGCCCTATCCAACCTGGCCTTGAACACTTCCTGGGATTAGGTATCCAAAACTTCTCTGGGCAACCTGTTCCAGTGCCTCACCACCTCCACAGGAAGTAATTTCTTCCTAATATCCAATCTAAACCTCCCATCTGTCTGTTTGAAGCACCTTGCACTCGATCTTGTTAGACCTCATGAGATTCCCATAGGCCACTTCTTGAGCTTGTCCAGGTCCCTGTGGATGGCTTCCAATCCTTCAGGTGTGACTACCTCATCACTCAGCTTTCAGTTACCTGAAAGTTACCAAGGGTGCACTCAGTTGCTTCATCCACATCATTAATGAAGATTCTAAATAGCACTAGTCTCAATTGGACCCCTGAGGGACATCACTTCATCACTTGTCACTGTCCCATCCATATGGGGCTCTGAGCCATTGACCAACTGCCCTCTGGATGTGACCATCCTGCCACTTTCTTATCCACCTAACAGTCCCCTCATCAAATCCATCTCTTTCCAATTTAGAAAGAAGGCTGTTGTGGGGTGCTGTCTCAAAGGGTTACAGAAGTCCAGGCTAATGACCTCTGAAGCCCTTCCCTTGTCCACTGATGTGGTCACTCCATCATAGAAGGCCCCTGAGTCGGTCAGGCAGGACCTTCCCTTGGTGAAGCCATGCTGGCTGTCCCAAATCACCTCCCTGTTCTCTGCATACCTTTGTATGGCTTCTAGGAGAGTCTGTTCCCTGTTCAGGGGAGTCTGACAGGGTGGTAGTTCCCAGGGTTCTCCTTTCTATGGTTTTCAAAACTGGGTACAATATTTGCCCTTTTCCAGTCACCTGGGACTTCACCTGACTACCATGACTTTTCAAATATCACAGAGAGCAGCTTGGCAACTACATTAGAAAATTCCCTCAGGACTCTGGGATGTATCTCATTGATTTCCATTAACTTATCTAAGTTCAGGCTCTTCAAGTTGTTATGAACCTGGCCTTTATATACAGGTGTTCAAGGTGGTTTTGGTGCAATGAATGAAAATGAAATATGTTGCTGGAGAAGGGTTACACACTGAATATAGCAACCTGAACTGCTTCAACATGTCATTCTTAGATCTCTTCAAAGCATTATTTAAAAAAGCCAACATATAGGCAGCAACAAAAAAAAACCCCAACCCTCAAAGGTCTATGTTGCTGTCCTGCTTCTCTGCAAGTCACAGTGTAGAGTTCTCTCCCCAGCATGGTCTGTTACATGAGCAAGAACTTATCAGGGCTTCTCCTGCCTAGTGAAAAATATTCCAAGCCTTATAATACTTACACAGTGCTAATGGCTTTTGTGGTCCATCTGAGGACATTTAGTTGAGCTTGAATAGATATGTCTCTGCCAGGGAGCACCAAACCAGTCATTTGGATTTGGGAGATTGGCTGTGCTGAAAATGACTCTGCAGTAATGTGCTTCTCTGCATAGTTTTCAAACAAAATAAAGATTGAACCTAAACATTTTGAGATACCTGTGGAACAAAATCAGTCATTTACTTTAAAGAAGTTTGAAGAGCTCAGGCAGGGGCTCTGAGCACCTTCTTTTCCATAGGATCTTCCTCATTTCTTGCTTTCCATTTTCCATTAGGCCCTAATTCCCAAGCCCACAGGGGCAGTCTCATTACAGGAAGAGACTGGAAGAGCAGAGGTTGTTTAGTCTTGCCAAACAAAAGCTGAGAAGAGACATGATTGCTGTCTATAAATATGTCATGGGGGTAAACACAGGAGAAGGAGAAGCTAAAGGACAATGTTGTCATAAGAACAAATGGGAATTAACTGGCTATGAATAAATTTAGGCTGGAAATTAGAAGAAGGTTTCTAGTCATAGGATCAGTGATGTTTTGGAACAGAATGGGTAAGAAAAGAGTGAGTGGAGAGGGAAATAACCTATTTTAAAGAAAATACCACTTCAGGATGTAGAGAAAATTGGGATGGCAGTGGTGTGATTGCATGCTCCTCATTGACTAGACTATTTTCAAACTTACACTCTTAGATTTATTAATATTTTAAAAAATATTTTAAATTTTATTGGTTAACAATCATCTAATGTTTAAACTGTACCAGAAAGCTCTGAGTGACATATATAGGTGGAAAGAAAAACTGTCTCACAAGTGTTCAAAAGAGCGTTCAGCTCATATCAGTACATTTTTTGCAAACTTCAGTGCAAAATAATCATAAGTGTTAGGAAGCAAAAGGGATTTAACTTTCAGGAGCAGAAGAAAATGGAGGCAACAATAAAAAACAAGAAATAGAAAATTGCAGAGGGACAGGTACACACACTTACACATTCTATGGGCAAAGCAATTCACTCTGATGAATTGCCCTGCACAAACCCCACAGCTGCAGCCATTGCAGGGTTGCAACTGAGATGATATGATGTGTCTTTTTTTTTTTTTTTTTTAATTTTGAATGTGTGCTACCTCAGAAACCCCTATGTCCAAACAGTTTGCAGGTCAAAAATAAGCACCTTCGTCTGCATATATATACAAGTGTGTGTACCTGCTTGAAAGGGATGAGACAGAATCTGGAGGGAGAAAAGTGCAGTGTTGGCTGTCTAAGGGTCCTTCTTGGTTCATCTGGAGCTCTGGTAGGCAGTCATTGGTAAAAACACTGCATCAGCCTCTTGAAAACTCTTATTAAACATCTGCCACATCAAGTGGAATGGTTTCCAAGTACTACAGAGCTGGTGAAGCTAAATGTTTAATTCACTGGGGTTTTTTTGTGCCATTATTGATTGATAAACAATAGTCACACCTGTAGCTGTAGTTAACATGGTCACCCTCACATCTTCAGTGGCTGCCCTGCTTATGGGGATGCCTTTTTTTGGGCTTAGCTAGAAACAGAGGCCAGACAAAAGGATAAAAGTGGATATATTTGATGAAGGCCTTCAGAGACATTAAGGGTGAATGAAGCCTTCCAAAAGGGCTATACACAAAATGGATGATGGTCATGAGTTTTTCAGACAGATATTTTTGTTCTATTAGTATATCAAGGGTTAATCCTCTAATTACAGCTTCAGGTAATGAAGTCATGTAGCCCCAGTTTGCTTCTCCCCCCTCACACCGATTTCACATTTATTTATGCTTTTTGGGGTCTGAGGCAGAGGGTGTCCTTGGATATCAGGCCTGGAGGGATTGTTTTTTCTGACCAAAATGTGAAGACAATTAACACTCTATATGGACTTCAGAGGTATACACTAATGCAGTAGAGGACCAAAAAATATAAAAGCTAAAATCTTAAGGCATCACTGTGATGAGGTGTGGTTACTAAAACAGGATGGGGCTCCTGTTCTTATTCTGCTCTTCCACAGTTTCCTGCAGTTTGAAGTCCTGGTAGAAGTTTGGATCTTCTGTGCAGCAGCAAAACAAAAATGCAGTTATTAAGCTGGGGAGAACAGGGCCCCAGAGAATGTAAAAGAAGGATCAGCTTTTTCCCAGGCTCATCTATTCACTCAATGTGAGGAGCAACTCGGTGTGAGCACAGGTGTGGTGTTTGGGAGCAGCCAGTGCATTAATATGGATCAAAAAACTCTCCACACTTAAAAAAAAAAATTATATACTCTCACTAAAACCTGTTTGCTCAGAACAAACACTCATAAATTGAACTTTGTTTATATGCGATTGGAGATGCTAGACAAAATACTTAAATCTTAAACCAAATCTTCTTTATAATCAGACTGTAGGAAGATTAGCAAAGTATTTGAGCTATTTAGGAAAAGAGTAAAAATAAAGACTCTATCTCAATGTGAATTATTTATTCAACAAGGCAGCACATGAAGATGATCTGAAATCTGACATCACTTACATAACTGGCACATTTAAAGATAGTATTTCTGATTTTATTTGCAAATTTTATAGTGTAAGTTATGCATTTGCAAAAACCTCTACCCTTCAAACAAACAGTTTGACAGATGTCAACATTGAAAGTAACACTATAAGCAAAAGAAACTCTTCTAAATATGTTTGGTCCATTCTTGAAAAAAAAATAAATAAAGCCTATATTGGTGCTCTGAGTAACACGCAAAGAGAAAGTAAAAAGACATGAGAAAAGAACACAGATGAGGGTCACGATAAGGATTGTAAATTGCTAACTGTGGAGCCTGCTTGCATCTATGAGCAAGGTTTGGGGGTTCAAACTCTAAAAGCTCCTCATTGGAATTCTTTTGGGTTTCTCAGCTCTCAGTCTTACGCAAATGCAAATATTCACATCATACCTGTTCTAGAGTGGGGGTAAATAACTACTGTATAAATTACAAAGTGAAATGGTAGATGCTCCTGCAGTAAAAATCAAGATTGAATGTTTTTCTGGAATATATCACATGACCTCTGGGTTGAATATTATATAAATAAGTGTCATTTAATTTTTCAGCATAAACATGAGATTGTATTATAAAATCTATACCTTTAAAAAATACCATAGCTTTAAAAATCTGCCAGACTCCAATGAAAAACTGTTATGTAAGAGAGGGAAAAGAGATAAGAGCAAAATAAATTATTCACTACTTTATATGCAGCTGAAGTCTCAAATTTACATTTCTATAGCTGGTGTAGTAGATACAGTTCTTAGAAAGGCAGCTTATTGGTCTAAAATTTCTTAAAGAAACAAAGATTTTAGCTAGTGATTTATTAATTAGAACTAAGTGTTGCTAATTGTACAGATAAGCACTTGCAACTGTTTATCCTCTTTGCTCTGGGCAGCTTGAAGTCATTTATCCATCTTTAGGTGAATGAGTTGTACAATAAATATATCTTGTGATGCAGTTGCAGGAAGGAATCCTTTCAAAAGTGACTGTTACTTGCAAATAAAAGGGGGAAAGGAATCCTAAATTGTGCTGTTGATTTGTAGCTGCTTCCAAAATTCAAAATGACAGCTCTTTAATATTAGATAAAAATGATACAATAAGAGGTTCATAAACACTGAAGAAAAAACATCCCTTCTTCAATAGAAACTAGCAGACAAATTCATATAAAGCAGAAGCTAAAACTTTTATTCATAGTCTCAGATCCAAAGCTGGTCTGTGAGGTGAAACCCACAAAACTAATGTGGGTTTTTCTCCTGGCACTTGATCTGACATCTCTTTCATTGAATAAACTATTTTTACTGTGGAGAAAATAAACCAAGAGTCACAGATAAATGCACTGAGAGTCGTAAGTTATCGTTTCTTCTTCCAAAAAGCGATTCAATCTTGTCATGCTCTTTAGCAAACAGTATTTCTCATCTTATCAAGGAGACGGTGCAAAAGCCAGCTGAAAAACAACATTTCTGCCTCGTGAAAGTGACAGTTGTTTTCAGCTTCAAATCAGGACAATAGAAGGTTTAGCATGGGTCACCCATCACCTAGGAAATTGCTTGTAACATCAGACTATTTAGAAAATATCTTCACTTCCAGATTTTTTCCAGACCATTGCAATAGTCTTAAGAAATGCTTGTTAGAAGATGTGGTTAATTTCTGTGATTTTTCTTGTTTTTTGTTTGTTTCTATAAGAAGTAATTTTAAGAAAAATGTTGGGTTTTTTTCTGGAAGATTTCTGACTCTAATTCTAATTCCCAGAAGATACAGTGTTACTGGGCTTCTGTCTCAGGTGAATTCATGGTGCCTGCTGAACCATCATCATTGAAGTGTAGTCCTGCAGGGAGTTTTGGCTCCTTTTCCACTCCAAATGGAAAGTAGACAAACAAAGCAGGTGATCTTTCAAGATCTGCTGTATCTTCTTTGAGAATGTGGTTTAGAGCATGGTGTTGGTGCTGGGTTGATGTTTGAGCTTTGTGATCTTAGAGGTCTTTTCCAGCCTTTATGATTCTATGAATCCCACAAAGTTCTATCCTTCCTGTACCCATATTTTATCTTTTACCTGTTAACATTGCTACAGATTTTTCAAACTGAAGACCGTAAGACCATCAGTTAATATTGTCTCAGATTGCAGATAACATTAATGAATGCACTTCCACCCTAGAAAGATCTTTCTAATGGTGATCTGGTGTTTGAAATGAAATTCCATGAAGTGTAGGTAATTTAGAGTTTGCTCTCTAAATATTTTTTTTAAACAATATAATTTTGGTTTTTATTTTGTATTTTTCAGGACATTGTTTCAAACTTAATGCAGGGTTCTATGGACTGTGTGTTTGGTAAACCAGGCAAAAGTGAACACACTTATTTGAACTCAGCCTAACCTTTCACCTCCCATGACTGTGGTGGCCTCATTCATACTCCTTGTAAAATGGTTCGAAAAAAAAAATAGAAATGACATAGTTGGCAGTTTGAGGAGTTAGAGTCGATAATAAAAGTCAAAAGATCACATTCAAGGGCAGTAGCTGAGCTTTCTCATGAAACCTGTGTAATGCCTGTTTACTCTGTTTTCTGCTTCTGTCAAAGGCATTAATCTCACATTTCCTGAGTGCTACATTTGACCAAAAACCATTTCGTTTAAAAAGTTAAAGAGCCTGAAATCATACTATTGTAAAAAAACCTGTGCTGAATGGGGCAACAAATCCTCTATTTCCAATTTTCATTCCCTGACACTTGAGGGTTTTTTTATTATATCTTACCCCAAGATGTACAGCTTTTCACTTATGTTACTCTTATATACATATTTAATCTTTTCAAAGTATGTCTATTATAATGCTGAATAATATTTGAAACTTTGCTGTAAGGTTTTACTCTTTATCTACCAGAGAGTTTCTTGAAGATCTTGCTCCTAAACCAAATATACAAGCAAAACCAAAAGAGAACATAGACTTGTTGCAGGTTTTCAGAGGAAAACATGTCCTAATTTGGTTCAGTCACAGACTTTGGACAGAATTACAGGCTATGGAAAACTTTCACAGCATCTGGCTGTTTTAATAATCTTGATCATAGATATTTTAAAAAGTCAGACTGAACAGAGGAACTTTTGTTATGTTGGAAAAAGACCCCAGAGTAACAATTTAAGGCTATAAAACATCACTGATTGAGCCAGGACTGATATGTGCATGTCTTCCACTTCAAAATCATGGAGTTGTTTGGGTTGGAAGGGAACTCAAAGATCACCCAGTTCTGACCTCTTGCCATGGGCAGGAACCTTCCTAGAAAGGCACTAAACACCCCAGTAGGGAGCAATGCCACTGACATAGCTTAGTGTTTGAGCTTGGAAAATATTGTTCATAGTTAAGCCCAGACCAGTAAGCCAAACCTCAGATTTGAAGAGCATCAGCTTTCAAGATAGCCCTTAAATAAGACTGCTAAACTGACTAAAATTCAGTTTATCTGAAGGTTTGGTGTAATTTGCACCTCTTCATTGATGGCAATGCAATACAGCATTACAGATTTACCAGTCTTCTTGTATCTGCATCTGTTTTACCCTTTCACTACTGTCTCTCAATACAACTCAATTTTGTTCCTCAAAACTTCTGAATAATAATAATAGTAATAATATTGATAATAGTAATAATAATAATAGTTATTGTTATTATTATTACAATAACATTGTGGTCTTAATAATGTGAATAATGTGATCTTACCTTCAGAACTAAAATATGAAAACCGTGACCACACTTTATTGAAAGATTGAAATTAGTGAATATTCTGCTCCCCCTGCTAAACTGGTCACCGTTGTAAATGAGTACTTTGCCACACCAGCTCTCCATCAAAGTCTTGTTACACAGTATTACATTATGGAAAGTTCAACACTGCATTTAATGTCCTGATTTGTAAATGTTTCCCTAGCTTAACTTTTCTCTTTAACGTGGCAATGTCTCATTGGAATGGATAGTTTCATTAAGTTCTTTAAATTATTGGTATTTATCATTCCTACAAATGCATCTTTAGAAGTCTCATTCCACTAGAAAGCCCATTACAGTAGGATTAGTGCAAATAGAGAATATGAGACAGTCCCTGTCCTCCAGGATCTCATTCAGACATTCACAGCTAGAAAAATTATTGTAAAACTTACAATAAATTAAATGAAATTATGCAGAAAACCTGAAGATTATATGACTGCATAGCTGTAACTGAAATGAATGGTAGTCAGCTGCAACTGGATAGAGGAATCAAGGGACTTTATGCAGGTTAAGCAACCATCCTTTGCCAGAAATAGGAAAGATTTTTATATATTCCAAGCTTTAATACCATACATTTACCCAAATATTATCTTATCTTTCAAATACTTCACATGAGAAAATATTAGTGCTAGAAGAAATTCTAGAAACCAATTTACTTAATCTGGGAAAGAATTGTTAGTGATGGCATCAAAACAAGAGTTCACAGCATTGTTATGCATTATTTCTGTGTTTTGAATTAAAAAAAATATTATTTGTTTGTTTTTTAATAAATGAAGGCAGGATCAATTGATTGTCCATTTTAGAAATTACACTCCATATGTTACACAACTATGGATGTGTAACATGTAGAGATTCTTATTGGCCCTGCACAGGATAGTCTTTGCAGCACATCTAATTTGGGAAAAAAATATCTTCTGCTATACAGGGTAAATATTGAATTTATAGCTCATAATCCAGATGAATGTTACATGAGTGCATTTGTGGCAGAGTGGATTTAGATAAGGTGGAGAAGAAAAAAAACCCCAGAAATTTAAGGTAGATAATATGACAAATTACACCTCAAATTTTTAATGGTTCATAATATGACTTCCCCTCCACAGCATGTAGTCATTAAAGTAAGATGCAGAATTGTATTTTTCCCCAGGAATCTAAAATATTCTCTTTTTTTAAATAATACCTACAAACAGATATTGTAGAGAGCTGTTTCCTTCCAGAGAAAGGAGAATTTGAGGTGCTGAGTACAAACAGAGACTGAGCCCTATTCAATCTACAGGGCTCCTTCCAGATGTTGAAGAGTGGAGTAAAGTTGGTGTAGTGGTATTTGACAATACATAGTGGTCATTTTGTAGTGAACCCTGTCCAGTTACAGGTACATGCCTAATCTTGATGACTGAAAAATTGATAAAGTGAACTTGTATATTTTCTGAAACTTGTATATTTCATGAGGTTGTTACCACTGCAGCATTCAGTAAACCAAAATAAGAACCATTAAAAGCCGTTCACAATTGCTGAAAGATTATATCTTTCCTGTTCTTAATTTTCCTGTCATTTTGATTCAATTCATGTGCTTGGTGGGTGCAGAATATACTTTATTTTTATCTTAAATATATTCCTGCAGTCACTTCATGGGTTTCCTTCTATTGTTTTATGGGCATCAGTCATTCACATATCACTGTTTGAAATAAAGTGCAGGAGAAAATCAGTGTGATTAACACAGCAGTTAGGTTGGCTGTTCCAGCTCTGCAAGTGTCATTCCAAGGTGAAACTGGAATCCTGTTGGCATTTTGTGTGCACTTTATGTAAAGCCCACAGTTTGTTTCAAATTAACTTTGTCCATATGTCTGATAATTCATTTGCCTATGAATTTATTTTCCTGTGATGTTCTTAGCTCAGAAATAGCTATAACAGCAATGTTCTCAAGTCTATCAAAATAGGTAGGAATTTTGCCAACCTTTTTGCAGAGAGTACTGGGAATTTTGATGTATTTAAATTTCAAACTCTTCAGGTTCATCTCTTTATGGTGTACAGCACCCAAATCCTGTCTGGGGATAATGTAATTGAGTGTTATATATAAAGTAATGTAACTCTTTCTGGGAAACTCCTGGACAGGATCAGGGTGTTATACACCACAAAGGCTGAACCTACAGCCACCCTGGACACCAGTTGTTAGGTCAGTTCTCTAAATATATTAAAAATACTGTGAAGTAATCTTCTTCTTGGTGATCCTTTACACAACCGTAAGTGCTACGAATCATCCTGTGCTCACAACAGCCTTTTGCCCAATTCTATTTTCAGATTATTGTGTGTGGCTGCAACAATGCAGATCAGCCTTGCTTGTGCATTTTAAAAGTCATGTCAGCCAAGAGCTTCCCCTCATTTTTCTCTTCTAGTTTGATTTGAGAGAACTTCAGCTCATTCCATCTTGATCAGGTTTTCAACAGATTAATAAATAAGCATTTGATTATGTTGAGATGTAGTACAATTTGTCTTTGTTGATATTCTTTGTGGCATACTTAAACATTATTTAGATGAAGACACTTTCCAAGGAAATTACTCTCTGTAGGAGCCTGAAAGTGGCAAATTTATAAAAAAACTCCAAAAAATAAATTGGAAGCTGTGCAGTATTTCACACATGTGAATAGCTGGAAGCAGCTGGTTATGGAATTTTAATGGCTAGATTATAACCCCTATTTCTATAAAGAGGCAAAGTTATTACAGTTTGAAGTATGTTGTAATTTTTAAAAAGTAATTGTACATGAATTCTCCTAAACCAATAATACATCTCAGACTGATTTCCTGCATTTAATATACACTATGACACAAAAAGTGGTGAGTCCTCAGCATGAGCCCTAAGAGCTAGGGAAAAAAGTTGCAGTTAAATTATGTTTATTCAGAATACCATGTTTCCTTCTGTAAATCTGAAATGTAGATTTAATTATTTGGTTTTTGTTCTGATTAGGAGTCTAAAAAAAAAGTGGGGGAAAAAAAGAAAAAAAAGGAAGAGGATCAGATATTCAGAATGAAAATAGGAGAAAGGAGTTGTAGAAATAGAGAATAGAGGTGTTATTCCCAGTCAGCCCCTCACTAGGTCTGGCAGCTGGATAAATTGCTTTTCTTTGTGGTTTTGTCTTTTTTATGGCATAACCACACCACTGTAAGGTCATCCTTTTGCCTGTCAGGTCTCATCATGATAGGACTCTGAAACTTCCAACTTTAGTGTGATGTTATCACCTGTACCTATATACCGAAATACAAAATACTTTTATGCTGATCTACCTACATCTAGAAATGTATCTATATCTATATATAGCTATTAATTTAAGTCCTCATGCTATTTTTAGTCAACATCACTGAAATACCTGTGATTTCTGCAACTGCTGGGACACAGAACTGAAGAGCTTTAGATGGGACAGTAAATGGCTGCAGGTGACCATGTCCTGGGCAGCATGAGCGAGGAGGAGTCATGTATTCTGCTACACATGGCTGGGACCAGCCTGAACACACCCCCTTGAAGATCCTTTTCAGAAAAGGGACTGTTCAATAATGTCAGGTGAAGAGCCAATAATTAATTGGGATAGAACTTCCCTCCCCAGCAACTCAAAATTCCACCTTGGCTCAGCAACCATCAAGGAAAAGACCATTAAGTGCAAAGCAGCTCATCTGTCTAATTTCTCATTTCCAAAGGAGAGATTTGATTTTTGCTGAAGTCTCTTAAAAGTTCTCTTCAGACATATAGAAATCTTGAAACATCAACATGTTCTTTCTCTCTCTACAGATAATGAAGCTCATGACTTGTTATTGTGTTTAAAAGTCCATTATCATGGACTTATACTATGTTGAAAGCAGCAATTTGGTTCAGAAAATCCTGCTTTGTTTGCCTGTTTGATTTTCATTTTTAATCCCTATTATCTCCAGACAGAAAATGACAAGTTAACACTACCTGTGAATAAACAGGAAACAGCAGTACTTACCCAAGTTGACTGAAGGAGTGGGAGAAGAAATCTCAGGGACTCAGAAAGGGTTAGAAATCTCAGAATCTCGGCTTTTTCTGCCAAGTTTTGACACTATCCATGATATATTTGACCCAGCCAATCTGACAAAGTAATTGTCCCAGCTCCCAGTATGAGAGATGCAGGGAACCTCAGCTCTTTCTTTCATAGGCGAGCAATGGACCCATCCTTCCCAGACATGGATACAAGTCCTCTTGAAAGTGTATGGCTGCTTAGGGTCAAATATCTTATTACATTTGACAGAGGATTAATACATCACAAAGCATTTTTTACTCCTTGCCTCCTATTTTAAATTTGTTTCAGAACCTCAGCACTCAAACAGCCAGAAATTCCCATTATTTTTATTCTGAGCCAATGTTATGGTCTACTTCCTATGCCAGCATTTATCATATTGTAATCTTTACTTCTTGTTAGTGATTTCTGTCCAATCCCAATATCTATACTGTTGGGGTGAGAATTTCTTCTGGCCTTATTTTTTTTTTTCTAAATGTTATTGAGTTTTTTTTTTAAATATTAAACAATATGTGTTGTAGTGCGTTTTTTTTACTTTGTAATACTTTGAAGTAGTTTTGTTTTGTATCCCCATATTTTTCCCAAATGGTTTATCCCAAACTGTACCCCACTCCCTTTACCTGTGTTATCCCTCTCCCTGGATGAGATCATCCCCAAACCCCCACCCTGGCTCTCTGTCAATCACTCTGCATCCCATCCCCTCCATCCAGAAGCTTCGATCCAGGTTGTCGAGTGATCAGCCAGAGGCCAGGGGTCAGCCCCCCAAGCCTTGCCCCATACGCTGTCCTAAATGTCCATCCCCCAGTACTCATCCCTTAGGGTCACTCATTGGTTGGTAAAATGTTCTCTACTTTTGGTTTCCACCTCCCTTTAAATGTGACCCTGGCACATCTCCCGGGGCTCTGGGCAGGAGGCCCCTGAGGTGTAGGGGCTCCTTCGGGACTCCTAATAAAACCTTGGATTAACCCCTGCTAAGAGTCGGCCCTTTCTCTTCTACCGATGTCTCTGGTGTCTCTTGTGCTGCACAGGCGCCCAGCCCAGGTGCCCTCAGTACCCTCGGGGCACACACAGAGAGTGTCTCCCTGCTGTCAGCCCAGGTGCCCTCAGCACCCTCGGGGCACAGAGAGTGTCTCCCTCCAGCCCAGGTGCCCTCAGCACCCTCGGGGCACACACAGACAGTGTCTCCCCCCAGCCCAGGTGCCCTCAGCACCCTCGGGGCACAGAGAGTGTCTCCCCGCTGCCGACTCGGGACTGGCCCAGGGTTCCTGAGAGGCTCCCAGAGGGACAGAGACAAATAGGAATGATTTAAACATTTTAAATGTTATTTAGCTTATTTGTTTAAAAGTAAATTGCTATTTTTGTTATTGTTATTGGTTTTGATGTCTTTAGTTTTTCAAGAGGATTATATTTATTTATTCCATTTCAAGATCATATTTTCTAAAATGTATCTACTACTTCTGCCAAGGTTTTACCAGAGCTGATTGATAAATATGATGTTTGATCTCCACTGGCATTGTTTTTTCTGAGCCAACTTTGGATCCCATCAGCCTTTTCCATGGATATGTTACCCTGCTGACTCACAGTCACCCTGTGATTTACAGGTACATCCACATCCTTGTCACCTTATCTGTATGCTGAATTCCCAGCCACTACCAGAAGTCCTTATTAGCTCCTAATGACACATCCTTATATTTTGTTCTATTTATTTCTTTTATTACTGCAATTCAGGCATTTTAGGTTACAAGGTCATGTTTTCCTTTCTGAACCTTCCCCCAGAGAAGAAGAGTGTCTCCTAACACTGTGTCACCATGGTAGCACCTTCTAATGAATGTTTAAAAGTGGACAGGAGAAGTAGTTTTATTTTTTTTTTAAGTTTCCACATAGTATCATCAATACTTCCTTGATTTTCCCCTTCTTTAGGTTGAAAATTTCTTGGAAAATATTTTCTTTGTTCTTTTGTACAGACACGGATGTTAATTTTATGCAATATGTTTGAAAAGCAAGAAAGCAAGGTTGTTATTTTACACCAATTATCTGAAGTCTAAAATCTAACAGAGGAAAAAATATGATAGAAATGAGCAAGTCACCAGACATGAGAATATATTTAAGAATTAAAGCATAACAAGCAAGTCGCTGGCGTATCAAAAGTTTTTCAGTTCCAATTTTCTATTTGCATCTTCCAAATATTGTACCTTTGGGAATGTAGTCAGTAACCACTGGTCTGCTGCATCCAGCCCCTGGATACTTTCCAGGGCTGCCTCTGCCTCCTCTTCTACCATCTCCTGGGCTTTACACTCACTCTCAGCTAAAAAGCTTGCTGAGTCTTGGTTAATTCAGTACATGAAATACTCCAACAGGAGTTTTCTAGTTCCTCGGTGTTTATGATTCCAAAGCTCCTGTTCAAATCCCAGTCAATTCACAGGGGTTTTCTGCTATTCATCCTGTGCTCTTGGACCCCAGTACACATCTGTTTTGGGGAGAACCTGGCTCAAATGACAGCCCAGTTACTTCTCTTCATGAATGCAAATATGAAATATTCTTCCTGTTTTTTCTGGTTGCTATAGCAATCAATGGCAAAAGGGAGAATGGTTTTGGGCAAAACGGTGCAAGAAAAAATGTAATAAATTGATGGAGGTAAATTTAGTTGGCATGAAGCATCACTAACAGGTTGGGCTTAAAGCCTGTTTTTTTCTTCTCTAGAGATGGAATTTATAATGAGGAAGATCGAGTACTTTTGCCAATAAAACAGAGTGGAATTGAAGAGTACACTTTATATTTTTGCATACACATGGGTCACTGGTCATGTTCCCAGATGGATTTAAGGAAACATCACAATGTTTCATATTGCCTTCTCTAATATTTTAGAATGTATGGTGCATAAGGTGCAGTGAAATTGTGCATTCTGAGTACTGAACTCTGGTGTGGGCACCTTCTTACCTCTGAGCACAAGGGTGCAGATTGGTGTGATGAGTGTGGGTTCAAGTGCTGCGCTCAATACAGCATCAGTGCCATGAATTCCAGCTCTGGAGAATTAAACTGCTCATGGCTGCTCTCATCCATGCTCAGGAAGATAAGCAGGTTTGGAAGAACTAATGTTCAAGTTGTCCATAGTATTCAAAAACTTCTATACAGTTTAATAACTGCTGCAAGTTCTAAAACTCTGAACTCTGGACCCTTTTTGTCCTATTTTCCAAATTTGCACTGCCTCTAGAAAACTGCAGATACTTCCTCCAGTCTACCTCAGTTTCCCTGTCTCTAAAAGGGGGTGAAGGGGAAATCCTGTACTCTGTATAGAAAGGGTTTTGAACATGGCTAAGGAACAGTTCACACAAAGCAAATGACTTTTTAAAAAATATATAATAGATTTAATCAAAACATTTTAATCTTTTCCTTTTACATAGATTTGATGGGAAAATGTTTCAATCCTGAACAGTCAGACTCAGATAAATACACCAGAGCAGTTAAGAAATAACAGAGTAAAATGCAGGATGGAGAAATAACCAGACTGGGATAAGCTTTTAAACTGAGAGCTGCAGCAAGAACACAGCCCATTAATTATGATGATTATTTATATTTCACATTTCTATAGCACTATTCATTTGCAGCAAGCTTTTATAACTATAAATAGACACTGTCGAGTGTCTCCACAGTGAGAACCTTTTCTACAGCAACTCTTCCTGGAGGATGGTATCCCATTGATACAGGATACTTACCTCAGAAGTTGGCCAAAACAATTTTATCTAAAGACTCCAGTCAATCCCAGCTTACAGAGAAACAGAAGTTAGTTATTCCAAATGCACATGAAAGGCAGTCCTTCAGGAGCTTGAAAACAAATTAAAATCTTGTTTTCTTAGGGCAGTTGTGGAGTTTCTGACAACTTGAGAGTTTTCTTCCTGAACATTTAAGCTGCAGGCTTTGCATGAGACAAAGCTTAAAACCAGAACATGCTACACTGAAATTTATAAAAGTTAATGCTTTTTTTTTTTAATATAAAAATATCCTAAGATTGGCTCAAAGGAAGCTAGAAATTTATCTGAGAGGAAATCACTGTCTGCCATTAAGCAGAAATCTTTTTACCCTTCTCTCACTATGAAGGCACTCTTCAAGTAAGATTAAATTACTTTCAGCAATAAAGAGTAAAAAACTTGCCCTATAATGAAAGTCAATGTTAAATTTTATGTCCAATGGACCTGCACTCACCTATCATACAGATTTTTTGCATTTCTTATTCCTTCCTACAGAGTACCAAAGGAAATTTTTGCTCCTCTGATTCAGCTGTGTTGTGTTACCAGTTGCAGTAATTGAGGGGTTGTTGGAAGTTTGTTCTTAAATAAAATTCAAGATTCATTTGTGCAGGGGTGTAAAGGATCTCTGCCAATGTTGACCTAAATTTCTAAGGCCTTAACTTATGTAATGGCAAGACTGTACTGGATCCTATAGAGAAACAAAATAGTAGTAATAATAACAATGATTATAACAAGAACAATAACTACTACAACAATATATTTATATAACAACAGCAATTCCAAAATGTGTTCACTCCTCACTCTAAGCATTAGACAGGCTAAATGCACAAAACAAACTCGTAACAGGCATCAGTAAAACAGATTCTGTATTTGCAGCTGAGATTAGGACCTGGGGTAACTCCAGCTAAAGTAGGAGAGGAATGTTTTAACCATTAATCTATTGTTGGTTTAAAAGAAAAAAAAAAAAAAAAGAACTTTGAGAACTTTGAAGTCCCTTCTGCAGGACAGCATGGTTTCAACAGAGACAGCAAAGGCTGGCAGAGCTCCAGGTCTCCAATTTCTGCCCTCCCTCTGTAGATAATGAAAAATACAAAGATTTCAAAACGTAAAAATCAGTATCTTCAGGTTTTGGGACCATTTATAATGGGAGTGACTGTCCCTCTGCCCTTGCAAAGAGGCAGATCCACTCCTCTGGCTGGTCTGAGCAGGGATAGAAGGAGCCCTGTCTCCTTTGGGGCACATCTGGCAGTGCACAGATGTTCCCCTCATGAGCAGAGGTGATGGGCAAGAGGGGAGTGAGCCATTGATTCCTGAATTAAAAGATAAACAGGAAAGAGCAGAACACTGGGCTACTGTTCCTCTGCATTCCTCCAACAATAAATGGTTCTGTGTGTGTCTATGACAACGCTACGAGGATGGAGACGATTCCAGTGCTCACAGGATGTGTCTGAGTACAAACCTACAGACAGAACAAGAGCAATGGAAGCAGGAAAATTAATTAGCTGCAACTAAGCAAAGGAGGCTGGAAATATTCACAGACACAAGCAAAAATGCAGGCAAAATAATTTGCAAGAATTCAGTGTAGAAGATAAGAGAACAGCATCAAGTGTAAACTTAGGGAATAAAGAACACAGAATTCTCTTTAAAAAGAATTGTCTGAAAGGAAAGAGATGCTTGTAGTTGACTATATTTACTCTAAAATTAGTGATGAAAATGATGTATAGTTTGGGGTTTTTTTCCCTAAAATTTTACTTGGTTTTCTCTTTTTTTTGTTTTGTTTTGTTGCCTTGTTTTGTTTTTTGTTTTGTTTTGTTTTGTTCTTAGCCAAAACGTAATTTTTTTACAAACTGAAAACCTGCTTTAAATGCAGTGGAAAAATAAAAGAGAGAGAAAAAGGCACCTACAGTTGCCAAGTTCACCAATAGTAACATCAGGAAATTTGTGATGTACTACCAATTATTTTAATAACATGTGGTTTCCTTGTAATATCTGCCTTGTGATTGACTGCTTTGCTGTTTTGGTATTAAATAAGCCTTTCTAATAGATCAGCAACTAAAAAAAATATAAAATAAAAAAATCCCTTATGCAGAAATCCCCTTTCAAACAAAGTCTAAAAGTTCTTAGTGAAATCTTTTACCAGCTCTGAAAAATATTAAAAACTCTTACTGAACCTAGCTCTTTCCTCCAGGTTTTGTAGGAGCTTTGTTTATTCTATATTGTAGAACAGCTCTAATGTTATGGTGGATTTTTTATATTTTTTAAACCCTGCTTGCATTTTGCTTGCATATTTAAACTTCCAAATAGGAATTTTGAAAGGAGGGATAAATGCCCATGGACTTGTGCACACTCAGTGCTACAGTTGGGTTTACAAGGTGGTGTTTGGTAAAGGTTGGACCTGATGATTTTGGAGCAACTTTAATGATCCTATGATCCTATTCCTCTATGAATTAGGACCCAAAGGCCAGGTAGGGTGTTCCAGGGTTCTCAGAGGGTGTGGGAAGCCTTACTCCAAGACAGTTGCATCCACTCCCAAACCAAAAACAAATTCTGAAGAGAACTGAAGTGTTACATCTACTCAGGTGAATACTTGTCCAGCCTCTACTGAATATAGTAACTCGATCTTTGCTTACTGTAGGGGAAGCTTAGAAAATCTTTTCATGTTTAGGCACTGAAATATAATTGATTATAGACTGAAGCCAAATCTCATACATTGTTTCTATGAAAGCAGAAGTAGGTATGACCAAAGAAAGGAAAAAATAGGGAATAGAAACCCTCTAAGACTTTGCCACCCTAGTGGGAAAAAAAAAAAGAAAAGCCCCAAGAACATTGTTAATTTCTGTGAGATTATACACCCATTTAAATTATACTATGAGTTTAAATGTCTAGCAAAAGCAGGTTTTTCCAGTGAAAGGAAAAAAAAAAAAGAAAAAAAGAATCCAAAGTGATTTCCACAAAGCGAATGCTTAAAAAAAAAAAGACCTAAAGTACTTTTAAATTTTATTTTAGTCTTGGGCACCTACATTCTCATAATCTTTAATTTTTTTCTCAGATTTTTTTTGCCTTTAACAATGTGTCCATTGTTGTTTATCATGCTGCTTTCAGAAATTAAAAAACTTCCTAATTAATTAGCACTTCAGATGGATGTATTACATGCAGTTATGTATTTGGAGCTTTGGAGTTTTATAAAAATCTCATTAAAGTTAACATCCAAGTTGGGTCTATTGAATTCATACAAGGAAAAGGTGTTTTAGGTGTTAGATATTTTACAGGTGTCCCATACTTTCCAAGGTGCAGATATGTCTTTTAGGAGACTAAACAATTTACCTCAAAGAGATGGTTGCTTTTATGGCTTATCAGGGATCAGCTGATAAGCCATATCTATCTGACAAAAATGAATATTTCAGTTACTATCCTGCAAAACACAGGATAACCTCTAGCACCATCACTTGACTGTTATTTGGGGTAGTTATAGTGTATTTAAACCAGTAATCAATTATTGTAAGATGAATGGCAATTTGGAAGAGTCTGTAATCCAGTTGGTATTGTGTTGCAAAACTATTTTTTTAAAAAACACTTTATCAAATGCAGCAGCCTGGTAAATGCATTCGAAATAAAGTTGGGAACCTGTAAATGAAAAAATCTGCAAAGTATCTTGCTGTTTTTGACCTTCTCACTTGTTTGAATATATTTATTGGTGTACAAACTTCCTCTGCTCCAGGAGATTGGACTAAATTCTAAACTGTCTTTATAGGCATTTGCTAGATTTGCCTTTCTAGGTTGCCTATCTTGGAATTCTGGTAATCCCAGGCAGTGTTTAAATGCCTTTGCTCCAGTTCCAGGCTGCTGCATTCCACCCAGACCTCTCTCATCAAATACTCTTTTTGTTTTATCACTTAGATAATTTGAATTACCTTATCCTTGTATTCCCCATATGAATTAATCAGTATTTCAAAAGCTACCAGGATCCTGCTTATTCTTAAATAAGCCATATTTACATCTTTATGCATTATGGACATCATCAATAATTGATCTCAATCAATTTACATTGTTTTAAAAAATCTGGATAGAGAATAATATCTTCTAGAAATGTGCACTGGTAAAAGAAGTGTTCCAGTGTGGGCTGGAGCATCTTTCTGCCTTTCCTATGCATGAAAAACACATGAAAACTTTGTAACATCTCTATACTGGATATCCAATTATCATGCAATTTCAGTTTCTGTTGGTGCTCAGCATTTCATAGAAAAACAATTTATTTTTGACAAGAAAGGGCCAGAGTTATATTTGCACTTCTAAACTCTGTTTCACCTGTTCATTTCTTATCACTTTGCTCTGGTAACCATCTTTGTCTTTATGCATGGCCATATAAATCCATGAAAATGGCACTTTTGATCAGCAGTTTTTCAAGATGCTGCACTACCTCCTTTTAGACCATCAAGGGCCATTGCAGAGTTTCATGCCCTGTCTGGGATAAATTATTGGGGTGCAATCTGCAGTTCCAAGCCAAAGCCATCATTTGAATCAATGTCTGCATTAAAGTGCTATTGTCACCCCCTACTAACAGCTCTGTGCTTACTGGTCAGACCTCCTGCTTCAATTTATTATTTTTGCAGCTCAAAACAGGTGATTTTTTTTCTTCCCTGAAAGCTGTGGGACACTGTACTGAAAAAAATTCTCGAATATTGATTTAGAAAGACTGTCTATTACCTTTTGTTTTCTGTCACTGTGTTGTCTCAACACCTGCAAAAATTGCTTCTAATAACAGGGTATTTGATTCTTTGAAAAACAGGGTTTGGGGATAGGTTGGTTTTTCATTTCAAAAATGTTTTTCTTGCAAACCCAGTAATGATGAAAATACACATTTTTCAAATGGGTAATACTGGTTGTTTACATTACAGAAGTGTGTATGTCCTTCAAAAATAAATGAGACCCTTTGTGCAGGGTACAGGCTACACAAAAACTCTCCATGTCATATTAGCACTCAGTTAATTTTCTTCTATTTTTAACATTAGTCCTGATATTTTTTTATTAGTAGTAGTAGGAATGTAAGTCCTGAAAGAGTCTATTAGAAATAAAGCATTTCTGAGAGGCAATTAGGAATTAATGTTGACAGGGCTTTAAACTGAGAAATTATTGGCAGCTTTCAGGAAAGTTATCTGAAGGGAAAAGACAATTAAGATTTGAGTTTCTCCTCTTCCACAATATAAAAAATCAAAGCAGCAAAAATACATAAAAGGACTTTGTGTCTGCAGGCTTGTAACAGTGCGGGTTTTTCATGAGCTGAAAGTGGATTTACTGGTGTGTGAGAAGTTGCTTAAAGACATGTCATTTTTCATATAGATTCTTTCACAGTCTAAGCCTGTCTTTGTGTTGTCACTTAAATGCTAAGCAGTAACTGTAGCAGTTTAATTTGGCATTATTAACATTTATTTCCAAATAAATGATGCTAAATGAACTTCATTTTTGCTTCTACCTGTCTGGTTTTCTAGCCACAGTTTCACTGATGGCAGAATAATAGAATCAAAAGGGATAAGAAAATGAAAAGTAAAGAGAAATCAAGTGCCTATGCCAGTCAATCACTAACTATATATATTAGAGACAAATATGAATCTTCTCTTCCCAGAGACGTTAGTTTAACTCATCTCATAATGTATAATTCACATTCAAAACTGTATAATAAAAATTGCCTTTTATATTCAAAATACAAGTTGGTTGTTACTCATTTACTTAGGTTGCTCTTCCTTGAAGTTGCATAAGTAATCTCAATAAAGTCTGTATTTTATAAACATGTCTGAGGAGATATCCCAATTTTATGGGTCTGAGTTCTGTACTGACATGGAAAGGCTCTTTTCCCTCTAGATAGGTTTTCTAGTAGAATAGTGGTCAAGGACAGGAGACAGGGAAATAAGCAGAAGTGTGAATACATACTGAAATAATAAACCTTAGGAACATTCCAGAGGTAAAGGAAACCAAAGGAAAGACTCTCACAGCTTTTCATGGGCTTTGGGTAAATGGCTATCAACCAGTTCTGACAAGATGGGATGCAGACCTGCTGCCATTCCTTTGGGAGCCCTGGCCTGGTGGATGGTAAGGAAAATGAAGGTAACAAGCTGTGCTTTTTGCTTGGCTTGAAAAGACCTAAAAGCTTTGTTTTCAATTGTGACAAATATTTCTGGCTGTTTTAAGAAGAACCTTTCACAGAAGGAGTGCTGTCCTTTTGAGTACCTTCACTGAGACCATGGTCAGGACCAGTGTAGCCTGCACAGCTCACAAGGACTATCCAACCTGTGCTCTTTGCAGGTGAATCCCTCCAAGAAAACTGACATCAAACATCCTTCTCTCAATCCATTTGGTGGCTAGATTTGCCTTATATCCATTTTGAGTCCTTTCCTAAAGAAAGTCAATGTCCAGAGAGCTGTTTTGAAGGTGCCTGTGGTAGGCACTGTTGTGTTGTCTGTCTCTTCCACACCTCTCACAGGAAATATCTCCTTGGAAATGGTGATATCTCCATTTGGTGTGTTGTGTCATCCTTCCATCCCTTAATGAGAAGACAGTGGAATGTCTTTCCTGGTGCTTCCTGTGCAGGCTGCAGGGGAAGTCATGCTCTGTCTCTACCTTCATTCTCAAAGCAGTCTCCAAAGCCTGAAGAACTGTAACAATCTCTACAAAAATTGGGATAAGCTGTTCTGAATCTTGGGTTTGTTTTGTCTTCTTTTCCCAGAAATAGCCACTAAGATTTCTGGATTTTCTGTGTCAAGGATCACAAAACAGATGTGTGATTTGTACTCTTGCAGGTGAAGGGGTGGAAATGACACGTGTATTTTCCAGGTTAAAAATTCTGTAGCTTATATCACTATTAGAACTATTTTTTTTTCTTGTCTTTTCTTTTTTAAAATTTTTGTTTTAATGAAAGAAACATTTCTCACATATAACTAACATAGATGGATGCTCTTGATGTTATTTCTGTGGGTCAGAGGTTTTTTATGATTGAATTTTTGTGGCTCAGAGGCTCTTGGGTGGCTTCTGAGCAGAAAGATGGAAGAGTCTCTATTTGCTTTCATGGCATGTTTATGAGTTATGAGAGATTGATGTTTTAATTCCTGAACTGCATAATGTGATTCAAGGACAAAACCTTGTTTCTGCAACATTCTATGTGTGTAACTTAAGAATAAAAACACTTTTTCTTTTTTCTATGACTTTTTTTTAAGTATGTCAGATGAACGGCAAAAGAAAACAAGTTTTTGACATCCCTAAAATTTTTGACACTATTATTCTTCATATTCAACAGACACTTATCAAAACACTTATTAAGGTTACATTCTTGAAAGTTATATATTTTTATTCAGTTTACAAATGATCCTGAAAGTAGTTTCTCACAAAAATTATATGAAAGTTATTTAAGAGAAATAGAAAAATCTGTTTGCAGACTAATTCCTTTATGATTTGTATCATATATATTCATAAGTATTTCACGTTTTGTCTTGCATTTGGTGCAAGAACACATTTGTCTTGAGGCAGACATCTGTAAACATCGCTGTAGTAATTTTGTTTTCTTTCTTCTTGCTTTTCTGTTAATTGTATTTATCAATACATGGGCATAAAAATGGGTCTTGGAGGGAGTTTCGATCTGGGTGTAGTTTTCAAAGGTGATTCCAAGTAGGTAAATATTTGGGGTGCTTTACATAAAGGAAATTAAAATGCCTTCTCAAAATTAAAGACTAATTTGACAATGTGCCTTCTGAAAGCTCATTTGCTTTCTTTAATATTTTTTAACCCCAAACACTGAAAATATTTCAACTTGGAGCGTTTGGCTTGTGGATCACTGTTTTAGTTTACTGGGTGTAACTAATTTATGCACAAAGAATTTGCCAAGTGTTACAGAAATGTCACAGTGTGTTTCTTCCTAACACATGTGATGGGCACTTCAGTGGGAGTAGGAAAGGCTGACAATTCACAGAAAAATTCAAGTGTTCACTTCTGCTTTCAAAGGTGACTCCAAACACTACTCATGATGACACCAGATCTGCACACATATCTGCTTCTAAAAGAAGGGAAGATAAATTCTGGTTTGATAAAATAGATAAATTAGAAGATAAAATCTCATTGTAAGGATTCACTTTTGTGGCAAGTATGGAAATTACACAGGTCATCACTGTGTCATTTTCTTCAGAACTCTTGTGTTAAAGAGTGACCTGTCAGGACATCTAACAGATGATAGCACCTGGGTAACCATTTGTTGTGACCACAGTGTATTCTGCCATTGCTGTATCAAGTGTCTGCAGCCTCTGCAAGTTCAGTCTATCTGAAAGGAAAATATCATTGAACTTGTCTGTACAGGCTTTGTTTGTAGTTACACCATGCTAAAACACAAAGTGACAAACTGATCAAACATCAGTTATCTGGTACCCCTGACAGAACTTGTCTTTGATTGCCACGTTCTTCTGAGGCTCTGGGGAATATCTGGTGGTCTGAAGATTTGTCTTCTGGTCCAGCCTAATGAAAAGCTATTGACATTTTAGTTTCATTCTTATCTGAGTCACAGTGACAGCTTGTATTACATTGCTCAGCACAGATATTTAATCACGTTTCTTGAAACTCTTTTGCAAGTAAGAGCCCTATGCATTATATCAAAAAGTTTTGACAATATCATCTTATCCAAGAGAAAATGTTATTTACCTCCAGGAGTAGTACTCAATGGCCCTGGTACATGCATGTTGTTGAGCAACAACCAAATACCGAAATTCATAAGCTCAAATTTCCATTCTGAGTCAGGAGTGCATTGGCAAGCTTGAGAATGGCACATAAATTCTGGTGGCATTCAAAGGAACAATGTGGCATTCACTGGCTGCTCAGCCTGACAGGTAAGGTATCCATTTACAGCTGGGTCAGGTGGCAAATAGAACTCAAAGTTCAGAAAGCTTAGAATTTCATCTCTGAATTTCAATATGAAGACCCTTAATTAGAATTTCAATATTCAAACTTCCACAGAATATTTTTATGGCATCACTTTAGAGTATTTAACATGTACTCTACTGCTTGCATATTCAAATAATCAAAATCTATGAATTTATACCTTTATTGAAAAATATTAATAGAACATAGACAAAATATTAAACTAAATTAAAATCAAGTTCATCAGGCTAGTTGTCAAAATATTTCTTTCTCAAAGGGTGGTAGAAAATATGCTATTCTGTCTCTCAAAAATTCCCATATGAAGCCCAGAAACAAAATACTCAAGAAACTTTGTTACAAGGACAGTATGTTAATTTAGCATAAAAAAATTTATATCCTTGAAAAAATTCATTTTGCACAAAAAAGTTTTCAGAGCAATGACAAGAGAAGAAAATATTTAGGTTTTCATTGTTTATACCTGAAACTGCTAAGATCTTTTTTCATAGCAGATGAATTATTTCTTCTTAAAACATCATTTCTTCTGTTAAGTTAGAAAGAAAACTTCTACCACTTTTGACTATGTAACATTCTGTATTTTTATGAGAACTTTCATTTTAAATGAAAAGTAGAAATTTGTAACAATAAGCATGAATAAATATTATTAATAATGGATCAGCACATTTTATTTTGTGAAAGAAAACAATGGAAGCTGAAGAACAATAAGACTTGTTCAGTACAGATATAATTATGCCTTCACTGATCACCATATAATGCATTGCATATTTTGTTGTGTCAGTAGAAACATTTGTGTTGTATTTTCCCCCTGCCCTTTTTAACTAATAAAAGCCATCAAACGTAGCAAAGTAGGTAACTGAAATTATGTTTTCATTGGAAAGAAAAGCTGCATCCTGGTTAAGGGGTGCTTTGATGAAGTAAGTAGTAAAGACCAATTTAAAAGTGTGTGTTCACTCCAACCACGAGCATGGGGCTTTGAGAACCAGAGCTGCTCTCCTCACGTGGCCTGAGAGCAGCCTGAGGCAGCACACACCTGGATATGGCACAGATGCCCTGGTCCCCCTCTGTGGTCCAAAAAGATCATGTTGACAGATTCAAAAGGATTCATGATGCAATTCCTATAATGACCAAGAGCCCAGATTTTCAAATGGAACAAATCATATCCTCTGTCGGGTTCGGCTGTCTGTCTCTGCCCGACACGGCTAGGGTGGTTCTTGGGTGGCACGCGTTTCAAAGGACGAGTCTGGACTCTTCAGCTTTTCGATCTTCAGATTGTTTATTGTTTCTTATCTACAAAATTTTCTGTCTGCCCAACAGAGGTCTGATCTGCAAGGCAGCCAAGGGCACTCGTGACGACTCACAAGGCGGTCATGTCTTTTTATACTAAAATCTATGTACACGATATTTACCTTTATTTTCCAATACTTTTCACCCATGTTGGCAAGTACACCTTCACCATAAACCAATCCCCAAGTGCCAACATCACCACAGGAGATGGAAGACAAGAAGAAGAAAGAAGAAGGACGAGACACGCCCTGATCCCTCCATCTTGTCTCCATAACCTCCCCTGTACCAAAAACCTTAAAGTTTATATTTCACTCTAAAGTGATTCTCATGTCCTCAAACTGCTATCACTTCTGTGGATGGATCAAAATCAAGCCACCAAGCACTCCTGGCAACATTCCAGGGTTTCCGAGACCCCCAAGGGTTCTCCTGGCATCTCTGGACATCGGGAACGATGTGCTGAGTTCCCACAATCCTCGATTGCCTTGACTATGTTGACCAACACTGCATCAACCATAAAAGTTGTTTAGACTTATTGCCTTCATCTGTTTGTGTTTTCCCTGCAGATGTCTCCATTAAATCAGATAGATCTTACTTTTTTGGCAATTTTCTGGCCTCTTTTTAATTTTTGCTTGGGATGAGACCCTCCTGACTTGTATTACATATTGTGTCATTTTTCAGGATCTTCTCTGAACCTTTTCCAACACACCAGACATCAGCTGTAAATGTCACAGAGCATGGTTCAAGAGATACAATATAAATATTTGTAGTAAAGGGATCTAGATTTGAGACTAAAAAAGACTTTATCATGATAAGTCAGAGAAACTCTACCCTTAGAAGTGCCCTTTTTCTTTCCTGACAAGAAACAGAATTGCAGGACACTAAATGGGATAAATGAGATTTAAGATATCTTTGTTGAAAGTTTGCTGTTGTTATATTAAAAAAAGATTCAGTTTTCCAAATGCAGCTATATGGTGGAGTGCAAGATCCATGGAGCATTTCTTCTATCTATATTTCTCTCTGCTTTAGGCCTTATGTCTCTTGTTTGTCCAGTGTAGTACCACTCCCAAGAAGATGCCTCTGATGTTCCAGAGCATCTCAAACATCACTAGATGCCCATATCTAAGTCTTTGATTATGGCCCTGAATCCATTCCAGATTGTTTTAAAGAATGTTTTTGGCAGTGATTTGCAAAACAAATGCAAAACAAAACTTTCCAGTTTTTCTCTGCATTCTTGAACATTCCAATATGAGGTGTTAGGTAATGGCCATCTTAGCTTTTTCCTGAAATTCAACATTTGAATTTTTAAACTATCCTGTTGCTGCTCCTAGAAGTTTTGCTTGAAGGAAAGCCAGAAAATATTATCTGCTCCTGTTAATTGTCATTATACTTTAGGTCATTTATATGATGAAGAGAGTCTTACAGCTAAGTTTTAAACTTTGGAAGACACTTTATTTATTTTTAGAACTAAAATTTCAGGTTTATTAATTTCATAATATGTTTAATTGCACTCTTTCATAACAAAGAGAAATTATTATTCTAGATTCAAAACAGGAATATCTGCTTAATTAAAAGTAGATATTGTGTGGTTTGGGCTTTTAAATATGGAGATGACAATGGCAAGTGGTTAGTTAATTATTATCAAAAAATTATATTTTATCTCTGCTGATTTGTGAAGAGTATGAGGCTGGTTAATTCTTGGCCTGCATCATTAATAACCTGCATAGATCTGAAGCTAAGCTGTTTTCTTCTAATATCATGGCTGTTACTCCACCGATTTCAGCTATTTTATTGAATTAAAATTGTTATTCCTAGTACAATCATCCACAAAAGGTGACCTAGAAATTGATTATCCCCACTGTAGGAATCTATATATCTTTGTAACAGCACTCCTGCCCAAAAGCCTTGCAGTCTCCACAGATAAAGAACAAAAGCTCAGATAAATTAAAATATCCATAAGGTTAGTCAAAGTGCATTTAGACATCTCTCAAATTAGCTCAGTGCCTTTTAATTTAGATTTGATTTCTAAAGGTCTTCTTTTTGGACCTGCTCTAGAGCTGTCAGAAGTTGCTTGAATCATTTAATTGAATTGAGTTATTATTGCAAGAGAATATTTCTTTTTTAGTGTTAGCTTAATAGTTCACTAAACTTATTCCATGAAGCCTCTGCTTAAGATACTGAGACTTCACATTCATCCAAACCAGATTGTTCCCCCAAATATCTGACCAGTGTGGAAACCACTTTTTTAAAATCAGGGAATGGGTGGTGCAAAGCAATTTCCTGACAACAAAATTATTGCTCTATCTTCCTGTTGGGAATTTCTGGGCAAGCCAAGATGGAGAAATATTGAGAAAAATTTTGTGATTGCAGAGAACACAACTGAAGGGAATTCTCCCCCTTTGACAAGGTGAGATGGTGAAAGAAGGTGGAAAGTACAGTGAGTTAAGGGGTAAGATAAACTCAGTCATGGTGACTAAATTAGAGATTAATCAAGAATTCAGTGGTCATCAGCAATATCATGCTTGTTTTGACTCACATCAGCCATTTAAAGAACTGTTTCTGTATTTAACTACAATAGAAAGACATACACAGTTAACCTGAAAAATCCAGTCAAACAGTTTAGATACTTTTTCAATCAATTGAAAAAAAGAAAAAAAAGGAAGACTGCAGACTTAGAAATAAATTCCAAATGAGGAAAAGAAAAAAGCCTTATCAAAAATTGAAATAGAGTCCCCTTCATAAACTCCCTTTTTTGTAAATAATTATTTAAATCTACCAATAGTTTTGTGTGTCTAAGTAGACATATATTCATATATTCACACAAATATAAGTATGCAGACATATGTAGATGTGGGCCCTTTTTTTGACCCAGCTGACTTTTTCCATCTATTAACAGAATAACAAAAAATTTGAGAAACAGTTACTTGTTAGAACTACATAAGTTAAAGTCTATGTCTTACATAACATATATAGGAGCTTTTTGAATGCATCTAACAAATGTCTGTTTGGAACTAATTTCCCCCAGTTTTGATTTTACCTTACAGAATTCTCTAGCTTGTGTGATTGATAGCAATTGGTCTTTAAATGAGACAATACAAGGGAAACAAGAGTATAAAATATAAACAAGTTTGTTTATTTCTCAGCTTTTTACTTCTATTAGTTTTGCCATTTCAGATGGCATAAATCTGACAATTAAGCACACTGACTTTTCTGTCAGTGCCAAATTCAGTGACAGGCAGTTCAATCAGCACAGAATTATTAGCATTCTGATGTTTTTATTAGGAAATTGGTGTACTTTAGGATCAGCTTCAAACTTCCTTAAAAAAGAAAGAAACAAGCAAACAAACAAACATACCCTCCAAAATACAAACAAAAGAACCAAATCAACAGAAGAACAGGATTCTTTCTGATTTATTTGTACACTTCACTCCCATTTCATTCAGGAACATTATTTTTACCCTTTTCTGGTTGGGGACTTGGCACTTGGCTATCTTAACAAAGCTCTGTTGTGAAGAATAATTGTAAATCATCTCCATGAACTCATTTTATAAATGTGCACACACATCTGTTTTCCAGTTTGAGCCAGAATGGCATCATCCATGCCTGCTAGACCACCCTGGCCATTATTGTCATCCATCACATGGATTTCTGCCATTTTCTGTTGTTTTGTGGTTTTTGTTGGTTTTGGATTTTTTTTCCCACAAGCCTCAGGTTTTGATTGATGGAATCAATGAACTGTGGGACATTTTACAGTTTGACACAAGGGTTTTATCTTGTAGTATTGGGCACATCACACCTCTCTGAATAGTGAATAATCTCTGCTATAGCTTCCACCAGACAACAAAATACAAAAAACTTCAAAAGTTAAACCAGCTTCTTCTAAACTAAAAGAAATTAAGCAATATTAAATATAGCTTAATGGCTGAGGAATTGTACAAAAAACAAGCATTCACAGAAAACCTTCAGTGTCACTAATTGTGATTTATTGTGACTAGATGGGATGTGCTGGGACCCCAGGACATCCCATCAAGGACTGAGAAATCACTGTATCAAGGTCTGTAAATGCAAGAAGCACAGAAGGGGATGGAGAACATGATGAAGACTTTTTTTTCTTCTTTTTTTTTTTTTTAATGAACATTGCCAGTTTGTCTAAACCAAAAAATTATGCTGCTTTTGCTAATCACAACTTTTCTCAAGCTTTTCAAAAATTGGCCCTTCTTGTATAATACTAATCTGGAATGCAAAATAACAATTAATCATAGTAAAAACACAGAAAAAGTACAGAAATGCTAGAGTTACTCTAAGTCTTTGGTTTAATTTTTTTTTAATATGGGCATATATCTAATAGATTTGATGCTTGTTTTGGAAGAAATTGTTTTTAAATTGTAAATATTTCCTTGGTAAAAAAAAAAAAAGTTAGCATGAAACTTTATCAGTTAGATCCTGCCAACTAGTACTTTTTTTTTTTTTTAATATATTCAGCCTGTTTTCTATTACATAGTAATATGGGAGATGTTTAATGTATTTTCATGTGCTCCCGTAAGTCATGTGTGTATATGTGTCTAGATTCCAATATCTTTGCAGAGGCTGAAATGCTTTTGTAATATATGTATGTGAGGAGAAAATCTTAGGCAAAAATAAGAGAAAGTTACCATTAGATAGGAAGGCTAGAGAATTACAACAGAATACGGGCATCAAATTTTACTAAAATATGTAAAATAGTGATTTTATATAACATTTTCTTAATATTATTTTCAATCCTTTCTCTTGTACACCTTCCTGAGATTTCTTTAGACTTTCAAGCAGGTTCAATTACATGTAGAAAAATAAATTTAGATGCAATAAGGACTTAGATAAAAATTTGTTAAGTATCAGCTAAACATAATGATGTAAAAAAATCTTTTTTTTTTAATCTAATCAAAAGAAATTCTTTGTTCTCCTCTGAGTTATTTTGATAGAACAGTAATATTATTAGTTGACTGTCTTTTTTTTTCCTTCGAATTGAATCTTCTTAATTGTGATCTCTGTCTTCAGATTCATTATTCTAATTAATCTTCCTGCTGGTGAAGAGATTTCAACTGATGCTGATTGTTGTCTTTTTCTCAGAGTAAAGCTCATGGTTAGAGGTAATAATGCTCATATTCATGGGTTTAAAATTCAGTAGATCTGTATTCAGCCTCAATGAACTTGGCATAATAAATCTCCATTGTTTCATGATCCACAGTCAACCTTGAGTCACATCACCTCAGGCTCTGACAGTGCTCTTCTCAGTAAAATGATTCTTTTACAGAAATGCAGGTCAAGTACAAGCTATGGAAGGAAAAAAAGGCTAAAAGGAACTGGAAAATTACACTATGCTATTGATCCAATCCCCCCCCCCCCCGCCCTTCCACAACTAAATGCAAAATACTGCATAGTTTAATGTTCTCTTTTGTAGATAAATTTAGTCTCTCTGTAGCTCTCTAAGCCATTAAAGATCTTATTTTTCTTAAGAGAGTGTTACCATCATGACTGATGGAAACTTAATTAGCTTGAGATGCCAACTTATATCCCAACCAATATCGAAGGACTTAAGCTCATTATTCTCCAATATTGCATTTTAGATCACATTTACAGTTAATGTATCACAAACCCACCAGTTACATTGCAATGAGATGGGATCCAAGCATTCCAACAGCTCCTCTCACCTTGCTATTGCTATCTATATATAATATTTATCTACATACAGGGACTGTCATGAAGGTGGGAGTAAGAATTTTGCTGAATATTGACAGAAAATTTTCTTGTGTAACAACCACAATTTTCAAAGGAGCTATTTTAAATTTCCAGTATGCTTTCTCTTTTTTGCCCAGGCATGACATTCATGCTTGAATTAAAGATTCTATTCCACCTGCGGTCACCCACTTGACTGATCAGTTTGCTCAAATAAGCAAGAGGTGATACAGATCTAGTACAGTAGTTAAATGACAGAAAAATCAAAGTTCTAGCAACTTCCTTGGCTAAGTGCTTTGAGAGGTCAAAACTCCATGGCTCTAATTTATGTTTGCTAATAATTTATTTCATGTTATTTCTAGACTTTTTACAACTTTGGGCTGTTCAAGATTTGCTTCCAAGAGCTAATAGGTGACAAAGTAAAGCTTTGAAAATAGCTGGGACAAAAAAAGCAAACACCTAGAGTTAATATTATTTTAAGTCCACTTGCAAGTACTTGTTAAGTACAAATGTTGCTTTTGAAAAACTATACTGGAACAAATAATTTTATGTGGGAGAATAATATCCTTTTAATACAGATCTGAGAGACTGCTTATTATCCTCTCCCTGAAAATGGAAGGCTTTTACCAGCAGTGCAAATTATAGTGTTTCATCCAATCACCTAATTTTTAAAGTTAAAATGGTCAAGCTGCAAAGACCCCTGTGGTGACTCCCTTCTTAAGCTGAAGAATCACAAATGGCAGAATATTGATATTTGTGCTATTTTTATTATTTCTTTAGCTTATTGAGTGTTAAAATTTACACCTTGCCATGAAAAGAGAAAGACTATCATGTCAGATGGATTCAGATTAGAAAAAGAAGATACAAAATATTAGGGGGGAAAAAACACCTGAAAAATAAATACTGAAGTCTGTACCTAAATGGGGTGGGAGGTGGTCTCTGTAAAAGAATTACTTAACCAGATCAAAATTGGGAGTTTTAAAACCAGGATGAGTTTTTACCAGCTCTGAGGCAGGCCCAGGAACTTTTTTGGAATGTGTTAGTTATCCCAGGTTAAAACCACTTGAGGGACAGTTCTGGTTGGAATGTTAAGACCAGGCACTGTTTAATTTTTAGCTAGGAATGTCATCACTACCATTCTTTTTGGTGTCCTGTGCTGTACTAGAGCTCAGATCAGATTAGTTCACTCTCTTTCCTGAATCTTGAATTTGTGCTATCCAACTCCTAATGGAGATCACTGTGGAGCTGTCTGAAAGTCTGACCCTGTCAAAGTCATACTGAGCAAAATCTAAAAAGAGAGACTTCAGAGAAAGGCAATTTAGAAAAAAAATATGGCCTACAAAAAAGTAGTAGATTTCAAAATGCTAGAGCTGCTGCTTTATCAAAGTTTTTTTCCCATTTTAAACACCTTTATCAGCAGTTTCTTTCCTTCATGCACCATTTGATCTACAAGGGTTTCAATTTTTTTGTGTGAAAGTCACTGTTTTCCTCAAAATAAAAGCAATTATTTATACAATGATTTCTTAAGTTCTGCCCTGAGCCAGGAGATGGTGAATATCTGAAATGTCAAGTAATCCAATGTAATGAATGGAGAATCAGTGAGAAGGAACAGCAGTAGCTGTATCTGGGATGCAGGATTACACCAGGGGACAGACTTATGGAATTACTCTGGCAAGCACATAATCACAGAAACATGGAATGGTTTGGATTGGGAAGGACATTCAGGATCCTCTAGTCCCAATTGTCCTGCCAGAGACACCTTCCACTATCCCAGGTTGCTCCAAGCTCCATCCAATCTGGCCTTGAACATTTCCAGGGATGGGGCATCCACAGCTTCTCTGGGCAGCCTGTGCCAGTTTCAGCACCCTCCCAGTAAAGAATTTTTTCCTAATATCTAATGTTAACTTAATTTCTTTCAGATTATACTGACACAGGCTGAAGTACTACTGCTCTTTTCACTGTATCCACCTTCCAGATTTAAAATTTTACTAACAAGATTTTGGGGGTGATGTTAATAAATAAATAGCATAAAATTTAAACAGATTTTTAAATAAAGTTCATCTCCATCTGTTACAGTGCAACTCATACACTAAAACTCTAACACTCTGTTATATATACACTAGTTTTGAATTTAAAAAAAATCACCAAATAAAGTATAGATTAAGTTTTAGATAAAATGTAGTCAGCACAGAGTAGGACAGATTTGTGATGGCAGTTTGTGCTCTGGCTAACACTATTGTACTTAATTTAAAGAGTATAGTAGTCCCATTCACTTTTTGAAAACACGCTACTCATGTAGGAAGTGAAAGACAAGCACAAAGTAACACAGGGCTTGGTAAACAAAAAAGATAAAGAAGAAGAGAAATTCAGAACAGCCCCTTGTTTCTCAGCATCCATTCAGGACATCCCACCTGCTAACCCTGCTGCAGGCACAGAAACGAAAAGAAAAAAAGAAAAAAAACTGTGGAGGCTTCATTCATAAAATTCAATAGGATTGGCTAAGCTGAAAGAAAGCTTTCACTGCATGCTCTATTAGTTTCCTGGGTTTTTTTTTTTCTTTTTGTCAGTATCTTCTGCACACACAGAAAACAGACTTTCAACAAAAAAATTATTTTCTAAAATAGTAAATAACACCAGATTTCACAGCTTTATATTGCTGTGCCTTCCCTGTTTACCTGGGAAAAAGAACTTGCACTTCTGGGTCTGAGCACAGTGGCAGGTGTAACCATCTATTCCCAAATTTCCCTAGGCTGCTGGAAGGGCTGTAACAGCAGCTGCCTTGCATTACAACTCATTCTTAAGTGATGAGTAAAAACTAATTTATACCTGAATTTTTAAAATTTTGTTTGCTTTGGCAGTAGAGATGATATGCCACTTATAAGACATCCTGATCTATTTCTAGTTCTGTTATTTCTATTTCCATTTCTCTTTTTACTTCTATTCTGTTCCAACAACGTAACTTGTTTCATATACAAATTTCTTATTTTCATCTATTATTTTTACTGAGATATTATAAAAAATCATAGACTAACACCTTGTTGCACAGACTATAAGGGCAAGGCAATATTTAAATATTCTCAAGGGTAAGGGCTTTTTCAACAGAAAGTTAGGGACCAGTGACAGACACAGTAAAAGAAAACAAACTGAAGGGGATATCAGTTAAAAAAAAACCCCAAAATACTCTCTTTTAATGTAGCAGTCCTGCAGCTTCTCCATTCACATGCCTCCATATTTTTTAGCCATCACAGAATAACTGTGGTTTTCAGGACAAAGTTATCCCTAAATTTCTACTCTTATCATAGTTACTTCTAGGAAAAGGGAAAGTATGAGGAAAAAAATAACAAAATTTCTCCACTGAATGGCAAGTTTTTTTCTGTAGGAGTATATTAGAGGAGGAAGATACCCTTTACTTGCTGAGTAAACACAAGTTAAATGTGCATGTTAAGAGCCTTAAAAATTGAGACGTGGAAACATGGAAACAGGTATCACAGAAGGATCAGCAGTGGCAAAATGAGGAAGAAGAAATAAGCACAAGAGACAGCAAAGAGGAAGGACACCCTTGAAAAACCCAAAATGAGGACGGGAGCCTTGGGAGCAGATGAGATGCTTCATCTCCTCACACTGGGAGAGGGTAGAGCAGTATAAAACCACATGGAAAAGCAAAGGAAATTTGCAAGGTGTCTGCTTGTGTTTTGAGTTAATTCACCAAAGAGCTCTTCATCCTGCACCTGGGAGACCAGGAGCCATTGTGGGCTGTGGCCATCAGCACTCCACAGCATCCTTTCAATGGAAATGCCTAGTCAGAGCTATTTAGCAGATTAAGTGTAAAAGACTAACAGTTTTAGTGAGATAGTGATTAGCCATTAGCACAAAGTCATCTAACCAATGTAAGTAGTAAAAATTCCTTTAAAATTTGAAGTTTATCTGATTTACCAGTCTTCTAAAAACTCTTGTGGTGATCTCTAGTTGCCTTGATGATAAATACTCACCTTTGCATACAAAAATATATTAAGGTACAACATCATAGACTGGATGAATATTGAGGATTGGAGGATTAAATTCTAATTTTTGACTTTGTACAGGTGAGAAACAGAAGTTCTGGAAATACTAAGTGGTTACTCCTTGTACTTTGACTTTTTCCAAATTCACCTTTATGTTTGAATACTTTTAGGAATCCATTTTTAAAGTTTGAGAATCTGATGGAACTTGCTACAGATTCTCTGCAAAATGCTTCCTTTACAATGAAGATGGTAGAGACAGAGTTTTCACTTTCATATTCATGAGAGTCAGGAGATGTGTTCAGATCCAGAGATCCAGAACTTGGTGGTTTCAACTTAAGCATGGTCACAGGGAGCATAAAGCAGTGTTAGGAATTTATCCAAGTGTAAGGATCAAGAGCAGCATAGGCAGGGAAAAGGAAGGAAAAAGGGAGAGGGGAAAACTCCAAATATGAAGGTTTTCTGTAAATATGACATTAATTCTAATATTCTGTATTTTCCAGGCAAAGGTTTAGAGTGACAAAACTGGAATTTTCAAACATGTGCTAGTGTTGTTATTAAGGTTGAGAAACTGTTGATTTAGAAATATGCAGTGTGTTCTGAGTGCCAAAAAAAGAAACCAAAGCTAGTTCACACATATTAATAAGTTTTCTAAAGTATGGAATAATATTCAATCTGCTCCTCTTGAGTTTGATTCTAGACTCAGGTTTCAAGTACCTGGCACCAAAAATGTTTTGTCATTTTTCACAATAAATGACCAAAAGATGTGATCAACTTAGAAGCACAGGCCTGTTATAAAATATGAAGCAAAGAGAGTTCATGCTTTTCAGATTTGATTTATGAAATCTAATTATATTTTCAAAAAAATCATTGTAGATCCTAATTTATTTAACTAGACAAAAATATATCTGCTAACATTAGATGTAAAAATTGAAAACTAAAATACTTTTTCACCAAACAAGAATGGCCAGCTATTTCTAAATGTGCTAAAATAGCCTAACAGTGAATATAGCTTATGAACAGAGAAATTCTTGGACCAATAATACTGAATAAGATGTGACATTTAATTCTGCACAACCTGCAACTTATTAAATACTTCAGAAAGTAAGTTTGGTTTATTGATTACTTGCTTGCTTTTTTTTTAACAGATGATAAGACACTATAATAGGATGAAGGAAATAGGAAATATCTTCTTTCACTGCTTTGTTATACTTGGAAAATTATGTTGTTTTCCATGTTACTGTATCTCTCATCATTGTCTCCTGGTTTATCCAATTACTCAATAAAATTTCATCATAAGAATTTTAATTTATTATCTCGTTTTCTTTTTTATTTTTAGTTTTTGTTTTCCTACAGAATCTAAGACTTTGAGGAATTGATCTCAACATGAACACATGGGAACTACCAAATTTTGCAATAATTTTTCGAGTGACAGTTTTGTGATATATTGTTGATAAATTAATGATAAATTGCAATTATGATTACAAAAAGACACTGACAACAGTGAGTGTTGCACAAAACTACCCACAGGGTACATGACTGATGACATAGACTTAGAAAAAATTACCTTTGGGGGAAAGCAAAAGAGAGGGAAGGGAAGGGAAGGGAAGGGAAGGGAAGGGAAGGGAAGGGAAGGGAAGGGAAGGGAAGGGAAGGGAAGGGAAGGGAAGGGAAGGGAAGGGAAGGGAAGGGAAGGGAAGGGAAGGGAAGGGAAGGGAAGGGAAGGGAAGGGGAGTCCCAGAAGTTGGCTGTGGAGCGTGTCAGTGCTGTATTTAGAGGAGTATCCTCCTCTCAGTGTTCTCTCCAGTGCATCGAGTGCTAACAATTAAGATGTGCCTGCTGACAGAGCTTGTTCCCCTTTACGATGCTGTTAGTGCTGAATGGATGTGCCTAATCAGGTGCAGGTGTCTCCAGCTATGGCAGCCACAGCCCATGAGACCCCACCACTGCAGTGATATTTGGGATTGCAGGTGTGAGGCAATGAACAGAACAGTGTGACAGCAGCATGAAACCACAAGGAAATACACTGCCCAAGAGCCACTGAAAACTGCCTCAGTTACTGAGGAAAGGATTCAAGAGTTTCAATGGAAAGAGAGGATGCAAAATTGCAGGGGAAAGGCTTTTAACATCACAAAGATTAGGGCATTTTGAGCAGTGTGCAACAAGAGAAAATCGAGGATTTCACTGTAGAGAACTGGGGGACCTCAAGAATTAAAAATGTTTTATTATCCAATGATTCAATAATACAGAACTTCAACAGTGCACCTAGGAGACACCACCTGACTTATTACTTACCTTGGGTACATTTGCATTCAAAACAAAGCTATGTGCATTTTTGCAATGCATTTGTCTCATCCTAAAGCAGACACTGAAATGGATAGCATGAGTTCTATCCTGAATTTATGTTTTTTTTTTTTCATTTCAGATGCAGTCTTCTCTACTAAGATTCATGAAGAATATTCTGAGCTTTGGAGAATAGAACTCTCTCATTTCTACGCCCACCACAAGTGAGGCAGCTGCCCAGACAGAGCCCTGTTGGGACCATTCTGCCAACCCAGTGCCAGCTGCAGGCTGGGCCCTGCTCCTATGGCAGCACAGCTGCAGCAGTGAGAATGGCTGTGGGATGGAGCCCAGGGAGGGAAACTCCTCTGCTCCATGACAGAACTTGGGGGGGGAGATGAGTAGGTTGAGGAATTAAGAGATAGGAGGCAACTGTGACAAGTTCCTGCCTTGGGCAGCAGGCACATCTCCACCTTTCCTGGTATAGCAAGGACAAGACTCTGCAAGTAGGACCAAACAAAGATGTGCAAGATGTTTCTTACAGCTTGGAAGCGACCCTAAGGTTAAGTTGGCCACTTCCATAAAGAAATAAGGATGGGTCATTGTCTAAGGAGATCCCTTCTGAGGAAAGCAGAAGGCAAAAAATACTGACTGAACCCAATTCTTGACAAAACCTTCGTCACCGGCAGGGCCCTTGGATTAATATCCATTATTGCTTTCCAGGCAGACAGCAATGAAGTTGCAATAAGCAGTCTCAGGGGAGTCAAGAGAATCTTCAGGACCCTTCAGGAGGTTAAGGGATCAAGGATGAAAAGAGTGTTCTCCTCTATCCTTCCGGGATAGAGGAGTGATAAATGAAGACACAAGATTAACCAGCTGATCAGTTGCTTCCTGACAGGTGTCACTTGCAGAATTTAGGGGTTTTGATTACAGATTAATCTACTCAACACCTATGGGAATTGCAATACAGGGAGGACTACATCAGTTGCAGAATTTAGGGGTTTTGAATACAGAATAATTTATTCAACACCAGTGGGAAAGGAAATATTGCAATACATGGAGGACTACAGGGTGACACATCTGGTAACAGCCATGAGCAATGCAAGTGTAATGCAGCTTCACAAATATTTACTGAGGAAGTAAAAATTATTTATGTCAGAATGAAATCTCAGACATGATACTTCTGGAAAATGTGTGTAAATTCTTTTCAATGTGTTTATTAAATACTAATTGAAATGCAGGGAAAAATATTCCTTGGGTAATCAAGTGAAGGAAGAGCCTGTATTCCATGACTAAATGAGAATATTTTGGCTTGATTACCCTTGTATAACAGAAACTGAGAAGGGATGTGATTGCCATCTATAAATACAGGTTATAGGGGAGGATGTGTGGGAGTGCATGGGAGAGACAGAGCTGTGGATGAAACACAACCTTGGCACAATGGCAAATGAAAACATTGTGTTTGGAAATCAGAACAAATGCCCAAATCTCAGGGCTGCCACACTAGGAAATTTTCAAGAAGGATTGCAGAGACAAGAAAATTTATTTTCCAAAATGCCATTATGTAGTGAGACTTCATGGAACATTGCAATGGCCTCAGTGCTGCAGACAGACCCTTCTAGTCCACAACTCCTTGATTCTTATGACAGATAAAAGAATGATTTTTATAGTGATGGCTGATGAGATTTCACAGAAATTACTAATGAATGAAGGGTTGAGCAATGGATCCCCATAGTAACAGAACAGCTCTCAGGAAAGATTTATCTGGTGGGACTTAATGAACTAATTTCTGATGTTATCCTTTGAATTACTTAGGGACATAATACTTTTAAAGTGTTTTAAGGGAAGTTGTTAAATTTATTTTGCATTGGATTGTCTGTCTCAATTTCTTCCTGGAACTGAAATGGATTTTTTTTATTTATTTAATCAAATTTTGTTGAAAAGGATGAAAAAAAAAGTTTCAATGATTTTGTTTGAATGTTTTTTCTTTATTTAAAATTACTCTTCAAGACTCCAGTAGTTAAAATACAAAATTTCCATTTCTATGTTATATTGTTTTCTCTGTGTATAACTTGCTCATGCCTCATGATAGTATTTTAACCAGTCTATTCTATTTTATTTTGATATTTGGCTTATTAAGGGGATCTATTTGTTACTACCAATTGACACAGCTTACTTTCTGTTCTTTTTAGATCACCATGGTTCTTGAAATTGACAGGAATTAAAGGAAATTGGAATCTCAGATCTTATTAGAACATACTCACTTAGGCTATAAATTATGTCACTACAGAATAATATCTCAAAATCTTCCAGCTAAACCACAGTTCAAATTGAAAAGCAAATAAATAAAAATTCAAATATAAGGCTTGTTAGATGAGAAGTCAGAGACTCAGGTAATATTGTGTCTTGGTTTTGGCTGGGATAGACTTAATTTCTTCCTAGTAGCTGGAAAAGTTCTATGTTTTGGATTTAGGAAAGAAATAATGTTGAGATCACTCTGATGTTTTGGCTGTTGCTGAGCAGTGCTTACACTCAGGCAAGGACCTTCCAGCTTCCCATTCTGCCCTGCCAGCGAGGAGCTGGGGAGGCACCAGAAGCTGGGAGGGGACTCAGCCAGGAGAGGTGACCCCAGTGACCAAAGGGGTCGTTCCCTCCCATCCCACCTCATGCTGAGCGTTAATTAACAGGGGGCTGAGCTGGCTACAGATGGGGCAGCCCCTGCCCAGGGATGGGCTGGGCATTGGCCAGCAGGGGCTGAGGAATTGCACTGTGAATCACTCAAATCCTGCTGGTGTTTTATGGTGTTCTGGTCCTGAATAGCAAACCCTGTTTGAAGTGACAAACTCTCTTATTAACAGTATGGGAAATACTTGGGTGTAGAGGAGCAATGATGTTTCTATTAGTACAGAGTTGCATCCACACATTGTGATTTCATAAATAAAGTATTTCTAATATAGGCAAGTTGTCCTGCCTGGAATACAGCTGGTAAAATAAGCCAATAAAAATATATCAATTTGCTATTACATTTGAAATTACATGTTAAAAAACCTTACTAATATATGAGCGTTCATATGAAATCTTTATCTAAAGCCAGATATCCTGGAAATGTACTTTAACTGGTAATTTTAAAGATTAAACAATTATTATTTGAGGTTGCAACATCAAAATGTCAATTCTTCATGACAAAAAATTTAAATTTTCTGTTTGCATGCTTCCTAAAGAGTGCTCCCGAATATCTTTTGCTAGCATATCTTATAATTATCCCATATTTATAAGTAATTTTTTGTGTAGTAGAAGTAAAATTATATAAGGACTATGTACATATAACAATATATGTTATATGAAAGCCACCTCCCTTTTGTTGAAGGATTTCTTGTTTGTAGTTTATTCTTCATATCACAGTATCATCTGGGCTGTTAATTTTCACAGTATGAGCTCAGCTTCTGCAGATACAGTTTAAAGATGAAATTTCGTGTCAAGTTTTCTAGGTTCCTGAATTATGAAAGGAAGGCAAATAATAAAATATAAACATATTTCTTCTGGTTTTGTATCAGAACCCCTCACTGGCATCTAACAGACAGTACACACCTGCTGGTTCATCAACATCTACACGTAATGTCCAGGTAAAACATTTCAAGCAGAGCAGATCCTTAAACTTGTAACTGGATATGACAGATGAGATGTAGAATGAGTGGACTTTCCCAGTGTAAATGTCAGATGTTTTAAAATGCCTTGAATTCTAATTTCTTTAGATTCTCTTCCTAACACTGGGAATTTCAACATCTCAATATCCCTTCATTCTTTCCAGCATGGTTTTGCTGGATTTTTCCAGTGTGACAAAACAGCCCAAAGTCTGCCCTCCAAAAGTCCAGGGCAGTTCTGCTGACCCCTTCTCACTTCTCCAAGATTCAACAACTCCATCCTTTCATTCTGTGCCCCAGACAGGCTCCAACTACCACACCACCTGCCACTCCTTCTCTGTTCAAACTGCCTGTTTTTTTTTCCTTTTTAACTCTCAATCATTCTCTGATTCTAAGCTTTTTATGGTATTCCTCAACTTATTCACTTCTTCTGAAAGCTCTGGCATGGAGCAGAAGAGTTTCCCTTCCTGGGCACAGACCCTGCAGCCTGAAGATGGCACCAGTGTGTTCCTACCAGAGTTCTTTTTGTTCTTCCTTTTTTCTTCCTTATTCTTTTTTACAAAATTATTCTTCCATTTGGAGTTTTTATGGCTACTTTTACATCTTGAATAAACAAGAGTCCTTCTTTATATTCTTCCCTTGCTTTTCAATGGTCTTTGTGTCTAAAATAATTTATAGAACTCTCTCAAGCTTGTTCAAGATTAAATTTCCTACCTGAATAAAAATGGGACCTTAAAGTACCTCTTTTTTTACCTCTTTTTGTTTCTTCCATCAGCAGCTAAACTGAATTGCAGCCAAAAACTTTCATTATAGCATTTTCCAAATAAATACCTGAAGATCTTTTTGGCATTAAGCATGTGTCTGCAATTTGTTTATTTTTCTTCCAAGGAAGTATAACTGGCAAGAAAAGCACTTTCATTCCTTCTTAACAATATTCTACTCGCATGCATAACCAAAAAAGAAGAATTGTGCAATGTATTGTACAGTCTTATCATTACAATGATGATACAGGTTTCTGTAGGAATTGTTCACTGGCACCTTAATGGCAGAAATTGCTGCTTGGGCTCTCCACGTTGCTGTTCATTTTTGGTGTCTGTTTATAGCTGTGCTGTTATCTCTGCACTGCCACAGCCCCACAGCTGGGACCAAACAAAGTAGTTGCCTCAACACCATGTCTGAAATACAGTGCAATATCCCTGAGAGTGGCAAAACCATAATTTTTGGTACTTAGGTGTTAAAAGCCTGGAGAAATGCCACAGAAGAGGATGAACAGATGTGTTGCTCCTCCTGACTTTGAGGCGTTTTAGTGACTTGGCCATGATGAAAACAAAGCACTTCCAGTGCTGGGAATAAAGCAGGAAATGTGAGTTCAGATAATTTTGGGGATAAAAAGAGGCTTTTGAGGCAGCATAGGTGTAACAGGTGTAACAGAGAAGGCTGGCTCGTGAAAGGGAGATTTGCCTTGTGGGATTTACATCAGAAAGATGAAGGGGCAACTCCACAGAAAAACATCAGAGAGGAGCAGCAACCAGGAAGGTGCTTATGATCTGGATGCTGATCTCAGAACTGGAGCTGAAATCAGAACTGTGCAAACGGGTAGACAAGAAAAATTCTGCTTTAAATTTTTAGGAAAAAGTGTAGTTGCTCTGATCAGATATTACATTTAGATGGATGTAAATAAGATCACAAGCTAGCCTGAACTAACTTGTTACTTTTCAGGCCTCTTCATGTGAAGTCTGTTTTAGGTGAATGTTGTCTCCCTACTTAGGCATGACTCTCAATTCTCACATAAGTTGTGGAGAAGGTTGAACTTTGGATTTTTTTCGGTCAGTCCTAATTTTATCTTTTCAGTCACGTACTCCTAAACAATGTAACCATATCAAAACAACTTAAGTTTTGGGGGTTTCTTTTTCCTCATGTATAATGTACATATTTTTATTTTTGAGTTAATATTAAGCTTAAAAAGAAGAATTTTGGATAATAAGGTATTCATTTTCAGCAACTCATATCAGCACTGACTACATTATTTCAAAACTGGAACAGAACAGAATCCAATTTGAGCCACTTTTATGCTCCTAACAATGTCTTTGCAGTGGAAAAAAACAAGATGATAAAAGATGCAAAGGCTGACAGTTCATAGATACAAATACCTGAATCTGTTTGACCAAAACATGTGTCTGAGAAAGCTATTTGTTCTTGATATATGAGATGAATATTCCTGACCCCAGGAAATTGAGGGATGGGAATCAGATGGTTATGATTAATGCTATGTGAAATATTTTACAAGTAAACCTGGAGCTATGGAAATTGCTTTCCTTGCAGATGGGCTGGGAGACTTTATGACAAATCATTTTCTGTTTTGCCTTTCTGTGAAGTCTTGCATATTTCTTTATCAGAATGAAAAATATACAATCAAAAAACCAAACAAAACTCAACTCTGTTGTCTTTTCCTAGCCCCAATCTCAATTTTTTTTCTTTTTTTTTTTTTGCAAAAGCAAAATTGTGTGACTCATCTCAGAGGGAAATGGATTAAATTAAAATTAAATTTGATGCTTAATATAATTCCACTTTCTCCACTCTAATGGTAGCATAAAACAATCAGAAAGGGGCTCTAAAAGTAGGAAATAAACCAATATATGGAATATATTTGAAGTTTGCATGTTCTTATGATGTCTTTCTTTCTTAAAAAAAGAGCATTTTGCCATTGATAGACAGGGATCCTCAGAAGGGTGACTGAATGGGAAGTTGTGAAAATACTTTCAGATATCTGAACCTCCAAACATTTGATTACTGATGATTCATGCAATGAAAAAATGCGTCTTCATCTTCTACTGTTACAAAACATGTGCTTAGAACTCAAATTTCAGAAAAAAATCCCTCCCCTCCTTCTTAATTACCTGGTTCTTTCTTTAGAAAAAAAAGAGCGAGAGTCAAGGCAATTCACAAGCCAGAACAGAGCACCTGGTGCAATGAAAGGATGAGATCACTTTAGAGTGTTTTCTACAGATCTCCAGAGGGATATTTTTATACTGTGTGAATTTGTTGTAGATATACTGTTTCTGTTAAAAGCAAATATTTGTGTTTGCCTCAAATTTTTATTCAGTGTGAAATCATATACCTCCCTCATTGTTTGTGTTATGCTTTTACAGTTGAAAAGAGCAGTGGGAAATGACTACCGATTTGTTGCACAATTTCTTCTTGCATTTCTACTTCATCATATTTATATAATGCATAACCCGTGTGTGTATTCTTTCTTGGGACATTGTAGGACTCCTACATCAGTTTTCTCTTTCAACCCCAGAGCAAAATTCATCAGAATATTAAGCAAAAAACCGAGACTTTCAAGTAGATTCATTTTCAAAGGATGTCTGTAGAGAATGCTTACATAAAAAATGAAGGTCATGTTTTCAGGTGGTTCAAATCACAGTAGGTCTATTTAATGTTGCAGCTGCATTAATTTTCAGTAGCTGGGAATTTTAGAAACAGAGACTTTTTCCTATAGAACACCAATAATGTTTATTTGCATCAAACCAAAGCTAGTCCTGATACTGTGAGACAGTTTCCAGTGGAACCTGCAGATTGCTGAATTGCTCAAGGATACTGTTTGCCTGGCTTATTCCAGCAGGACTGTTCTAAAGCAAATTGGGTGAAAATTCACAATGAGCTTGGTGCATAAAACTCCATAAACTCTTCACAAAACTATTGTAAATCCAGACAGTGCCTTCACAGTGGTCAAAGAGGAACAGTCACTGGCATGGCTTATCTTAGCTTCCTACTCTTGCCTCATGTACATGAGTGGGGCACTGAAAAGAAGTCGGAATAGTGCTATAAACAGACCATTGGTGCTGGATGAGCATGTCCAACATTTTGTCAATCACCACTAAGTTCCACATCAAGATTTTTATTGAAATTCACAGATACTTCACAGATGGCTGAAGTTGCTGTACAGAGTAGGGATTCGATTTTCAGAGGTTCTGATCTTCTGCTCAGTAATTTGGGGCATTCAGCGCCGCTAATGGATTTTATTTTAAATTATTTTCCCGTGATCGCAAATGCTACAGCAGATAACAGAATAATGAGCTTACGATCCCTCAGATGCTGTCAGTGTAGAACTCCATTTGCTCTTAGTGAAGCAAAATTTTTCCTGCTCACATGATGGAAGAATTCAAATGAAGGTGTGGGAAGAGAAAGAGAAAGAAAAATACTAAGATAATAATAATAAGAGGAAGAATCCAGAAACTTTAGGAAGTGATGGTCCTTGACATTTTCAATGTATTTTCTTCTAAGCACCAGAGTTTTGTTTCTTCTGAGGAGGTGCAGAAGAACAGAGCAATAACTTTACTGGGTCAAACTCTGTTGGGGATAATATTTGCCTCTTCCACAGCTGCAAGTAAATGCATCAATTATCTAAAGTGTTTTAATGGACTAGTCAAAACTGAATGCAGTTGGTAATAACAATAAAGGCGAAAGCTTTCTGCCTAGTTAATGTCTAGGCAGATACATTAGGCTGCTGAAAAACAAGTGAGAGAAAGGAAAGCAAAGACTTAAACATTTAGCATCCTCAAACAATATGCTTATTGCTTATTAATTATAATGAAGTGGCACTACTGATTATTTTATTAGGAAACATTAGGAATGAAATTTTCATAAACAGAAGCTTTAGAATAAATTTCTTAGCTACAAACTTTTCTATACTTGAAAATAATTAAAAAAATATATTCTTTCAGGGCTAAAAATATTGCAGTCTTCTGGAAAAAATGAGTATTTAAAATCTGTCCTCTGTCTCTATCATCATTTCAGAAAATGTAGCTTCTTGTTCAATATGAGCTGATGCCTCTGGATCATACAAGATATAGACTTCAATGAGGTTCTAATTCAAATGATTGGTTTTTATTCAAGACAGAATGGTATCAGTAGTGGGGGCTCCCTGAGTGCATTTGATAGCAGCTCAATTATTGTTGCTATAGAGAGGTTTTGTTGCATGTTAATTTCCTTATACAATCAGCTATGAAATTAAGATTTTTTTTTTTCTTTTTTATTCTCCTTTACTCTGACCTTCACCTCTGGGTATTTTTTTGGGAAACCAAAAATTCCTTTTTTATTTTTTTGTCACTTCTGTCCTTTTTCATTTGAATTTAACCATAGTGGAACATGCATTTCATTGGAAAAGGTAAAAAAAAAAAAAACCAAGAAAGGGTAGAGAATAAGATAAGATGAAAAAAAAAGTTTTGATTTTCTGGACAACAGAAGAATAATGTTATTGCATACAATTTCTTTCTGAAAAAATAAAAAATGTAGAGAAATAATAATTTCCCAATTGCCCTTAATAATAATGAACCATTCTATTTATCATCCTTAAAAAACAGCACAAACACTTCAGCATTTAGATGCCTTGTATTATTAACCTTCCCCAGGAGACCTGTTCTATAAAGGAGACATAAGAGAATATGACATTTTGCCAAAGAGACAAGGAACTGATACTCTGACAGTAAATATAATATGAAGACATAAACAGAAAATGAATTAGAGATTAGCTAAACTAAGCAAGAGATCAAATATTTTGATTAAATTGGAAACCAGCAAAGAGTTTCCAAATTCAGCTGCTGGAAATGATTAGAATTTGTTTTTTAATTTTCTTTGCTGTAAGATCCAATCAAACTTGATATATTTTCATATTCATGGTATGATTTTGAAATAATCAATGCCATGTTTATGCAAATATAGCCCAATTAATATGATTTCTCCAAACAGAGATTAAAAAAAAACTACTAATGAGGTTTGCATTTCCTGTATTTATTTCAAATATCTATGTGAATTTCAAGCAAAACACAGAAGCAGGCCTTCCATATTTAAGAGAAGAGTTTTAGGAGCCTTAAAATGAGCAATACACTGGAAACTGTGGGCAGGAGCTGGAATAGGAAGCACATGATGCCTAACCCTGTAGGGATTTTGACTTCAGGAGAGGTGGCTCTGTTCAGACCTTTGAAATCAGTCTTCAAAGTAAATGTCTATGAGTATCCTGGGAGAAATGAACCACATTAACTCCTGAAAATGCAACCACAGAAAGAAGAGTTGCTGGTGCTAAAGAGAGGGGAATTCAGAATCTCCCTAAACTGGGCACTCTTTCAATAGCTGCCTATTAAAAAATTAATTATTTTTTGTGATAGATTTAAGAGACATAAGCCATTCCTAACTGCTGCTTGTTTTATTTCTAATCAGTCCCAAATGTGCCTGCATGGCTGGAAATGGTCAAGCCATTTTACACGGCTTTGATTTATCCTTGAGCATTGCATTTTATTTTGTTATTTAAAGATTATAACCCTGTGGACACACAAAACCAATTCCTTTTAGATATTGAGACAAATTTGTAAATAACTGAAGGATCTAAAAGGAGTATTGGAAGAGTCAGCTATCACAGTGAAGATTTATCCATGTAAAATGAACTTTTGGGACCAAATGACTTCAAATGGATCAGCTTCATGATGTCTTTTAAGATAGCTATCATTTATAAACATATAATTTTTGGCCTCTAAGTTAATTTCTGGATCTTAATCTAATCTATTTTGAAAAACTGGCTCTAATAGAAAGAAAGCCTCTGTTTTGTTTTCCAAATATTTCCTGTTCTGTGGAATTTCTTTCACTGATAGAGAACAACTGCACAATTTCAGAGCATCAAAACACATGTTCAGTGGGTAACTCAATTGTGCTCTATTCACAGTCCTTTAAAAGCTTAAAATGTATCAGTCCAGGAGGAGTTATTCAACAAATACATTTTATCTTTAAATTGCATGTTATCTGTGTTATATATATTAGTATAAGGCAATAATTTGCAGCTTGATGTATTAAGAGCATTTTTCTAGAATGATATTTACTCAGGTTAGTCTAAATTCAGTACAAATAATTTTTGCATGCTATTGAAAAAAAGAACATTATCATTATTAGGTAAAGGTAGGCTGAGAAAAGAACCCCAAACAACAGGTGCTAAAAAATTCTTTATTTTTTCTATACTTACAAAAATTGTTGTGTGCCTACAACATTAAATTCTAATGAGCTACTGACAATTATTCCCAAGCAATTGAATCTTTGGTTGGAATGGATCTTAAAGACCAGCTAGTTCTACCCCCACTTCCATGGGCAGGAATGCTATCCAGTAAATCATGTTTCCCCAGGTTTTTTGTGCAGCCCACGGCACGTTTGGCTTTCTGGGCTGCAGGTGCAAACGGCCAGATCATGTCCAGCTTTTCATCCATCAACACCCCAAGTCGTTCTCCTCAGGGCTGCTCTTAATCCATTCTCTGCCCCTCTGTTTGTGCTTGGAACTGCTCTGGCCCACGGTGAAGGACCTTGCCCTTGCCCTCTTTGAACTCCACAAGGCTCACACAGCCCCAGCTCCCCAGCCTGCCCAGGTCCCTCTGGATGCAATCCCTTTCAGCCATAACTGCACCACACAGCTCAGTGCCATCCATGAAACTGCTGAGGATGCACTCAATCCCACTGTCCATGTCATCAAAAACATGTTAAACAGCAGTGGTTGTCCTTGAATGTGTCACTCTCTTACCCATGACATTTAATTTAAATGATTGCCTCCATAGCCAACACAACAGCCCCTTGTGTTGGATATACCATGGTTTTGGTGGAAAGAATGGTAGGGTAAGGCCATTTATGTTCACAAATCCCTGGATCAATAGCTGGGAACGCAACAGAACTTGTTTGACTAAATACCTCATACAACTTAGCCCAAAAATTTCAGAAGTTGCGGTGGAATTTATCATACTCTGATAACTGAGGTTTTCAGTATCTACAAATTTGTCTGATGTCTTGAAATCCTTATGGTCAAATTTGAGAAGCAAATTTTGTGAGGTAGTTATGTCTACATTAAATATTTACTGGTGAATAAGATAAAAAAGTTGATGGAAGTTTCTTGCTCTGGGTAAAGGTCTGAGGCCCAGAGGAAGGTTGTTTATCTGCAGATTCTGTCTAACTAATCAATGTTGGATAGTTCTTTCTAACGAACATGGAAAGCTGTTGCAGTAGAAGTGCATAATGAAATTATGTCACATAGGGATAGGAAAACATGAATTTCATACTTCTGAATGTAAGTACTTGAGCTTTTCTAATTTGTTTGGTAGGTTTCCTTCCAAATGAATTCCCTAAGGTAACAGCAGGAATCTTCACCTGAATCTTTTACTTACCATGTGAATTTGAAACCTAGATTCAATGTTTTAATCATTGAAGAACTTTTCAGTATTTTTTACATTCTCATAGAACACTGTATAGATTATAAAGATTCAAATAGGGATGGAGAATCCATTTAAACCTTATTTTATTTGCAATCTCCATGGAGTTACCATAAATTCCAGATGATCTCTTTTGAGCCAGTGTGGGAATTCTGTGGTTATCAAGAGTGTTGAATTACATTTTTATTATTCTTGTTTTAGACATTCATTTTCCCCCTGTCTCATAGTTTCAGCATACACTATTTATAAAACAAAAGACTTTCAACTTGAAAATGTACACTACTGAGCACAAAGAAATGAAGACATGTCCAGCAAATCTGTATTTCTCCCTGCAAACTAATTCAGAAGATGTTCTTCTTTTTTCTAGGTTGAACAATTCTTGGGAGTAAACAAGAAAGGAACTGTCCTATTGAAATCTTTTCATGTTGAAAATAAATAAATTACTGTTGGCTTATTTTTTCCCACTTAGCAACACATCAGAACCAGGGATTGTTTCTAAAAACAGGCAGACAAACATGACAATCAGAGAACAATATGATTTTGGATACACAGGTATGAAACTCCACATTATTTAATGCAGGCATGACAATGTGGCACAGGCTATGCAGTCCTGTGTTCAAGAGGGGATAATACACAATGTACTCCATAAGTATAATTAATGATGAGCCTCTTGGAAAGGCTCTACATTGAAATGCCACAAGTTTTTTCAGTTAATGAAATACCATCTATGAATTCCAGCCTTGTTTTAAGCCAAGGTCAGAATCTCCTTTAAAATTTGTATTTTTTTTCCCAAAACAGCAGCATAGATCTGCATCCCATCATCTTATAAGGATGAAGCAACTAAAAGAAAACAGCTGAGTGTCTTTCGCATAACAGAGAATGTCCTTTGGTTTCTGCATTGCAGAAGGTGATTTTGTTACTGTACATATTTTAAGGGAATAAGCACCTACAGCGAATTTAAAATTATCGTAATTTTTATTAACTCCTGTTGTCTCATTTTCTTTGAGATGTGTTTTTAGGATGAAAACAAGCCTGGGGTGAAAAAAAAAAATAGTAATTTTAAAATACAGAAATACTGATGCTGAATTTACTCAACTTTTTTTTTTTTTTCACATTTTATACTGTAGAATATGACTCTTCCTCTGAAGTGGTAACAACAGAATGTCACTCTCTATTTGCATTTTTTAGGTGTTTGGATGTAGAAGTAGCTACTGGCAAACATCTAGCAGGAGAGAGGTAGATGCCAAGTTTGTGTTTGGAAGTTTCCCAAGGACTGGCAGTCCTTGCAACCACGGCTCCTGTTTAATCTACAAGAATTGACAAAATCAGCACACCAAGAGCCTGCTCAATCTGTACAGGACCACAGCTGGGTTATGGAGCTCAGACTGCACCCAAAGGGGAGGCAGCTGTGGGTGAAGGCTACGGAGATTCATGGACAAATGTGGGAATGAGGAACACTGCAGGACACTTTTTAAAAGATAAACAAGTAGCTGTTGGAAAATCAGCACAATATACCCTTTCTGAGAGGGCAGATTCTATTGTCAAATCACGTCTGAGATTGCTGAAATTGCACTTGAGCTGCCCTCCAAATGGATAACTGCAAGTAAAAGATGTGGGTGTGTTACTGAGCACCATCAACAGTAAGTGGATGTGCTATGTGACTATTTAGCTTTATTAATAACAGCTCTATTAATGCTGTCTCAATGAAGGAAAAGCTTAGGTTCCCGTATGAGGAAAAGGAAATTTACAGCAACCTCCTTCACACCAAAGAAATGCAAGAGATAGTAGAAGTGGATGAGGCACGGTGCAGGATGACAGGAATTGGGTTCTAAAAGCAAAGATCCCCAATAGCCATGTGTGCAATAGTTGATAGAAAACTTCATAACAGAAAAGTCTATGGCTTAAATTGTCACTTTTTGGGGTGATCTGGGTAGAAAATCCTAAAAAGGAAGGCAAAAGCAAGCATTTTCTGGCTTTCTCATGGATAGGGACAAGCTAGGAGTGGCAGGCAAAAATTTTTATTTATTTGCCCAGATCCAGAATAATATGCAAATTTGTGAATTCAGACTTAATCTACAAGGCCAAAACTGTTCCCTGAATATGAAGTTATATGTATATGTATATACTTTAATCACAATCTTGATTCTAGAACTTTCTTCTCTCCATAACTGCACTTAATTTCATCTTTTTATCAATAGAGCTGTGGACTGTAAATGGAGTAACAAATTTAGATGAATGGTAAAAAATACAGGACCCATCCATCCACAAAAATTCAGTGCTCCCAACAATGAGATAAGAATTAAATCACAAAGTCATAGAATTGTTAAGGCTGGAAAAAACTCTAAAACCATTAATTCAAAGCACTATGTGAATCTTGACTGTAATTTATTACTGATGAATGCTGTCCTAAAGCCCTGGGTACTACGAACCACAGAAAATGAGCAATAAAGTAAACATTACAATTTTAGAGGTTCTTTTCTTGACTCTTTCTGATATTTTGTAGATATTTTACAAAATATTAGTTTTTAAAAGTCTAGCCTGTTTTGTTTTTTGGGGGGATTTTTTGATGAAAATCTGAGCTGGGAAGGATTATCTAATGGAAAGCTTGTCCAAGAGTATCAATAAATGATAAACCAAAGCTTTTGACATGCTTGGTAGAAACCCAAGATACAATTCATAACTGGAGAAGCTGCTGTGCACAGTTTGATGCTTTCATGACCCAGCAATGACTCAGACTCAGTCAGTAGTGGAGGCTGGCAGAGTTTGGAAGACGGCAACAGGAATTCAGCGTAATAGGACGTGCTGATGGCAGCTTGCTGCAAAATTAAATGCCCTGGTGCCTGCACTGATGTGATCCAAGAGGCACAGTTCAAAGGCACAAGCTGATCTCGACACCCAGATCTGGACTGATACAGTCACTTGGTAGCGTCATTGATGTTTGGCTCAAGGCTGTTTGCTGCTCACTGGAAGGAATTCAACATCTGTTAGAATGATCTTGCAATTAACTACTAGAAAAATGCCTCAGCTGCTAGAAGAATGAAACTTTTCAAAGCATGCTGTTATGAATCAGGATTGTTTCTGCACTAGCTGGGCATTTAGAGTTCTCTGGTGTGTGCATTACTGGCATCATTATCGTGATTATCAGTGTCTACTTGGCTCATTTGTTTGAGGACATAAATCTCTGTGCTTATGCTGACTACTCACTGAGCATACAGGAATATGTCAGTGCATAAAATTTGGCTATTAATTTTTATAAGGTTGAAAGAACATTTCAAAATGACCGACTCATGTCACCAAACTATAATTAAAAATAAAAATTAAAAAAAGGCAATTTCCTTTTTGAAATATCAGAAGCTTCCCAAACTATGAACTACATGCTTTAGTCAGGCTTTTATACTGCGTCCATTGACTATGGATTATACTGCGTCCATTGACTATGACTCAGAGGCAGGACAACTTACACTGGGCTCACTGCATGGTTTCCATCCCCAGGTGCCTGTTGCACAGCAGGAGCAGCTCTGTTGTCCATGCTGCAGACTCTGATTCACTGCATGTTACAGCTGCTGCAGTAGGAAAATCAATGCCATGTTTTGCCAGTTTGTACAGTACAGAACTGGAGGTGCTCCTTCACAAGCAGCTTAGAAGCCCCCACAGAGAAGCAGAACCATGTGAGAAAAGGATTGGATGCGTATCTGGGTGACCCATGTTGCTTGGCTGTGATAAATCAAGCGTATGTTAAATAGAATTTCTTACAGAAGCATTAAGTCCAAAACTATTTTCATTCTTTTGATACCTTGAGAGGCTACCTAGAAGAGAGATTAGACTGTGTTAAAGGAATAAATAGATATTTATTAAAAGGGCCTTCAAGGGATACACCTTGGGCAGTACAAGGGCCTGGCCATGGCTCCATCCAAGATGGACTCAGGTTCAGGAGTTTTCACACTTTTATAAGTTTTGGTCCATTTACATATTGGGTTAATTGTCCAATTTCAGCTTCATGTTATGAACTCCCATTCTCCCAGTTTGCTCTCCTCAATTTGTTGTTGTTTATATTTTTTGGGCCTGAAGCTGCAATAGTGTCCTTGGTTCTCAGTCTGGAAAAGGATTTTGTTGTCTGACTAAGCTGTGAGGAGAACTTGCTAAAAGTTTATATGAAGTTCAGAGTAACACACTAAGGCAGTACAGAATCTGGAAAATATGAAGGTTAAAAGTTAAGGCATCAGTTTATTCTCAAAAAAATCCACCTAAGAAAAAACCCACTGCCACCAACAGCACCAAAAACAAAGTACTCCCCCACTCCTTTTCAATAATAATTATTTGTTAATTTTGTCCTTAAGATAGAAATTAATAATTTAAAGCTGATATCTTAGACTATAAAGAGTTCTTAACACTTCAGTTTTTGAATTCTACTGAAGTTGTTTGTTTGTAGGCCTCTTTGGAAAGAAGATTGGGGAAAGACAAAAAGTTATCAAATATTTATTGTAACTAATGTTATCGATCTTGGTCTTGGTATATTTGTGTAAAATGTCAGCAAACTGAATTCCTGCAGTATTTTTTCATCTTGCTGGGTTCTAAGTCACCATGTTTTGGGAAGTAGAAGAATAATTCTTGCACAGTCTCACTTCTTACCATTCTAGAATGAATAGGTGAATTGGCTCTTTCAGGTCCAGCACTGAAGGGATTTAGGAGGAGGAAAGTAAAAGGATTAAGTTCCTAATGGATAAAAAATTCAGAGTATTCTGTTGTCATAATCTGAAGGGTTACCTTCTCTATGGGTGTGTAGAGTTTGTGATGATGGGTTTTTTAGGATTGCACAGTGCATGAAAGCAAGGAAGCTTTTCTCCTCTAAATTGCTATAGTTTACCACAAATTACCACAAACAGAAAAAATCACCCTTAGCAAGTATAACTATAATTAGTAAAGTAGATAAATATCCCTTTCTCAAGCTATCAGCAATCATATACTAGTATGTCAATAATCAATTGCAGAAATATATATATTTTTTTTTAATGAGGTCACCTTTAGGGCTGCTTGCATCAACTGCTGCATAAAAAGTAAATCTAACCAATTAAGGGAACCCCCAGAAATGTTAATACTATTTTCTTTTTGAAATGGAGGAGAATAAGAAAGGCTGAAGAGGAAATTTTCTCTGAATGTAAGCATCCTATAGCTGCAGTTGATGCAGGCTTTTAAGAAGCACATAAATTGCTGATAATGCAATTTCTTTATCCTTATTTTTTTTTCTGAAAATGCTGACAGCTGACCTGTCCATCAAAAGGACACAAACTATGAGAGCAATATTTCTGACCAAGATCTCTGAAGTGGACTACAAGGAATATTGACACTTCAGGGGTGGTTTAACATGGTCACCCTCCAAAAACTAATAATGTGGAATATGGAAGAGATTTCCTCACTGGCCTTTCTATTAATCTTAGATTTCTTTTAGCCCTTTTCTGTTCATAACCCTGAGGACAGCATATCAATGCTCAAATCAACAGCACTATTCAAATACAAAATTTAAAAACAAAATCAAGGTCGTAAGGAAAAATAAAAATAATACTCAATGAAGTGTATAGCATTATCCATCAAACTATCAAATATTAAGAATATTTAATCTTTCTGATTTTTACATGTTCCTGTGTGCAAAGGACAAGTTATAGATTCTGCAAACTACCCAGATTCCTAGATTAGAAAAAATAATAATACTGGACAGTCTGCTCTTGTTGCCTTCTTGAAACCAAATAAGAAATGGGATGACCTGAGAGCAAAGCTACACCCAAAACTGTGTCCTCAGAGATGTAATGGTGAAAGAAATAAACAGGGAGAGTGAGGGAAAGCTTCAAAATTTTTAATCTTTTGAAGTCAAAGGAAGTTTTATCATTCAACTGACTGCATGTAAATCCAGAAATTCGGTTTCTAATATTTTGTATTTCAATGAAAACACAAAACCAGAGCCATCTATCTGTTTCCCTTACTACAGACAGGGGGATTGGCAGTGTGTTCAGAATGAACACATCATTTTCCATTTTCTATATTTCCTCTACTACGATTTTATTTTGGTATTCTTTATATGTGAGGTTTCCATACATGAAAGCTGTAGACAAAAAAATGAAAAAAAGGGTAGCAACTGTTGACAATTAAAAAGAAAGATAAGACAAGGAAACACAGCAACAACTGATATATCAATTACTGATTGTGTTGTAGGATCTGAAAAACTGAAAACACAGTGGCCCACAGTGATGTAAGAGATGTGCCAGGCCAGCATGATGTCTAGAGGATGCACTGTGCAGGAACATTAAAATAGAGAGCTCTGAATATCCCACAGTATCTTCAAGGCCTTTTGCACTATCCTTTAAACTTCTTTTCATTAATTAAACATACTCACTGCACATATTGCTTTCCAAGGCAGATGTGTGCCTGCCTGAAGTTACATATTTATGTACAACAAAACAACCTGAAAATATCTTTCTTGATTTCAATGAAACAATTTAGTTGGTACCAAGAAGGGAGATAAACAGTAATAAATGGAAAGTTCAGGTGAGGTTAAATGGCAGTGTGATTTTGGTCAAGGAAAAGACTATTTAGATTTTCTTGTAACAGGCTCTTGGTTCAAAGAAAGATATTTTACATATGAGAAGTAACATTTAGCTATAGATCAGGCACAAAACTGCCAAATTTATGGTGCTGTCTCTACTCTGAGGTTTAGATGACATTTTTATCTTCTCTGTTCAAATTTCTATTACTGGATTTGATGTGGTTTTGTGTCCCAGAAGTTGCCTTTTGTATTTTTAAATTTCCTCTGTCTCTGAAAAACCAAGGCTTGGTCCTGTTTGGATTAATACTCTTGCTGCACTTACATTATTTCCAAATTTACTGGTAATTCTTTGTAACTCCTCAAGTATAACAGCAAAACCTGTCAACAGAATCCTGGTAGTATTCCCAACATAGATATTTGCCACCTGGAATAATCCCTGAGTCACTTCATTCAATCCCAAAGCTCAGCCTTGTTTAAACAGGAGATTGAAATAAAAACTGCCTGGGATCTTTTCAACCCAAATTACTCCATAGTCAGAAAGGTTCATGTATCTGTGTTCAGGCAACCTTTCTAAAAGATTTAAAATAAAGTATCTGTAGGAGGAAGAAAAAAGTGTCCACTGACAATAGATTAAATATTCAGAGTAAGTATTTGTCTGTGTTATGGAAACTCACATTTAGAACATGTAGCTATTTCAGGAGGGTGTGTCTTGCCATAGCCTACTTGAAATGAAATCTGCCCCAGTGTACCTGGGACACAGAACACAGAGACCTGTCCTGGGAACAGGAATTTACCTATTTTTCCCAAGGAACTATAATTTAAAATTTACAGCACCCTTATTCTATATAAAAACATTTTGTTCTTGCAACACAAGTGGCATTTGCAACACACTCAACACTGATCAAAACTTTCCTTTCTGAGTGTAAACCTTTTCTCAAACTCCATCCAAAAAGGGTGAGGTCTTTTTGATATGATGTGGTCATATCCTTTATAATCTGTTATCATCCCATTTTAGGCCTCCACAGGAAGTCCATTTATTATAATTACATTTATACTATTTTGTGATATTCCCATTGGGGAACAAGAGTATTACTGAGCTAACCTATTTTTAAAGCACATCTACTCTTTCTGTCTCCTTTGCAGCTGCATAAACAAGTTCAACAATGTCAGAAAAAGAACATTTAGTAGTTAAAAATATTAATTACAGCAGTTAGTCCATAATTTTAATCCAACACAAATTTTACAGTTTCAAGCAAAGAAAAAGAAATTTTAGACAATCATAAGCTCTGGTAGAAGTAACAGAATATGTAAAGGATCAATATGGGCGGCTTCCTGATCAAACTGCAAAGTCACAGGGTAAAGGTCTCATGGCAAATATTTTTGGTGAAAATGGAAGTATTACATATCATTAAGTTGATCAGACAAAATTATGAGCCACAACATTATTTTACAGAAAAATCAACTTGAGTGTCTTCTCCATATTCTAAAGCAGCAATCTAGGGACAGACACTGATTTATGAGACCATCTGAGTGGTCTACAGCTGCCTTCACTGCTGAGTTCTATCTTTACCAGCCAAGGAGGAGAAAGTGGACTTGACTGTCTATGGTTATGTTTTATTTGGGTCCTGTCTGTGGGTGCTGTTGAAAGCAGCATCTTGCCTGTGGCAGCCAGTGAGACTGCTCATGTCAGCATGCTCTGTGTGTGTGTTTGTGTGTTTGTTGTGGACAGGCTTAGTAGCTGGTTTGTAAGTTAAACAACTGAGATAGCAGAAGAAGAAATTGATAAAATGTGAGTTTATCCAGAGCAAGGAAGAAAGCAAGGCCATCATATGAGGGACACTTGCAGTTAGAGGATATGTGCTACAGTGAGCAGCATGCCTTAATAATTTGTTGTAAACCCTTGCCAATTAATTATTGAAATTAATTGCTTTGTACCAATAAAATACAATAAGCTATTGCTTTGTCCAATGAATACAATGTTTTGATGTAACTAATGACTTAAGATCAGTCTTTGTTAAGGATATAAAAACTTAAGAACAACTTATAATAAAGAGGAAGCCATTATTATTTCTACACATATGTGTGTGTGCATGTCATGTGTCCATCCCAATAGTGACATTTGTCTCTGGACCTCGTGCTCATCTCCACTACTGGTGGGATCTGCAGAAGGAAAAGCAGCAGCTCTGCCTGGGAGAGGCCCCAGCTCCCTGGGGAACTGGGCTGGGCTCCAGCAGGAGCCTGGGATAGAGGAGATGGCCACTCTTCTTATTCCCACTGTTCCAAAGAGCTAAGCAAAACAACCAAAAAATGGTGCAAATCCAAAGCTGAGTAATTAAGGCTGCAGTGGCTGTTTGTCAGTCACAAACTGTGGAGTGCTGTGATGCTGGTTAAGTGTTATAAATGGAGAAATGTGGAGTTATGAGTTCACACAGTCACTGTCTGGCACAGGCTTTTCCACATTGCTCAAGAGTATTGACTGCACAGAACTATTTTTCAGCTCTTTTCCTCAAGTCTCTGCGAGACATTACTCTTTTCAGATAAAAGGTTCTCTAAAAGAATCTGTAACACTTGCACTCAACTGGCAGGGAGGGCGGTAAGAAGCAGTAAATGTGACCGTGAAAGAAAGAAAATGCCCACTGATTTTTATTTGTTTTTAAACTTGGGACTATTTTGCTCATGTATTTTTCCTTCTTTTACAGAAGAAAAATAAGTAATGTGCATGTGAGAATTTCCAGCAATATCTGGCAATGGTGTTTCCAAATCAATTGTAGTACAACAGCCTAAGAAGAGGAGGTTGGCAAATTTTTTGCTGCATTTATGTGTGAGTTATAGCCCAAAACCCTGCGGCATGCCATTAATAGATACAGGAAAGAGATTGGTTGATCCAGTTAATTCAGCATAGAAATTCCAGATTTGCAATGGTGAATTTTTGTCATCTTCATTCCTGCTTAATAACTTCTATATTGTCCCTTAGGTCAGCAGTATGGGAGACAGGAATGCTCTGATTTTTCTCAAAAATTAAGCTGTGAGAGAGTCAAAATAGGTAATGGAGTATTTGAAGAGAATCCTCTGTTTGAGGTACAAGTATGAAATTTCTTCCAAGATTTTTTATTAGAACTAGAGACAAGAAAAAATAATATCTTTGAGGGGCATTGGTCTGTTTTTTTCTGCTGTCCACTCTACCTACAGGTCTAGTGGGCATAGAAAACAGCCAGTGCTCTAAGGGTTGTGCAGGCTATAGAATGTCTTATAATTTTTTTTTTTTACTACATACCTACACTTTTTTTTCATTTTAAAGTAGTAATGTTTACATTTGCTGTAACACAAAGAGAACTTGTCTTTGTTATATCCTTTTCTTAGCTGATGTGTCTGAAGAGTGAGAAAGTAAACCTGAACTTCCTGACAGACCTTCTCCTGTACACAGCTTTTTCTTCCAGTGTAATCTGTAATGCAATACCTCTTCTGAGACCAAATCCATTAAATATTTTTCTTTCAAAAAATAACCAAAGATCAAACCCCTGAGATCATTAAGCATCCTGTGTTGCCTGGGTTCCATCCTAGAATGCCTGCAAGTAATGGACATCAGAGTCCTTGAAAATGGTTATTTGCCATAAGTGATTGGCAGTTTGACCTTTCACTTCAAAATTGCTTGTCACTTCTTAACATAAATCCATGAATGTCACTCTCCACATCATTTCAGTGTCTCATAAGAACTAGTGGGTGGCATACCTGTAAACAGCTTTCTGTACTCTGGGTTTCCATTCCATTCCATTCCCTCTGAGGTATATAATATGGCTAATACATTTCTGAAACAGTTGTGGAGTCAGTGCTTTAAAAAAAAACAAAGCAGTCTTTTTCCCCCTTAGAATCTTAGTCTAAGTTTTGGTGGCTCAGACATTCAGTTCAAAATATTTTAGTGAATTATGACCTCTGGCCCCTAATTTAAACACAAACTTTCTTGGCAGTGATTGAAACTTGAATTTCCTTTAGTGAGAAAATTCTTTTCAAGAACAAAATTATAAAGAGACATGAACATTATTTCACATCATCTCACTGCATTCTGAGGCATTTGGTGTGAAGTCCTCAGTGTTTTCCCACTGTAAATACTGCATGTTGAATTGTATCTTTCAATCTGCACTGAAGAAAGAACAGAAATATTCAAATCTGGACACTAGGATTTTTCTCCTTTTCAATATTTTGTGCAACATAAAAATTAAAGGGATACCCTGGCTTCATCCCACCACAGCAGTCCCCAGTTAGTCAGTGGCTGGTGAACCTGATTATGAAATGTGGTTAAAAGCTCCCATTTGGTAAAATGACTGGTAGATTGAAGCTTCTATACTGAGGATAAACCCTTCCCTGACACCTTAGCTTTGGGCTGCTGAATGAAAGGTGTGTGCTGTTAGTGTCACCAAATTTCAGTCTTCTACTTCTTTGCTTGGTGATTTAAATTACACCTCAAATGGAAAGCATGCACTACGTTATTGTTCTTCTTGCTGTCACTGTTGTTGTTGTGAAATTTGAAAGAAAATTAACTACTTCTGTTCACAATGGTTTTGTACCCTTTAACTGCTGGAATAAAATAATTCTGGAAAAAAGTCACCTACACCAACAAAACCCCAAGAAAAGAGGTTGTAGCATAACTTGAAGCACTTTGTTCCAAGTCCTAAGTAAGACTCAATTGAATAGCTCAGGACAGCCAGCGCATTGATCTTTCTGGTCTCCACTAAAATAGGGGGAAATATTCCAGAGCTATTCACTTTAAACTACTTGCAGCTCCAGAGGCTCTGTGTGCCATGCAGTAAATGCTGAGGTTAACGCATAAACAGAATTTGATACTCAAGGTGATGGTTTTTAAGAGACATTTGGATTGTGCAGTAATAACCTCATTTACACTGATATCCTTGACAAAGTGGTCACAGAATATTTGTTCATCCAAGTGACTTAACTCAGATGCATGTGAGTCCCAGCTGTGGTATCTGACACCAAAGAAACAGGAAAGATACAGATCAATGTGTTTAATAAAGAAATCCCTGTAGGATAAAATATTTCATGAATCCACAAATTATTTTTTTAAAATCTTGAAGAGTAAAGGGTGAATTTGTTATAAAAAACAGATCTCTTTTAAAAAAATCATTAAGCTACCTGTGGGCAAAAAGAGAGATACAGTTTTCATTTAAAATTTTATATATAGTAAATAAGTTGGATGAAACTGTTTTTGACAGATTCCACAATAGACATGCAACCAGTGGTGATGTTCTTGAGATTTGAGTCTTTTCATGGAACCAGTGTTTCATATCTAATGTGAGGAGCTGACTTAAAAGGGTTAGCTTTGTAATGAGTGCATTTAGTACTTATTTTCTTGCTGAAAACATCAAAGATGTCCAAGTATTTTACCCAAGCATTAGGGCATGATTCAAAAATGAACTGAAAATCATTTCAATATCTACTCACATCTATTTCTCTATATAATAACTTCATAGAAAGATAATGTTTTAAATCACATTTCATCACAAACTGTGATGCTATAAGATTTTATAACACAGTATATGTCACATGTCACATATGATCATTTCTATTATTTACATCATTAAATACATGACACTCTGGATTGAAACACCATTTTGCAGCAAGTCATTTAGATGATGGTTTTCAAATTAGTTCACTTAAGGTCTTTAGTCAGGACAATTTCTTTTTTTTTTTTTTAACTGGTGAGGAATAAAAATGCAGTTTTGAATGTAAAAAAGCCCCCTGGAAATGGAGAGAAGGCAAGGGGAGAACATTCACAAAGTAAAAGTGGCCATGTCCTGGGGAGTGCTGTTCACAGGAGTAATGAGGGTGATTCCACCTTGAAGGCAATGTTTCTGAGGCACATCAAACACAGGCATGGGCATCTGAGTCAGGAGAGCTCCAGACAGAAAACACCCACCTGTTAATCTGTGTTCTGTCTCTATAGTGGCTCAGAACCAAGCTGACATCAAGGAAATGCCAAATTCATGTAAAGAAGTAAAGGTCACAGCTTTAGGACTCCAAGAGGCCAGACAGCTTTGGCAAGAATGAGTCTGGATTGAAGTGGAAGCTGCTGTGTCTCAATTTGCAGAGCAGGATCAAGATCTGGTCTCTGGCCCTGAGAGCCAATTACAAAGCACAGGTTAAGGACAAGGTTTATCCTGTTTTCCACAGCTCCATCCCCCTTCTGGGAGCAGTTACTTCCCAAGCTGCCTCCTAACTGTGCCCTGGCATGGACTGAGAATGAAAGAATCCCCTCTGGATTCTTCAGGGATCAAAAGGGCAGGACTCATCCCCTTCCCAGAGAGTTCTATCTGCTTTGTCTGCTCTGTGCTGTTATCAGGGTACAATGTAACCACACTGGCTGTTTTACTTCATGTGGGTGAATTTCCCACTTCACATTTCTACAGGTGAAGGTGACAGGATATTGCTACAGCCTCCCATCAAGCAGAAAAGAAGTGAGTCCCTTATGTAAATGAGTATTGGCTATTCCCAGCACAGGCCACACAGACTTTCACTGCTTTGCAAGCTCTCTGATGCCTTGTTATTAAGAAAACACAGGAAATAAAAGGGAAGGACAGAAATATCTGTCCTTCCAGATATCAGAAATAGCTATTTGTGGTGATTCAATAGAGCTGTGGAAAGTCTTCTTGAACAACCGATCATCAACATGTTGCCAAGAAGATTATTCACTCCTATATGTTGAAGGCATATTTTTTAGGTTATATGAACTCAAAATACCTTATTTTTAGGACCTTCACATTGCTATAATTTTCCTGTATAATTTTACCTCTGCTCTACTTTCTATTTTCTCCTCATTTTCCTGTGTTCCTGAATAAATTTGTCTGTCTGTGTTCTCTCCTAGTTTTCATTTTCAGAGCCTGTCCTAGATGGGTCACAAAATTCAGACACATAATCCTCTGCTATCCGAACAAGGTCAAAATTAAGCAACATAAATTTTCTGTGATTAGAATTAGTTTCCATTGCTTCAGCCAGACCTCTTAAGGGCAATCAAAACCATTAAAATGAATTGATGCAAAATTAATACTATGGAAAAGGATTTTTTTTAAAGTCATCAGTCTTTATTTTGAAACTCCCCACTGCTTTCTATCAACCTTTTGCATCCTTCTCCTGAATTTAGAGCATCTGTAAAGAATCAGCTATGAAATTCTTTAATTCACTGATACACAGGGGGTTGACTTAGTTCTACTCTTGTTAAATAGTTATTTTCTCTGTCCAAGGAAATAAGTGAGACTGATTTCACTCTTAGAGTGAAAATAGTGCACAAGGGTATCAGAATAAGATCCCCCTAGAAGTGCTAAATCCCAAATTGTTCCCCTAAATTGAGAACAACAATTTGAAAGCATTCCTCAATGCTTCCCATTTTCTTAACGCAGATCTTCTGATCCCTTTGGACCAAGTAACAAGCAGGGCTCTAAACAAGCAGGACACTCGGCAGTGAGAGGGACACTGCTGGGAAGTGCTGGATCACCCCTGGGATTGCTGCCTTCTTTCAGCCTCTGCATTTTCTCTTGTTGCCATCTCCCACTGTGTCATATTTTGTCTTTAAACATCATTACACTAATCCTGCTATTTACATGCTGGTACAGTCATGTCGAGTCCTGCTGAATCCCATGGGACCACATACCTCATGTTTACTAATGGGGATTTTGATTAAAAACCATATGGGACTACCTCGAGGAAGGAATCCTGGCTCCAGTGACAGTGAGAAAAAAATTATGATGGGAATTTAACCATTGCATTTCATGGAGTCTAAGTCTCTTCTCACCAGGTAAGAAGGATGATCTCAGGACTCTATACAGACATGCACATGCACCAGGATTTGCTGGAGGACACCCAAATGGAAAGCAGCTTGACAGAAAAGGACCTGGGGCTCTGGTTAACACCAAGCTGGACATGAGCCAGCAAAGTGCCCTTGCTGCAAAGGAGGTGAGTGGAATCCTCTGCTGCATCAGACCAAGTGTTGCCAGGAGCCTGACGGAGGGGTCTCTCCCCTTTATTCAGAGCTGGTGGGGCCACATGAGGAGTGCTTTATGTGAGGCTGAAAGGACCAGGTGTGGAGCAGGTGGCCGAATAAAAAGCAAAAAACCCAGGCTAGATGAGTGTCTAGCCAACCTCCAGCCAGTAAGGCACTTCCCCAACACGAAGTCAGGGCCTTGTGCCCAAGGCGATGTCAAGCCTTGCGGACGTTGGCCGCTGTGATTCTCCAAGGTCGCAGGACGAAAGAAAGAGGCGACTCTCAGTCTCTTCGGGGTAGGAGGTTTTATTGGTAGGGGATGCAGAGGGTAGAGAGGAAGAAGCTGAGAGCCCCGAGGCAGGGAAAGCCTCGGGTTTTAAAGAGGGCGGGAGGGGTGAAAGATAGCAAATCAGAGAAGGATACATTAAGGATTGGCATAATCGGAGAACCAATCAAACACAGTTGTGGGGGGGACCCTGGCCCCTAACCCAATCACCCGACACCCTGGCCCGAACTTTCTAGAAAAAGAGGCAGGGGTGTCGAGTGACAGGCAGGCAGCCAGGGGTGGGGAACAAGAAAGATACATTTAGTAACCAAGACAACTGGGGAGGGGTTTGGGGATTGACACAAACTGGTAACAGGGCAGAACCTTCTGAGAGAACAAGGGGGGGAAACTGAACAAACATAAAACACACCACAACACAGGTGCAAGGTGCTGGTATTGATACCTGGGTCAGGACAGCCCCTGGTATCAATGCAGGCGATGAACAGATCAGAGCAGCCCTGCCCAGAAGGGCTTGGGAGTGCTGGTGGACAAGAGGCTGGACATGAGCTGACAATATTCACTTGCAGCCTGAAAAACCAAACGTGTCCAGGGCTGCATCCAAAGCACTGTGGGCAACAGGTCAAGGGAGGGGATTCTGCCCCTCTGCTCTGCTCTGGTGAGACCCCACCTGCACTGCTGCACCCAGCAGAGGAAGACCTCTTAAAGTGAGTCCAGAGGAGGCCACCAAAATAATTAGAAGATTGGAGAACCTCTCCTATGAGGAAAGGCTGAAGGAATCAGGATTATTCAGCCTGGAGAAGAGAAGGCTTTAGGGTAACCTAATTGGAGCCCTTCAGTACCTGAAGAGAGACCACAAGAAAGATGGGGAGGGACTTTCTACCAGGGCCTGAAATGACAGGACAGGGGAGAATGCTTCAGACTGGAATAAAGCAGGTTTACATTAGATAATAGGAAGAAATTTTTTACTCTGTGGGTGGTGAGGATCAGGTTACCCAGAGAATGTGGATGCCTCATTCTTGGGAGTGCTTAAGGCCAGAGTGGCTGGGACTTGGAGCAATCTGGTCTATGGAAGGTGTCCCTGCCCATGGCAGGGTGGTTGCAACAAGATGATCTTGAAGGTCCCTTTCCTGTGATGGATGGATGGATGGATGGATGGATGGATGGATGGATGGATGGATGGATGGATGGATGGATGGAGGGAGGGAGGGAGGGAGGGAGGGAGGGAGGGAGGGAGGGAGGGAGGGAGGGAGGAAGGGAGGAAGGGAGGAAGGGAGGAAGGGAGGAAGGAAGGAAGGAAGGAAGGAAGGAAGGAAGGAAGGAAGGAAGGAAGGAAGGAAGGAAGGAAGGAAGGAAGGAAGGAAGGAAAAAGCACAAAATTATGTTAATTTTGCTGTAGGAAGAAAAAAATAAATGGCAAAAAATGTTGGCAAAGGTCTCATTGAAATAGAAATTCCTTTCTTGAAAATCCCCTGTGCCTTTAGGATCTCTAAACGCAACAGTAAGTTTTGTTTTACTCTTTCCTGTCAAAATATTCCTTTGTAAATCCTTCAGGGCTGGAAGCTGGAGAAACCCATTTGTGGTCCAAAGCAAGTTCTGGATGAACCACAGGTTCCTTGGGCAGCAGCTTCCCTTCCTCATTGGAAATGTTATGACATAAAGGATTTGACTTTTGCTTCCAATTAGTCTGAAGGGAAATGCTTGATATATTTCACAAGATGTGGGAGTATTTTTAGATCAGAGACCTCCATCATGGCAGCTGCCAGCACCTTTAGACAAAAAAAAAATATAATATTTTGACATTTGACATCTAGGCAGACAGACAGGCAGCTGCAGTATCCAAACACAATTTAGAGCTGATGTGACACTTGCAGATAAGGGCATCAACAATGATTTGTGAGTTGAATCATATTCACTGAAACGATAACTGTGCCAGAGATCTGCTGACACAAAGAGATCTTTTCCCCCTTGTTACAAAGCACTCTGTTTTCTTTCCAGATTAATGCATTATTCTAAACTTCTTTAGGCAGCAGGACCAAATATTCAGTAGATATATTTAATGTACTAGGAGAATATATTCTGCCAGAGTGACAGCCCAAGAGAAGCAAGGCTGACACAGCTCCATGTGCCCAGGTCCAACCAGGAGTGAGTCTGATTGTGTATTCCCATGGGCACAGGTGAAAAGAGCACACCTGGACACCCTCCATGCACAGATGTACCTGGCTGATACACAGGCCACACACACAGAGCACCCACATGAACACACAGCACCAAGCCCTCATCCTGCTCTTCTCTCTGGATGAGCAGGATGGAGACCCACTAAATGATAATTTAGAGATCTAAATCCATACAAGGTGGATCCCTCCAGCAGCAGAGCTCAGATATTTGTCTTTCCCAGTAGCTGCCCCTGGGTCCCAGCCTCGCCTGTTGCTGGCACCTGGATGTACAAAAAGCATCAGGAGAGTGGCTGGACAGTGTGGATGTTCCTTCGTCTGAGTCCCTGTGATTGTGCAGATGGGAGTTTGGTGGGCTGATGGCTCCTGGGATGGCTCTGGGTAAAGGTAGGACATGGTCTGCCTGTAGTGAGGTGGGGGTTGGCCCCTTCTCCCAGGTTACAAGTGACAGGACAAGAGGAAACAGCCTCAAGTTACATCAGGGGAAGCTTACACAAAATATTAGGAATTTTTTTTCATTGGAAGGGTTGTAAAGCATTGGAAGAGATTGCCCAGGGAAGTGGCAGAGTCACCATCCCTGGAAGAGTTCAAAAACCTTGTGGATGTGGCACTTGAGGACATGGTTCAATGGTGAATGTGGTGGTGATGCTGGGTTGAGGGTTGGACTCGATGATCTAAAATACCTTTTCCAGTATTAATGATTCTAAGATCCTGTGATATTCAGTTTCTGTCCTTCATATCCTGGATTTCATTAAGGATGATGTGATCTCATTTTTCATTCCATATCTATAAGGCTGTCATATGACTTATATGTATGCCATATTTCCTGCAGACATGGTTTTTATAGTGGGCATGAGGAGCATGCAGGAAGACAGGTTTTTAATGGGCAGTGACATCTTAATATAAAGAAGTCACAGAATGTTTTCTTCTATAGCTGTAATTCAACATTTTTATGGGTCCTCTTCCCCCTGCTATTTGTAGCATATTTTTTTTCTTTGCAAAAATATAGGACAGGCTTTACTTGAAGAAATTTGACAGCCTAAGACATGCCAGGGGCAGGCATCACTACTAGAAAGAGCATCATTTTGGAGATATGAATATATTAGACAAGCTAGAGTAGTCAATAAAGAAAATATACAGAAATGGAAAGGGGGGAGAGTTTTGGGATGCAGTGTGGAGATGACCATAGAAATATTAGAAGAAGGGAAGAGCAGGACACTCTCACAGCCTGAGATTGCCAGCTCATCTTCTCTCCTATTAATCACTAACACCTTGGTGTGAGTCTCACAATCAGGCTGCTCTGTCTCCAGATCTCCTGCAGTCTCCTGCTGCTACTCACCTCTTTTTCAGATCACACTTTCCTTCCAGCAAGTTTTGTGAGTCACAGATGTGATTGCAACAGCAACTGGATGTGAGGAGGGAGAGCTGGGCAGAGCAGCTATTAAAATTATGGGTTTATTTCTAGTTTAACTCAAGAAATTAAGGGCACAGGAGATGATCATAAAGAACTTGTAGGACTTGGCAGATGTCATAGCTGCCCTCATCCAGCTTGCTGCCTGTTGGATCAGGCAGGACAGCTCAAAAACAATAAGAAACTGGGATGGCTCAGTTCTCCTTAAGGAAGAGCCCCCCTTTCAGCTGTTATATTTGCATCTCCACTTCATGTTTCTCTATCTTTCATCAGATCTCATTCTCCCAGCACATTTCAGAAGCTGTCCTTTCCTCAACTGACACTGAAGAAAAATTCAGCACTATAAACTATGAGTAAATGCATAATCTTATTGAAGCTCTGACTTTTTTCTTTTCAATTTACTCCTCAAAAAGCAGTTGGCTATGTATTTATAGAAATAAATTAAAGGAAAAAATAATATTCTTCAATAAATACTCTCCAAGCCAGCTGGATGATTTGTATTGACTAAGTATGCTTAACATTCTTGATAGAATATATATAAAAAAAAAGACAATAGAAATAAAGTAAATGGCATGAGGTACTTAATCCTGTATTAGTTTCCAATTTTCTAAGGCTGGAGTGAGATCAACTATGATAAACACAATAGTTTGAGGTTTTTTTTAAATAGATGTGGAAGGTTTCCTGCCCATGGCAGAGGGATTGGAACTAGGGGATCTTTATGAACCCTTCCAAACCCACATCATTCTACCATTCTATTATTCTATGGATTTATGATCTCACCAAACACTGCTCTTCATTAAACAAATAGACATGGTGGGTATTTGCTGTGGTTTTGTGTTTATGTTCCAGATAAATTAAAGACCATTTTGACAGGATCTTCAAGTCTTCAGGCAGTCATACACTCTTGATTAATCACAAGTAGTGGCCAAAGAGCATGTGGGATGAAGTAATTTCATACCAATCACTATCCACTATTTAAGAATACTTTGACATGCTGCCTTATCTGTCCCATCAGAGACCTCAGGGTGAGAGAGAGAAAGTCCATTCTGATAAGTGTTGCAAGATCAGGTGAAAATCCCTGGCACATAGAACAAGACCATTGACATAAATCATTAGCAGAGAAGCTTGCATTTCCTTTTTATTACAAGCAGTGGGGACTGATGAAGCTATAGCAGTAAAAAAGTCTGGTTTCTAATTAATAACCATTCCTTCTTTCAGTGTGAAGGATTCCCCTCTTGTGTAAATCAGGTGCAGGATTCAGACTTACCTGTTGGTCTCACTGCTGGAAGAATTATTGGCCTAAACCTGAGGTCCTTTGTAATCTACAAAGGGATCTGATGTCCAGGCATAAACTCACATCCTGCAGTTCTCACAACTGCTTGTCCCATGCAGCTGGCCTCAGTATCATTCAAATACAAAAACCTCAGGTTTCCATACTGGCCCTTTCATCCAACAGGGTGGAATTTACAAGCCTTCTAATCTTCTGGTCCAATATCTTTCCTGCCCTCCCTCTCCCACCATCTCAAAACCCTCTTATTGCTGGAAATATTAAATCTGATTGGGTCAAGTGATACAGTATCTCTTAATTTCACCCCTTAACTGATTATTTTTAGCTTGAGTAGGTCACACTTTACGATCAAGAAACAGAATCATCGAATCGTAGAATCACCTAATTGTAGAATCACAGAATCACAGAATGGGTAAGGTTGGAAGTTAGGACAGTGGGGTCATCTAAATTCAAGATTTTTGGACATCATATTTCACCTATTTCACATATTTCACCAGGGAATTGGTCTGAGATACAGGAAAAAAAAGTGATAGGACAAGGTGAAATTAGCTCACATGCAAAGGAGTGGTAACAGGTGATGAAAGTGAAAAGAATAAAAGAAAAAAAGGATGTGGTTGGGTTGCCATTCAGGACAGCTCCCAGAATGATATGAATATACCCATTTCCAGCCATTTCAGGGCTGCATGCTATTGAGCAATCAATAAATGCATATTGTCATTGAGATGGCCCTTTAGAAAAAAAACCTGAAAGGAACTAGTGAAGTGGGTGAGGTTTGATTTGGCAGTACACCACCCAAAACCCCACAGAGCAGGCACCCCCAGTACTGGCAGACCTAAAGGAGATGGCCAGGTAGGACTTCACTGAGCTCCCACCTCAGCTTAAGAAGGCACAGGAGAAGGGGAGTGAATTAGGTCTGGTGTAAAAACTAAAAACCTTTTACTTGGTACTAATGACATGAAGGCATCTGGGACACTTCTCAGTGTATCTTCCTTTCTTCAGTGAGAAGACAGCGGTGCATTTAAGTTCCCAGAAACAAGTCAATCCATCTGAATGGTCTGAATGGACAGTGTTTTTACGTGTATATTTATGTACACACACACACACCCTATGTTTTATGTTGTAGTTAATTTTCTGAGGAAATGTTTTTTGACTTTGTGTATATATTCCATTATATTCATTTGTTGACTTCATGGGTATGCTCCAAGTATTAAGCATGGGAACATGCATTACCTATTTTCACCACTAAAAGCTTCAAAGTAAAGGTTTGCTTGATTACTGGCTAGATTTTTTTGTCAAATCCTAAATTAACCTCTCAGCTTTCCTGTTTCCAACAACAGGAGTTGATGGAATTGATAGGATCTGGTTTGCCACCCACAGATCATGTGCAATTTGTATCAAAAAGGAAGATATTTAAGGAGAGCTGGAGTGGAACTAGTGGACACTAGTGATGTGTTTGGCATTTTGTAATCCTGCCATTGGCGAAACCCTCTGACAATGCATCACAAGTTTAATCATATTAAAGCAGAAAGCAGAAAATGTCAGAAAATACTAAGATGGCTTAGCTGACAAATGGCAGACAGCTGGGGAAAGCAAGAGGGGATTTCACTTTTCAGTAGTTGGCCATCATTGCACAGACAAGAAATTCTTACAAAATTTGCCCTCATCCTCTCTAATAAATAAAATTTATACGTGGAGTATGCGTTCTGCAGGGGAAACAGACATCAGGATGCAAAATCTGATCATTCCGTTTTCTGCTTAGAATAGAAGAATAACAGAATGGTTCAAAGGGACCTTAAACATCATCCAGTTCCAACTCTCTGCCCTGGGAAGAGACACCTTCCAGGAGATAAGGTTGCTCCAAGCCCCATCCAACCTGGTCTTGAACACTTCCAATGTTCCAGATGGGGTAGCCACAGCTTTTCAGGGCCTCACCACGCTGAGAGTGAAGACTTTCTTCCTAATATCATCCCCCAGCCTGTGCTGCTATCTCTCACCCAGGTGTAGCACCTTGCACTTGGTCCTGTTAAACTTCATGAGATTTCCATGGGAAAGCTTCACACACCCACTGACTTCTGAGAAGCCAATCTAATTGCAAAGGAAGCACCCATTGTTAAGAAACATGAGCCGCAAAATTTCTGGGGAAGAGTTTTCTTTCCTTTATTTCTCTTGTCTCATGGAGAACTAAAAAAAAAAATTAAGAGTGGAAGAAATGCAAAAAGATTCTGCACACATTCTTGTAGATGGATTTTGGAAATTCCTGTTTTTTTGGTTCAACTCAGTTCAGTTGAAAGTACAATAAATGCTTTTCAGGGCATACTTAGAGCTGTCTTGCCAGATAACCACTGCTAGGACTGATAACAGAAAAAGTGTTGCACCTAATCACATCCAGCTGGTACCTTGTCTCCAGTTGTCTCTGGTGTTGTATGTTCCTTCAACAGGATATTTTGAAGAAACAGTTAATGCCATGTAAAACAGGTGCTGTACTGTAGAGTGCTTTTTGGATAATTGGTTAGCTGAGAAAGGACATTTCGATGTGATACCAATGGATAAGGATAGGGGAAACAAGCTGGGAACTGAGCAACCAGTGTCCAATCACTGACAAAGGTCACAGTGACCTTCTCTGAAACGGGAAGACGGGGGAGAAAATCGTTTGCCAGAAAATGTAGTTATCTTAGGTAGAAAAGTTAGAAGAATGCAAACATAGAAGCAAAATAATTGTTAGAAGATAGAAGTAGGTGTGGTTGATCTAAGTGTGCTTTAACCAATAATGAGCTCAGCTTTTGCAATATGTATAAGCTTCATTAACACCAATATAAATATGTGTGGGGTTTCAATAAACTTCGGGATTTGCTATTCACGCCTATGGTGTGTCGCATTTCTCCCGCCGTTCACGACACTGTACTTAGGAACATCTGTGAAATATGATACGATACTGCCCAGAGAAGCTGTGGATGCCCCATCCCTGGGAGTGTTCAAGGTTGGATGGGGCTTTGAGTAGCCTGGTCTAGAGAAAGGTGTCCCTGCTTATGGCAGGGGGTTGGAACTGAAGGGTCTTTAAGATCCCTTCCAACACAAACCACTCTATGATTCTAAGGCTTTATGATAATAGGTGAGGTGGACCTGTTTAAAAGATATAGCAGTTTCAGGGAGGAATTATTAACATTGAGGCTGTATGAGGACCCAGCAGTAACATCCTACTATTTCTTGCAAAAAAAAGTCAACGATGAAATGCTTGACAAATGTGTAAAACCAAGATGTATCTCTTAGAAAAAGAACAAAAGCATACACCATGGTGCAGACCACTTGCAAATTTGCAAGCTGATGAACAAGGTCTTGGAATGAAGTATTAGAAACAACTTGTAAATTATGGAAGTAGCCAGCTGAATCAAGATCTCAAATTGCCGTTGTAGCAAAGGGGACTGACTTGAATCCAGAATACATTAACTGAAAAACATCAAGTAAGAGTAGAGAAATAGTAGTGAGATCATTCTGGAATTGATTTAATGTCTACATATTAAAAAAATGGCCAGTCAAAACAGGCTTAAAAATAACTTTGAAATTTCATTGATATTTAGGAAACTTGAGTTATAGGCAAAGCCTGAACTCTCCATTTCACCCATGAACACTTGACAATTAAGTGAACATTTCCAAAGTGAAATAAATGGGTGGGTGGATAAGCTGGATCTGAAATTAATTGATCTAAAGGCAAGGCACTTTATTTTTACCAGTGATCACGTTAGGGCACGGAGGATTCCCCTGACTTGAAACCTTTAAATCAGGATTGGGGGTTTTTTTCCCCATTTTAAATACACATTTTATTTTAACTAGACATTATAGACTCAGAGGAGAAATTTCTATTTCATGTCATCTGTGCTATACAAAGATGAAAATGGAAGGTCACCACAGTTCATTCTTGACTTAATATATAGACCTGTATGAAATCAGGGGCTGGTGAGTAGCTGGATTTTGGCCAGCTGATGCAATTCTGTTCAGTGTCAGTGGCCTAGACTCTTGCTGCTCTCTGGCAATCCGGTTGCACTCGCTCACCCTTTGGAAGCTGTAGTTCCAGCAATTCTTCATTTCTAGCACCTGGGTAAAAATGTGCTTGAAACAGCAGAATAGGTACAAGGAAAGCTTTTGAATGTTTTCTTGAATGCTGTGGGATGAGTCTGCAGGGTTTCCCACATCACCATCCTGGCAAAAATGTGCAGTCATTTTATACCAGCAATCAATATGCTTGTGGTAATTATTAATTGCCATCCTTAGACTCTGTCTAGTCCCCATGGCCAGGTGAGCACCCTAATCCCAGATTTAGCTGCAGGCTCCAGACACCTTTTTTCTTCAAAACACAACATCTGCACAAATCCTCTGTGCCTTGGTTTCCATCAGGAGGGAAACCCAAATAACTGTCCATAAAAAGGACCAGTGACAGGAAAGGAGGAAAACAGGAAAGGAGGAAAAAAAATCTCCTCAAGGAAAGAGAATCTACAAGTCCAACTTCTTAAAAGATTCTGTGATTACAAATCTCAGTAAAGGCTACACTGCCTCCACTTACCCTGCACCATGTTATTCTTTTGTGGCTCAAAAAAAATTGGGAAAACTAGACTCTCCTATCAAAGCTGGGAATATTTTTTTCCTCTCCAGGGCAAGGAAGAGTACCTGAGAAAGGAATTCCCAGCTTACAGAAACACCTTATAATAATACCCTTATAGTAAGTGCTGGAGGGATTCCTGGAATAGCAAAAAGCTGTCTTGTACAAATGTTTGGCATACACAGGAAGAGTAATGCAGATATTATCCTCACACCCCCATTTATTTGAAAAATATAGATTGTATACTATCCAGTTTGCTGACCTCAGTCTCCCACTCAAGCTGCTGCTGTCATTCACTCAGAAAGCCATTTGGCACTAATGACACAACATAAAAGTAGACCCACTTTTAAAAGACAGCATTGGTATCTCCTTGGTGAATAATTTTGGGATAAATTTGGGAGTCAGAGTTCCTCTGAGGTTACTGAAATGCAGATTGTTCCTGATGCTGTCAAAGAATTTTTTTTTTAATTTGTTAATATTTTTGAGGCAAAATATCTAGATTTCAAGTATTTTACTGAGTTCTTAAAAAGAGACATTTGGAAAAAAACCCAAAAAACAGTCAATCAAAACCAATGAGCAAACAGTAACGAACCTTGAAATGAGGAATGGTTGGTTATGCTCAATTATTTGCATTAAAAAGTTGTATTTAAACATCCTCACACAGGACCTCATATATCCTGTAAGGGAAGAAAAAAGTTGACAGCAAAAAAACCCTCTTGATATTTTCATATTGTTTGAATAAAGAAATTATAAATTCTGCTATGAACCTCTCTGAAATAGCAAAAGTGATGCAAGGGACCAGAACTTGAACACAAGAAGAGCAATTAAAAATTTGGCGCACACACACTGAGTATGCTAGGAATAGTGAAAGTCACAAAATTTTAAAATCACCACGAAGAGGTGCAGTTCATTACCAGACAGTTTCACAAATTCAGCCACCTGAACAAGGCTTCATGTGGCAGCTGTTGCTCTGAACAGAAGTAGCAATTAATATGGAAAGCACCTGTTACAACACTGATGCTTTATGGACCATCAATGGAGAATCTAAAACAAGAGACTTAAATCTCTCCTGTCTAATTTAGGACCTAAATGTTTTGCTTTTCCATTAAGGTAATTGCTGTGGTCTTTTATTCTAGGGAAGCACAGTGGAAAAAGACGTTTATTATATATGGCAAAATTTGCCCTTACAAAGTAATAATGATAGGAATTTATAGGTGACAAAAGGAAAGTGACCTTTACATAATTTAAAGCCATGAAAGCTATTATATGGTGAGGAATAAATCTATGTCTCCAAAGTCTTGGCCCCTTGCTTTGACCACATGAGAAACCAGTTCTGAGGTGAAAGTCTAAAGCCACGATGAACAATATGAGGTTCATAAAAGTGTTCAAATAATGAAATAACGTGAACTGCCCTGCAAATATCCTTATGGAAACACTCAGTAATATGAATTGTTTCTGAAAGAGACACTTCATTGTTAGGTGGACAACAAGATGCAGCCAGGGATTTGGAGAACTGTTGCTCTCATTTTCCATATGATGCCTGAAGATCAGGATGTGAACACATTATGCAGCAAGATATAAATGAAGACAGAAAAACAACAAACTTTGGCTTTATCTGATATAAACCAATACAAACCTTTTGGAACCAGATGTTTAAAACTGGGTCCCATGTGCTGTAGATATGGTTTCCTTCTGAATTTTATTCCCTTCTTACATTTACTTTTACTTCCATAGTTGAGAGCATTTAATGAGCACTATGATGTGAAATTTGTTAGAAAACACAACACATGATACAAATAGTTGCATTAAATCACCAGATAACTTATTATTCACTGGGAACAAGTTACAGATATTTTAATTTCTTCCTGTAAAGAATATATTCCGACTTGTTATAAAGAGTGAAAAGCAATATCATAGGTTAAACATCTCATCTTATAAAAGTTTAACTGTGCAAAATAAGACTTAGAGAAAAACTATGATGAATGTCTTGAAAATGAACAATATTATTTTTAATACATTAATGGTAAGTTTGATTTCTACCTACTTTGAGCTTTCTTTTTTTGGTAATCTTAAGGGATTCACAATCTGTTGTGTTGATTTTCATGCAGTTGCAGAGAAATGACATTTATTATCTCACCGATAAAATGTGAGATTATTCTTTATTATTGACCAGGAATATATTTGGAATGGAAATTAGTTATTTTCTAGCTATCACAGCTGGGAGGTCCTAAAAAGCTTTTTGGCAGGATAGTTGAAAATAAAAAGCTCTCTTGAATCTTAAAGCAGCTATTTATTAATCAAATGAAGGGATTGAATATTGTTATTTCCTGTGATAGCACTGAAACTGGTTTTGGTAATCCAGGAGTTTCTTTTTGGTCTGTGTTCTGGTTAAGTAATCTAAAACATTTCTAGAAGTCACAAAAACTATTTTCCTTAGAAATATTTTCATTTATAACTGAAAAAATGCAAAAAAAAATTCTCTATATAATAAATGCAATCTGTATATTTTAATGTTGTTAGACAATATTTTTTTAATCCCCTCCAAAATAATTTAATAACTAATTTGTTAGTTATGACACATTTACTTTATTTGCGGAGATGACTGAGTTGCTCTTCCCTCTAATATAAGTTCTAGAAATTCAGGATGTATTTGTACCTCTATGTTACTATTCCTTCAGTACAAGCCATTGGGAAAGAAAAAGTGTGCTCCAGTAAAGCAATAGTGATCTATAAAATCAAATGAAAATGAAAAAAAATTTTAAGGAAAAAGTTTTACATATTTTCCTGTGTTTTTTTTCCTGTTGGTCAGAATTGCAAGGATGATTAGAAATTCTGACTCTTGAATAAACATGAAGTGAAACCTCTTCAAGCTGCTTAGATTTTTTACAAGTGATTAAAAGGTCATTGAACAGATACATTTAAAGGCTTTTCATTCCAGCCTCTTGTGCTGCTAAAAATTGCTGAACTTAGTGAAATCTATTTTAGTAGGATTCAACATATCATATTGGACTGGTATTAAGCATATTATCACCTCTAGGTTATTCATAGCAACCAGCTGACTTTTTAAAGTGGTACTTAAACTTATTTGGAAATCACAGAAAACAAATAGATTTTTGTCCATCTGCTAAACTATGGAGAGATGTCTCTGTAGTATTCTATACACAACTATGTTCAAATTTAATTAAAAACTTCCAGCCACTGAAAAAGCCTGCAACCATTATGGGCAATATTTCCTATGTGCCCACCAAGTATCTTGATAATGACCACTATTACTCTCTTCTTGTATTTCAATCCATTGTTTTTTCTCCTGTCTGTGGTAGATACAAGAACTGATTTATTCCCTCTCTATTTCTTGGGGATGTTTTTAATCACTGAAGATTTTTTCTCATTTAATTTTAACGAATTATTTCCTTACAATGGGTTATGAATTTCTGATCCCTCTTGTTCTAATTCCTCTTATGTCTAGCCAGCTCACATTTCTCTTCAACAGTGATATCTCATTCTGGACAGAATTCTGGACAGAGGAATTCTGTCCTTGTGGGACAGAGGACTTCCTTCAAGATACCATGTCTGCTTGTACACCTCCACATACCTTTGCTTTTCTCTTGTGATATAGTTCACATCTTTTGGACCCCAGGATACAGTAGTCACAACTAAATGTATTATTAAACTTTTTTAAAATAAAATAAGAAAATCAGAAAAAATATAATATGTCCAACAAATCACTATTTCAATATTTGACTGTTTTGATATTTTGGAATGTAATTTCTCTGAAAGCAAATTTTCTCGGGGAAAATTGAATTCCAACCTATTTCTCATTCCCAGATTTCATGGGCAAAATCTTTATGTTCACATACGTTTGGATGTGATGTTCAGAAAAGAATCCAACACTCTGATGAGTTTAAGCAGATCTCTCAACGTCTGGGACACTAGGAAATAAGCACATTTCACCTTGTTGTTCTCCACAGTCACAAAGAGCTGCAAAAGCAGTAAAATGGCCTAGAGACATAAAAACACATGCAACAAGTTTGTTATGAAGCAATCATGAATACATTCATATATTCATCTGAATATTTTAGGGATATTTTTAGTATGTGATCACTGATCTGCTATTCAGAGTCTGACTCCTGTTTTGAGACATGGTTCTGCCATTGTCACTGCCACCCTCATATCCCTGACTGTGTTTCTGTATCAAATTGTCATTTTCCCCCAGGGCAACTGCTCCATGAACACAGGACATGGCAGCATAACTTAGCTCAGGTAGGGAAACTTCTTGGCAGGAAAGACACAGTTAAAGAGAAAACAACTCCAAATTTATGTGACAGATATAACATCTTATAATTAATCTCATATGCGCACCAGAATGTTTACACTAAGTACAGTAAAATATTTTCATCTGAAAGTGTTTAAATAGTCTTTTCTCTGGACTCTAAGCAGTTGCTTAGTGTTGCACTTATATAGGAATTTTAACTCTCCCACTGAGCAACATCACTAAGAAAAAATGTTAATATTTTGTTCACTGGCCAGTGATTTTTCCAGAAATAGGTCAAATATTTCAGTATATGATGAAGGAGAATCAAAAGTTTTACAGGAAACCATTGATTTCTATTTGTACCACTCTCACTATGTAAATATACACAGATTGTTTCATATGTATATATATATATATATGATATGCTTAATTATTAAATATATTCTCTCTGTATTACATGTGTAAATGATCTAATGAACAAAAATACTGAAAAGATTTGTGCCAGTGAGCTTTGGGATGGATGTTGCATTCATACAACCTATGTAAACAATGGAAGGTAATTTTTTCTTCTTTTTTCCCCCTTCTATAAAAAATAAAATAAAGTAAAAACCTTAACCCTTCTATTTCTTAAATGGTTTATGTCTCAAAATTTAAGCCTTTACCCAGAAAGTAGAGATTAAGTATTTAGCAGTCTAGCTAACAGTGCTGGTAATGATTTCAGAGATGGAGAAGAGTCTGGCATCCATCAGTGGCTGGTTTGAAGAAATAACTAAATAAAAGCTTTTAGAGGATGAGTAGGTCAGTAAAAAATATCACGTTGATTACTGTTTCTAGATATTTTTAGATAAAGAATATCACAAGCTCCGCTGTGAAAAGCGGTTAACAACACAACTGGATGCATCTGGTTGAAGCAGCTCCTGAATCCAGGGCTGTCTGTGGCGTCACTCCCTCCGTGGATGTGGGAACACTGGGCCTGCTGGTGGACATCTGGTGGTGAACCCACCTGGACATGGCTCTGTCCGACAGGGGGGCAGCTCCTGGTCTCTTCTCACAGAATCCACCCCTGCAGCTCCTCCACTACTGAAACATCACCATGCAAACCCAATACACTGTGACAAATTAAAATAAGTGACCTTTGACAAACAGATTTATGAATCAGGTCTGAGAGTGGTGTTATGACTGAGTGACCTGCATCTAAAACAAGGAGCCCTAAGTTGTAATTCAAAGTCCTGGAATCTCAAGGCAAAAAATAGCTCTGCCATGTGCTCCAATCCTCTGGAAACATCCTCAGCAGAGCCTCTGGACAGCTATCAGAGTGAAAAGGATAACCATGGAGAACCTTCCTACATATTTAGTAAAAATAGGTAACTGGAAAGAAAATAGTTATGAATTACAGCCGGGGATATAGTTCCCTTGTAGTGTGACTATGCTATAAGCATAATTTGAGTATCACTTCACACCCTGGATTGGGCAGAATATCCTTCTGGGATATTTCTAGATCAGGAAAAATAAATGGAACAGAAAAACATTTTTTTCCATCCTCCACAACTACATTCCACGTGTAGGGATTTTTTTACGAGTCCCAGAGCAATGGCAGAGGTTTAGTCAGACTTTCATGTCATAAGAAGGGTGAGCTGGTACCTTCCCCATTCCTAATCCCTCTCAGTAAGATTGTACAGCAAGGCATCCTTCTTACCCCAGGGTCCTGCCTTCAAAAACAGCCACAAGAGTAAATAGGAAAAATGCTAGGAAATACCAATAACAAGCATGAAAAACCTGATATTGACTTGACTCTCTTCACAAAGCAGGCTTATTTTCTGTCCTTAGGTATAATGAACTGTCATTTGCTATTTTTGTTCCCATTCTGCACCACAAAGGTAAGCAGGATGTGTTATACAAATGAACCCTTAATCTGTTGAGCAACCTCACAAATCAGTCTCTGGATTATATCAGGGCACCACTTTCACATCCCAGGATTTATTTTCCATTCAATCAGTTGCTGAATATGGTCCTTAATTTGAATTTCTTTCAGTCTTTCTCATGCTTTGTCTTTTCACATTTATGATTCATTTATGACTCTTTTTCTATTCCACTGCTGACAAAAAAAAACCCCAGTGTCTACTATCAGATATGCGCGTTCAGTATTATTTCAATTTCATCTGCATTTGAAATGTGTATATCTGTGGGTAGCAGCAGGTTTACCTGCCTGAGACACTGGATAAGAAGCTGAGAAACAGCAAGAACAATGTAATCTTTTAAATTTTTGCCATAAGCCAAACCTTAGATGTGTGATTTCTTCCCCTGATTTCAATAACATGATTATGTTTTCAATCCTGACACATGGGCTCAAAGTGAAGAAAAAAGATGTTTCATTTTACAAGACATTTCATTTGCACCATGCAGACTGCCATTCCCATAGTTTTACATGACTAGAATCTCCTTCTCTCCCAGCTCAGTATCACCAAGTGCTGCAGCTCTCATAGGATGTTGTTCTCTGTTTCTGGAGTCCCACACTGTTGTTATCAGATTTCTAAAGTCCATACCTCCTCAGGTGCGTTCTCATGGCTGCAGATCTTCACAGCACAGACTCCTTCTGCTGCATGCTGTTCACTCCCAGATCAGAGCTCCTTCAAGGCTCTCCCTGACTGACTAACGTGCCTCCTTTTATCCCAGTTATCTTCATTGGTCACAGCTGCAGCCCAATTAAGGACAACTGGGACCTCCCGGGGCAAAGCCTCTATACAGATATTCAAGTACAATACATGCATTTTGCTAGGACTCAAAGGCCACCTCTACTATAATAGGAGGGCTTGGAAACTACAACACTGCATGAGACAACAAATGAAATGGAAGACAACAAATGCACTTTGGGGACTTCAGGAACAGCAATGGGACCAGAAGCATGGGCATGGGTTAATGCACAGGAATTTCCACCTGAACATGAGAAGAATTTCTTTCAGATGCAGCGACTGAGCACTGAGCAGTTTGTCCAGAGAGGCTGTGGAGTCTTCCTCAGTGGAGATATTCAGCACTGTCTGCACAATCTGTGCCTGTGCTCTGGGATGATCTTGCTTGAGCATGGAGGTTAGACCAGATGACCCAGTGGTCCCTTCCAGCCTGACCCATTCTGGGATTCTGTGAAAGAGAAATGGTTAAATTAGCTCATGCTGTAATTATATAGCAGTCAAAGAAACCACAAAAGCAGGAAGGAATCTTTCTCTCACTGGGCAGAAGGGTCACAGCCTGGAATGAAATTGAATAATATGTTAACCTGGCTTATGAAGCTGCTCCATTGCTCTTCAAGCACTTGAAGAGGTTTTGTGGTCATCAGTGTGTGAATTTCACATAGAGAATAAAAGCTGTATTTAATTTACCATGCAACCTGTGCAAGCCACTGCCTAATTTCGCATTGTTAATTCTATAAAAGGTCAAACTTTCTTAAATACAGGTTATTGATTAAAAAAATCTGCATTTTGAGTGGTTCCACACACACAAGACAGATATGCTAACATCTCATTCCTCTCAATATGAGAGTGGTGTATATTTGGGGTTTATGTGACAAACATGACTCTACTGACTTTTTGCTTAGAGGGTAATCTGGTCTAATGATGACAGATGAAAGGTAACTCATGCAGAGAATAGTAGGAACTCACAGATGCGGGGAGGGGGGAGAAGTTTTCAGTATATGAATGCAAAGTGGAAACCATCCAATCACATATGAGACTGCTCAAAACTAGAGAACTTGTCTCTGCTAATTTTGTCAATCTAAAATTTCAGATTGGAGAGAGCTCTAGACAATGATAGATCCCATGCTGAAATATGCTTTTGATATGGGTGGGATAAATATGATCACTTAGAAGTTCCTCTTTTCTCATTCATTGGCCAGGTAAATAACATTCTTATTCTGTATATGCTGCTGAATAGGGATAGTTCTCTGCCTCTGAGGCCTATTTACTCTGACAAGCCATCTCAATGCTTAGTAATTTGTACTAGGTCTTCTCTGGAAACGCTGACTGCCTCTTTAGAGGCATAAAGAAACATATTTTTTTCTGTTTCTTTTTGCTCTGTTTTTTTTGGTTTTTTTTTTTTTTTTTGTTTCCCCAGTTCAAAGTATCATAAATAATGTGACAGCTGTATAGCAACCCCTCACAGTGGTGTTTTCACACCACAAAGCTGACAGTGTGTGTTACAGCCCTGTGGGCATAGCAGATGGTGTTAGAGAGTGCACATCCTGATGGGTCAGTGTTAGATGCTGTGTAAAGAGCCAAACCTGGTGCACTACTGACCTTTTGGGTCTTGTTTCTGGTTCCTGATAGATTCTGAACCAACTGAGCAGGGTTTGGGAACATACTAGCTGGAACATGATGTTATTTCTAGATAAACACAGTCTAGAACCTTAGCCTATATCCTGCTGCTGTTTTATTTACCAATATGCACTCAGCCCCAGGTGGCTGAAGATAAGTGGGATGAGATATTCAGACTCTTAAAAAAAGTCAAGGCTGTTGCTCAGCAGCCATACCAAAAATGAAAGGCAAACATTCACACTCCTTCCCTTGTGCTTATTCCCAGAGAAACGCAGAAGAAAAATACTCAAAAACTTTTGATTTTCAACTTTAATTTGCAATTTTAAAATCTTCTAAGACTGGGTTTTTTTTTTCTAAATGTGGGCGGTGTTTATTTTTATTGGCATTAAATGGAACAGAGTATGGATTTTTTTAACTATTGTTTCTTTTATTTTTCAGACAAAACTATTCCCTAATGTTTAACCTAACTTGAACGTAAATTTTCATGTGTGAGTTTCAGTTATACATAAAAATTTTTATTCCATTTTCTAAGCATACATTTCTTGCACAAGCTTTGCATATCTAATCTCAGGATTTAACTTACTGAGCAGAATAAAAAAATACAATAGACACAGTATTTTGATCAGGGTTCTTTTTCTTTGTGAGGACAGATTTGGGTTTTTTCAGTTCCTACTGGGTTAGGCCACACTGTGTTCCCCCATGACAATTAAATCATCTCACAGTGATAGGCCCTGTTGAATGATTGTACTGTGGGAGAAGAAGGTCCAGCCTTTACTGATCAATGTGCATTTATGGCAAATTTACCAAAGGGAAATGCACAGAGATGCTCTGTCTCAGATGAAAATTGCCCTGGACTCTTCTTGGCCCTGCCAGCCATTCTTGACTGATAACTTCAAATTTAACATCACAAACTCAGTGCATTTATTTCATTGAGAAATATTGTGAAAATGTTTGCAAAGAGTGCTTGATACCTGAGATCTCAGCTGCCATAAGGCCTTGAAATTGATTCTGTCTTTATCCAGAGTCTACACCTAATCCCAACACTTGGATAAGATAAATGGAAAGCAATAACAAATCTCAGGAAAGTGATTCTGAGGTTGCTGGACGGGGTTTTTTGCCTTTAAAGAGTTTCTGGTTGGTTTGTTTTTCAGTAGGCCACTCAGGACCTCAAGTAATTAAGAAATAAGCAGCCACTAATGTTTCAATTCTGTTGAGCTTCCTTAGAGCTGTGTTTTCCCGGCTCAATAAGTAGCTACACTCTTAAATACAGGAAAATGTCAGTCTCAAAATATGTCCTTGCTGTTTTCTCATGGTTTTAAAAGAAAAACATTTACAGTTTCAGAAAACACTGATACAGATGATCAAGTGGTTGTTGCTGCTGCTGTTTCCACATCTCTATGTTTTTTAACACCAGTAGTGGGGTTTTTCCCAATTGCTCCAGTTCTGAACAGCAACAAAAGTGAGGTCCATTTACCAACACAAGGCATTGCATTTCTTCATGGTGTCGTGAATATAAACCAAATGCAGAACATTACACAACTGGTGACACTTAAATGTAAGTCAATTATCCAGGTTTAATGTATTATACACATAGCATCTGTACGTGCAACAGTATGGGATTGAGAAGTACTTAAATAATTAAGTTAATGTGAAAGTCCTGGACAATTAAAGGGCACAGAGGAGAACAAATGGAATCTGTTTAGTGAGAGTTTATGGATTTGTGAAACAGGGGATGATGACATCCTGGAGCAAAGCTATGGCCTATCTCTCAGCTCACAAGTAGATGGTTGAGGAGAACTTCCTTGCCCTGGTCTTTCATTCTGGAATTCCTTTCAAATATTTGTATGGATTTTATTATGATTTTATACCACAGAGAACCATTGTTCCTGGTTTATAATAGAACCAACGTCAAAAAGAGAAGACTAAGATCAAAAAGAGAACACCATGAGAAAACTAATTGGGGATGGAAGGAAAATGCCCTAAAGTTCATTAAAGAGTGGCAGAATGTAGATGGAAAATAAATTTTCTGGAAACTAGTAGTTCCTGCTGCACTTACGATCATAAAACTGTGAGCATTTATGTTTCCTCTAATATAGCCGTCAGTAAAATAGTTGATAATGATGCTATAAAAATGTTCAAATCTGCTTTGCAAAGTATAAGAACATGTGGTCTCCTTGTAACAGAAGACTTCTGCCTCCTGTGAACCCAAAATCCTACCTGTTAATTGAAGTGTTAAACATAACTGACCTTGGCACACTTCCCTCCATCCTGACTTACACTGCTTTACAAACATGAAGGCAAAATTTACCTGTGGTCAGAAGCTGCTGCGAGTCCTATATACCATTTATATCCTACTTATGTCCTGATGGCACTTCCTGAGTGATAAGGAATCTTTGTTAGTTCAGTTTAAAGAGGAGGAAATCTTCTGTGCAAAAAGATTATGTGACTTGCTTATATTTTAGTCAGGAGAAAAAATGGAGGGTTTAGGGTTGACCATGGGTTATATTAATAAATAGGTCAAAAAACAATAGTCATTGTTCTAAGGTCTTCTAGGAAAGTGGTGAAAAGTGGACAAGAGGAAAGGAAATTTCCCTTTAGCTCTCCTTCCTCCTCTCACCCCCCCCTTTTTTTTCTGTAGTATATAATAAGATAGATGGCTACACTAATGGAATTTTGTAATTTCTCCTTCTATCTTTGTAATAATCCTAGGATGAATTTCACTTGGTCTTGATTGAGTCCATTTAAGCACTTTACCACTAGCTCCATATTAATCTGATCTCCTGAGATACTCAAAAAGTGACTGTCTGCTAAGGACACTGTATCACTCTCTAATGAGAAAAGAAATTAAGTATATCACAGCTTTGTCAGGAACCTTTGTTATTTGACTTACAACCTTGCTCCAATTTAGATTACTTTAGATAAAGAAACCTGCTTTCAAATTAACCAATGCCATAACCTTGCTCAAACGTGTGGTTACTTTTCCTTCTATGCTAACAAAAATTCAACTAAAATAAATATGCAATTATTCACTCCTCTAAAGAGAATGACTATCATTTATTTAACAGAATAGAAAAATATACATCCAAGGCTGATCACACATGGTATTAGTTTGGGGTTGTTCTTCCCCTTTGCTGAAATATCTTTAGTTTCCATGAAATTTTGTGTAACAAAATATGTGCTAAAATATAAATACACAATATTCTGTATAGCACCATTTAGATATAAAAAAGTAAAAAAGATAGGGGCACTTGCAGTTTATTTCCATTCACATTGACAGAAAAGCTGTCAAATTGTTTACCTTTTCCTTTACAAGGCTCATTTGATTCAATATTACCTTCTTTGACCACAAAAACAGCAGAGAATCAGCAAGTGGCAGAGATTGTTTAAAACAAGATGCTGCTAAAGTATCAAAACATTAAAAGTTTATAAGTGTTCACAGCTATGCTTTAGTGGGGTTTTAATTATCCAGGTTCAGCTTCAGCGGGATAAAGTGGAAAATGTCAGAAACTTTTTTTCTTGAATATTTATTTAAAAAAATAAAAAAATAAACAACAGAACATTAAAACTAAAAATGCAAACCCCAAAACAAACTCACATAAAATATGATAAGGCACTACAATGATTTCACTTATCTGAACTCAAGTCACCCAGGAGAAGTTGCTGAAGTCACTACAGAGAGAGCCAAGAACACCTTTGATTCACACTACAGGGATGTCATTATATACACTACATACCTGCAGTGTTTTGCTTCAGTCACAGCTTGTTTCCATGTCCTCTGGAAACAGGAATGACTTTGAAAGACCCTGGGATGACTTTAAACATCTTTTTGTAAATTAAACACTCTTAATTCATAGTCTTGTCTGCCACCAATGCCAACTGCCATGGAGCAATCCGTGTCCCTCCTGTGGTTAGCACCTGTTAAACACTGTTACTCTGAACAATCAACGTTCATCCAAGGTGTTTATTGGAAATAATCCCTAGACTGTGCTAAACCCTGAGTGCCTCTTGGGAATTGATTTGGACTCTTGTTATTGAAGCAAGTCAAACTGTGTAAAGGGCTGCTCTACCAATACCCACAACTGTTTCATTGCCAAGGAAGATTTTTGATCCTTCCCTAAGCAGAGCTGTAGCCTTGTCCTTTATAGACCTTCTTTGGGAGTGGGCTTGTAGTTGTACCCAAAATGAGAGAATATTCTGATGAAGGGACTTCCTGCTGTACACAACTTTAAGGAACACAAACACACAAATTTATATTTATGAGTTGGACATGACTGCAGTTTCAGGAAACAAAACCCAAGACAGAGAATTTACTAATTGACTGATAGCACAGCCTGTTTACTGACAGTCTGTTTGAATGTCAATAGAGTAAGGGCACTGAACAATATAATTTGAATTTCAATCCTGCTTGTTACTGAGCTTCAGCTGTTCCTGAATATATGACAGATGGACATGGTGAGTGGTCAATTCACTACTATTGTGTCCCTCAAAGTTATCCAGAAGATTAAGAACCACTTTGTTCATTCTCATGATACTCATCTGAGCAATCATTTCACAAATTCAGAGAGGGAATCAGTAGTGTTTATTACTCCTTTGTAGGAATCAGGAAAACAACAGACTCATTTGTAGTTAAGAGATCTTTCTTTCCTCTGACAGCCCTGATGGATGATGATAATTTCAAAACCTTCTCTTTCATTTAATATATAAGAAGTTCTAAAATCTTTAAATTCTTGTCCTTTGCTTTCCACTGTTCACTAGGTATTTCCTGATCCAGTAGATCACATGCTTTTATTTTTCATCATGTTTTTCTCTTTCTCTTTGGAATGGTGCCATGGAGAACTGTCTTTCATGGCATTAATGATGATACTATTAAAAATCTACCTCAAAAGCAAACTGAGCACTGACTAAACAAATAGGCCTCAAATGAAGGCAAAATACAGGCTTTGAACCATGTCCAATTCACAATATCAAGCTAACTCTGTATTTCAAACAAATGTGAGATTCAAAGATAATTGCTCACAATCTCCCATGAGTAGACCAAATCCCAGTCAATTCCTGAACAATAGATGGCTAACTTCCCTAAATCCACTTTTCTCTCCCTTTTTACTGACATGCATGTCAGGAGCTGGACTTCAATGATCATTTTGGATTCCTTTTAACTCAGGATAGTCTATGATTTTATATCATATGACATGGAATATCACAGAATCACAGGAACATAGAATGGCCTGTGTTGGAAAGGACCTTAAATATCAAATAGATCCAGCACCTCTGATATGGGCAGGGGCACCTTTCATTAGATCAGCTTGCTCAGAACCCCATCCAACCTGGCCTTGAGCACCTCCTGGGGCTGAAAAGGCTTCTTTGGACAAACTGTTCCAGTGCCTCACCACCCCCACAGGAAAGAATTTCTTCATAATATCTAGTCTGGATCTACTTTCCTTCACCTTGAAGACATTTCCCATTGTTCCGGCACTCCAGACCCTTAAAAAAAAGTCTCAGTCTTGCTTGTAGCCTCTCTCCAGGTACTGGAAGGCCAAAATTGGGTCACTCCAAAGCTTCTTATTTTGCAGGCTGAACCAATACAAATCTCTCAGCCTTTTCTCATAGGAGAGGTGCTTCATCCCTCTGGATCATCTCGGTGGCCTCCTCTGGACTGATTCCAACAGGTCTTTCCTGTGCTGAGACCCCAGAGCTGGACACAATGCTCCAGGTGGGGTGTCACCAGAGCAGAGCAGAGGGACACAATCACCTCCCTCAACATCTTTAATTAGTTCAGCTTTTGTCCTCTCCCAACATCTTGTTCACCCCCAGTCAATTCAGTTTGGGGCAAAGTGAGAAACACAGCACTTAATGTCATGTAGACAGAGTTCAGCAATAGCTAAAACACAAGTGTTTTATCAGTGCTTTTTTTGGTCACAAGTGTAAAACACAGCTCTGGAACAGCTGCTGTTCCAGTCAGACCCAGGACAAGGACACCTGAAAGGCCAAGACATCATCTGAATATCTCTTTGTTGTGGTTTGACAGGAAGTAAGTTTTCTGGGATATGCTGTGGTTACCAATAGGTGTTCAGATTTTAATATTGGCACCTGGTGTGGCCACTGGGGACAATGGATATGCCTCTGAGAACACGGGGTTAAAAAGCAGAGCACTCGCTGGGGAAGTTCTCTTGGGTTTCTGTGAGGGAAGCAGGTCAGACCTCCCCTGGCCCAGCTGCTGGCTGGACGGGGCAGGGGAAAAGCCATCGGGCCAGGAGAGGTAGGCCTGGCACTGAGTGTGGAAGGGTGGAAGAGAGAGAAGCACCAGGAGGCATCGGGCAGCCCCCCCCAGGAGACAGAGAGACAGAGAGAGAGAGAGAGAGAGAGATAGAGCCTCTGCCACCTCGAAATTTGATATCATGTCCTGGCAGCACAGCAAGCGTCAGGCCGCTTGTGGGAGTCTCCGGGCGGGCAGAGCCCGAGTTTTTAACCCCTTTTTGGACAATGAAAACTTTACAGAACATTAACCTTTCCTAGAAGAGAGATAGAGTGGAAGATGAAGAAGGAAATGGGCAAGTGTGATGAAGGTCTGGGCAAGTGAAAGATGTCGGGAGAGAAGAATCTTAGGTGGGAAGAGATGATGGAGTGGCTTAGCTGGACTCTTCTTCTTATAGCCATGGACAGAACCATGCAGACACAGAGACTGCATCCAAGGAGAGGCAATGGCTCAGAACCAAGAGGGTTCAGTGTTGGTACCCCTCAGCCCCAGGAGGTGAAATTTGGGGGGGACAGGTGTCCCAAAAGTGAGACTGCACTCTTTTTGGATCGGGACAAAGCATCCTTAAAAGACGACTCTAGAAGCAGCTCTGGTCCATGTTCAGTGGTGAGAGCACTGGACATGAAAGGAAGAAGTCACAATGGCAGATGTTCTCCAGGCGGTGCCACGAGTGACATGGAAACACACAAAGTTTCAACTGTGTTTCCAGGGGAAGCCCATGGTACAAGAAGGACTCCTCTCTCTTGATGAACTAAGAATCGATTGTCTGAAGGGTGGTGCTGGACCAAGAGTTGAAATTTGGGGGATAGACATATTAGAAATTTGGTGGGGGGAGGAGGAAATGTATTTGTAAGGTTTTCATTTTTCCTGTGTGTTCCTTTTTACATATAGTTGTAGTGTAGTTAATAAAGTTTCCTTTTCTTTATTTCTAAGCGGGGGCCTGCTTTGCTTATTCCTGGTCACATCTCACAGCAGAAACCAGAGAGAATGTATTTTCATGGGGGCACTGGCGTTGCGCCAGTGTCAAACCATGACACTCTTATATTCAGTTTGCATCATGCAAAATTAAACATTATGAAATCCAGTGAAATAAATTTTCTGATCGAAAATTTTATTTAGTTGAAATAAAACTCTTATGTGATCCCCTAGATCCCTCTATCTTTTCAATGGGCTATATCCACTCTCTGAACAAGAAAACTTGTGCTGCAGCAGCACAGTTAAATTACAGTGGAAATTGTGTGAAAGTTAAGTTAGTAATTCAATCTACAAAGAAACCTTAAGACAGCAGTAATAAAAACTAAAACAGCCATGCCCCAAAATGTGTCTGCCTCTACCAAATTCAATTTTTGCTAAAGTAGTTTCAAATAAGATGGTACTGCTTGGTGTGACACCATCTGTTGAATTTCCCTTGCTTATGTATTACTAAAGAGTAAGTGGCAACTTTGCATAATTTAAAATAAAACACTCATACAGGGTAACAGCTTCTCAATTACAGCCATGAAAAGGATCAGGTGGGCTCTTATTCATTCCACAGACCATTGCATGGCTGACTTCACATTTGGGAAGACACTTAACCTTTAGTATAACCAGTGTTTACACAGGCTCCAATACTGTTGGAAAAGAGTTTTTCAATCTTCAGCAGCTCATTAGTTGAACTACTGGCTTTATCTAAGTTTTTTTCAGGTTTCTGTTTCTTGTGGAAGTAAAAAGAACAATGGGAAGTTAAGTGTATTTTCAAGAAATAACAGAATGTGCTTCATATTATTTGGGAATATTATTTTTTCCTTACTTCTAGTGTTTTATGTGCCAAATCAAACGACAAAAAATAAAATCTGTTTGCTTCTCTGCTATTCTGAATAGCAGAGACTGAATTTTTTTCTCTTAATTATTTATGAATATCAGATTATGGTAATTCTTGTGACCTAGTTTTTCAACAGTCTTGATTGAAAGTTGGTTCATGGAATGTAAAGCTTTAGTACTGCTTAGAAGAAGAAGCAAGAAGAGACTGATGAATGAGGACTGAAACAGTTTCCTCTTTCCAAATGTATATGATCCACATTCATGTTTGTTCAGGAAAAGGAAACTTAAAAAGAGGATTTCAGGACCAGAAGGCAGGAGACAGGTGGACATTGGATAGCAAACCCTAAAATTCCTTTTGTTATTTGTAATGAGCTGAAGTATTGCCACTTGAAGAAGTAAGAGCACTTCTACAGGGCACTTCTGCTCATGTGTCTCTTAACTTGACTAAAGATAAGGAAATGATTCCATTTTCTAGGAAGGAGCAGTTATATTTGATGCTTTCTCTAAGCACACAACTCTCCATCTGGGCTTGTTCTTCCATGCAAAAAGCTCAGAACACAAAAAGAGTTTAACCCACAGAGCTGCAGTCATGACTACAACACAGGCATGTGGGTTAGAAAACAAGTTTTTTGAGACAGGGAGCACCAGGCTGCTGCTAAAATTATAGATACTGACCCAGAACACAAAAATTTGCCCTCAGTACTGTGTAACATGAAAATAAATAATGAGAAATGGGCCTCCTCAAATCAGATAATGTATCTTCCAGGACTCCTTGAGCACCAGCTGCATCTTACAGAAGAATATTTATCTCAATTAACACAAGTGCACCCTGAAGAAGCATTGCAGGGCTCTTCCATCAATCTGGAGAGTGCAGCAGCAGCTTAATGCTCCAGCACACAGTGATGAGGCAAGATAAACAGGAGGCTACCCCACACACTGCACAACTACAGCTCTCCTGAATCCTTGATTTTAAGTCCTTACGGCCCCTTTGAGACTCCAGAGCTGATTGCAAAATTTATGAAAATTCAGGTACTGAAGCCAGACGTTCAGGCTGACATCATGCAGGGGCTGGAACCTTCCCAAAGAAATTAAGCAGCAGAGGTCATGTATCAAGCTCCAGTCCTGCTTCTGGGACTCTCATTAGCATCCAGGGATTTTCATGTTTATTTATTTATTCTTTTTGAGCTTGAGTGGACTTATCACACAAGGGAGAAATCTGTTGACATCAGGGACTTAAGGGGAATTTATTTTGAAAAAAAGGTTTTTAAAAAGCTATTTTGCTTTAATGAGCAGTCCAAAACACCAGAAGTCCTGTCTTACTGTAGAGATCAGAGCTTTCCCAAAGTATCCTAACCACAGAGGTGTTGATTCGCATCCCAAGAGAACAAACAGTTTAAATGTCTAATTTCAAGATACATTTTCAGCAGTGTCTTCCTCTCTGAGTCAAATTGGCTCATAGAGAGGGAAGTGAGGCTGATATCTCTTCATGATTATATAATTAACATACACACACACACATATATATATCTGTGTACAGACACACACAAACACACACACTGCACCTCTACTCCATGAGCCAGGAATGTGCTGCATCCAGCCCTGGGGGCCCTAGAACTAGAAGCTCATGGACCTGTTGGGATGAGTCCAGAGGGCCACCAAGATGATCAGAGGGATGCAACACCTCTCCTGTGAGAAAAAGCTGAGAAAATTGGGATTTTTCAGCCTGGAAAAGAGAAGGCTTTGGAATGACCTATAAGACTTCACAGTTTTCCAATGCCTGAAGGGAGCCTACAAGAAAGATGGAGAGGGACGTTTTACAGAAAGATGTAGTGACAGGACAAGGGAGAATGGCTTCAAAGTGTCAGAGAGAAGGTTTAGATCAGATAACAGGAAGAATTTCTTCACTCAGAGGGTGGTGAGGCACCAGCACAGGTTGCCCAGAGGAGCCGTGCTGGCGCCTTATCCCAGGAAATGTTCAAGGCCAGGTTGGATGCAGCTCTGAGCAGCCTGGTCTATTAAAAAGTGTCCCCATACATGGCAGGGGACTCGAACTACATGGTCCTGAAGGTCCCTTTCCAAGCCAAACTATTCTGTGATTTTATGATTTTATGATACATACACCACATGAACACACACACACACACACACACACACACACACACACATATATATGTATATATGTATATATATATATGTATATATATGTATGTATTTATACTTGCATGTATGTACCTCTATTTTACTACAGGCTATCTGTGCCAGAAGTCATTAGTAGCATCCATTCTTTATCGCAATGTGAAGTAGGTTATAATGTCATTGTCACACAGAAATCATGGCATAAAGGTTCCTGCAGCCCTGGAACAGCAGCCTTCACATGACCAGCAGGAAGATTTGATTTCCTGGCTGTACCTTGCTCTGGTCATTTCCTGTGCATTTACACTATCAGACAAAGGAGTGGGAGCTGCAAGTAAATTATTGATAACCTTCTAGAGGAGTTTTGGCTCACTGGACCCAGCCCAAGGCATAATTCAACCTTTGGGATAGAAAATACAGTTTGAGAACACTTGTCAGAGAAAAGAAGTCTGAAAGAGAACAAGCTTGAAAAGAAGCCTTGAACTAGAGTTAAGACAGTGTTACTTGGGAATTACTGAAGCCCCAAATGAACTATGACTTTTTAAAATTTAGAACTACAGTGGAAAGAGAATTTTTAAATTTGCTCTTTGGCTAAACCTAGAAATTCTTTTCCCCCATTTTTAAGGTACTTTTGATCTTTATATTTTCCCATCGAAAATTATGCATGGATATCAAAGAAAACCAAAGGATAATATATATAAATTTTGCTGCCTGTATGAGACCTGATCTGCCTAGTTAGTGTAACTTTAAATACAATGACAGTGTAAAAGACATTGCCAGAATACATATATGGATTAAAAATAAACAATATATCTGTCTATCTATGGCAAGAATGAATGACCAAGGGAAAAAACAAACCAGAGAGTTAAGAAATGGTAATCAATTCCCTTAAGCATTTTGCTCAGTCACCTGACATTGTAGATTAAATACAAAAATAACTTCTCTGGAAAGAACTGTCTGATAACAAGCCTGGTGAAATATTCTAATTGAGAAAGAATGTAGAGTTAGAGAAAAAAGAGTTAGAGAGGAATCAGCCTCACACAGATCAAAGTCGTAGCTTTGGAAAAGCTTCCAGAAATCCTGATGTTTCTCTGACACCTCATTTCACTTTTAATATATATGGAAAAATCTTTGCTATCACACATCCCTCTCCTTCAGCTGCCCTTGAAACTTCCACTCTAAGCTGAAGCATAGCACTCTTCTGTCTCTGCTGCTTTAAACAGCACATTGAAAGGGATCTGGTGCATTTTACAGCAATCTGTTGAGTTCAGTCTTGGTGTTGTGATGGTTTTCAGGGTTGGACAAATGTCTGCTTAGCTCTGCACACCTTCTCAAATTTTTGCTTCCAAAGACTAGTTTCTTCCTTTTGCACAAAGTGCAACTGTTACTCCATCTTACTACCCTGTTTTTTGTCTCTGCATCAGAGGGAACAGGCAGGTCCACTTTGAGTTTAGTCTAAAGACACTAGGACCAGATTATTCCATCTCAGAGCTTAAATGCTCAGCATTTTTCCTACTGATTCCTGCCTTAGGAACATTTTTAAAAACTAATATTTTGATAGAGAGACTCACTGAATATACCTTGATTTGAAAAATCATCCTTCTCTTCCTTGACAGAGTTGATGATAAAGGAGTGGAGAACATTGACTTTCAAAAATTTAATGTGAGTCGAACTTAAGGTTTGACATAAAATGTCAGACATAAAATGTCCCAGACTCATGAAACCATCTCATTTAAAATTACATGAAAGCCTTGTAAAAAATAAAACTAAACATTAAAAAAGGCAAATAAGGCAGTAGTCTTTTGCATAACTCAATGGTTAGCTGTATTTTGCTGCAAAACTGCAATCTTAATAGAAACTCTTTAATTGGAACTTAGTGATTTAAGATGTTATTTTGTCCTATAACAAACAACAAAATGAAAGCCCACAGACTTTCAAGAAACTGAAGATTTACCATCTTCACTCCTTTTCTTCTTCCATTCTCTCTTCCTCTTTCCATCCATCATTATCCATAACACCACTTTAAAACAATGAAAGCTGTTTTTCCGGTATTGAGAGATGAGAGATTTGACTGAATATTATCCTATATAGAGAAGTATGCCACTGTTTGTCTGGTTGGAACATGTACTGCTATGGGTTTCATGGATCTATTTATCTCCAGCATCTGGAGATTTTAACTGAAGTGCTAATGAGTGCATAACAGAAGCATATTAATTAAGTACTAACCACAGGCTTTGGCTCTGTGACAGCATTCACTAAACAACACATGTGGAATATGGGTCAAAGAAGCAAGATATTAGATTACTTCTGAGTGAAAAATAATGTATTTGATTTTAGTAGGGTATTGCATATGCAAATCATTAAAGTGGACTCTGAGGATTTCTGTTTCTATACAGATCACCAGTACTTGTTAATCCAAAGAAGGCAAATGCAGAGGAAGAGCTGTAGAGTGTTTTTATGTGAAACATTTTGGATTTGCCTACTTGAAGTAGCAGTAAGCAGTGTTCTAATAATCTGTGCATAAACTAAAAACTTTGTCCTAGAGGGTTCACAATAAACAGTGCTGATATACAGGTCTCCAATTAAATGTGGACTTTATGTTTTCAACCCATGTGCATCTGTGTAATAATCTGAGTTTCTGGAAGGTTTAATGTGGTTCGTTAAACACTGTAGGAAACCCCAAACCAAGAAATGATGTCTTAGTAACCTCCTCAATACTATTTTAGTGTGGTCATAGGCAAAGTATCAACATAACTCTGTGAACAGTGTGAAGTATTTTGTGGTTGAGGTTGCAAATGCAGAAAATCATCATAGAATGCTTTAGGTTGAATGCAGCCACTAAAGATCATCTATTCCAACTCTTTTGTCTTGGGCAGGTACAACTCCCACTAGATCAGATTGATCAAAGACCCGTCCAGCTTGATCATGGATGCTACCAATGGTGAGGCATCCACCATTTCTCTGGGCAGCCTCTCCCTGTAAAAATTTCTTCCTTATGTTCAATCTAAACCCCTCCTCTATCAGTTTAAGCCCATTACCGCATCCTATCATTAAAGACATTTGTAAAAAAAAAAATCTTACTTTGCTATAAATCCTTTTTATAAATTGAAAAGCTACCATTAGGTCTCCCAGAAAGCTTCTCTTCTCTGGGATAAATAGGCCCAACTCTCTCCTTCTGTCTTCACAGAGGAGGTGTTTCAGCCTTCTGATAACTTTTGTGATCATTCTCTGGACCCACTGCAGCAGTTCTGTGTCCTCCCTGTGCTGGGAAAACCACAGGATGCAGCACTGCACATGAGATCTCACCTGCTGCTGCACATGGGGTCTCACCTGAGCAGAGGCAGAATCCCCTCCCTCACCTGCTGCTGTCCCACCTGTGGGATCAGTCCAGGACCAGGACCAGGCTGTTTTTGTAGACTGTGAGTGCAGATTGATGGGACATGTCCAATTTTTCATTCCCCAGTATCCCCAGATCCTTCACACTGGGCTGCTCTCAGTCCATTCCTTCTCCAGTCTGTGTTGATGTTAGGATCCCTCCAAATCAGGTGCAGGACCTTGCACTTGGCCCTGAGTTTTATGAGACAAAATAACAGCAGTGTCCATTTGAGAAGTTTGTGCTTGAAGGACCTGACCCAACAAAAGTTTGAGAGTTCCAAAACAAAATCTACAGACTGGTTAGGGCCTGTGTCACTCTCATGCAGCACAATTATGCTGTATTAAACATCCTCAGTTACCAACACAGTAATTAGGGAAGGTCAGAAGAAAACTTCTTTTAAGGAGGATACAAATAGGCACTGAAAAATCTTCTCCACTCTGTACTTTAGGAGAGGAAGAGTAGTGTTCTGTAGTGAGATCATTAGAGATAAGTGAAAGGTTTCCACTCAAGGCCAAATGCCTGCTAAAGATCATCTCCTCACAGTAAAAGACTGGAGGAATTCCTGGGAGTCTTATTTCATGAAGAAAGAGAAAACCAAGGGTCATCCAGAGGAAAACAAGGGAGAAGAAAGATGTATCATCTTTGTTCTGATGGATGATACAAAGTGAAGTGCTAAAAGGATGCAGTGAGAGATTCTGAGTGAGAAGAAAGTTTGTTGAAGATGTCTAAAAAGATCTAAGAAAGGTGCTGGTTCTGGAATTACATTACAGCATCCCTCTTCCTGTCAGTGCAGTTCTTAGACTCTAATGATAATTAATGTCAGCTCCTGGTCACAGCACTCTATGACCAATTTCCATTGCCAAGCCCCAACAGAGAAGATCAGTGCTATTAATCTATTCACTCTGAAAAACTGCGGAGAAATAGTAATAGCAAATAATGAAATACCCACAGAGTTTTTATCCAATTCTGGAATATCACCACTAAGGTATTGTGTTATTTAATCTGAGATTAAAATGCATTTATTGATCAAAAAGAAAAAAAATCTCTATTGAATTTTAAAGAATATTTTGAGAGAAGTAATCATTGCTTCTAGAGGAAAGAAATAGGATCATGTAGGCCATATTGTCTTCTACCTCCCTGTTTACCCTTCTATTTTTATTTCAGTAGTATTCATAACAGTAGCAAATACAATTATACAAAATACAAAATACAATTAACAGCCAGGAAACTAGTACTGGAATTTTAACTTTTCCAAACCCTTCCCTATCAGAAATGCTGTAATACACCAATAAAAGAGTGATGGTTCATATTAAAACTTTTGGGTTTTTTTATTAGCTTGAGCCCAATGCCCCTTTCTATCCCAGTTTCTGGCTCTGAGTATCACAGCAGCATCTGGAGTGCTTAGACAGGACTGAAACAGACTTTAATGTGCTGCACACTCTGCAAACAAGTGGAAAAAGAAGCCTGTATGAAGAGTCTCATTGTGTTAAGCTGAAAGGGTACATTGTTTCTGCTTTACAGGTGGCTTTATGAAATGTAGAGACATTTAAAAGCTTTTGCACTGGTATCACACTTGAGAGAAAAGAATTTATGTTAGACCTCTTTGTTCCAGACAGCACTTCAATAAAACTTCACCTCTTTCATCAATGGCCATCTTGATGTCTTGCTTCACCCTAGATTTTTGCAGTTTGACTTTTATCTTGAGATGGGCAATGGGAAAATACACACTCCTGAACAGTTACTAGCAAATTATAACTGCTTCAGCCTCCAACAGAAAAAATGTGAGATTTCCCACTGAGTTTGCCTCAAAATAATCAGTAAGTTTTGACAAAGGGAATATTTTGTCCTCATGGAACATAGGCAGAGTCAATAAAAAGAACTCTGAGGTTGGTCCCCTGGTCTTAGTGACCCTCATTTGCAGGATCACACAAAGTTTCAGCTTAGAAGAGACCTGAGGAAAACATCTAGTCCACCTCTTGATTAAGGCATGGTCAGATGTGAGCCCAAACCAAGTTTTTAGACCATTGTCCGCTATGGTCTAGAAATTCTCCAAGGGTGGCCAGCAGCATGGCTTGACAGGACAATCTGTTCTGATATTTGATGGTCCTTATGAGGAAAAGCTTTCTCCTTATATCCAGTCTGAACTTTTTTTCTGAATGTATCGTACTGAAGACATGATCGCCTGAGAGATGCCAAGCCTAAGTTGGCATGAAAACAGCCTGGTGAAAAGCTTGAAAATTGTTATTCATTGGCTGTCATGAAAATACTGATAAATGCTGAAAGACAAAGCACACTTTTAGTGGAATCTAGAGTCCAGTGTAGGAAATAGGGAGCAAGAGTTGTCAGTATTGGAACATCTTAGATGGACATCAAGTGAGAATACATTGCAAAAAAAAAAAAAAAAAAACAAAGCACACAAACAAAGTACATTTAACTACATGGATTAAAAGTCATTTCCCTCTGAAAAGAATATACCAAAAAGTCTGAAAAAAGAATCAAAGATATTTACATCTCTTTAGGAAAATTCTAATAGGACTATCCCCGATTTTTCTATGAAACACTCTGATACAATATAAATGGTTCAAATACTGCATCAGAGTCATTATCCATCAGCCCCCAAAGCTGAGATTGTCATAGTTGGCTCTTTAAAAGGGAATAAATCAGGTCTAATTGGATGGAAGTGACTGGATGGCTTAGTTTACCACTGCACTGTTGATGCTCTGCCAGAGATTTTAAAAACCAGCTTGAGAACTCAGAGTGAAAGACAGAGAGAAAATTAGTAGGAGGTTTGGACTAAAGAAACAGCTTCTTTTCTCTTCTTTTACCTGTCAGAAAGCTTTCTTCCTAGGTGTTTATTCCCAGGAGTTTAATTTTACCTTGGCAGTGAGTAAATTATTTATTTATAATATTATTTATAAACTTAAAAATATATTTTATTTCTGTAAATTTTTGAAGCTTTGTTTGTGTGCATATGTGTGTGTGAATAAATTAGCAAATTCAAATGGAATGGCCATAACACTGTGAAATTTTATCTTACAGCAAGAAAGTGAAAGTGTCTTCCTCATCTACATCATATATCCAAGGTGAAAAGATGAGACCAGTAGTTAAACTGTTAGTCAAGAGACAACGAACTTTTTTTTTTTATTTCCAACCTCTGTTGCTATTTGTTTTCCATATAAACTTAGATGAGTCTTACAGGAGAGATTTTATTTTTTCCTTTATTTGGGTACCGAGTATATACTAAGTTACTGAAAGAAAAGCTTTCTCTAAAAATGTTTTGACTGAATGAAAACTAAGTGTTCCAGTTGACATTTTCTGCTAAAAGAATCCACACACTTTTAAAAATGTAAGATTACTACAATAATTTTCCCGTTGGACATAAATGATATTGTATTTTTTTTTCACATTACAGAGAAGGAGCTTCCACATTGAGAGTCCTCTGTATAGAGATATCTCTTTGGTAGTGGCCATCTTTTCGGATCTGACTAGTCGAGAGCTTTTTGATGACTATGGATTGCTTACATTGCATTTCAACTGCCTCTCACACAACCATACAGAACATGATTTTCTGCTATTTGTTTTTCTTTTTCCTTTCACATTTTTTCCATAGCTTACTCCTCATTATCAAGAATCACAAGGTTTGAGTTTAGGTTGGCTATGTGATGTGTGGCATCAGTGATGACAATGATGACTTTGCTGATTCTCATCTGGCAGGATTGAAATATGCGTGGACAAAAAAAAATGTTTGGTGGAAGCTCATTTGAACAATTGTGTTAGGGTCCAGACATTTTTTAACACTCTGCTTTGGTACTATGTAGTTAATTAAACACACTCTGTGGTGCACATTTTAATGGGAATCAGAAGAAGAAAGCTGGCTGGCACGTGTCTGAACTCTGGAGAACCAATGTCCTGGAAATGTGTTGGTTTAGGATTCTATGTGTTTAAAGCCAGTTTCACATCACATAAGGAGCATGCTATTTGTCATGCAGACAGGTAAGGAATGGTGATGAGTAGGAAATAAAATTGTCCAGACCCCAAAAATAACAAAACAGGGTCTCCAGGGAAGTGGTCATGACCCTAAACCTACCAGAGTTCAAGAAGCATTTGGAATATTTCAGGGACTTGGTGGGATTTTTGTTGTCCTGTGCAGGGCCAGAAGTTGGACTCAATGGTCCTGGTGGGTCCTTTCCAACTCAGGATGTTCTATGATTTTATGAAAGCCAGATACAGAACCTGTGACTGAATGGGGATTCAACATGGAAGAAAGAAAATGAAGCACCAGAGTGTCTGTGCAACAGAGTAGGATAACCTGGGCAGATTAGGAATAATTACACAAAGAGAGTGACAAGACAGGATGAACTTGAACCCTGATAAAAGGCCAGATCTGATTGTGTACTTACTGTACAGAAAGTTGGTATCTATAAAACAGGCATGTCTTTAAGCCTCCTGTAACAGATTGCTCTCTTGAAATGCTATATGCATCTAACCAAACAAGTTAAACCACAGACATAATTATTTTTTAATTACTGTCTCCTTTGCAGGAGAAACACTGCTATCAGGAAACAGCAGTGCTGTATTAAATAATGTCATGCTATGATGAAACTGCAAAGGCTGAGATCACTGTGTTTTTTTGAATTTAAAAATGGCCTGGTTACTGCTGAAAGATGCAAGAGATCATAGCTAATAGAGAATGGTGTTAATGAACCACCCCGCTTCAGAAAAGTTTGATTCACTGTAGTCAAAATACTTTAACACAATATACATACAAAAATATTTCTTGAGTATCTCCGGCTTCTTTATGAAATATGTGAATATTGATTTTCACAGATCCTTGACATTTTATTCCTATGCATAAATCTCCCTCTCACATGTTCACCATATTCCGAGAAATGTGACAAAATATGAGTTAACAAAATCCCACCTCAAAATCATCCAGAGCTGATAAATAAGTTGTAAAGTTATTAGTATGCAACCTTCTAGTTGCAAAACATACACCAACAAATGTGTGCATTAAGAGCCATATAACAGCTCTCATACAGCAATAGCTATCTCAGTGTTACCAGTACTTGTGCAAAATGAATTTTAAAAGTCTTTATTTCTACTTTCTAATAGTTAGGATTGTTGTATGACTTTCCACGTGTATGGTAATTAAAAGTAGGTTTCTATATTTGGCATTTTTAATAAAGAACACTGCTTTGCCTCCCTCTCTTTTCAAGATGGAAGTCTTGACAGACCAAGGGAACACACTGACTTCCCCTTCACCATTGGTCAAGAGACTGGGACACATTTCCTTTTTCTTCTGCAAAACCTGCAAAATAAACCCCTTGAGAAACATCACATATACTCAAGAGAGAAACAAAAAATATCTGCAAGATATGTTCTTTTACACCTCCCCATGTGAATCCTGAGGTTTCCCTGGAAATGTTCAGGGTGGCCTGGATGGGATCCTGAAAGACCTGGTCTAGTGGAAGGTGCCCCTGCCTGTGGCAGGGGTGGTGGAAGCAAATGGTTTTTAAGTTCTTTTTCAACCCAAACCTTTGGAGATGATCAAGTGCAGTGTTGTTACTCCTGTGTGACGACCACCGCTTTGTCTCTTTTACATTTCAAAGTCTTGTCTCTCCTCATACTGTGACTGAAATTATTGCTTTTGGGAAAAGAAATCAAATGGCCTTCTATCTGTCACACTAAACTCTATTGTTTTTGACTTTGATAAAATCAAACAAGGGCTGGGTCTGGTTTTCAGTATCTTGTATATCTTCCCTTCTATTAGCTCTATCTGATATTCCAGTATATCAGCTGAATGTAAACAATTCTGAAATTCTGGTTTTTGTTGTTCTTGTTGTTGCTTGTTTACACTGATGTCTCTAGATCTATCATAATTGGTTTAGCTTTTTTAAAATTTTTGGCATCTGGTTATTAATTTGGCATCTGGTTATCAATTTAATATTTACATCCAGTAAGATGAACATCTTTCAATTTCTTTTATCTGGTTCAGATACAGTAAATTTATCTAGTACAATCAATTAATTTAATTCTATTAACTCATCTACTTCAATTTATCTAGTTCTGATATAGTTCATTTTAATATCCTGAAAACCATAAGCCTATATGTCTCAGTGATCTGGCCTTTTCTACAGTTCTTCTGCTCAGGCCTGCTACGTTGAAAATGTTTATTTTATATTCTTATTTTATTCCAACATTTAAAGCTGTATTTTCTCTTCTACTCTCGCATCCTGCCTGGCACAGTCCCTACTTCACTCTGTTCCACTTTATTGTGGAACCACCTATTTCTCTACCACTTTGCTGGGTAACACTTGGCATGATTGCACATCCTGTTTTCTTTATTTCTGGTCATGTAAGTCCTGTGCCACATTAAAAATTAAGCAGAAAGAAGTGGCATGAATATAGCAAAAGAATTAACATAAATCTCTCAAAAACATAACCCATCCCTAATTAATGAGATAAAGCTGTGGTCTATCATGGGATTCTGGCAGCATCTGAATAATAGTATCATATGGCTGCAAATCATCCTTTAGGTTTAATTCCTCAGAGTAATTTCAGACTTATTTAGAGCCAATATTTTTTCCTGGCTGTGTGAGTTGGATGCAGAGATATGGGCATATGGGACAGGAAAGAGGCCAGGTTGTTGCAGGTTGTTAATGTGTGAGCTACAGGTAGGGCAGTAAGGGACTGTGCAAAAAAGGCAGGAATGTGTGCTGGGTGCTTAGTGTGTGAGGTCTGACAGGCCTGAAGTGTGGGATCTGACACTGAGAAGTTTGTATATCCCACTGCAGAGCTCAGGAGAAGGAAGGGGGTTCGTGCCACACGGAATCAGACTCTGAGTGATGGAGAAAAGTACAAGGTTGCTCACAACTGACAGCAAAGGTTTCTTCTGACACCTGAACACTCCTCAGAGGTCTGCTGTCTAGGGAGTGACCTCCTATCAAGGCTCAGATCTCACAAGTTAAGCAGACAGAGGATTAAAAAGTGCCAGAAAAAGTCAGAAGCCAGGCAGAGTGTGACGGACTCTTGCAGGGTTGTACAGTAGGGTACAATGGCACTATAATTAGCTTGATGGTTGAAATGAAGGAACAGGCCAGAGAATTACAATAGATCAAGCATGTCGAGGAAGGTTATACCTTGGGAAAAACTCTACATGACTTGCTCTTAGAATGCTTTCCTTTGCATTAAAGGAAGAGATCTCCTGAGGAAGTAAAATAGATTAGAATAGACTGTGCATGAGGAGTCAAACTATAACACGATCACAGTGCAAGCTACTCCAAAGCAGAGAGAATTAGAGTGATGAAACATTATATGCATTTAATAATGATTTGGATGCAGTGACTAAATCCATCAAAATCCACTTTATTTCTTTCCAATAACATGAAAGTTAATCTAAATTTCCTAGAACCAGGATATATCACTGCTCTATATTTAGGCCTTTTGATGATTTTCACTTTGAATATGTTCTGTTTAGCAATTTATGAACCTTTCTTCCCTTGTTTTATTTTGTGCTTTATTTTCTTTTTTCCCTGAGATTGTTTTTTAATTCCTTATAAGTGCACATCAAACATGAATCATAGAATCATGGAGTGGCTTGTGTTGGAAGGGACCCTATAGATCACTTAGGTCCAACCTTCTGTCGTGACCTTCCACTAGACAAGGCTCAAAGCCCCATCCTACCAGGCCTTGGATGATTCCAGGTGTAGGGCAACCACAACTTCTCTGGACAGCCTGTTCCCTGTCTCATCACACTCACTAAAAATAATTTCTTCCTACTGTTTAATGAACACGGGTCTCATCTCTTTAAATACCACTGCTTAGACTATTATTAGATTGTGCTACATTCACTTATAATATAAAATTAAATGTCCTGATCTGATTGTGGTCACAGTGCTCATTATAATAAAACTGAAGGGAGGGAAATCAATTTTTTTGCTTCAAAAACATCTGTGGAAAACGTGTTCAACACTGGTTGCATGAAGCTCTCTGCACACCAGATAAGCAGTGTTGAGTATACGCAGCTGAAATTGTAGCATTCTGCTGCCAATGTTATATATTCTTTTAAACTGAATATGTGGTCAGTTACATCATGCACTCTATTTTAGTGCAAGGATCTTCTTTGGAATAACAGAATCATTAAGACTGGAAAAAACCTCTAAGATCAAGTCCAACTATTAACAGAACATCATCATGTCCACCACTAAACCATGTCACCAAATGCCACAGCCACAGATCCCTTGAACTCCAGGGATGGTGATTCTACCTCTTCCCTGCTCAGCCTATTCCACTCTGTCCACACTAATCTGAAGATCCTTCCTGCCCTCAAGCAGATCAACACTCCCACCCAAGAGAAACTGGGATGGGAAGGAGTTTGGAAGCTGGGCACACCAGTGGCAGATGCTCACCTCTTCAGCCAGCACTGTTGCCTAGAAGGCACCTGCAGAAGGCAGCAGTGATTCAGGGAGTGCAGAGGACATCCTTCACACCTGGGGTCTGACTCAGCTGCTGACACATGGGGGCCTTCTGCTGTCTGTGGGAGCCTGGGGTGCAGGAGATGTTCACACTTGGTTGGCAGCAGGACCCATGGGGGATGCAGTAAAATCTCTGGAGGTTAGGCAGGGTGCGCAAGCATCTTAAATGACACAAAGAATTTAAATGTCAGCAACTGACCTGAACTCCTTGAGTTTTCCGAATCTGTACTTCTGTGGTAGTTCTAACACCTGACTGCCACAGTCCTTGCCCTCTTCCTATGGAACATTATCCAGGCTCATTCTCCCATTCATTTCCCTTGTTTCTTGTTCTAGTTGATTTCTTTGAGTAACGCCAGCACATTAATCTTACAGGAAGATACTATTTTTCATGGTTTTTTTTTTCTTCTGTATGATAAAACCATAAGACCTTTAAAGTCTTGTAAGGAAAAAGGTGAAAATGTACAGTGAGGCTGCCATGGAAACATAGCCTGAGGCTAACAAAATACAAATCTTACCAGTACATATTTAATGAAATTTTGATAAAAAACCAGGCAAATATGCTATTAGAAACATAATTCTTGTTGATCATTCCAGCTAAGAATCTGCTACCTATTTCTTTACATTTCTTGCCACTGTTAGTGCAAGCTTTAGCATATTTTTAAAGTGGTCAATACCACTGCTCTAAAATTCTTCCAAATTAAAGTGTTTAGCTTAGAAGACTGCTCAAAGGAGAATATGGAGACATAGCCACATAATTTAAACACCTGTATTTATGGGTATTTATCATGTGAATAATTTCTAGTGTGACGATTTAGAGTCAATGTGACATGGGAATTCTTGCTTTATTAGCATCAAGTGTCCACTTGTGTAGAAAAAAAAAATGAAAGGAATTTGTTTGCCTGTTTTTTGTTTGTTTGGGTTTTTTCTTCTGTAATAAAAAAATAAATTTTATCTTGCCAGCAAAGTTTGTAATAATCTGACACTTTAGGATAGATTGTACAAATAATCAGAGCAATCTAAATCAGAATTTATTTGGACTGTCAATATATATATACCTATACCTTCAATTTGGGACTTTTATTTCTGAATTTTTTACATAATGGTATATTTTGCAAATATCATTATTTGAAATAGATCCGACTCATTTAATTCACAAACCAAAATGTGTTGAAGTGCTTGTTTTTGTTTTTTGGTTTTTGCTTTTTTTTTTTGTTTCTTTGAAATGGTACAATCACACAGCCCATAACTTCTTTTTGAAAGGGAAGTGATGCTTTAAAATATTTGGAACATGTTGCTTTTAGTCAGTCACCCAGTAACACAAGATGTTAAAGCTACCATATTCTGGGAATTGACTAGATCAAAAAAATACTATGAGCTTAAGATCTAATTATATATATCCACTAAATCCCCTAAAAAGGAGCTGAATTCTAATTTTCTTGATGCATAACATGCACTTTGTCCTTATCAGCAACCTTGAGATCAAGAATGGATATGCTTATTCCTACAGAAGATTAAAATTTTGTCCTTGTGACACAGTAGAAAGAGTTTAATTCTTTCAGAAATGTGAGATTCAGAGCAACTGTCTTTGAGAAGGAACACAAAGAGGCAGCTCAAATATTTTAGATTTCGGAAGACCCTTTTATTCCAGAACTTGAAATCCCAAGATCCTCAATTTGAGAGGATACCAAAATTTTTCTTTCTCTCAATGTGTTCTTGGAGTTATCAAAATCATGAATGGGCATGACTCTGAACAAATAGTGACACATGGAAGAGAACTAATGCTGGATGCTGGATGGACAATCTGGGAGAGGGTGTCGCCTCCTCACCAAATCCTGGAGTCAAACAATGACATTGGGTACAAGGGTGCACCTGTGGGGGCATCGAGTGAAGACTTGCACCTTCTATCTCTGCGTGGTCACTTCCCATGAGCTGCTTGCTTAGGGAGCAGTTCACCTCATGGAAAACGAGGATGGACTTGCTTACATCAGATTTAGAATATCAGAGGCAAGAAAAAAAAACAGCTGAGTATCTTGGGTATGTGTACACTGACATGAGAAGTATGAAGATAAACTAAAAGATGAGAAAACTTTAATAATGCAATTCATTTACTGTAGCAGAGCTTTGAGGCAATTACATATGACTGCACTATGAACAGGAATTGACTGAGGATCATTCAAAAGAAAAAGGGGAAAATGAAAATAGTAAGTGACAGAGCCCTGTGTACCAAGATTTTCTATCATTAGTAGTGTTTGATATCTTCTAGCTATAATTCCAGAAAAGGTGAATTGAAGGAGATGACTGACGGAGTTGTGACATTTCTTTGAAAAAAGATGAAGCAGCTATAGAGCAAACAATCCCATTGCACACGAATGGCAGTATTTTAATGAAGCTACAAAGTGGTTAAAGCTTCGATTCAGATAAAAAAGAAACAAGAAATAGAAACTGAGATTAATAAAAATGAAGATAAATATAAAAAAAATATAAAATAAAATGAACATGTAGACAGAGAGACCAAAAAAAATGGACTGCAATGCATAAGAGACATCAAGGGTAACGAGATGTAATTCTTTGAGCAATAAGTGAAACATCATGGAAAATCTTGATCTGATACTCAAGTTCTTGTCGTTCTTAAGTTTCCCTTTAAAAGGTCAATGACTAACAGATGTCTGGAAATACTTATGTTGTGATAAAAGGGTAAGACTTCTGAGTTTTCTACTTTGAATAAGGAAAATAGAAGTGAAAAAGTAATTGCAAACACTTAATAAATTCTCAGTTAAAATAATTTCACACTTTTTGTAACTATTTCCACCTTAACAACTGAAGGGCTAAACCAGTAGCAACCAACAAAACTAAATTATATGATTTCCTCAAACCACTGCAATTTTCTTTCAAGACAGAGTTTTAGGTCTTCTGAATAAAAGTAAAATAGTGAAAGTAAAAGTAAAGTAAAAGTAAATAGTGAAAAACAAGCCTTAATTTTAGAAAGGTTTATTTCATGCTCCAGGATGATTCTAACAAGGAATGGAAACATGGAAACATGGAACCACTACTACATGAGTCTGATAACCATTCATATAAAGAAATTATCAATTTCAAAAGAGAAAGAATATATTTGTGGAGTATTGCAGAAAGCTACCTTTTAACTGGTCAATGCATTCACAAACTGTGCAAACAATTTAAAAAGTGGGATTTTTTTCAGTTTGCTGATCATATGAACCTAAGAGAGGAAACACGTATGCTAAATTAAATTAATAGAATTGAAAGTAAATTTGAAAGTTGGTAAAACACTCTTGCAGAAATGAATTATTGAATGAGATTAAGTGAGCAGAGACAGTGTGAGGTGTCAAAATTGAAAAAAAATAGTCAAGTATGCAATTACAGGATGCGGTATGACTGTAGCAGATCTGTAGAAAAGAAATCGATGAGTTAGAGAACAATATGGGTCAAATATGAGCCAGAAAAATTGTAGGGTAAAAATAGAAAATTTTATTTTCTATAGCAAAAACCCCAAAGCTTCTAGAAGATATGGATTCATTCACTTTCTTTCAGGTTTAGTACTGTGTTAGGGATGATGGAACATCAGGTTTTTTGACCTAGTAGTGTGCAGTTATTAAATATTAACCTCAAGAGCTGGGACAAGAATAAACATGAGCCTGTAAACCAAGAAGACTGAACAGCTCCTTCAATTACTGAAATTAAAATTGTCTGATGCTCCACTGACTGCAATGGGCTCCCAAATGTCTTGCTCAGAAGAAGACATGTCTGTACTACAGACATCCAAGTACAGTCATGGAAAGTTTTGATGTGAATTGCAGCACAGCAAAATGTATTTCCAATTTAGGACTAGGATTGATTGCCTGGAAACTGTGAGGACCTGCATCACTGGAGGTCCTTAAACAGGATTGGAAAAGCCTGTGTCAGGAATGAAAGTGGTGTGTAACTAATCATGCTTCAGGGCAAAGAGGAGAAATAAATGGTCTTTTAAATCCCTCTGGGAAACTGGGACTCAGAGCCTGAAGCCATTCATTCACTTTGCTACCTACATCAAATGTTCCTGTACTTCAGCACAGAGAGTCACTGAAAAAACACACAATCCTGGGATCTCTGAATGACTCCTGTCTGGGACCTCCTCTCTTGCTTTGACTAAATAGAGGGAGCCCTGGGAAATCAGCCAGTCCACAGGTTCAGCAGGGTAAAGCCAGGGCTTGATGGTAGCTGGATTGAATCACCCAATCTCCTTTTTCTCAGCAATGCCAACACTTCCATGGGTGCACACATGGAAGGGTTAGACTGCTCCCCCCCATTATTTAGTGCTCTGCACTGCTTTGTTGCCTGGTGTCCAACCCTGCTACAAGGAACCCAGTCTAGCTCTCAATAATTATGCAAATGCTCTTTTATTTCTACTCAAAAGTTAATAATCTGCTAAAAGGCAGCTCTTTAAGTAGGGCTCACAGCTACTGCTTCTTTCCACAATGTTAATTGCAAAATGCACTTAAAATCACTCTGCATCCAAATTTTTATCTCTGGAGAATGGACTTACTATGCTACTAATTTCATGGGTGTTGTGAAGCAAAGAAGTATGAAATACTATTCCTAGAAGGAACAGACCCATGAAAATCAATTTCATGTGAGTTCTCTCTCTTTATCAGTGTCACTGACAACAAATACAATTTGTTTTTTACTGGTATGTACATATATATGTGTATATGTATATATATGTATGTAAATATGAGAAGGCAATTCTATTACTTGAGTCAAATGAGATTTCCAGTAAAGCTGCACCAGATCCAAGTTCTGGTCCTACCAATGGCACAAGGAACTGGAAAGTTACTCGTTCACAGAAATGGTGCTCACACCTGTCAGTACACAGTGAATGTGCCTTGCATCATTCCAGGTTGATCTAACCATGTGAAGTAGAGTAGGAATCACCAGTAGGTGTGTTTATTGTCAAAAATGAAAATATCTGGGCACCCTGGGGTGCATAGAGGCAGCACTGACCAGCTCAAAAAAAGATGTGTGAAGAATGCAAGGAGCTGAAAAGCTCATCTCTTCCTTTTCATGCTACTGTCATTTTTTAACTCCTACAGATGTAGAATAGTAATCTACAATTCTAGATTGTCTAGAATTGTAATCTGCAATCAAGATCAGGGTGCAGGCTTTCAACATTGGATTTTTTCACTACAGGACTGATAGGTTTCTTCAGACTTCACTACTTTCATTGTCATGTACATGGCTTTTAAACTCAACAACAGAATTTATATCTGTCCTTTTTCATAGTAAAATCTGGATTTAGGCATTGATGGCTTTTAGCAATTATGGATTACAGATCAAGCTTTCAGGAGAAAGAGTGATTCTTCCATTATTTTCATAAAATGTGAGATCTGGTGAAAGTGGCTAAGCTCACAGGAAGTTGTTTAGAAAATAATTTTCTATAGAAATAAAGGGAGTTAAATTGGTTTGGGGAGAGGCAAAATCTTCCCCAAAGTCTTATTTCATAAATTGGCTTTTGCTAGCATGCCTAAATAGCATATGATGGATTTTCAAGAAAACTTGTGGTAACCCTTACAATGACTTTCTTAGCTGTGTTTTCAGAAGCATGTCCTAAAAATCATTCTTATGTTCTCAGTTTGAAGATTTTGTTTTGTTTTTAGAAATAAATATGTATCATATTGGTCAAAGTTCATTCTACTTTTGTCACCTTTCAATTATAATGGTATCAGGAAGATGGACCCAAAATTAATGATACATAAAAGGATGAAGAGACCTTAGTTCTCTTGTATAGCCACAAAGTGTCACCCTTTTCCCATTCATTGTCTACTCTTATTGCTTTTATGTAGCTCAGGAAAAAAATGTCTCCTTTAAAGGAGACAGTCCTGAAGTTCAAGGGCAGAATCAGGGCCTCAGGTCGTGTCTGTAAAGTGATGAATGAACGTGCAGATCTCTGATGAGTGCAATGGAAATTAAAAAGAAATAATTCAGAGAAGGAGACAATATGTGGTATTTTCATTCATGGATTTCTGATACCAAGTACCTTTGAAGATCACAAGTTGGTTAAAGCCCCATGGTTTAATTGGTTTATGAGGAAGTTTATTTGTCTATATTTAATCAGTTCTGCATGTCCTAGAGATCTGAACCTTTTGATCAACTTATGCTATTTTCTAAGCTGTTTTTGAGGGTTGAGGGCTTTATTGTTGCTGTTCAGGGTGTTTTTCTCATGAAAACTCTAGAAATACAACGTCTGTTTGAGAACTCCAGCTATAATAAATTGGGTTGAAAGAAATTAACACTTTCTGAAGTGGTATTTAAAAATAGAGAAATAGAGGAAGATCTAGAAACTTGATTTCTGTGGGAGAAGAAGAGAGGAAGTGTGTGAAAATGACAAATTATAGTTAAAAATAGGAAGTTTAATATATGACACTTGATAATAAAATGTTTTATAATAGCAAAAGGAATAGAACTTTATAGGTTTAGCAAAAATTGAATCTGATTGAATTTATAGAGATGTGCTACAGTGTTTGCTAACCTGAAGGAGGGGCCAAAAAAAATCTATTGATCATCTATTTAGGACAGAGCAAATAGAAGATGTGGGAGAATGTCACCAGGTAAAAAACAGCAGTATTGGTGTGTGAGTCGTAATTTCTGTGTAGGCATTTACCTCAGGTCTTTAGATAAGTTCCTAATTCTGGCAGTGTGTATGTATCAGGCATGTTCCTCCTAAAGACAGCTTTGATTTTCTGTTTATTAATCCACCCAATCCCTATGGCTCTTCCTATATTCTCCTTCTGAGATACCAAACTCCCTCCTTTTGTTGTAGGCTAAACTTCACTTTTTGATTCCAACTTCTGAATTTCTCTGGGCTTTGAGAGCATGTTCAAAGTTACAAAACCCCAAAAATAAGGAATAGAACCACTCATGGCAAGTGAGCAAGAAAAGCTCACAAAGTAACAAAGTGGTAGTTTTCTGTTTCACTACCTAATTTTTCTTGTATCCTGATCCAAGATCAGGCTCTCTGTAGGAATAATTTGCTAAGAGTCCTTGAGCAAAGTGCTGGTATGTGTTTGTTTTAAGTCATTCACTTTAGAAACCCCCCTTACCTTGCACTGAGCTGGCTTGTCCTTGTCATTCCAGCTCATGTTCTGTCATTTGGCTTAATGTCTTTGGAAGGAGTACAATGCTTTGATTGAAAAAGTCATTTTTATAGTGGGGATGAACTAAATGGACATGGGGGAGGATTCATTATGCTGAGAAAAGCAGGCAGAAGACCTTGACTGTATTTTCTCCTCCCTTCCCATTTTAGGGAGGTTAAAAGGTAGGAAAAAGTTGAGTATAGAGAGATGGAGCAGACCTGCATAACGATTTTGCTGCCTACACTCAGTTGCAGAGTTGATTATGGATTCTTAAAAAAGCAAATGGCTCTGAGATGATGGGGTCTAATTTCGATATGAATCTAACTGCAGAAGTTGAGATTTTTTCCCTGAAATACAGGTAGGTGTGGATGTGGGAGCATTTAACTTTTATTATTTTTTAAATGTCAGCTCATTCTAAAGGACAGAGTTATCATTTCAGCACACTATATTATAAATGCCCATGAATCATATTTAAAAAGACAATAATAAACTTCTTTATCTCTTTCCCTCTCAAACCATCCTCTGAGGCAGAAAGAACAGGTTACAACAGTAGACTAGTGGGTAATTATTTCACTGGGATGCAGAGAAAAAAGAACTTGCATAGGTACAAAAGAAAAACTTCCAAGAAAGTTTCAGGTAGTAGATACTGGAACCTCATCCTTTCAGGTATGGTTGTGATTATATATATGAACAACCTGGTTAAGTAGACAATGTCCCTTCCCATGGCAGGAGAGTTGGAATGAGGTGATCTTTTAGATTCCTCTCAACACAAACCATTCTATTATTCTACAAAAGCTGTATCAGGTAGGACAGGATCCAACACAAAGTAACATGGTTTCCCTTTCCTGAAAGTTACACAGAACTTTGTTAAATTCCAATTAATTCAGATGTGTAATAGAATAAGTTTGAAATGGATCGGAAATTAATTTCACATAATGTGCAGTTGTTCCTGGAAAGCATGAGAATCTCAAAGTTTACTTGAGCTCAGAAGACTGGGCTTTCTCCCTTTAGATCTGTTGTACTTACCATATTTACCCTTTGTTTAAATTCTGCTTCTAGCATTGGCCATGTGTTTTAATATTACACATACTAGTAGCAAAAAGAGAAAAAAAAAGAGTAAAGATTTTGTTTCAAATGTACATTTTGCAGAGTTGTTTTCAAACCCAGTATGATACTGTGGAACAAGCCGTGACAGAAAATTAGGATCATCACAAAGCTTGCTGTTCTCGCTTCCTTTCACAAATTTTGTCTCCTGCCTTCCCACTGTATGCACAGCAACTATCACAGATGGATCAAGAAGTCAAAAGGTCTTACTACCTTCCAGCAAACTGCTAATTAATGGCATATTAGTGTTCTCAGTCAGGCAAACAGAGCAAACATTATGAGTAGTAAATCACTTTTGACTACGGTTCATGGGAAGTCACTCAGAAATGGCTAAGCAGAAGGTCAGCCTTTTGTGAAGGTTCAAAATAGGGTAAAAACTCAGAGCTCTGAATTCACAGCAGGAAACCTTCATCTTACAGCAACTCTGCCCCAGCATCTTTTATGTGTAAACAGCAAGCAGGAATTCTTAACTAAAACAAAATGCTACACTGCATGCATAATGCCTCCCTTGGGGAGTTAAAAAGAGAGGACAAATTACATGTGACAGATGTTAGCTACATCACTTAACACACCACTGAAAGGCATTCAGGGTATATCAGAAAGGTATAGTGTAATGTGAGATGCACCTGAACAAGCTCTGAATGAGAAACTTGACATATAAGCCCCAGAAGAGTACGATACTGTTATGGTTATCCTACTGTTGGGTCCCAGAGGAGATTATTCAGAGCTGACATATGCTTTCACTCAGGTCACTGCACTGGGTCATGGAGAAAGGATTTTGGGTAGTAGGCATGTAGGCTTTGCTTCATCTACAAAATCCTCATGTTCCCCAGCCCTGTTTCGTACAAAAAGCAGATTCAGTAAGAGATTAAGACATCTAAGGTGAGGTACCTACTTCTGTACCAGATGTGTAAATTCCAACTTTACTCAAAGGAGCTCTATTCAGCCACTGGAGTCTGGATAATGATTCAGACAAGTGTAGATGTTTATTTTTAGGGGTACTGGAATTGTGCCCCCGGCTTCACTAATTAGGTGTGCTGTTCAGTTACCTAAAAACAGTCCTGTATTGCCATCTGAAATGCTCTAGATAACCTGTGTGTCCTACAGACACTGCTTCAGAGCCATATGGATCTCCTGCAAACCCAAGTCAAACTGCCCATCCCAAATGCACGTTTAGGGAACTGAATCAAACCCTGGCTGTCCGCAGGCTCAGACAGAAACTGAGATTCTTTGCTCATGTGTCAACATCCTCACACAGACATCTAAATGCAAGGACCTCGAGGCAGAAACTATTCTTATCTTTTCTCTCCTCTCCCCATCCATTTTGTATGTGCTAAGGCACATACAAAACCTTGTCCCACTATCTCCTAACACCTCAGGTTTCCACCAAATAAAATGTGGCTCCACAAAAATGGAAAAGAAGCCCTGCTGAGGGCCAAGAGATGTCTGATTTTCCTGACAGTAAGGGCCAGAATGAGTGGACACAGTAGCATATTTCACCGGGTAGATGGGAAAAAACCAAGCAAATATGATGAGGAAAGAGTCTAAGAGTGTAGAAAGTTACCACCATCAAATGGCCAAAAGAAAGAAGTGAACTTTTATAACATATATATGTTATATGTAAATAGTCTTTATATGTAAAGAGTCTATAATGTACGACTAGATACATTAGTGCAGACATATAATGTTCATACACACTGAACGATATATGTCTGCACTTTGCACAAGCTGATGGTGAATGCTTTGTCTGTTCTTTTTCCATATTTTACCCTTATGTTTCAGATGTGCAAACACAACTAAGTGTTATTCTCCTGTTGTTAATATACACCTCATTTAGTGAACTAAATTCAGTAATACATACCTCACAGGCTTTCCTTATAGTAAGTAGATAAAATATGGATTGATTTTGATAATTCTCACTGTGATTGACTGAAGAAGTAGTAGTGAATAACTTAATTACATTAGTTTAGTACAGGGGTCATCATTGTGATATGTGTGGATTGCATAAAACACATTTGAGTAACTGGGACAGGTTGTGGCCTTCTGTTGAAGCCTGGAAGGTAAGGGAGCAAAAGCTCATGTCCAAAACACTGATGGCTGGGTGGCTGTGGAGCCAGCCAAGGGCTGTTGGTAAGAACATACTGTGAGAAAGGACAGGATGTGGCTGGAGCAGGGGCCAAATGGAGGTAGAGGAGCACTTTTCCAGAACAAGTGTCCTTGCTCTGTTTCCTGGAGATAGCACAATGCAGGTGCAGGAATGAGGCTGAGAACTGGGCATGGACTGTAAGGGGGTGTCAAGACTGCCCAAGACCCCTGAAACTCTCCAACCCATTTCCAGAAAACTCCAGAAGAATGGACTGTGCATGAGAACTGATTTTCATAGAAAGCAAGAAACTTATCTCCAGGGATGGAGAAACATCTATAAAAGGTACCCAGGACCTTGGACACCCCTCAGATGGATTGATGCTGGAGCCAGGACTGGTGATCTCTCATTCTTCCACTCTTTCTTTTGCTCTCTCCACCCCTCTTTAATCCATCCCTCTCTATTTCTTCCCACCCTACTCCTTTATCCAAAACCCACTGCTCTGTACTTATGCTAACAGATAAGATACTAACTACTACTAATTTCCATGGTAAATGCAAAATTTATTAATAAAACTTTGTACGCTTTTGCAGACCCTCTGACTTTTGTCATTCCTTTTGATCACGAGCATCTACAAATCTTGAGTACCCCCTTAAGGGTGGGACATCACACTGCTTTGTTCTTATCAGCTGATGGATGTAAAAAACCTGTGTTGGAGTGAGTCTCATGAGTCACACTGGTTGTGCCATTTTTTTTCTATTCTTCCTGCATTTCCTTGGCTCTTGTGCCACAGGGCTAATTCCTCCTAGAACTTTCCAAACTCTGTTATATGAACAGCACTGTTGATCTGATTACATCTTCAGTAGTGTAGCATCAAACCTACTGCAAACATGTGAGTGTAACGGTAAGATTATGTAGAAGAATTGCTGATATTATGTTTTTCCATTGCATAGGAGAAAGGTGTGTGCTTGTTTGTCCAGGAAAGTTGAAAATATATCTTGGGTGATTAGAGCACAACAAATTTATTTTTGTCTATAGATTTATCAAAGTGTAAGTGACTGTTGTTTGACTTCAAGTCGCTGCACTGTTGATGTTCTTCTCTGAAAAGCTAAAATAATAATTTCACTCTACTGCCTCTCAGGGATGTCATTATTTTGAAGTCCAATTTAGAAGGAAAAAGGTTTCAAACCACATCTGAATCTTCCTGAACATTTCTGTACTTTAGTCATTACATTTTTCTACTTAAAATGAGCTGTTTTCTTCCCCTTGTTTCTCTTTCTAGATGGGCAAAAGGAAGAAATAACTATTTGTACATCCGGAGAAGTGGCAAAAATATGTGTCTACAAAATATTGCCTTATTCTGTAGTGAATATTTTTCTCCTTTGGAATACTAGCTGTCCTATTAAAGAGCAGCAGATTTGTAGCTACCCTTTTAATATGACTAAATCCTGCTATTGAATTAAGACATGAATCCTTGGGGGAAGACAGCAACATATTTGGAGTATTGTCATCATGTTGTAAGTGTGGGATCAACTAATTCCTCCACTGGAGTTTCCTGTGCATTCTTTTGCATTTTCATTGAAGACTTCATTGAAAATTTGCAATCACTTAACTTCATCTGTTTTGATTTCTTCAGGTGAATTGGAATGGAATGACAATAGCAGGGGAGTACCTGCTGGCAGCTCATAAACCAGATTAAGTTTCGAACCTGCTTCTTTCTGCTGTTTGCCTTCTCATAAGCTCAAGGAGGATGAATCATTTTGCCATGTCAAAGCAAGGCTTTAGTGATCTTAGGAGCTAAGAAAGTGATCAGGAAAAAATATGGGAAAATAAGAAGTCGCTGATTGGAGAATAAAGGGGTGAAGGGCTTAGGTATGTTTGAATGATTTCCAGTAATAAAGTTCCTAACTGCTCTGTAATACAGCTGATTCACTGTCACTCGACTTTTGAGCACCATTAATGCCCAGTTTAAAATATCTATGAGATGGATTACTGTACTAAATACTTTACAGTACTGGGTTTATGGTCAGGATTTAGTGGAAAGCTTCTTTCTCCTATAAATCATGCTATGAATATTGATTGTGGTAACTTCTACTTACCTAAAAGTTTTATGAGGCTTTAAAAAAAAATATACTGACTTGGTTTTGGTGGGAAAGATCCTTTCCCAGAAACTAATCTGAGGAACATCTCTAAAATATGCCAATTTTGTGTTTATATAGTTAAGAATCACTTTATAACAAAGTGCTGCTAGTCCAGACCAATTTATTATATGGTGTAGAAGTGTTAAACTGCCTTAAATCAATAGTTAAGAAGACAGGAGAGTGCTTGGGTGTTATAAGTCATCATTTTAATGAAATATAGATTATTCCAAGACTATTAAACAAGTGGTTGGTGTCAGAAAAATTGTTCACTTTTTCAATGCTAAACAAAACCATCTTTTTTAATGCAGTAAAATCAATAAGCAGCTGAGACCTGCCATGTAGCTTGAATGCCTAAGTAAATGTATAGTTAGAACTCCCCATTGATAGGTAGATAGGTTGCTGTTTGCATGTCCTGGTTACTAACTCTGATTAAAGGAAATGGTTTAAGGGAAGATCGAAAAAAGGAAGAAGCAAGAAAAAATATTTTGTTGTAACCACTTATTTTGCTAAAAAGACAATTACTAAACTCCTTTTTCAGGAAATATTTTAAAAGCTGCACAGACATTGGGGGCTGAGGATAATTCAGGAGTGGAGAACTATTTCAATTTAGCACTTGAATTGAAGGAAGGCTAGGGAGCCTAAGATTAAACTAAAATGTAATTCATAAAGTTGCCTGAGGTTGTAGATAATTGGTTTGTAATAATGAGCATCGTTTTGCTTAATGTTTTCAGGATTATCTTAAAAAAACCTGTATTTGTATATATATATAAATTAGAGCAGGGTTGCAAACTCACCTCCCATCCATCAAAGTAAAAAAAAAAAAATCACATTCTATATCAGGATGAAATCAAGCCCTTATTTTGTGAAACTGTCTCTTTCCACAAGATCTTAGATTTCCAGAATGCTAAAACAGGCTGGAAAACCCACAGTGAAATCTCTCATCAAAAAATAGGCCTTATATTCAGGGGTGTTAGTGGTGTAGGTTCTCTTCAGTATTTTATACTTTAAATTAAACTTCTCGGATTTTCTCTCCATATAGAATAATTAAAAATTCACTTAGGTAAAGAGAGAATTACTCTATAATATGGAATTTAGGGCATTCAGCTAGAATGAAGGAGACTTTGATCTGAATCATATTAAGCAGAAGTTTGAAATGAGGTCTCTCATGGCTGAATACACTGGCACTTGTGTAGTTAGTTAATCTCAGGACTTCTATGCTTTGATCATTTCTATCATGAGGCTGAGGAAATTCCCAGTGCTTTCCAGTGCTGGCTGCTCTTCTTAAAATTTCCACTTGGAAAAATCAGAATTTTTCAGTGAAAGCCCAGCTTCAGATTTGTCCTCTTAGTCTAGCTATGGTTCAGTGAATTTCATGCCATCCTCCACCACCAGCTCCTACTGACACTGCCTGCTAGTAAAGCACGGCTCATTAATACATCAGTGTTGCTGCCACTTGCCAAATTGCAACTCCTGAAGGTGCACAACTGAAAAACTCCTGAAGAGAAGGCATTACACAATTCTCTACCTTGGCCCATTGAACTGCATTCACATTTCAGCAGGGCATGAATTAATGCAGTGTTAGGTTTTGTTTTCTTTGAACAGCAGCTGGTTGTCTTTGAACAGTTTTTAAAGGCAGTCCCTGATTTGAAGGAAAACAGATTTTTCTAAAATGCGTTTGAAGGCAAGCACTCTGAGTTTTGAGACAATTGTTATTTTTGATAACTAAAGGGACCTCTTTTGCAGCCCCTTTGCTAAAATATAGGCAGTCTAGTGCTATTTTATGTGTCCTAAAATATTCCACCTCAACACCCAATGGCTGGTCATAGATGAAGGAATAATATTCTCAGTAGGAAGAGTATTCCTTACCTAAAGCAGCCAGTGAGCAGACACTGTGACATTGTTCCTGTAAGCAAACATGGCAAAGTCTCCCTGGACAGCCCAATTAGCATGTTTAAAGGATCATTTTACAAGAATAATTCCAGGAATGTGGAGAAGACATGACCTTCCATAACATTTTTTCTGCTATTTCAGTTATTGATGAAATTAAAAAAAAGCAATACAAAAAAAACATATAGCCAAACAGCTCATTTCTTTCTTTGCTCTATTTTTTCCCTACCATAATGCATCACTATACTTTTAAATTAAACCCAGCAGGTAGGAAGATCCTATACCAATTTTCAAATAAGATAATTTGTCCCCTCATTACAGCATGTTTCTTTTATATGGTTTCTTTCAGGACTTAGCCCTGCTGCTTCCTGAAAGATGAGTTAAAGATTCTTTGGTATAAATTCTAATGAATGCCTAAGTAAATGCTTTTTACAGAGAGGTGTGAAGTTAGATTTCACTTTTCCCTGACATCTGAGATGTCCTTATCCCAAAACAACGATTTTCCCCCCTCTTTTCTTCTGATATACTCCTTTCTTACATTTAGACATTTTAGTTAAAGCTGATTGCCTTCAGCAATAATGGCGTCTTGAAAAAAACATAGATGATAAAAATACACTGCTCAAATTTCTTATGCCAGAAGTAGCAGATTGAATACAAGAGACAAAGTTATGTCAGGTGTTCATGCAGAGAATAAAGATATAACTTTTTGTTCTTCCATCATTTACCATTCTCAAGGACTGGGTAAAAATTTTTCTTGGAGGACAAAGCTGATAGTAAGGGAATAGCACATCCAGCTCTGGGGCTGGGAGAGGCAACTGAGGAGCCCCAGTGCCCTTTTAGCTGCAAGAAGCTAATCTGCTGCAGGGTGTGCAAGAAGAAAGCTGTTCTTTGAAAATGACATCTTCTCCCCGTGTGTTTTCTTGCAGAGGCTCTGTGCTCTGAACCAAACACGATCTGATGATTTGAATGAGACAGGACTGATTAGAGTAGTCAGTTTTACCTTATTCCTCTGCTTGACTGGAGAAAATGACAGTAAATTCCTTTCTCACAGTTCTCATCCATTATGAGTTTCATTGCAGAGAGAGTTCTAAGAAACATGTTCCTTTGTCCAGCAGAATAGCATTTTGGCAGCTCGCTATTCTTTCCTTTTGTGTATTTTACACATTTTACTTCAGCTAACTGAGGTGAAATATGACATTAAATGTCATATGAAATGTGACATTAAGTGTTTAGGACACAACTTTAAAGAATATTTTCTTCATTTTTCATTGTCTATCCATCTCCAGAAGAAAATTCAAGCAAATTTTTTTTTTTTTCCTTTCTGTATAGCTTTTCTTTCTTTTTGACGCTAAAATCTAGTCTTGCAGCGCTGATAACACAGATTAGAACAAAAAGACAGTGCATATTGAGAGAAACTCATGCAAAGTAACATAGTTGGGACTTGATTCACTGAATCAGCACTGGAAAGACGTTTATGGATTCCAGGTAAAACAGGGTTCACTCATATGTTTACATCCACATATCTGGCTTCATATGATCATTCTACTGGTTTTATTTGTTGCCCTCATACTTTGTGTTTCTCAGGTACTCAGATGAAGATGTAAGTTTGGTTTTCTATTATGGTGTTTGAGGGTAGATTAACTGCTTCATTTAATTTGAATTTCCAAATTAATATGAAATGAAATCTGAAGTAAGCCCTCTCACAACAGTTGGGATAGCTCTGACCTTTTTGCCTTTGACTATTTCTGTTGGTTTGTAACCTTGAGAACAAGCAGGGAACCAACAATTTTTAATCTGAGTGTTCTATCCTGTTGAGCCAAATGTGTCTCCTTATGCAGTAAACTACTTCTTTCTGTGTCTAAGGTTGCTGTACTAACATACAGGAGATCCTCAAGGCAAAGATAAGAATAATAAGAGAAAGCTGCACAAAACTGATGAGAAAAGTCTTGTCTGATTCATAGAATCATGGAGGAGTTTTGATTGGAAGGGACCTTTAGAGGTTGCCTAGTCTAACCCCACTGCAATGAGCAGGGACTTTTCAACTGGATCAGATCACTCAGAGGCTCATCCAATCTGAACTTCAGTGTTTACAGGCAGCCACCACCTCTCTGGGTGACCTGTTCCAGTGTTTCATCATGCAAAATTTTTCACTTATTCCTGATTGAAATATACCCCATTTCAGCTTAAAACAATCACCCTTTGTGCTATTACTACAGGTTCTACTTGAAATTCTTATCAGCCCCCTTTAAAAATTAAATTTATATATTGCTCTACCTTTGTCATGACCAAACTGTTGCACTGTTTCCTTGCGTCCCTCTAATCACAAAATTTTGGTTTCTATGAGGCTAACTCCTCTTCCTCTACAAAATCAAAGAAATGAAAACAAATAGTCAAAAAACAAAGAAAAAAACCAAGCAGCCATACCTCCTTCTCGTAAGAAAGAAGGGTGTTTTGCCTGGTCCTCTGTGAAGATAATTCTGTGAAGAGGACTTATTCCAGACTAGAAAACACTTAATTAAATAGACAATTGCCTGGTTTTGCAACATTAAAGGCTGCAAAATAATTTGTGACAAATTGAGCAGCTAGAATTGCTGTAAACTTGAAGTCTGAAAATTTCATGGACCTGACTCCTCAAAATTTAGCTTTAAATAGTAACTCTAAAACTACAGAATCTTTAGTTTTCTATGCATTCATCCTTAGAAATGCACAAGACAATGTGTATGAAACACCATATAAACTCAATTTCCTTGTTTAGGGCACAGAAGAGTGGCAAACATGATAAGAATTGTCCATTTTTCTATAATCTTTCACATGTCCAAGACTGAAAAAAAGAGGACATCTTGTGAAGAAAAGAAGAAAAAAAAAGTCACAGTAATCCTGTGAGGCAGCCCTCCAACTTCCTGGAGCCTGTGCCCCAAAAACAACTTGAATCCAAGGTTGTACCCTTACAAGATTGACCACAGGTACCATTTCTTCTTTCTCTGTTCACATTGCTCTGCACAGAACAGGAAGCAGATCAGTACCAGCTCTGAGCTGACTTTCTATCAGGACTTGCCCCAAATGCCTTTCCCAGCTCAAGGAGACTCCCAGGATCGTGTGATAGGTTGGTATCTGCTAAAGGAATGCCCTCTCATCTTTCTGTAGGTTTTGCAGCATGGTTCCAAAACTCCAGGTTTTATAGCATAGCTTTTGCTGCCAGAACAATGCTTCAATTAACTTCTCTGAAATAACAGGACATGAGTCCATTATATCTATTTTATGGATATACTTTTTTTAGAAATACACTGGTATATGTGATGAATGAGTATTTTAAGAAGAAATGGGTTTTCAGATAAGACAACATTTTTGCTCACAGTACGAGGGAAGATAATTTAAATTCTATGATGCATGAATCAGTGCACTAGAGGCATACAAATGAAGAGAAAATTGGGTCAATCTTCCCCTCTAAAAGCAAGTTAAGCAGCTAGACAAAGATGTATGTGAACAAATTGTTTAGTAACATTCATCCTTTTGAAGGGCCTGCTTCATCATTTCATTGTTCCATCTTTGTCTTGGGACATCTGCTGAAGCTGCAGTTTTAAAGACGCTCCTGCTGAAAAAGCTTTCAAGGAACAACACAAAAGTAAAAATATTACAGGGAAAAAAAAAGAAAAAAACAACAGAACCAAAAAACAACCCAACCCCTAAAACCAAACTAAATTAAAAAAAAAAAAAAAAGAGAAAGCAAGCTAGAAAGAATTATGCAGGTTAAAAGTATACAATAAAATGTTAAAAACTGCAGAGCTGAGTGAGTGGAAATTACTCGCAGTGTTTATGGAAAACTGATAACTGATACAGGTTTCACCAAATAGATGAATGATGTTGATTTTATTTGACAGAGTGGTTTGCAAATTCTGGAGAGAAATGTGCTCCAGCTTGTGACTGTTTAAGGAGTAAATAGCCTACATGTACCTCTGGCTGGGGTAACATTCTATTGTAAAAATAAATATAGAACAATATTATTTGAAAACCTTTTCTCTCAATAAATATATTTAAACACTATATAACTTTTCAGACAAAATTGATGCTGACTGAAGTATTATGGAGATGGATGACAGGACAGGACAGGACAGAAGAGAGAAAGGTTTGGACTCAAAAAGGCCTTTACTCAAGGATTCAAAATATCAGGGTATTTTATCTTACCTATACATAGGTAGCAAACCTACTCTTCTCATCCTTTTGATCTTGGTCACAGGTGAACATACATGTCTATTTCTGTTATTCTTTATTGAAGTCACCTTTATGCTACAAATAATGACTGGTCCCACCTGTATGTAAATACATTAATTATTTGATTTTGAATAAAATGCACCAACTTCTCAAAGGCTTCAGACTTTGTTTCTACTTCACTGGCATTATCTTTGAACTTCTACAAAAGAAAAAGTTCCTTTAGATTCAGATGAAACCAAATAAGATGATGTATATTTGTCTCAAAAGCCTCACTCTATATTTTATGTTAGTTTAAAATATTTAGTTTGAATGTTATTTCTTTGTCAAGATGTGATTTTCACTGGCAAGAAGTTAATTATTCATACTAGCAAAACACTATTGTGATAATTTAAACTCTCAAGCATTTCTTGTCTTTGCTTAAGAAAATTGATCACTTCAATAAGAAAGCAGATGATACTTAATGACATTATCTGAAAGCACAATAGCGTTAGAGAAATAACATGGAATTGTATATTTATTATTGAAAAGATTGTCTTTGGTTTGTGTACCTCACACAATAGAGATGCTTTTGTACAGAGTTGTGCACACTAAGATTTTGGTCGTGTTCACAGTTACTGTTTAATCAATAGTGAATGGGCATAATAATGTTCTGCACATCAGTTTAACCTTTTGCAAACTCAATTTGTGAAATATTTTGAAGAACTAAAATTAATTCTTTTATACTTATTATTAATGTTATCTATAATTTCATTCCCTGTGTCTTAAGCAAATTGTAAGAGAACGTGTCTTATTTTCTTTCAGAATTATTACAATACAGGAATAATTTATCCAGATCATTTTCATCCTAATTTGCACATCAAAGTATTTACTATTCATGTTGTGTTTTCAGTTGTCAGGTAAGTCAAATTTTCTCTGCTCTTTGACTACATAACTGAAATTTATTAAAGAGAATAATAACAAATAAATGGGTAATGAAAAATGTGTGTTGGATGCATATTTTGGCACAGTGCAGTAATATGTGTTCAAATGCATAAAGCTATTGAAATCTGTGGACTTGTTCATAATAAACCACTTGCCTTGATATCACAAAAAGCTAATCACTAATAACAGGCAAATAAAAACCTAAAATAAGTGCTAGCTTTTATCGTTGTTTTTAAATGTTTCCTCATTCTTGTAGCTCCAGAGAAATAAAATCCATGAGTAATATTTGTGAGCAGTTTGAGTTCTGCTGCTGAAAGAATCCATACCATTAATTATTTCCCCTCTCAGTAGCATTAACATTAACACATTGAATATGTTGTGACAAAGCCTGTCATCTTCAGAGTCACCACAGAATGCAGCTCTGTCATTCAGTTTGTCCTTGACAGATTTCTTGATAAGGCTTGCCTTGTCTGAGTTTGAATGTCTTTGGAGGACCTACCTGTCAAAGCTCTTTTGTTTGTTGGGTTCTAATAGAGAAGTAGAAATTTCCAGGTACTCATTCACACAACCTGTGCTAGAAAGAGCTGCCTCAGGAGATGGGAAACACATCCTGAAAATGCCTATTTTTGTACTGACTACAATAAAGGGCTTACCTACCTCTGGCACAGATGTCTGCAATGAGGCAGGTGTCTAAATGTAGGAAATATGAATCTTATTCTACTTGTTCTGGACAATCATTCCACATGATTTCCCTGACTGATATTTGTTCTGAGTCATGTTATTCAGGTGCAGGCTTTGGTGATTCTAAAGGATCATTATCAGAATGAGGCAGGAGCAGGGCTCCACAGTCCTTAGAAATCAAAGGACTGGCAAGGTTGCAAATTTGCTGACAATCTACAGACTTAGCTCTGAGTGTTAAGAGCATCCTCAAGGTGAGTGTCTGCATGTGAATGGGATAAGCATTGAGGATTTGCAAGAAGTATTGAATACAAGGGAATAATAATAATTATCAAAAATTAAATAGCAGCATGAGAAAGGTTTTGTGAATAACCTTGTTGCTTTTACTGCCTTATTTCACTCACGGTAGGAATATGGATTTGGTGGGGAGCCAGCTTTATATATTTGAGGCAAGTTATTCACTTTCTATGTTCCTGTCAACCTTCTGTCTGACTCATAGGTAGCTTACAGGGATCTGTATTCTGTGCCATTGTTGGTGAGAGTTAGGAAATTTATTCTTCCAAAGAATAGGCAGAATGAAAGTCCTTAGGAAAAGCAGGAAAGCTCTCACCTTTCCATGGAGAAATGTTCTTAGGTGGCCTTTGCAACCTGTGTTTGACTTAAGCTTTGACAAAAGTCACCTATGAGATTTCTCTCTGATGTTTGTCTGCTTGTGAAATTTGATTTTCAGGTAACACCAACTCACTGAAGGTATTCTCTATCCATCTCTATAGATCTCTATCTAAGGGCAGCAAACTTTTTTGTAAAACAAAAAAGGGTTTCCTTTTCAGATTTGCTAATTCAGCACAAGAGTAATGTGCTGTCTTTCAGTGAATCACAAATATTGTCTAGAATTACAGTGTGTCACACATTCTCCTCATAAGTCATATTAAATAAATAAAACTTCTTTTAATCTCCAGACTCTCCCCTGTAATCCCTAACTGTTTAGCAGTAGTTCAGTTGCCAAGAATAAGCAACAAAAAGTAGCTCAGTAACTGCATTTCTTATTTCTGGTCTAGGTTGATAGTTACAGCAATAGTTTAATCATAATAGTTTTCTGTTTTGGGTAAGTGAAAATAATTAAAGATAGCTAAAGGAAATGAGGTTTTAATTTAAATACCTTTTAACTGAAGAGAAATCTGGAAAAAAAAAAAAAAAACAGCCAGGAAATAAAAGGAACAGTAATACAACAAACTTTGACAGAGTGACTTTAAAATGTCCTTTTCATGCCTCTCAGGAGAAATTTAGTGATTGTCTATGCTGAGAGGTGAAATGGGCTAGAGTATGACATGTACCTTATCTTCACATTTTGTCATGGTTTGTAATTTAGTGTGTCATAGATAATTAAAAAAACCCACTTACAAATGATAATTATTTTTATTTAAGGATAGCCTAATCTGGTGCTCCATTAATAGCTGTAAGAATTTTGTACATGGGTGAACATGAATACTCCTAACACCATCTTGCAAAAAATGTAAATCCATATCAGAAAACAAAAAATAAACTCACAACAAGCAAATTAATAAATATCAAGTGTCTTAAATATAAAATTAAATACCATTATTTCTCCATTTAGATCAATGCCAGCTTGCATCTCTTCTCCCAGAGTCTAAAGGTGTTTTTTGATTACCAGGGAAGACTGTTAGTGTTTGAAACTGCAATAACATTTCAACAACCCAGCATAATCACTGGAGGAAAACGTTAACAAAATCCCCTGTCAGAGCTTTACAACAAATCTAGGCAACATATGTTGAAGTTCTTTTGGCATTTCCATCTGAAATGGGATACTGCTGTTTACTGAACTGCCTTGGTCTAGAGAATGTCTTTAAGGAGTTGTAGAATGCTGAGGAAGAGAGCAGAGAACAAGATATTCCCTCAGTTCTGTAATCCTCTCATTGTCAACCTCTGATTATCTCAAAACTGACACAGTCTGCCTTGTTAATGCTTTGGGCTCCTGGGGAGTGATCTGTGCTGACAAATGCTGTGCACTGTAATTCTCCTTAGCTTAGTACTTACACTGTCTTTGTCTTGGTGGTGGAATGTTCTCAACAAACCTTTAAAATGTGCTAGTCCTTTATTCAGTCAATTTTCTGAGATACTTCTTCGACTTCATTGACTTTTAATAGGAGTAAAATTCTATTTCAAGTATGTTTGGACATCCTTAATAAAAAATAAAAAATTGTACTCAGAATAGCCTTTTCAGACTTAGAGGATCCTTAAAGCGTGGATTTGCATTTATAAAGCAGAAGACATGGCATTTTTCTTCAATAATACAGATCTCTGTTTTTTCAGCCGATGAGGAAGACTCAGAAAAGCAAAAATTGCATATAGTTCAGGTGAGAATGAACTGTTAAATTAAAAATAGCAAGGAATGGAAAACCAACTTCAATTTCCTGGTGACTTTAGTCTTTTCAGTTTGCCATTGTTGATTAATAAATGATGATGTTGACTAATGAGGTCAAATATGATACAGGACCTTTTTAGAAAAAAAAAAATACAGGATTGTTTTTTTTAATTGTTATTATCCAGGGCATTCATATTGCATACACCCATATCTCAAAAGGAAAAGTGTCAAAAGATAATGATAGACAGATCAGATTGACAGATAATGCAAAGTTACAAGGAGGAAAAAAAAATTAAAAAATACCCTCAACTATGCAGAAGAGTTACCATTCATGAAGTTGTGTAGATTTCAATTTGGAAGAGGAAAATGGAAACTGTTATGAAATAAGTGCAGGCAGCATAGTGTCACTGTGAGAGCACTGAACTCAACTGGGAACATGACAGGAAATCTGTTTCAAAGAGAAAATAATTAAACTGAGGAACTCATTGTAAGACTCTGCAAAGGCCAAAAATAAAATTGAATTTAAAAATGATTAAGCATTCTCATGAAGAAAAAGTCCATGAAAGGCTATTAGGCACAATCCTTAAGCACTCCAGCTCCAGAGCACTCTGTGACACAAAATGCCAGACAGCTGGATATAAACATCATTCTCTTTTTCCCTTTTTATCAGTCTCTAGCTGGGTGCTACAGCTCTGTCAGAAGTGAAGGTATAGATCTTCAAATGGCTTTGCTCAGCACGTGGTCTGCCATGTCAGTAATCAGCAGCCCCAAACAGTCATCCCCATGCCTGTTCCATTTAGGAATGGGATCAAATTGGAACATGTTGGGAACACCATGGGTTTTGTCTATGTGATAAATGGAGCATCACCTACTTGTTCTGAGGTTCTGTCAGACAGGAACAACTTTCCCTCTTATTCAGTAATGCATTTTGAAAATGCAGATGCATTCTGAAAACTCGTGGTCCAGCACACATGAAATCTGCTTCTCACTGACTCTCAGGGCAGTGTGGAAAACCCAGACCTGAAGCTATAACCTGCCAGAGGAAACTCTGCTTTGTCATTCTCCCACACCTTCCATACTCAGCACCAAGGCTTACCCACAGGTGGCAGTTAATAACCCAGTGGTCAAGTTGCAGATCATCAGAGCTTGCTGGGTTTATTTTCAAGCATTATATTATAGTCAACAGCTGATTAAAGTTAAGTAAGTAATCATTAGTTTGAATGCAGGATAGAGTCCCTTAGGAAAGGCTTGAATGTGTTGATTAAGATGCTCTGTGAAATGTTTGATTTGAATAGTCTCACAAGGAGGAGGATGCTCTGAATAACTCAGCTGGCTACTATCAGAAAGCTGTTCTGGGCTCTGAAACCCGATAAGAGGATGCTTTTTGTTTTGATACTTGATGACAAAAATCTAGAAACTTCCTGGTATGTATTTGATTAGTCTGAACATCACTTTCATGTAATACAAATCTGAAATAATAAATGCCTGTTATGATGTTCTGCTATTGTTATGGGAGAGATAATTACAGATATCTCTTAACTTCAGTTAAGATATGAACTAGTTCATAATTAATATTTGAAGAAGGAAAAGTAATAACCTTACTAATTCTACTTTCTGGCAGCACAGAAAATCCTTCCCTACAGCTTTTACAGATTCAGTGAATTTGTTTTATTTCAGACTTCCTGTTAATTCATACCAGTAAAATTTCTGTGTTTCCAATAGAGTTATTATTTACCTATTTACTAAGAATGCAAGTAAGATCCTGATAATACACTGTATTTCCAGAAATTCCCATTAATACCTAGTGACTCCTTAATTTTAATTTCATTTCGTGTTATTGTATCTTTAAAATAGGATATATGTGCTTTTTCTTCATATACTCTTTCACTTTAATTTAGGGCATGGGGGAGGTAAAAATTAATCTATAAAAAGGCATCCTCCTGATCTAATTGTTTTTGTCCAGGTCTACTATTAAAATTGACTATTGTGAACGCCAGACATAATTATGACTCTAATTAAAATTTTAAATAAATAAGCACTCTATATTGAAAGTCAAATTATAATAATGTGATTTTACTGAAGCAGGGCAAATACACAGTGCACAAAGTCTTGGCATGAATTATACATGAGACTTTATGGATGACTTACCCTAATTTGAAGAACTCAAGAGAATAAATAAAAATACTGTAACTAGATTTCTGTGGGGGGAAAACAACATATTTCAGATTAGTGATCATTCTTTAACACTGATGTTGGTACTTTGTAACTGTGTAGGAAAAATGCTTCATGTTGAAAGCTGGTTTTGCCCCTTGCATGTTAAATAAATCTTGTTTTCTTCTCCCACTTCATGCCCTTACTTTCCTCTCTTTGTTTATTCCCAGCTCTTCTTAATTTGCTTTGAGGAAAAATCATTGTTTTTAATGGCATTCTGAAATGCCATTGTAGAAATGAGAAAAAAAAGTGTTTAAAAGCATGAATCCTGGAGATAAACACAAGAGACGCGCACAGATCTTAAGAACTGTAGATCAAGCAAAAGAAATTGTGCTGACAGTTGCTTCACTGATAGATATTTTGGCTTCAAAATGCAAGCCATCAAGGACCACATATCCCAGATGCCAGCTTCCTCAGGTTAAGTTTGCACTTATACTTTTTAGCTAAGTCTTCACATCTATTAGATACAAGGTCAAGAGCCCCACTTTTTCACAGATTTATTAGCTGACTTCTTACTTCAGAGATGAGCAGAACATAGCACATGGAATGTCCTTGTTAGAGTTATCTCTTTACCCCTTCTATTAGAAGGAGTGCTGGGTGTATTGTCCCAAGAAATGCTGAAGCCCCTTAATTTTTTTGAGGCAATTTAGCTTTTGTTGTACTCATTTCCATCCTCCACAGTTCTGTGATGCTCCAGCAGGACTGTGAACCCAGCAGCTGCACTGCAGATAATGGCAGCTCAGGCTCTATCTTGATTATTCAGGGTCATGTGAGAGACAATGAAGCTCAACTTGTAGATTAATGTCTGACTATTTGAAGGGGGACAGATAATGCAAAAATGGCAAAAAAAACAAAATACTGGGCACTGAAGAGAACATAATGGGTATGGAGAGATCAGACTGGGAAATGGTCTTCCGTGTATTTTCTGATGTGAGCTTCACCTTCCTGCAGCTCTGACAGGTTCCAGACCAGCATTCTGCATCACCTGAGAGAAGCCCATCCAGAACTGACAACATGAAGGGTTCCCAACACCCCAGGGACATAATCTCATAGTCTATCTCCTGTGTCTTTTGCCTTTTTTTTAAGCTATTTTTCAAGCAGCTTTTTTCTGACCCTCAATGTCTATGCCAGTACATGGTAACATCTCAAATAGGACTAGAGTTTAAGCAAATAATTTGCAAATAAATTAATGAAGTTTTGCAAAGATATTTAGAGAAACAAACTGGGTCTGTATTACCTATATTTTATTTAATTTACTTCCTGAACTCCACTGATCACCATGGAAACTGAGACCTCCCATCTCTGACACGGACATAAACGTTGGTGTCTTGATTCCAACCTGAATGAGCAAAACCCCAGCTGAGAAAATCTATGAAAGACTAGAAAGGCACTTGAGAAATCTGGGTGAGAATAAAGGTTTTAGAAGGAACATGGTGTCAAAAAGCAAATTGTGAGAAGCAAGCATATAAGACCTTGATATGATCTTGCTATGAACAATTTCTGTGTGTGTATGCTGAAAGACTTCTGGATTGTCCACTTTGTGCTGCATGGCAAATCACCTAAATAATGGAAAAAGGAACATTGTCATTTGAGAAAGACAGTTACTAGTGTCTTACAGCCATCAAGAAAAGTCAAAGTTTCTTCTCTCGTGAATAAAATCCCTTATAAAAAGTTTTCACTTTGGTTAAAAAAAAAAAACAAAACAAAAAACCCCCAAAAAGTAGCAATTAAAACCATTTTCTTTCACTGTCCTCAATTTGACATATCGGTTTCTAGGGGGATCTAAACAAAACAACTTTTTGTTTTTGCAGCCCTACTAAATAGATGAAAATATAGAATTAAGCAGGAGAATGTTTATTTTTCCATGATTTCTAGTGTACAGGTTATTTGAGAAGTTTACAACATTGCTTAGAGGAAGGTAAAGCAAATGGAAACCATGTCTTAGTGGGTGACTCTTGGAGGTAGCTCTTCTGGACACTAATGATAAATCTTTCAGGCAAGTCTGCACACAGAAATTAAAAAGAACCCCTGAAAGTGATGACAAAGACATCATCCACTGCAAATGGTCAAGCTGTAAAATCAAACAGAGATCAAAGAAGATGAACAGAGTTAAACTCCTGAAAAATATTGTCATGGTGGGTGAGAAAGAAACAAGTCAAGGTAAATAGTTAGCTAACATAAAATCACATGGATCTTGAAATACTGTGGAATTGCTGAGCTTTAAAAAGTGAGAAATAGAAATGAGGAACTGGGGAAATAAGACTAAAAACATGTCAGCAGAAAAATTATTAGAACAGGAAAGAAAAATCTTGGAAAAAGTGGTAGATGAAAAAAATGTGTAAGTCTTCAAAGGATATCATCTTGACAGGAGCTATTGCTATAATAGACACAAAATTTTCAGACAAAAGAAAAATACAATAACTCATTGGGATTTCTTACAAAGCGATTGTCAGCATGATTATGCCCAGAAATTCCCAGCTACAGACACAGAATCTCCTGAGTTGAAAGGGACTCACAAGGATTATCAAGTCCAGCTCCTTGATGATGGAGCAGTCTCTGCCTGGCTGTGTCAAAAAGGCAAGAGGCAATGGGCAGGGACTGATGCACAGGAGGTTCCACCTAAATATGAGCAAGAACTTCTTCATTGTGCGGTGACCAAGCACTGAGCAGGTTGCTCAGAGAGGGTGTGCAGTGTATCCCACTGGAGATATTCAAGAACTGAAGCTGTGGCTGTTTTTAAGGGGGGCCCGGCTGAAGGGATTTAGAGTCCAGCCACCTTCAGTTATACCAGCACTCCCCTGGCACGAAGCCAGTGGCATGTGCCGACCGTGGGTGGGGCGAGAGGAAACAGTCACCGATATTGAAGCAACCACGCCGCAGGAGTGAAGAAAAGAGACGGCCCTCCTCTGCTGGGTGAATTAACTTGGTTTAATCCAGGGTAGGGGAAGTGCAGGGTGGCCACCCAAACGTGGCGAGCGGAGGAGGAGCCCCGGGCCCCTCCGGGGACCAGGTTTTACAGGGAAGGGGTGGGTACACAAGAAACCAATCACAGAACGAAAATTTGCATACATTGAAGACTGATGGGTGGTGTGGATCAATGGGGATAGGTCAGGGGAGGAGCCCAGGCCTACCAGCCAATCACTCGACACCCTAGCTGGAAGATTCTGGAACTTGGGGCGGGGTGCCGGTGATTGGCAGAAGGCCTGGGGAGGGGATACAAGGACAAATAAGGGATAATGAGGGAAAATGAGGAGGGGAAAACCGTGATTGACATAACTGGGGGTTTGAGCCAGACCAACTTGCCAAGCTAGGAGAGGGGGGAATGGAACAAACCAAACACAAACCACAACATCTCCCCCTTTTTTGTTTTAAAAAGAAAAGGAAGGGAGAAAACAAACAGTCCCTTATAATCAGGCGGCAGCTGTCTCTTGTGCTGTTTTAAAGTCCAGGCTTCCACCGCTCACGCTTTCAGAGTCTGAAGTCGAGGCAGGGTCCTCCTCGACATCTGAAAGCTCCAGATGGTTTATGTTGGCCGCTGAGGCATTCAGCAGAAGTCTCTTAACCAATCCCCACATTAGGGAGCAGGCGATGACAATTGCGAATATAACTAAAACAAAATATAAGACAGACCGAACTATGGACCCGGCCCATCCTGACAGTCCCCAGCCTCGATAAGGAGGACTGTCAGGAGGGTAATGATGGTCATCGGGTCCATGCAGGCGGGAGATCAACTAAAAAGAAACAGAAATATAAATTAAGAAGGTCTGGCTTGAGGGGGGGGGGGGGTCAGGACCGTGGTCAATGGTGGCTCGCCCACCAGTTCCTCCGTTTCCGCCGCCAGCACGCCTCTGCTACCTGTGGGACCGGTTCCGGTTTTGCATCCCGCTTAGGGCGGTAGGGCTTGACCCACTTTGATGGAATCCATCTCGGACCTGAGGGAGTGGACACGCAAGCGTAACCCCTACCCCAGGTCACGAGATCAAATGGCCCTTCCGTTTTCCAGGTCTCCGGATCCTTAATGAGGACCGGGGGCCTGGCCCTAGGTCGCAGCTCCTCGTGCTTCCCGAAGTGTCGCACTATGGGCGGGTTGAGATTTTCAAAGGAGCAATTTAGAAAGTTGATAGTATACAACGCCCGTGCGAGACGGATGTGAGGGGACTCCACCTTCACTGCCGAATGCTGTTGTTCCAAAACCCTTTTAAGGCTCTGGTGGGTCCTCTCCACCACGGCTTGGCCTGTCGGGGAATAGGGGATGCCGGTCTTGTGTTCTATTCCCCATTGCTGTAGGAAGCTCCGCAGTTCCTTGGATTTGTAAGCTGGGCCGTTATCTGTTTTGATTACCTTAGGGATGCCCAGGACCGCGAATGCCTGAAGCATATGCTTCCTGCAATCTGCAGCCCTCTCACCTGTGTGGGCAGAGGCAAAGACAGCACTAGAGAAAGTGTCCACAGAGACATGTACAAACTTAAAGCGGCCGAATGATGGATAATGGGTTACGTCCATCTGCCACACCTCGCAGCTGGACAAACCACGGGGGTTAGCTCCGAGAGGGACAGAAGGGAGCTGGTGGGACTGGCAGTGAGGACATGTAGCTACAATGGCCTTGGCCTGTTCGCGCGTCAGATGGAACTGCCGAACCAGGCCAGGCGCATTCTGATGGAACAACTGGTGGCTGATCTTGGCTTGACTGAAGAGATCAGGGAGCGGGGCCACTTGAACAGGGGCGGCAAGGGCATCGGCACGCCGGTTGCCCTCCGCTATGAACCCCGGCAAATCGGTGTGTGATCTCACGTGCATGACATAAAAGGGTTGCTCTCGGTGGGAGACCAATTGAACCAATTTGGAGAGCAAGTCGTACAATTTTGGGTTTGACACCTCCTGCAGCACAGCATTTTCAGCTCTGGACACTACACCCGCTACATAGGCTGAATCCGTAACTAAATTGAAAGGTCCAGGGAACCTCTCAAAGGCTCTGACGACTGCGTCCAACTCGGCAATTTGAGGTGAACCTTCAACCTCGGTGACATCGGACTCCCACTCCCGAGTTTGGGGATTCCTCCAAGTCATGACTGACTTGTGGGATCTTCCAGACGCGTCAGTAAAAATGGTCATTGCCTTTAGAGGAGTTCTGCTCTGGATCGATTTTATAGATAATACGAACTCCTGATTGAATAATTTATGGGCCGGCCGATCAACACTAATTTGGCCGGAGTAGCTATCTAGAGCGAACTGCAAAGCTGCATTTGTTTGCAGGAGGCTGTCAATTACCTTTTGTTTTAGGTGGCCCGAATTTAATTTAAGAGGAATGTATATGCACGCAAGATCAACGCCTGCCAGCTCTCTGATCCTCAGCCTAGCTTTCCGGATCAACTCTGCCACCAGTTCAGCGGGCTGTGTCATTCTCTTGGACCGATGGTGGCTGAGGAACACCCACTCAATGATTAAGAGGGGGTCACTCGAGCCCCGGTCCCTGCCTTTGGTGGCGTTGTCCCACTGAAAAATCACCCCGTGGAGGTGTGGCAGTTTGCCGCAAATAATGAATTTAAATGGCAGGCCCGGATGACAGCGGTGGGCCTGCCTAGCTGAAATGAGTCTCTGGATTTTCTCTAGTGCAATCCTCGCCTCTGGGGTAAGGGTCCTGGGAGAACTTAGCTCCTCTCCCCCTTTCAATAAATTGAAAAGGGGGGCCAGGTCTTCTGTTGGTATGCCCAGCCAAGGTCTTACCCAATTCAAAGATCCACACAGCTGGTGAACATCCGCCAAGGTTTTGATAGTTGTTACAATAGCCAATTTCTGAGGAACAATGGTCCTCTTAGTAATTTCCAGGCCCAGATACTTCCAAGGCGGCACCCTTTGAATTTTTTCCTGTTGGAGCTCGAACCCTGCAGCAACCAGCGCATCGACTGTCAGGTCAAGGGCGTGGCCAAGTATGTCAGCGGTCGGGGCACACACCAGGATGTCATCCATGTAATGGTAAATGATGGCATCGTTTACCACTGCACGTATTGGGGACAGCAAGGAAGCGACGTACCATTGGCAGATCACTGGGCTGCACTTTAGGCCTTGTGGAAGGACCCGCCAATGGTAGCGCTTGCTTGGGGACTCACGGTTGATGGAAGGAACCGTGAACGCAAAACGCGGGGCATCGTCCGGGTGGAGGGGAATTTGAAAAAAGCAATCCTTTATATCAATCACAGCCAATTCCCAATTTTGTGGGAGCATCGTTGGGGAGGGCATCCCTGGTTGGAGAGGCCCCATATCTTCTATAATGTTGTTGATTTGGCGGAGGTCGTGGAGAAGCCGCCACTTGTCCTTATTGGGCTTTTTGATGACAAACACGGGAGAATTCCACGGTGACGTGGTCTCCACGATATTGCCCTTAAGTAGTTGTTCCTCAACGAGCTCCTTGAGCGCCGCCAATTTCTGTTTATTAAGCGGCCACTGCACTACCTGGACTGGCTTATCTGATTTCCAATTGAGCTTCCAGGTAGGGCGCTCATCAGTGACCGCCGCCCGAAAAACCTGGGGAGCCGCTGGAAGGTCAATTCGGGCTCCCCACTGGGCTAGGAGGTCTCTCCCCCACAGGGGCTCCGTATAATCTAAAACGAATGGGCGTATAGAAGCCAATTGCCCATCAGGCCCCGTAATTTGCACGATGCTCTTAGATTGTCTGGCCAATTGTAAACCCCCAACACCACGGACGTGTCCAGGCGCGGTTTGCAACTCCCAATGCGACGGCCACTCCCGAGAAGGAATGACCGTGACATCCGCCCCAGTGTCCAAAAGGCCTTTCAGCTGTTTGCCTTCCCCCCTTTTTGTAATATAACAATCGAGGCAAGGTCTTTCGTGCCCCAAAACCTGGGCCCATGCGATGGTCGGCGTGGTGTTTTCTGATGTTTGATGTAAATCCCAGGTTATTTCAGGCACTGGGATTGCCTGAGCTACAATCTGCCCTTTAGGCAAAAAGATGGGGGGCTGGACACAGTGCAGGCCGACGGCGAACACCCCCGGGTCCGATGGTAAGAGGCCCGGGATAATGTTCACCGTCGGTGGTGTGTGCTTAGTATCACCGACCACAACGTACTTGCAGCGAATCCGTCCCCAGTTACCTGGGCACTCCGGGTCGACAGCAACGAGTTGAAGGTCGGAGGTCCTCAGGTGGAGAGCCTCCGAGAGCCGCAACCTATAGGGTGCAAAAGCAGAAGCGGTCGTTAGCACAGGTCTTGTTTGAATTGGTAAAACAGAAGTCAAGTCCGGTAAGTATTGGTCACATTTAGTTGGCAGCGGTCCCTGATCTCCCTTCCCCCTACGCGATGATGATAAATGGCCCGCCTGATTTTTGTCAGCGCGCAGGGGGGCACTGCGCTCCGATTTTAGTTTTTTGGGGGGTTGGCCCCCAACTGTCCCTGCTCCCTTTTAAATTTGTAAAATTCTGCCCGTAGGGGGCAGTCCGGCATCCAATGTCCAGTCCTCCCACACAAATGGCAGGGTGCGGAAGACTTCGACGAAACAGCTGCTGCAACACCCTGCTCGGTGGAGGGCTCTTCTGCCGCGGCGACCCGGGGAGGTTGAATCCTCCTCTTTTCGCTGTCCCTGGTGGTCAGTAGCGGGACCTTACGCGCGCACACTTCCAACATATCAGCCATCTGCGGTGCCGGGTGGAGGGGCAGGCTGAGGATGGCATCCCTGCATGCCTGGTTGGCATTTGAGGACGCCACCTCCCGCAAGATGGTGCTTCTAGCTCCTTCGTCCGACACCTGATGTTCAATGGCCTTCCTCAACTTCTCCACGAAGTCAAGGAAGGCCTCGTCTGGACCCTGAAAGATTCTAGAAAAGGCAGTTGGGGGCGCGCCCCCCGGCAGCAACAAAAAGGCTTTTTCTGCGGCAGCTGCCGACGCTTTAAGAGCCTCCCGGGGAAGGGTACTCGCCTGGGAGTGCCCATCTTCCCAGTCCCCGGTCCCCAGGAGCTGGTCGATGGCCAAAGGGCGACCTGTGAAATCAACTCCCGATTGGGGTTGACTCCACAGGCTTGGGAGGGCTTCAGTCACCCCCCTCCTCCAGGCGGCTTCCCACATTACCCGCTCGGATGGATTCAGCAGGCAAGTGAAAAGCCGCCGGACATCGAAGGGGGTGATCTCTGCTTCGGAGAGTGTTGCTTCCAAAACTCCCCGGAAGTATTCACTCTCCCGGCCGTACTCCTTTTGGGCTTTGACCAGCTCCTTAATTTATGAATGACTTAATGGGACCCATTGGCGACGCACTCCCCCACCCGCTTCTGGCTGGTAAACAACCGGAGCCGCCGATGGTACAGTGGCCGGCTCCGGTTCCCGGCCTTTGGCCCTCCCCCCCCCGGGCCCCGAACCGTGGGAACCGGAGGGAGGGGCGTGGGAACCGGAAGAAGGGGAGGAGGGGGCGTGGCGGGAGACTGGGCGGCCTGATGACGAGGGGCCGTCCCCGGAGGCGGGAGCAGGAGGCGGGGCACAGTGGCAAGCGGTGGGCGGGGAAAGGGGCGGGATTGTGGGAGGAACGATGGGAGGAGCTATCATGGGAAAGGGAGGCGGGGAAACGAGATGGGAGGGGTCAGATAGAGGGTGGAGCTGGGGGGAGGTCGGGAGGGAAGGGGCGGGGAAAAGGGAGTGGCCGAGAGGCAGGAAGGGGTTGGAACTTGGAAGAAAAGGATTCTGGGATGAGGATGGGGGTTTTCCCGCCATCTCGACCATGCGGTCGCCTCCATTTTGGGCCACGCCGCGGCCATCTTGTGAAACCAGAGGCGACCCGGGGCAAACTGGGGATTCAACGAACTGGGGTACATAACTCTGGGGTTTGGGGACAGGAGCAGGGGAGGCAGGACAAGTCGAGGAGCCCCCGAGAGTTTGGCCAGAACTCTCGGGGCGGGGGGACCGGGTATTCTGGAGAGGGCCAGGGGATGATGGAACGCCCTGCGCCTGGCTGGTCTGGGGGGGTGCCCCCTTCAGAATCCCGGTTTTAAGTTTGGGCGTACGGGAAGGGGTATTCGGGACAGAGGGTGAGGAAACCGAACTGGGGTGCGAAACCGAACTGGGGCAACGTTTAACTCGAACTGTGGCCTGTTCTGAGCTCCCTTCTTCTTTTAATATTTTTCTAATTTGGGCAACAAGCCTGGCCAATTGTATGAGGGAAGCGTCGCCTGGCCTGAACAACTCCGAGAGTCGAGTTTTAACCCTTTATGTTTTTCATAAACAATTCCCCCCCCAACAAGGATTCCCTCAACTTGGATAATAAGTCTCTTTTGGGCAGTGGACAGCTTAGCACCCATAGCTAGTAGAGACTTCCCACGAAGTCAAATGTCCACTACTAAGAACTTCGAGCCCAATCTGCCACGCAAAAGGAAAAACGAAAACTAAAAGGTGACCACCCACCGGCCCCTGCCTGTAAAATCAAGGGAGGGCGGCAGAACACCCTGGGGACTGGGGAGGACGACAGGGAGAGCGGCGAAACACTCACGTGTCCGGTGGGCGATCAAAGGAAAGCGCGGCGAAGCGGGTCCTGCGGCCGGACGGCTCGGGGTGCTCGAGGTCCCGTCCGGTCCCCGGGGAGCGCTGCCTCAGAGGGCCTGCTCACCTCGGGGTGCTGCTGCGTCCAAAGGACGGAGTCCAAAATCCGTAGGGTCCTTGCGAAGATTGTAAGTCCAGGCTCTACTGGTCCCGAATCCGGCCGACCAGGAGCAGGCAATCGATGCAGAGGGGCCCCACGTGGGCGCCAGCAACTGAAGCTGTGGCTGTTTTTAAGGGGGGCCCGGCTAAAGGGATTTAGAGTCCAGCCACCTTCAGTTATACCAGCACTCCCCTGGCACGAAGCCAGTGGCATGTGCCGACCGTGGGTGGGGCGAGAGGAAACAGTCACCGATATTGAAGCAACCACGCCGCAGGAGTGAAGAAAAGAGACGGCCCTCCTCTGCTGGGTGAATTAACTTGGTTTAATCCAGGGTAGGGGAAGTGCAGGGTGGCCACCCAAACGTGGCGAGCGGAGGAGGAGCCCCGGGCCCCTCCGGGGACCAGGTTTTACAGGGAAGGGGTGGGTACACAAGAAACCAATCACAGAACGAAAATTTGCATACATTGAAGACTGATGGGTGGTGTGGATCAATGGGGATAGGTCAGGGGAGGAGCCCAGGCCTACCAGCCAATCACTCGACACCCTAGCTGGAAGATTCTGGAACTTGGGGCGGGGTGCCGGTGATTGGCAGAAGGCCTGGGGAGGGGATACAAGGACAAATAAGGGATAATGAGGGAAAATGAGGAGGGGAAAACCGTGATTGACATAACTGGGGGTTTGAGCCAGACCAACTTGCCAAGCTAGGAGAGGGGGGAACGGAACAAACCAAACACAAACCACAACAAAGAACCATCTGTGAATGCAATCCTGTGCCTGTGCTCTGGATCCTTTCCTAGCAGACTGATTCTGTAATTCTGTAATTCATAGTCTTTGAGAACTGCTGGGTATGGAAATGCAGTGCCTGTTTTCACTTAAAGGAACTTAAAGAGGGAATGACAAGGTGGAAGAGTGAAACAGGTTTTTTGATAACGATTTAAAATATACTTATCTTAAGGCCATGTAAGCAGACATAAAACAAAATGAAATGCATGTTTGCTTTATTTTTTAATTATAGATTTTTGGATTATTCAACATGGGATTCCAATGTGGCCCTGTGACCTTTACCTTGAAGTGAAGAGCAGTTAAAATAGCAACTGCATAAATTTTGCAACCATAGTTAATGTGTGAATAGTATGCTTACAACAATATTTTACATTCTTTTTTTCAGCCTAGATAATTTGTTTTCTGTATCAGTTTACAAGCTGCTGAAAAACAACCCCACAAATTTATTTAAGCCCTTCAGACTGATATTGATCTACATAATGATGCATGGCCCATGTGTTCAGACTTTCAGATACAAAAATCATGGAATAGTTATTCTATGGAAATATCTTGCTGAGTGTTTAAATTTCTGGTATTGGGTTAAAGTTTTTACTGTCTTTTCAAATAGAATTCTGTTTCCCATGGAAGCTGAGTTGCAATAAGGGCAGAATTTATTTTTCCTAACTTGTAGGTGGATTCTGCAGTTAGCTGTCTTGAAGGGGGATTCTGTGAAGGCTTTTGCACCAGAACATCTGAACAAGGTGCTCTTATTTCCCTGATCCATGAAGTGAAATGAGAAACTTTGGGGGATGCTTCACCCAATCTGCTGAAGACGTATACTCCTGAATGAGATAGATCTTGCCTAAATTCTAAGTCTTCTCTACAAGTCTTCAGGAAGAGAAACCAGATACCTTATTCAGATGTAGATATCTACACCACAGATAACTAAAGTCAGAACTTTATTCCACCCTTGAGGTCTGTAGTGGATTGAGAGGTGGACCAGAATGCTGCTCTGTGTTATAGAATTCTGAATGTCACATCTGATCTCATGAATGTGCAAGGGAAACCCACTCCCTTTAGGATAAAAAACATTGGTTTTGCTTGAGTCATCATCCACAGCACAGACTCCCTGTTCCTGCTCCAGAGCATCCTAAGTGGCAGCTGCTATATCATACAATTTACAGAATGGTTTCATTCAAGCCAGAGCTCTAAAAAATTACAGTGAGGAACAGAAAACCTACTGACTTATAAAATATTTACAGGTGTTAAAACAGTACAGGTCTGATATAGAAAAAAACACCCCTTTCCCTGCTATTTTTCATGCTGAGATAAAGAGGTTTTTTTACCTGGTTGTCACATTACTTTAGACATATTTTATACATTTTGGAGGTCTGAGGGAATATGTCTTGATCTCTGTTTGGTTCTGCAACCTATAATCTTACTTCTCCAAATTATGGAAAATTTCTTTCTATCTCTATAAAGTATGCCCATCACAACAATAATGACAAATGCTTAGCATTTTTCCTGGTGTCCTTTCCATGATCATGTAAAAATATTTTCTGTCACTACTTCACTAATGTATCAGCTTTCACATTATTAGTGAGAAGCCTCCATGGGATTGAAATTTGGAGTCATATCAATGAAGAACATACTTTGCAATTGGGATAAAAGAGAAACTGAAAAACATTGTTAGCAGAAAAAAATCTACTTCAAATTTCCATAGGGCATCACCCTTTGAAGAAACAATCACTCATCTTCGGACTCAGAAAAAGTGTATAGAGCATTCTCTCTTTTTTATACAATTTAATTTATAATGAGGACTCATTGAGCTTCCCTTCCTCTATTCTAGATAATCTTTGCTCTTCTGTTCTTGTATAATTTTTGCTGAGTCTGATTTGCATTCTTTACACAGGCAAAATCAAAATTACATAAGGTCACTTTCTGCAGGTGTGGTAGGTGACAAGCAAGAAAAGCTTGGCATCTGCTTTCTGTTCCTTTTTTTTTGCAATCCCATGCATACTTTATGCAAGTCAAATTTTCAGCTTTAGAGGCAAATTGTTGTATTGCACTAAATAGTTTATTTAGTAGTTGTTCTGCATTGGGTAACGGGAATTTTGTACTGAGTGTGGTCTGTCGTGTAGATTATTCCCCATTCCTCATCACATGGTTTCTCCCATGCACTCCTTTCTACACACCTGGTGGTCTGCCCCATGGATACCCCTCCCCAATGGTATCCCATTGGCCACGGTCCCCTTTCTCCGCCCCCTTTCCCCTGAGGGATAAACCCCAGTGCAGGTAAAGGTTCAGCCTCTTTTGCCACCTGGGTGGTCGCTGTGGCCAGCAGTGTCCCATTCCAAGCCAATAAACAGGATACTCATCCCCACGTGGTGGAAGAGCGCTCCTCATCTTTTATCTTCAGTCCATGCAGGTCCATGGGGCTTGGGTTCCAGCTGGCCAGATTGGACCCATACAAAGCCCAGAGAACACAGATTATTACAGCAAATACCATTAAGTTCTTATACCAGATATATAATATAAAACTTCTCAAACTAGGCAACAAAAACTTCCTCCAAATGCTGCAACTATAGCTAACTTTTTTAATTATAATCTTATTCTACAGTCATGACTGTGTCTATTCTGTGATACATTAAAGATGAGCAGACATTCAATTGCTGGAATGGAGATTAAGATTTAGATTATTAAACAAAATTCCAAATTGAAGTCAAACATTCACATCAAAAAAAATTTGAACTAATTTCAGTTTTACTCTTGTTCTGTCATTAAAAAATCCTAAAAATTCTGCTCCTCCTTCCCACCTGTTCCTCTTTTCACAAAGATTAGAGATGGAAGCACCAATGTGGAAATTAAATGAGAAAAGAAAGTATTGATAAGTGTTCATAAAAGATACCAGTTGTAATGCGAGCAAGTGAGTACTTAATGTTTCGTCATTCCTTGCATTTCTCCTATTATTTCACATACAGCATGGGCATCCTCTTTACAGGAAGCTCTTTTCTCAATTTACTTCATCAGAAAAACTGAAGAAAAATTTTTTTCCCAGCCCATGGAACTGCAGAAAGGTTTAGTCATTATGAAGTTATTATTAAGAGGAATAGGATAGACAAAGATTTGCAAATTGCAAGTACGGCAATTTTACATCTCTTGTATATAAAGAACAAGTTTTTAATTTTGACTGCAAACCTCAGAGTTTTTATTAAGTTCCACTTGGCACCCAAGAGCATGGAAACTCAACTATTACTTTTCTTTAAGTATTACAAGTTGGTTTGTTGAAGGAAAATGGTTCTTCTAGTTGAAAATTACACAGAAATGATGAAGGCCCAAATCCTAGCAAATACTGAGGCATAAAAATTGCATTCATGCAATAAACTTAGAGTGCAAAGTGTGTTATACCTTAAGCAAGAACAACTCACTGTAGAGTATAATGCATATATCTGAAGAAAAATTTGATGCATACACACTGTGCCCCATGAGGTCCAGAAAGCTCAAGTTAAATGATGCAACAGCAATCACTGTGACTTTCCTCTTCTTCTTTCCACTGGGCTCATGTAGTGGATGGATCTTATTGAGGTTATAGCTTTAACATTAATATTTTCCAAAATTTCACTGTGGCAGATTGACCCTGGCTGGACACCAGGTGCCCACCAAATCTGATTTATCACTCCCTTCCTCACCTGAGCAGGAAAGAGAAAATAAAACAAAAGGCTCCTGGTTCAAGATAGGGCAGGGGGAGATTAAAGAATCACAGAATCATTTAGGTTGGAAAAAACTGCCAAGGTCATTGAGTCCAACCTCTAACTGGTCACCACCTTGTCATTTAAACCTCAGCTCTGAGTGCCACATCCAGTTGTATCTTGAAGACCACAAGGGATGGTGACTCCACCAGAGTAGTCTGTTCCAATGCTTTACAACCTTTTCAATGAAGAAATTCCTTGTGATGTCCAAATTTCTGTCAGCAATAGCCATCATGGTCAAAACAGAGTTCACTTGGGGAAAGTAATTTATTTTGTTACCAAAGAACTGAGATTATAGTGAGGAGATATCAAATCAAATCTTAAACACATCTTTCTGTGACTCCCTCCTTCTGTCTCCTGCTTCAGGTTCAATTTCACTCCTGAATCCTCTGCCTCAGGTGTTGCCATCTTATTGTAGAAGTTCCATACCTTCTTTGGTGATTTCTTATGGACAGCTTCCCCACAGTAATGACACCCTCTCCCTTTACAGCACAGCCAATAAACTCCAGCTCTCTTCTTAGCCACCTAACCCATTCTTTTATAGCACTCATCCATATTGGACACAGCTGTGGCCTGTTAAGGGCAGGCCTGTTCCCAATCTTTGGTAATTAGTACAGCTGCAACTCCTCAGGGGTGAGATAGCCTTCTGCACTATCTCTATTCTCTTCCATTCTATCCCCCCACACTCAGGGAGTGGTGAATGGGAGTTATGACCAGTTCATCATGTTACCTCTGCTGCTCATTCCTCTTCACACTCTTCCCCTGCTCCAGAGTGAGGTTCCTCCCATGGGAGACAGTCCTGAATGAACTTCTCCAATGTGAGTCCTTCCTGTGGGCTGCAGTTCTTCAGGATCTGCTCTAGCGTGGGTTCTTTCCATGGGGTGCAGTCCTTCAGGAACAAGCTGCTCCAGAGTTAATCCGCTGTGTGGTCACAAGTCCTGGTGTGAGCTTGTCCCACAAATCTGCTCCAGCATGGGCCCCTTGCTCCACAGGTCCCAGGTCCATGCCATGACCCTGTTCCAGTGTGGGTTTCCCACAGTGTCACAGCCTCCCTTGGGCATCACCCTGCTCTGGTGTGGGCTCCTGCAGGGGGATCTCTGCTCCCCCATGGACCCCCATGGGCTGCAGGGGCACAGCTGCCTCTCCATGGGCTGCCCCAGGGTGTGACCATGTTCACAGGGGTCATAGGATGAGGGAAGAGATGAGGATCTGACTCCATGTTTCAGAAGGCTTGATTTATTATTTTATTATATATATCATATTAAAACTATACTAAAAGAATAGAAGAAAGGATTTCATCAGAAGGCTGGCTAAGACTAGAAAAAGAAGGAATGATAATAAAGGCTTGTGGCTCAGAGAGTCTGAGCCAGCTGACTGTGATTGGCCATTAATTAGAAAAAACCAACATGGACCAATCAAAGATCCACCTGTTGCATTCCACAGCAGCAGATAATCATTGTTTACATTTTGTTCCTGAGGCCTCTCAGCTTCTCAGGAAAGGATTTTTCATAAAAGATGTCTGTGACACCAGGGGCTGCAGGGCAACCTCAGCTCTGGCACCTGGAGCAGCTCCTGCCCCTCCTTGTGCCCTCACCTGGGTATCTGTAGAGCTGTTTCTCTCATAAATTCTCATTCCCTGCTGTTGCACTGCAGGGTTTTTTCCCTTCTTACACTTGCTCTCTCAAAGGCCCTCCCACCATTCCTGATGGGCTCAGCCTTGGCCCCAGCACTGGGTCCATCTTGGAGCCAGCTGGTACTGACTGTGTTGGGCATGGGAAAACTTCCACCATCTTACAGAAGCAGTCCCTGTAGCCTTCCTGCAAACAAAATCTTGTCACATAAATGAAATAGATTTAACCTTGTCACATAAACCAGATAGATTTATATATAAGTTCTTTTTTTCAGCAGAGGTCTTATAATGGAAAAAAAAGGATAGAATAAATTCTGTGTCATAACTAAAATGAATGACTATGACATGTTTCTGCAAGAGGGATGAGTGAGAACTGTAGCAGGAAATAACAGCAAAATAAACACACAAGAATTCCTCCAAACTTTAACAGAAGGGACCCCATGACTCCTTCTTGCATCTTGAAATTTGGTTAATGTGCTTAAATTGAAGGTGTGCACACTGCAATTTCTTTGTATCATTATCAGAGAAGAGGGGACACTTCAGATTTTTAGGTCCTCACAAGAAGTGACATCCCTCAGGTGAGAACTTAGGATGGGAGTCATCTACACAACAATGAATGAACTATTTACTCACTCCAAACAATCATAAGTTTTAGTTCTCTTCCAGCAGCCTGCAAGGATTTTAAGGAGTATGTTAACTGGATAGGAGAGAAACACTTGTTTTCGGGGCACTGAGATGCATCTCTGTGTGAACAATTATATCAAAACTGCTAAAATGCTGCAGAACCCTCCTATTACTAAGAAGCCCTGACCAGCAGCAAATTCTCACAAGGTTAGATAAAATTCTTATTTAAGCATTTATTTTGATGCCTCAATTTAAATAAAATGTATTTATGTACTCACAGCAAAGAAGATGTTAAAATCAAGCTTAATTTTAAGAATGATTTTGCATGACTCTTTCCTCCTTTATTGTTACCAAACTTCATTGTCCTGAAGTAAATAAAAATGTTGAATTTAGAAAAATTTGCAAGGATACCACCCCTGGGAAGCTGCAATTAACCTTTGCCTCAGGTTGACAAGAAATGGAAGGACAGCAGGAGTTGAGATGCACCACCATGAATGTTTATTATGGTGAAGCAGCAAGGTGGGGGCCACCCATAAAAGAAGGCAGAGGAAAGTCTCCTTTCCTCATCAAGTCAACCTAAAGCAAAGAATAGAAAGTTTAAGATTCTTTCAACAGAGGCAGTACTGAAGAGCTAAAAGCCATAAAATCAAATAAAGTGAGCCCAGGGAAAGTTGTTGTAGTAATTCTAACTCAGTTAATTTCACTGGCATGGCAATTTTTCCTCATTTTATTTTATTGTTTTATCATTTCTGTCTTTCTGGAAAAAAAAAAAAGTTAAACTCCTGCTGGTAGTTTTCTATGTCATGAATAAATATTTTTATCGCTATTAGTTAACCATTAATGCTCAAAGCATACCAGATTATATAAAAATGTGCAGGAATAATCCTGCTTAAAAGAGCTTAAAGAATTATTTCTACATCTAGGAAGCAGATGCATCAGTCTAAATTATTTCCCACTGCCAGAAATAAATATAGAATATTTAAAATAATGTAAAACACCACTTTTCCATTTCCTGGCATTTGGTGAAGGCTCGTATTAACCACTTAACTGTTTAACCTACCAGGTCAACCTGTCCCTTACAAATCACTTGTTCTGGGGAGGAACATCAGAGTTCATCAGATTCTATCAGATGATGGAATGCCTCATCAACTCCTTCATAAAAAAAAACAAAACTCATCAAGATCAGCGGGAAACATTCAAGCTCAGCCTTGGGTGCCCTAATGACAAAAGCAAATGGAGAGGGATTGGAATGTCTTTAAACTCAATTTATTCCTTAAACACATTAACAAAACTGTGCTGTTCCATCCCTTGTTTTCTTTTATTTTCTTTTTTTTTCCTTCTCCATTTTCATTTTCCTCATATACAACTGTCTAACTTTATGTGTCTCTACCTCATTAAACTTGTATTCAAGCTGAGTGTCTTGAGGAATGCATCAGCTCAGAATTGATGATGGCATACTGCTTAAAAAAGAGGGAAGACATACTATTAATGATGACATATTGCTGAAGTTCACAAGATGACAGGAAGCTTGAAATCCACATCAGAGCCTCTCTGATTTGGAAGGGGAAAGTTCACTCCTGCACAGTTTCACATCCAAAAGCTCCATTTAGCTTCTCTTTTGCTATTTGCATATCTGATGTGCATCATTTTCTGATGCTGCTGTTCAGCTTCTAATAGGGTGTTATGCTAACCAGCAAGAATGACCAGGAAATGTATCTTTTACTATTTCCTTCCAATAGGAAGTGCTCAAACAACAGGTGGGTGTGACACTTCCTAATATTGATAAATGAACTAGTTGGCATTCAGTCCACGTCCTTGTAGATTTTTCCCAACCTTAATCATTCTGTGATTTGATGATATATAAGAGTTTTGAAGATGTGAAAGAAGGGGGAGGAACTTCCATTTAGTATCTAAATATTTTTATACTACCCATGGTAATTTAAGGATATTAATATCTGGTAAAAGCAAGAATTAGGTTAAGTGTTAAGAAGGTTAGCATTAAGTGGGGAGAAATAAAACTGAGCAAAAAGGTTGAATCCTACCATCTGCAGAGACATATGTTTTGTTGGTTAAAGAAATAAAAATATGTAAAAAATAAAGAAATAGTATGTTTCAGTATGTACACTCTCAGCATAGAAAAATCTTGACACACAGAGGAGTTTTTCTCTCATCCTGGTAAGTGTTAAAGGCAGGTATGTTACAAAATCTCATCTGTCTCTACAGGACCTTCTCAGACCTTTGAAATCCACTCTTTCAACAGCAATCTGTATTACATACTGATTTTCTAAAGAGAATAATTTTCTTTACTGACTGAGTGTTCATGAGATTTACTCCTATGGTTTTCCTTCCCTCCATGCTGGAGAAAATGGAAAGTTTTTTAAGTACTACACAAAGTTGTTTTGTTTTTTTTTTTTTCTTTCACATGTGAATGACTGTTGGGATTATCTAATGGAAGTGGTTGAGTGTCGTCCACTTTTCTTTCCATCTTCACCCCAAATGGCATCAGTAGGACATTGGATTCTATTCTGTGGCTTAATCAAAAGGACTTCTTCTGTATCAAGGAACACTACACTGACTTCCATTATCTAATATAGTCATGCTCAAAAAATCTTTAAAAACATTTAAACGTGGTCCATGTCTGCACAAACCCCTGCATTTTATTTTTGCCATAAAGATGTGTGCATCTTATAATTTTATCCTTTGAACACACCCAGAACTGTCCAGACTTGAAAGAATGAAAAAACTCAGATCTGTCTCAATTTTGTATCCATAAGGCATTTCCAATGCCTTATGGATACAAAAAGTTGTAGGAGTTAGATTTCTTCCCTTGATGGATTTAACCAATTGGGATGTCTGAGTTAATAGCACAACAAAGTCACCACAAAGCTGAGGTTTTTTGCAGGTGTAATAGAGTGCTAGACTTATTTCCATTTTAGTTTTCTTATTAAGATGTTACCAAGAGAAAGAGAATGATGCAACGATGGAGATTACACCTACTTTGGAGTGGTTTCGAGGTGTAATTCATAGAATCAGAGAATGATTAGGGTGGTAAGGGATCTTAGGATGTAGTTCCAAGCCCCCTACCATGGGCATAGAGCCTTCCACTAGACTAGGTTGCACAATGCTTCATCCAAGCTGGCTTTGAACAATTCCACAGATCCAATTATTGCTTTAGTTAAAGTAAGAAAAACCCTATCTTTAAAGCAGGAAAGACAAAAAGCCGATTTCCTGTGGTGAATGCCTTGAGCAGTAAGGCAGGAAGTCTCTCTCTCTAGTTTTTCATGTTTCTCTCTCTAGTTTTTCTGTTCAGCTCATCTGGACAGTCAATGTCTTGCTGTAAGAGGGTCTATGTTGCAGATGGGTGTTTACAAGCAATTTCAAACTTGCTGGATAAATGTTCTGTAAATCTTTATAACAAATATGTTTGATGACTGTGACAGTTCTGAATTACTGGGTGTTTGTGTTTTATATTCTTTTTTGGCTCCTTTATCAAGGCTAAAGATCCTCCTCTTTTCTCTTCCCTTCTCCATCACCTTTTTCAGCCCACCCAAAGCCAATTTCATATCTCTGGCTCCATTCTAGCTGCATTTTTCCAGTATATTCTCATTTTCAGTACCAACTCAGAACTGTGCATTCTGGAGTATTGCTGTCCATTATCATATGGGATGGTTTCCTTAGGAATAATAATTATTCATAAACTGCTAGTCAAGTATGGAAAAGCAAACAAGAAAAGAATGAAAATGTTTACTTGAAGTTCTTTTTAACTGAAAATCTAGTTTTTGTCTGAAATAGGTTCCTATTGTGGGCTTTCTCCACATTCGCCGTCAAAGAACATCTAGGAATTAAGAAGTTTGGAGATTTTTGTTCTATAGAATTGAGCTGAAACATAGCAATTAATCAAAGCCTTATGATCAGACTGGCAGACAGAAAATGACTGGAGAGGCAGATGGGCAATGTGATTCCATGAAATCTGTTTCCTTGGAAAACAAAGTAAAATCATGGCAGTGCCTGAATAATGTCTGACTTTAGGAGCCTTATCAGCCAGGATGTTGATGGATATGCAGTTGGCCTGGGGATGTCTAGCTCTGTAAATGCTCCACATCAGGCTCCAGCTCAAAGTTGGTTATTGTGACATTTAGATTTTTTTTAATTGATTCTTATTCTAATTTAGCTCACAATTGCTTCAGTAATAATTAGACTCTCAGAATCTTCAAATAAAAGAAATTACTTTAAAAAATTTAGCTTAGATTTTGATTTCTAAAAATTAGAAATTGAAGGCCTATATGCTTTATTTTTTGGTGTTCATTGAAAGGTTATCTCCTTTGAAGCATCCTTGGCCTGGGGAAAATATAAGTATTCTTTTACTGCAATGTACATGACCCTTGAAAATAAAAAAAACTTTTTTTTTTGTTGGGTTATTTTGGTTTGGTTTTATTATTGATCAAATAGATTTTTAACTGTCTAATTCACTAAATTTAACAAAAATAAATGTTGAATAATATCTTTTGAAAATTTTCTCGGCTACACCTGTGCTAGCAAATTGAACTGAGCAAAGAAATTAGTTAAAACACTGAAAAAAAATCATGTAAACACTGCATCTTGATCACCTGGGTAGTTAATTATGCAGAATATTCCTTGTATTGCTATGGTCCTTGCCAACAGTCTCCTAAATCTCTTTTCAAAATAGAGTAAGTAACAGCAGAGTTTGGGGATCTTTTCAGATAATTATTTCATTTGTCTGGGATCCTAGAGTGAGGATGAATTTAATACCAGATGCCATTAAAATTTCATATTCTGTAGTGCTGCATACACAAACCATTCCATTCTCGCTGGCCAGAGCTCCAGAGTCTTGCACAGGTTTCATAAAGAATATAAAAAACACAGAGAAGAAAAAGTAGGAAACTGGATCAGTAGGGTCAGAAGGGAACACCTAGAGCTTAAGGAAAAACAGAATTTGGAGCAGAAAGGGCATTATGAAATATGTAAGAAAATAAAAAGGAAGCCAGAAAGACAAAAGAGATCAGTAAAAAGGAAATGGGAGGGAATGAGAGCACCAGAATTAGTGGCATAGGAAAAAACCCCTCAGAGACCTGGCAGGAAGTTTGAACTTTATTTGAAAGGTTGCATTTACCTTTTGTCTCATTGCACATCATTTTTGTTTCACAGTTGCTTAATTCAAGGAAGCATAATTAAATCAAAATAACCAAAATGGAAAGAAAACAATTGAAGACTTGAGATTTTAAAATAAAAGATCCTCTTCCAAGCCTAATTTATCCATTTATGAACAATTCTTTGCTCCACTAGTAGCATGGGGTTATTTAACATGGTAGTATTAATGAAAATAGTCAACATCCTCAGCTAAAATCTACCCACTCTGTCAAGTGCATATAACTAAAATTCGCTTTTTCAGGCTCAGATGTGCCTTTTAAAAGGCCATTAGTGCACAGGGAGAACAGAGGTCTGAACTGAGTGTGGAGAATACAGCCAATTAGTACAATTATAGATATCTTAGGCTTCAAGATATTTTGTGTGATATCAGACTTTTATTGAGAAAATAAGGGGGACTTAGGCACAGCCAAGATTTGACTGAACATCATGAAAAATTAACAAGATTTACCAGCTCAAAAAACAGCACCTTTAGGGACATGGAAGGAATCCCATGTTAAGAATGTCTTAACCTAGAGAGGGACATCCTTTTAGTGCATATTTCAAAAATACAATATCATAAAAATATAAAAAAAATCAAAAATATAATAAATACACATTTATATAAATAGTTGTAATCTTTCTTCTTATCTTTTTTACTTTGCATAAGGCCTTTCAGGTTAAATTCAAAGACCTGCTTCAAAACTTGACTGCACTGATGACATTGGAACTTGCTGTGAGGCCATGGGTATGCCTATGACAACAGACAAATTTTAAAATAAAGCAGTGTATTATGTTATGCAACTACTTACCTAATGCATTACTATTTTGTGCACTATTTTGTGTAAGATGGCATTATAAGCAGCAACAGATAGGAACAGCAGCTTTGTTACTGTTACATAGTGTGCTCCAAAGGAAATGCTCTGTGCTCTGTACCCAAGCCACTCTTTTCTGTTATTCATTTCTCTGTGGAATTAATAATTTTATCCATTTCTCTGTATTTCAGCCAAGATCTCTAACATGGAAGAGGAAAACAAAGTCTGTGGAAATCCAGATAGACAGGACAAATTCTTTTTTGAAAGGGTCTGGTGATTTCTTTTGGCTTTGAAAAACAACAGTAAAGTTCGCACTGACTTCACAATGGACAAAAATATGCTTCTTTGTGTCATTCTCTGCCTCTTCTCTCTCTTCATTCATATGCATGAGCAGTACCTTAAGTCATCCATATTCACATTTTTATTGAGTACTTTGTATCACAGACAGCATGTCTGCATCTACAATCCTATTGCACTGGTCCTACTGTGAAGACATTTTCTCCCTTTCAAAAAACATAATAAAAATCACTGCCAGCTTATGCTCAATCACAAATTATGCAAGCGTGTCATGGTGCGACTGGAAATAATCCTCGTGGATTCACTGAACAAATTGCTGTAATTTTGTACCATTCCAAGTTCACCTCCTCTCAGGCCTCACAGAATTTATTTATCCCATGTTGTGTCACCCCCTAAGCAGCTAGAACTAAAAAAAAAACTAAGTCTTTTCTTTCTCCCATCTATCAGTGCTGCTACTACATCTATCTACTGACACGTGGTACTGCGTTAGCAGGAGCAGCAGCACAGTTTTGGTAGAAGTTACAGCAGAATCAGGAAAAACATTTTCCAAGTCTCTGAGTCCAACCTGTTCAAAGGAGTTCCAACAGACTTAACACAAGCAGCTCAAAATGATCTGTGTTCTGCTTGGGTGGGTGAGAAAGTTAATTGTGAATCCTCAGTAAGTTAAACTTGATAATCATGGATCATGCTGAACAATCTTCTGATCTGTTCAGGTTTAGTCCTAATATTGACTTTCCACCTGTTCTGTGAACAGCATTCAACTATTTCAGCGTCATTCGCTACCCTGGTGGCAGATATGTATCAAGAAATAGTGGTTTAGTGGAGGGGTAGTCCCCCCCCTACCTTCAGCTGGAGGTAAGAACTCTGAGCTGCCAAAGCAAAGTAAGGTTTGTAATCTGCAATCATAAAAAGTATTGATCCACAACAGTCATTTCAAAAAATGAGCATCAGATCTGGACAGATCACATGCTGAGCTGTTGTTACCCTGTGGTCTCTGATGACATGTCCATGCCTCTGTCAAAAGGAACAACTGCTGCTCTTCTGGAAATATGTCATTTATCTATCTCTCTGTCTTCACTCTTCAGTGTTACTAATGCAGTTCCTTCTATTTTTATGGTTTCTTTTAAAACTCACATCAAACTTGGAAATGCACTGTCTGTACAGCTATCACTGTCTTAGGTGGGATACTTATATCAGAGACTTGCACAGTTATTTCTCCATTAGTTTTTTTTTTCTGTCCATCACTGAAACAGCTGAGGACTTCTAAATTGGAGAAAAAAGCTCAAGACAGTGGTTTTAGAATGGATTTCAGGATGGTACATGGGCTTCATCAGGTGTTCTGAACCATTATGGAAAGAGAAGATGTATTACCAGCTCTGAATTGACAGAATAAATTTTCTGTTTAGTAGCTGGTACAGGGCTGTGTTTTGGATTGAGTATAACCCAGTGATGTTTTGGTTGTTTCTAAGTAGTGTTTACTTTAAATCAAGGACTTTCCAGTATCTCAAACTCAGCTATTCTTGAGGTGCACCAAAAAGAGGACAGTGAGCACAGCCAGAAAAGGTGACCTGAACTGGAACAAGGCATATTAAATAGCACAGGACATCACGCCCAGTATACAAACTGGGGGGAGTTGACTGGGAGCCACTGGTCACTGCTCAGGGATGGGATGGGCACGGTCAGGGAGCACTGGGCAATGGTACTGTGTGTCACTTGTTACTCTTGGGTTTTGGCTCTCTCTCTCTCCCTTTATATTTTCTGTTATTTTTTAATTATTATTGTTTTTATTATTACTACTATTAATACTACTGCTAATACTACCACTATTACATTTTGTTTTAATTATTAAATTGTTCTTGTTTGAGCAATTCAATAATTTTAAACCCATAGATTTCAAAAGGTTAACCTTTTCTTTCTGATTCTATTCCCTACTGGAAGGTGTGAAGGTGAGGGTGTGAGAAGGTTGCCAGCACTTAGCTACCAGCCAGGGTTAACCCATGGCACCAACTTCAGACATCCTTACAGGGTCCCTGAGAGAACAGGAGAAGTGTTGTACAATGTAGAATATCACTATTGTTGTTGTGCCCCTGAAGAAGACCAGAAAGAAAAGGAAAATGGGAAGACAGTACTCTGAGTGGAAGAGGCATAGTCACTGAAGAGCTGTGAATATTAAATATGCTTTCCATGTTTCTCAGCATGCCCAGGCATATTTTCTAGTCCTTGTAAGCTAGGCTGCCCATATGTTCCCAAACAATTGTTTTAAAATACAAGTTTACTTACCAGACAGGATTCCCCAGTCTCTCTGAGCTCTCTCACTGTTTGCTTCATTTAAAATGACATTTAATTAAATGAACAAGGACAGGCTTTGTTTCTCCATGGGAGTGGGGGTATATGCAATATCATGATGAGTTGTTGAAAGAAAAAAAGAAGCAGGAGTGGTCAGAAGATAATTACTTTTTATGCCTTTTCAGACATGAGTCCGCCTTCCAGACAACAATGTTGAACTAATGTTATTAAAAGACATTTGTCTCAGCCATGACTTTGCTTCTAGTATTGAAAGTTGCAGAGGCAACTTCAACCCTTGTAAACTTTATGTTAACAAAACAGATTTTTTTTTTCAATATTTTTCACTTTTAAGGCACCACTTGCATATCATCCAGTCTAACCCCCAGCTCAACTTTGAGGCAGCTAGAGCAGGTTGCTCAGGGCCATGCCATAGTGGGTTTCAATGTCTTGGTTATGGAGATTCCATAGCATCTCTGGAAAGCCTGTTTCACCACACACAGAGTAAAAAGTATTTTCCTATTTTTAGACAAAATATCTTGTATGCCATTCTGTGCCAATCATCTCCTGGAACCTTATGGGTTGTCACTGAGAAAAATGTGGCTCCATTTTCTTTACTCCTCTCATTAAATATTTTCACATGTTGAGAAGATCTTCTTGAGCCTTCTCTTCTTCAGCCTCAAAAAGCCTGGCAAAAAGACTATTTGTGGAAGCAAAGTCTATTTAGGGTGAGACAATTTATTTTCTATTCATCTTTCATTAAAATCTTAATTAACAGCAAACTATCAAAACAGCAATAATAAAATCTTCTCTGTATGTTTTAGCATACATCTGAATAGAAACTACTTTACTATATTTGAATAGATACAGAAAAGCACACACGAAATATATTTTAATCTGTGTTATTTCTTGCAAGACATCAGGAAAAAAAATAATTTCAGTAGGTGAAGCTGAAATTCCTTTTCAATTACTCTTCACTTGATGTTTCTAAGTTTCGTCCAGCAACTACAGAATATTTTAAACACTAACGAGAGTGCATGAAACACATTTTCATTAACAATTGCTTCCACACACTTGAACTATGTGAAAAAAATAATCATACATCAGTCTAAGATTTAAGAATTTGGACTCTCTGATTAGCAGAGAAGAGTATTTAGATCCATTTATTTAAATTCCTTAAGAAAAAATTAAGAGAAAGAAGCGCTAAGGACTTTCTTTTTGCAATTAAAAACATAGTGGAAACTATCAACTTAAATTAAACTCTATTCCCAGCTGCATCTGTAAAAATCAAACCTTATTGTAATAATGTCAAGGGGGTGAAAACAGAAGAGTTTGTTTTCTAATTAAATGAGGAGCTGCCAAAGAGGTTGGGGATAACAGAAATATTCAGTTCCAGTCCAGCAGGAGCTATGGGCTTGCATTGCATTATTTATTTACATAGTATGTAATATCTCCTTGAATTGTCCCATCAAATGGGACTTTCTTTTGGTCTCCTGCCATACTGGTGGAAGCAGAACAACCCATTTCTGAAGCTCCAGATAAGAAGAAAAATGAAGAAGAACAAGGAGAAATGTAAAATTTGAGTCAAGCTTAGATGATTTGCAGCTGCAGATCAAGAGAATGAGACTTCAAAAATGCCCACATCCTGCCTGTATAGACCATTCACCTTTAATCCTGAATTTGTAGTATTTAGTGTCATAATTTACAATCAGCTATGCATATCTGTACTAAAGAAAAATCTGCCTGCAACAGAACACCCTCCAGTTATTCTTCAGTGTTTTAAAAAAATAGAGGGGTACTCTTTATGTTTACATATAAGACTTAGTTTTTAAAGAAAGGAAGAATTGGGGGGTGCAATTTAAAAGAAAAATCCATGGAAATGAAATGATAAAGCAATGCATATTACAAAAAGAAAATTATTATTGCATTCCCTTCTGAGTGTGCAAGGAGATCACTATGCTGAGGCTTTGTCAGTGAGTGGTGCAAAACCAGCCAGGGAGTGGTAGAATTGGAGTCTGATGCTGCCATGCCTTTTTTTACAAAGGAAAGTTGAAAATTACTCATCGATGCCCCACAGTCAGTGTAGTTTATGATTTTAAGGAAGCATTTAGGCTTGACTCAAACAAAACAGTCAGATACGATTGGTTTTCAAATTAAATGCAGTTGTCACTAATACTTGGGTCTTGTGACCATTCAGTCTGGTTGGGGAACTCACTGTGTACAAAATTTAATGATTCTCTCTGTGGTTGTTGAGCATGAGGCAGATTAAAAACTGTAAAACTACAGAGTGACACTTGCTCAGGTAAGCTGGAAATGGCAACCTTCTCAATAGGCCAGTGATGGCCACACCAGGACATATTGGTCTACCCTGAATCTCTTTTATATCTGGCAAGGATATGGTGAATTACATAATTTCTTCTTAATCATGTATGAAATACTCAAGCTTTACTCTAAACTTGCTTTCTTTTCAACATTTCTTTCCTTGATTCTTATTTTTTCTTCATCTGTTTTTTGTTTAAAACAAAAACATGCTACATATTCTGTATACATTAAATCTATAAATTTACATAAAATAATTACTCTCCATTCAATGAAAAATTACTTTATCCATGACAAATTTTTCGCCTATCAAAAAATCAAATGGATAAGCAATATGAATTAAATTACTTTAACTGATGATAGAGCTACTAGAGGTCTTCTCCCACATGCAGTTAAGAAGTGGAGAAACTAGAAAAAATGGCATTCTATATTTCATAAGAAAAACAAAAGTTAAACAATGTTAATTTTGAGATAACATTTGTTCCCAGTGATCATACAGTTAATTCTGTTCAGGTGAAGGCAGCCTTAATCAGCTCCAAAAAAAACCTACTCACCATTACATTTACATAAATCCAGAGATGGAAAATTGAGTAAAAACCCTGATAAAGGAGGATTTAAACTGGCTTGATAATCTTCTGAAGGACTTAATGTGCATAACGTTGGATGCACCTTTGCATTTGTCTGCTGTACAAATCTGGATGTAAACACAGGCTTATGCTTTGCTTCTTTACAAAGTGCAACACTTATGCACATCCTCCCTAGGAGGGTGGTGAGGGCAGTAAAACAGTCATGGATGTCCCATCCCTGAAAGTGTTCTAGGCCAGATTGGATGGGGCTTGGAGAAATCTGGTCTAGTGGAAGGTGTCCTTGCCAATGGCAGGGGATTGGAACTGGACAGTCTTTCGTGTCCCTGCCAACCCAAACCATTCTATGATTCTGTGAGTCCATGAATATTATGAATAAAATATTTCTAATAGATTTCATTAATAGAAATACTTAACCTCCTACCTTTTTCTTGTAGAATCACATGCTTTCTAAAGACCTACATCTTCCCCACTACTGCCTGTTTTATGAAACAAAAGCCATTTTCTAGTTCTTTTCTTGAATTTAAAATTACTTAGACTGATTAATTATATGCAATATATGAAAAAAAATCTCCATGGAGATATAAAAAAAGCCTGATGGAGGGGGTACAACAGAGGCCAATGAAAATTTTAGTTGATTGATGAAAGATAATACATGTAAGAAGTCTTTAACCCTGAGACACACAACGTGATTCTCAAAGAACAAAAATGACCATGTTTATCTGCTGGAGAAAAGCTAGTACTGCCAGGTGACTAGCTTACAAAAAGACATCTTTTCTTAATGGCAGTTTAGATCAATTAAGGAAGGAGAAAGTAAGGTGTTGAATTTATGAACAGAAAATGGCACCAGTGATTGATGGAAAAGAACTCCATTGCATGGGATAAAGAAGTCCTTCAGTAACAACCATCAGAAGATGGGCATCATCTTGAACAGAGAGCTAAGGGGTCTGTCAGTAAAAGAAACTGAGAATATTCCAGAGAGACACCTCCAGAGAGGATTGCTAAAATGGTTTGCTTCCTGGCAAAGACTTCAGTGATGAGAAATCAACAATAAGAGGGAAACACATTCATATTTCCATTTGTGATGCCGACAGAGACAATGACATGCTCATATTTTGCATTCCCTCTTGCAAATCCAGTTTGGTTGTAACACCTTTATTTCAATGAAAGAAAGCTGTTACAGACTGGCACTGAATTACTGACATCCTCCCAGCTGCCAGCTGTCCTGCTAAGGCAGAACTGTGCCTTGTCTGTTGCTAGAATTGATTGCTCTAAATTAATTTTCTCCAGTTTTTCTAATCAGCGCGTACAACACAAATTTACTATGAATATTTCCAATTCTAATCTGTCATGCAATAAACAGATTTTCTTCTTTCTGCTACCTACGTAACCTAGGATTAACTTTCTCCATAATGGCACATGAAGAGAAAAATATCTTTTGTATTGGGTTTGTGTGGCAAGGGTTTGGTAGACGGGGGCTGCAGGGTGGCTTCTCTGAGAAGCTTCCAGAAGCTTCCATCATGTCTGACAGCCAATTCCAGCTGCTTCCAGGATGAACCAACTGCTGGCCAAGGCTGAGCCCATCAGGGATAGCAGAAAGTGCCTCTGGAAAGGAATATTTAAGGAGAGAAAGTGGGGATAGGGACTATTGTGGGCGAGCTGAAGAGAGGAGTGAGAATACCTGAGTGAAACAGCTCTGCAGACACCAAGGCCAGTGGAGAAGGAGGGACAGGAGGTGCTCCAGCAGCAGGACTGAGATTCCCCTGCAGCCCGTGCTGCAGCCCATGGTGAGGCAGCTCTGTCTCTGCAGCCCATGGAGGATCCATGTCAGAGCAGATGGATGCTTGAAGGAGTCTGAAACCCTTTGGAAGCCAATCCTGGAGCAGGTTTTCTCTCAGGATCCGTGACCCCATGGGAGACTCATGCTGGAGCAGTTGATTCCTGAAGGTCTGCACCAACTGGGAGGGGACTCATACTGGAGCAGCCTGCGAAGACCTGCAGTCCATGGGAAGAACTGATTTTGGGGAAGTGCGTGGAGGACTGTCTCCCATGGAGGAACCCCAGACTGAAGCAGGAGAAAAATGTGAGTAGTCCTCACCCTGGGCAGCAGAGACAACTTGTGATGAACTGATTGCAGTCCTCATTCCCCATCTCCCTCTGCCACTGTGGGTAAAGAAGTAGAGAAATTGGGACTAAAGTTAGCACACGTTTAGGGAAATTTGAGGCTGCTTCTGAATTAAATGTGTGTCCTCGTGATGAAAAACAGAGAAGTCAGAATTACTAAATGCCTTCTTTGCCTCAAACTTTAATGTTTAGACTGGCCCTCAGGAATGCTGAACCTTGGAGGTAAGAGAGGAAGTTTGGAGAAAGGGAGACTTCCCTTTGGTCATAGAGGGTTGGGTTAGGAGCTGGCTAGACAGATGTAACAGCCATAAATACACAGGAACTGATGGGACACACCCAGAGTGGCTGAGGGACCTGTTGAAGGTGGCAGAGCTCTGGAACAGGATGCTCAGGGAGCTCATGGAGTCTCCCTCTCCAGAGACATTCAAACCCCACCTGGACACATCCCTTTACAACCTGCTCTAAGTGACCCTGGCAGAGGGCTTTGACCTGATGACCTTCAGAGGTCCCTTCCAACCCTAAAAATCCTGTGATTCTGTGAACCAAGGCAAAGCAGATGACAGGAAATTGGCAATGCAATCTCTTATTTCAAATACATTTTTATTGCTTTTAGAAAAATGAAATTCATTCTTCAAAATCTCCTTCAGCAAATGTCATCTGAAGACTCTTGTTTCTAAATTCAGACCATAACTACTGGTCTCTTCCATGAAAAAAATGAGTGGAAGTCTTCTAGTTAACTGTTCCCACTACTACTGAAATCAGTGGCAGCAGCAATCCTGTACTGAGCCCACTGCTTTGGAGAAGTTTGTTAGAATAAGATTTTTTCTCATTAAGCATCTTCTGTGCTCCAAGTGTATCTATAGCAATAAATTTCACATAAAATGGTTGGTTTAGAATTGAACATGATGCATTTTGGGAAGATTGTGTCCATGGCGTAGGAGACCCTGAATGTTTTTCCCTCAATCCTGGTTTTACAATGTATGCCAAAAAACTTCATCCTTTACACTCCTGACTTACTTCTTATTAAGTAAGAGGAGAATCAGTCCTTCATAGCTAAACAGAACAGATGTATGGCTTTAAATGACTGAAAATTATATTTCTTCACTGAAGATTAACGTCCTCCTACTCCTTGGTAAAGGCACATGTTCATTTTCTTGATTGACTATAGATTGAAACAGCCTTCTTTTTTAGAAATAGATATCCTTAGATGAGATAGTCTCAGCATTCTGTAGTATGTTAATGCCAAGTCTTCTGCTGTACAATATACTTTGAGATTTTCATCAACAAAATATTATGCAGCATGTGAACAACAACTGAAAAAAAAAGGAACCCCAAAACACACCAATGTTGTTTGCCACAGGCAGAAGCTAGGTAATATCAGCCAAGAAAACACTATTTACAAATGAAGCAAATTTACATCCTTTCACTGGTCTTGTATTTCCACCTTGGGGAAAAAGGGGGGAAAAAAAGGAAGGAAAAAAAAAATTATTTGGCATCTCTTGTTTTACAATTCACATTTCAGCAGGTAACAGATTACATTAACACAAGCATCTAGTGAGAGAAGCAGGAATGTTATCTAAATCCCATCGTATGTCTCCAGCACTCCCGCATCTGAATTTGACAGGTTTATAGCTTTTCTCATAGAAACCATGAATCTCTCCAGGCAAGAAACAGCCAATAGAGTTTCTGGTTCAAAGACTTTTCAAGGTCACTCTATTCAACACAACAGAAGGTCAGGTGATGTAGTCTTTTCCATAACTACCATCAGAGTCCACTGGGGAGTCAAGACATCTCATAAAGTCTAATGGTGTCTTGGCATCTGTTCCAGAGAGCTTCCCTGCCCCCTCTTTCCTTCCCTTTTTCCCTTCCTGGGAGAAATGCAGCAGCTACATGACAGAAAGCTGGAAATGTGAGCATTGAGCAGCTAACCTGTGGTTCCTTTTGCTATTTTTTAAAAAATCCTTTCTGCTTCTAGGGTTCACATGGCTCTGTCAGAATTCAGTTTGAATGGAACAAGAGCCAATTCAGTTGATTCCCTGGAGGCTATCTAGAATGTGATTCCTGTGGAGCTATTCATAGATTAGCTGGTGTCCTTTACAGAACCTCTAAATCCTGTATAGGTTGGTGCCACTTATTCCTGGATTAAATCTGCACCTTCCACAGCTAATACTGACATGTCTCAATATAGCTCTCATTCATTTAGGTACTTTGGTAACCACTGAGGGAATTATCAAGGGGTTAGAAACAAAACAGCTCTCAGAAGAGCTCTGATTTATCCTTCAGAAGTTTGCACAATTCCTCTGCATTTATTTTGACAGAACACAGAGTTCTTACACACAGCAAAGCTCTGTGGGTATCCTGGGTATTTTTGCACTGTATGAAGCAAAGGTAAAAGCAGACATAAAGTCACACATACCAGCTTTGTTTAAGGAGACCTCAGCTATTAATGTAAGATGTGACATATGTTCAGCCTCTAATCTTCTGCTCCCTGATGAGAGTATCACCACCAGGTACAGTAAGGACAAAGAACAGTGTGGGAATTCAAAATGAAAAGATAGGGAAAAGTGCTTCATCATAAAAGACTGAGTACACAAATGGCTCTTCAGTGTTCTGTGTGAACTCAGAGCTCTACTTGCAGGTTTTTCAGATGAGGAAGAAATTTCTTTCCAGAAATGTTGTTGATGCTGTCTGCATTTACACTTTGACCTGGCCCCTGTGTTACTGAGATGTTTACACTGCCAGTTCACAGGGCCAGGTTAGGAGATATTTAGGAACATTGATTTAGATTCTCTTAGGAGGAAACACACTTTTGAGAGACAAGCTGAGTATCTACCTCTCTGTATTCCAGAAAATATTTAGGGGAATTAAAAGCTCTATCATCACAATGCAAAATAATTAAAAAGGAACTGAATTAAAGCCCCACAAAACCTCTTTTCAGTTGTTTCCCATAGTTCAAGAACTCAATTTTTACAACTTTTTACACCTTCTACTGCTGCAGAGGTGTAACTTATACAGGAAAACAATGAAGATCTGAGCATCTTTTCTATGGAATAAATATGCACAGCAGAACAATATTTTGTCCTTTAAACCAGTACCATGCCCCTCTATGAGTTTGTGCACCAAGGAAAAATTGCTCAGTTCATGGAATTTAAACAGAATCAAGTTTAAAAAAGTTTTTATCTGTTAATAATATTTCATTAACTCACAAACAGTGAACCAGTCATTAGGGATCAATAACAGCAATGTAACAAATGAATCAGAATGTTAGAAACTTATCAGATGTTCATAAAACTGTACCCACCTAAACATCTTTCAATGTGCCAGTACACACAGTGAGCTGTGCTCACACCTGTTTGTTTTCAGCCAGCGTGGGCTACAGGAACATCCCTTCTTCTGAAAGGCAGGTCCCCATTTAGACCCATCTCTTTTTCGAGATACAAGTTCTTTAGCTTTATTTACACCTGTGCCTCTCCCTGGAATCCTCTATTGCACAGTGAGAAAGTGCATCTCATGTTCATGTTCATGTCCCTCTCAGCCTCCTGGATACCTTAGGGCTTCTCAAGGGGCTCCAAAGTCAGCAACCACATAGATTTTCTGGGGTCAGAGTCTTCTGGAAAGACGAAAGCACCTGGCTTGCTGTAAGCTTGTGTTGATGGTCAGATGTGAGCAAGGAGGGTGTCATTACAGCCAGTGGGAATCTAACCAGTGAGGCTTGGTGGTGAATACAGTTGATTTGAGCTCAGATGTCCAGGAATGGGGCAGATGACCCATTAAATTATTTAAAGAGATGAACCTAACCCCATTTCAGACACATTACAGAGCTCCTCTTTACATTCAACTGCTGCTCCAAAAGCACAGGAGTCTCTGATCCCTTATGGATATCCCATTTTATGATCACGGGGAGCCTACAGGATTCAAAAGGTGCTATGTGTCTACATTTTGGCAGCTAAATCCAAACTCTTTTGCCTAATCATCTGAGCAGTTGTCAACACTACAGTTCCTAATAAGGAAGATGGTTTAGCTGCTCAAATGAAGAATTCATCTTGGCCATTTGACACGCTCTAGGATATCCATCACTAGGATTTATTTGCTGCTCCAAGAAGGACATGAATCTACCACATAGATCCAAGTATTGGGCATGCCTGAAATGCTAACATGGATGTCTTTAGAGAATATAAATTGCAAAAAACCCTGAGATGTGATCAGCTGAACTGAGCACGGATTGGCTGCAGTGAGGGCTTGGACTCCCAAAGCAGATGCAGATTGAATGTGCAGATGTGCAGCCTTGGGAGACAGTGCCATCCTTTCAGCAAAATCCAATCTCTGCTCCCAACCTTTTCCTGACTCCTCTTCACCCATCTTTGTCATCTTGCTTGAGGATACATTCCCTTTTCTCAGCATTCCTGGAACTCCTGCCAGGAGAGGGTTACAAGAGCAGATATGGCTTTGTTTGCCTCCCATGGGGGTTTAGATCTGTAGCAGCTTCCTTATGCACTGAAACTTTAATGTAGCGATGTGAAAAACATCAAATGCAAACACAGGCAAACAGAGATTTCAGGATAACATACCCAACTTTAAGTTGATTTTCACAGACATTCAAGATTCTTTCACCATCTCCAGAATGCACCCAACAAAACATAAAGTACTTATTTATTACAGTTGATGTAAGAGTTCTATTTTATTTTATGCTTTATTTTATTTTGCATTTCTTTTGTTTAGCTCTCAGAAACAGATGGGTCATTTCAACTGAATCATAAATCAGATTATGGCTAACAATTAAAGTCAGGAAAGTCTCATGCTTTTGAAAACAGCATCTTATCAGAAAATATCTGAGGGTGTGCTGTGTAAAGGACTCATTAAATTGCTTTAAAATTTAATGGTATCTTAAATATAAAATATGAACATGTATCACTCAATAATGAAATACTAGACCAGAGGCATAGCTGGGTTGAATCTGCTGTATTATTCTTTTTGTGGATTTTTTTTGTTTACATTTACTCTATTATATCAATAATATTTATTTATTGAAAAATAACATTTTAGAGTTGTAACTATGCAATACATAACCAGTTTCCTATTAATTTCACAAGCCACATCCAGCAGTTCTCTACAAAGAATGACAACAAAATTCAACATGTAGGATAAAATGCTGAAAACAACAGAAGACAGGCTGGATTTTTTTTTTTTTTGTTATTTTAAAGTACCAACATTATAACTATAACTTGTGCTGACTTATGAGACTGGATTTTCATCTAAATCATGCAATTTTGCCTGATGTTTGGAGGACTGTGGAAAAATTTCAATGAATGTGTGTTTGGATGTAGAAAAGACAGGTAACAATACTGTTTGCACACTTCTGTCACTTTTCAAACTGTTTAATATTTAAACAGACTGAAGGTTTGGTATCTATGTCCTCCACTGTTTGCCAAAGTGTGAGCTTACAAATGACACTGATCACTGCCACTGAGCCTTTTATAATTCAAATGAAACATAATTCTCCATTCTATTTTACAGCAGCAAGAATGAGAGAAAATTGAGTTTCTTGCTACTCTGAGAATGATCTTTCGGTGTCTGAGGAGCTCTCAGCCACCTGAACTTCAGTTCTGAATGAAAAGTTGGGTAGCATTTTGAAAAGCTGTTTGACCAAATAATAAAAAGAAGAGCAATGAAGTGAGGATAACTCATAAAAGGGACTTAAGAAAGATCTGAAGGGGTTTGGGAAAGCAATAGAAAATTTAAAAAAAAAAACTACCATCATTCAAACAAGATATTATAATATGCTGAAGTGGTAAAACTCTTCATTTCAAGCTGCCATAAGAATTCATGCATACAAAAAGAAAATATTTCAAGAGGTCAAAGAATAAAACAGAGGTAACAAAAACATAAAATATCATGTGAGCAACAGAAAATCTCAGGTAACAACACTCACAGAGAAAGATGACAGATCTCTCACTGACAGGCAGAAATCAAGAAAAAGATGGAAGAATGCAATCAAGGTCTAGTTAACAAGAAAGGACTGAGCCTTGGTGGTGATGCATAAAACAGGGAGAGGGTGGAATCCTCTGAAGGACTGCAGGAAGCTGTTAAATATATATTTTTGGATGTGGAAATGATGAAAAGTGAATTGGGGTAGTATAGGGTCCTAAATAGATAATTTCAAATAATGTGCAGAAGATTTTTGTGTGCCTTGGAAAGATGTTTAATTTATACTTTTAAACTATATTTTTTAGGAAATCCCAAAGCTAAACCAAGACAAAGATGGTTTCTGAAAGAGTAATGAGAGCAGAACTCACATTTCTTCAAAATTCAAAAGATTTCCAGTTGTTCTGCTTTTTTGCCCTGGTGTCCCCATCCCTCCATGAGGAACAGTAAAGCTATTTCCCACATTTTGCATTTAACAAACTTGCTGGAGCAACATTGACTAAAGCGTATTTAAACACTTGTCCCTAGAAAGAAAACCTCATCACCAGTTGATTTCTCCTTTCTAGGACTTTGTGATCCCAGGATCTCGACATGATTAACCCCATTAGTTTTTCAAAAATGAGCATTCAGATCTAAACCCAAATAGTGAGGAAAGCAGCTTTTTTAAAAATATCTCTCATTTGAAGGTTTCCAAATCTTTGCAGTGCTGGGCTACCTTGTTTCAAAAAATAATTCAAAAGCATCTCTCAAATTATGTCCCATATTTCAAGCCACAGGAGCTGTTCACATTTATTTCAACCGAAGCTCCGTGAAGGGACTGAGATCTTTCAGCCCTCTGCTTCCTGAATGCAGGTGAATGAACACACACAAAGTTAAAAGACATCAGGCCAGACCCTGAAATTTTTAATCCAATGGAACTCCCATGCCTCAGCGAGAACTTTGCTAAGGTTTGGACTACTAGACTTGGCTCAGCTCCAGTGCAATATCTATGAACTTTGCTTAGCTTTAGGATAATTAGACTTCAGAGGCACTAAGGTACTGCAGAGACTTCACTGCTGATAACCTGAGGCCATATCTTGAAGATTTTCCTCCTTTCTTTCTCAGCACACAAGCAGGCAAACTTCCACTGACACTGGGAGCTGACTGCCTAGCAAGCACATCAGGGAGGGAGTTAAAAATGTGTTGCACAGGTTGGAGTGGGAACTTTGGTGGCTGGGATTTCACCTTTTGCTTCAAATGAGGAAAAATCTATCAAAAATGCTGGCCCCACAGTAAGTTTTATTATTGAAGTATTAATAAAATGAATTAAAACAGCTCTGCACCTTGTCCTCCATAGATATGTTGCACTCCTTTCTCTAAGTTTTAGCACTGTAGGTTAAATAAAATAAATAAGTGATGTATGGAAAAATGTTTCAATATTGTGCTTTATGCTCTTAAAATAATCTTATTCTCTGTCTCTTGACTGTGAATACACTGTGCATGTATGCACTTCTAATAAAAAAGTGACTACATCTTACAGCTTTTTCAAATGTTGCCATTTTAAAACAATTACAATGATGAAATTATGTGTGATGATAGTGAAGTATTTCCTAAATGAAAAATTACCCCAAAGGTTTAAAAATGTGTCTAAGAACTTAAACAAGAATTTCTTGAAACAAAAATAGTGGCACTTACAAGATTTAATTTTCTTTAAATGCTCCAATTTTAAACTTTGTGTTGTTTAAGAAATTATATACTGTGTTTTACTTTGAGTTAAGCAGTATTAGATTATCTGTTCTTTGAGACAAACTATGTGAGTTTTCTTCTGCATGAATGTACATGCAGATATATCTCCTAGGAAACAGGCACCTCTTTTTTTTCTGTTATTTCAATATTATTCATTATGTTAGGCAAAAACTGTTGGGATGTTGGAGTTGTAGAAGCTCATACATATTTGATATGTGCTAAAGAAAAGAATCATACAATCTAAAGAATGTAAAAGGCCTCTGATCAGCTTGGTGGCTTGCTCTGGACTTGCTCCAGCAGTTCCACATCCTTCCTATGTTGGGGACACTGGAGATGCAGGTGGGGTCTCATCAGAGCAGAATAGAAGGGTAGAATCAGGATTCCCTTGATCACTTCCCTGGTGCCCACATGGCCTTTGATACAACCCAGGATACAATTCTGGGACAAAGCACTTTCATGTCATTCAGTAATTCACAGTTAATATTGATAGCTAATTCAGGCATGGATTCTTACAGCTAATCATGAGGTTACTAACTCTTCTTGAGCTGGAATCAGAGCAATACTAACTTCAGTTTTGTTTTCCAAAGGGATAAATCCAAGTTTTAGTTGTTGCACACCAAATTTGCTCATGGTATGGTGACATCAGTGTTTGCTCTGCAGGAAGATTGCCCAGGTCACTTCCAGTGGTGTGTCTTTGGGGAACTGCCTAAGCTGGAACTCCACACTGGTGCTTCACCATTTGTTTGTCTTTCCCATGGATGCCCATCTCTGAAACATGCTTCTAAACAATCAGAGCTTGCCCTCCCCTTGCATCCCTCATGTAAACAGCATTGTGCAACACATCCCTTGGCTCTGACTCCAAGAACAAGGTGGTGGTGGTGAGGGGCAGGTGATTCTGCCACTGAGGTTCCCAAACCCTGCTGAGGAAGCTGGCTCTGCTACCAGAAGCTGCATAAACAGAGCTGTGTCAGAGTTAATTAGGTGCACAGAGAGGCAGGGCTCATTAGATGCTAGGAAGCCCTTATTGGCACATTTCTGCTGCTTTTGGGATCCCAGCAGCCTTTCATAAATCTAGACATAACAATTTCCTAGGAGTTAACTCAATGTCTACTTCTGCACAATCTCTGTAAATCTGCCTTGAACCCTTATTAACTCAGCTCATTAAAAAAAATAATTCTCTTCAGAACTTCTATTGTTTAAAAGCCTAAAACCTGGAATTTGTTAATCATTATATTATTCTAATATATTTTACAGCTACTGAGACAGCATGGCTGAGTGTAAGTACATAGTTGTATAGAAATCCTTGCTCTTTTATTGAAGAAAGAGTTAATTTTTCTTTTAATATTAAATCTATTATTCATGTCAATATGACATGGATGTAAGACTGTCATTACAAGATCATTACAAGGAATTTCTTTATCTGAGACTATGCTAGGAGGGATGATAATTGTTTTTGCTAATAAAAGTAACTGCTATTACTTGGATTTTAAAATATAATTACATGGCAGGAATACTTTGCTGCCATTTACTTACACAACCCATGTAATAGCCATATAACTAAATTAGAAATGGATGAGGTGGATAGTGGAGATTAAATCCAAATGTACCCCTTTCTGATGGTATGCAGAAAGTTCTTGCAGAACTGACTGAATAAAGAGTGCAGAGTTAGTGAGGAGATATTGCTCTCAGCTCAGAGCAGACACAAATGAGCAGAAAATGAACAAAGCAGTTATTCACACCATACTGCCAGCAGTACAGGCGAAGGATCCTTGGTGTACTGCCAGGTTTATGCTCCTAACCCCTATAGGGACCCCTCCATAACTGCATATCTATATGGCAGTACATACACACACACACAATGCCTCCAAAACACCATTACTGCTCCCCTAAACCTCTCTAGTGTGAGTTATTCCATGGTGTTAGGGTGCTCTGAGGGTCACATGCATTGGTATTCCTCAGCAAAATAATAGATAAATTCCCTCCACTCAAATAAATAATTAAGAAAATAAAGTGCAATGTTTTATCTGTGTCATAGAGTTTATCTGTGGAGCATGGCAAATAATGATGTGATTTCTCATCTGACTAAAGGTGAATATGGAGTATATAAATACCAAACATAAAGACAGCATTCTCTACCTGCATTACCTTCCTGGGTACTGGGATATAATTAATTTTCTTTGTGGTAGCTGGCACAGAGCTTTGGTTTGGATTCAGAAGAAAAAATGAATTTTATGTAGCTCTGCCATACAACATATCTCATTTCTTGAATATAATATAGATATGCCTATCTATGTGAGTCTCTGTGTGTACAGATCTTCCTGTGGAGAGAGAAAAAAGGACCTGAATGAGCTTGATGAGCTACAAGTGAGGAATTTTGAGAAGCTGTATAATCCTGTGGGGAATAGAGGAATGCAGGTCATTCCTTACAGTGTGGCTATGGGCAGTTTTCACCTGGGATTATTCTCAGTGTTAATGATCTGGAAGACAGAGCAGGCCTTGTAGCTGACACTATGGTGGGAAATGTTGCAAAATAAAATGTAAGGAGAGAGAAAAAACAGAAGGGCCCTAAAAAGGTGATTAGAAGGAGAGGCAGGAAATGAGATTCAAGCAGGGAAACTGTATTTGTGGGAAAGAAACAGCTCAAAACTCAGTTGAACCTGGGGAGTAATTTAAAGTCTGATTAAAAGCCTCTTGATATTAGTGGAGGAGATGCACACTGATTTTAATGGGCCTTGGAAATGATGTCTTTTAAAGAAATTTGAGTTCCCTGATTGAAAGAGACAATATACAGCAGGTCAGATCCTGTTGGGGAGAATTTGCAATGTAGGCCAGTAGCAGGAAGATCCAGGGAAGCATCTACAGAGTTATTTTGGACTATTAAAGTAATTACAGCATTTTCACTCCCTCTTCTCTCTCTTCTGACCTATCCCCATGTTTCTTGCAGCTCTGGGGGTGAATAGGGCAGGGGAAGGCTGCTTTGTGAGCACCAGATACTTCAGTTATATACACAGAATGCTTGAAATGACTTTTTCCCTTATGCTCATGTTTTAAAACTATGCTCTTCAACCCCAAAAATGCTCTTTAATGAGATTGGAAAGCTGCAATAAAGAACAACATTTCACTGGTGTGTAGTACAGGTAATATAAACCACTTGGAGAATGTCTGGCAACAAACTTGTAGATGCATTTATTATTTTACATTGAACATAAAATATTAAGGTTCTTTTTTTCTTCTCAAAACTTAATACAGATTATTTCCCCACATGGTTTATTAAATGGACACGATAGGGTGCAGGCAAAGTCATGAACTTGAGGTAGCAACTATTCATCCTCATGTTTCAGTGTGGAGAAGAGAAGGCTCCAGGGAGACCTTTCAGCACCTTCCAGTACCTGAAAGGAGTCCCAAGAGATCTGGGTCGGGACAGGTGTCAAGGGCATGGAGTGATAGAATAAAGGGGATGCTTTCAAGCTGAAAGAGAGGAGATTTAGATTGGACATGAGGAGAAGATTCTTCACTGTGAGGGTGGTGAGGCACTGAAGGAGGTTGCCCAGAGAAATTGCCAGAAGAACAGTTCCCATCTGTGGAAGTGCTCAAGGCCAGCTTGGATGGGGCTTTAGGCAACCTGCTCTAGTGGAGTGTGTTGCTGCCATGGCAGGGCCTTGGACCAAAATGATCTTTGAGGTGCCTCCCAAACCACTTTGATTCTGTGGTCTTGAAAAATGTGCCTTCTTAAAAAAAAAAAAAATCCTATGCACAAAGGAGGAAAACCAGAAAACCATCAATGTCTCACCAATAACTGCCACCTTACCTGGTTGCTTATGAACCTATTAAAATTAATTTATAAATTTTACTTGGGCTACATTCTGTGACACAAGCAAGATGCAAAATGTTCTTTTAGAAGCTATCATGACCACCAGAACTTGGTACATTCACATCAGAGTTAGGTGTATTTAGCATCTCTGTAGAGAACTTTTTTGTATATTTAGTGCACAGAACCCAGTTTTGAAATATGCATAGTGTCATATTTCTCAAAAGTGTGTTTTATCCATACAATTTTAAATGTTTTTATTTATTTATGTGCTAATGTATCACTTCTTTTTAATTTTTTATATATTCTATTTTCACCCTTCCTCCAATATTTTTTCTTTTTGTTTTGATGTCTAAAAGAAAGAAATAAAAATACTAAAGAAAAATAAGTGCATGAAAGAGAAATAGAAATATAAAAACCGCTGTTTGAAAAATGAACAATACAAAATTCAGTACAAAGCAAACAAAGGAAAAATATTATGTGTTCCCTTTTATGCATTTTTGCTAAAAAATGTGAGAAGAAAGGAGCAAAACAAGCTTTCACTTTCAAGTTTTAATTAACAAGAAATATCTTAATAAACATACACACTTTTGTAACTTTTTAAACTTTTTTAATTGGAAAAGTAGGGACGTACACCCAAGTTGCACCTCACTGAATGCAAACAATTATAAAAGTGAGTGAAACTGTAAGTGATAATGAGAAGCTCTATTTGCAACTGTGCTGAAATGCCTGCCTAGATCCTCTCTGAGGCATTAATACACCATATGTTTCTAGAAAATTGGTCACAGAATTGTCTTCAAAATCGACATCCCCCAAATGTTAAAGGCTTGACTTTGGTTTGTACTTATCATCGTTCTACAAAGGCAAAAGTTCTTTTACTTTTATCTTACCCCAAGGACTTTCTCCATTTCCAGAAGCACTAGCACAGTTAAGCTGCTCAGGTTTTTCTATCGTCCCCTCCACCCACCTTGTGGGGTGATGCCTGTGATGGAAACCTTTCACCATCACCACAGGATGAGCAAGAAGTTGCAAGTGTCAGATTCTAATATTTGTCATATTTACCAATTCCATCATATTCTTTTGTGTCTTCTAGCAGAGAGCTTTTTCTGTTGCCAGTCTTGTTCCTGCCATTTACTTACACAAGTAAATGGCCTCCACTGAAGTCAGCTGGCTCAGAGGAAGACCTGAAGTCAGGGTTGTGTTGGAGACACTTGATCTCACTGGATGGGGCTTTGAGCAAGTTCATCCAGTGGAGGGTGTCCCTGCCCATGGTTGAGGGGTTAGAACAAGATAATTAAAGAGTTTTCAAGTCTTGTAACAGACTGCACAGGGGAGTGCTGCAGTCACCTGTCGCAGACATCCTTTTATGAAAATCCTTTCTTAGGATTTTTTCTTCCTGAGAAGCTGAGAGTCTCCAGGAACAAAATGTAAACAATGGTTATCTGCTGCTGTGGAATGCAGCAGGTGGATCCGTGCTTGGTCTGGTGTGGATGTTTGGATTTAGTGACCACTCACAGCAGAGCAGGCTCTCTCTCTCTCTGTCTGAGCCACAGACCTTTGTTTTCATTCTTTTCTATTCTATTCTTAGCTTAGCTAGCCTTCTGAGATGAACCTTTTCCTTCTATTTCTTTTAGTATAGTTACAATGTAATATATATATCATAAAATAATAAATCAAGCCTTCTGAAACATGGAGTCAACATTCTCATCTCTTCCTCATCCAAGAACCCCTGTGAACATTGTCACAGTCACCAACCCTGGAGGTGTTCAGGGAATGACTGGATGTGGCACTCAGTGCTGTGGCTTAGCTGACAAGGTGGTGTTCAGTCACAGGATGGCCTTGATGACCTCAGAGGTATTTTCCAACCTCAATGATTCTATGATTTTACCTTTGAGGTCCCGTCCAGCCCAAACCATTCTATGATCTCTAAATTTCAGACAATGAAGAAGTGGCTTTTTCAGATGGATTATGTGACTTGGCATGTGACACAAACAGGGTTTTTCAGTTGTATGGAAAATTTCCTTGAGAAACCAAAGGAGGCAGGAGCAGAGAAGGAGGCAACTAAACAGGGAGCAGCAGCAAAGGGACCCAAGAGGGGCTGGAGGAAGAGGAGATTTGTAGGAGGGGCTGCAGGTTTGGAGCAGGGCTCACCCTCCAGCAGTCCTAGGAGCCCTGTTGGTGCAGAGACCCTCCCTGCAGCCCAGGGAAGGGCACACACAGGAAGGGAGATGTGCCAGGAATGCAATCTTTATCAAATGTTTATTAGAAAATGTAATCCTAGTATTCAGGTCATTAAAATATCAGCTTGCCTTAGAGAAAAAAATGTAAACAGCAGCATGAGGTGAGTGTAAATATGTAGATGGAAGTTCAATACAGGAGAAAAACTGCTTTGGAATGTGTGTTTTATAAAATCTCTGTAGTAGTTTCCACCTGGGGACTTGAAAGTCCTTTAGCAAATGTTAATGAAATGGAGCTAAGTCATCACAGGTCATTATTTGTTATTCATAAGAAATTAATTACTTTAGGTTAAAATCACATTGCAATTAGGCAGCTGAAAGAGTTAGAAACATCTAGTAAAAGTCATATCAGTCATTACACAAATATTTGCATATTTTTGTTTAAACAGAGAGATAGCAGCAAAGCAAACTAAACCAGAGGATTTAATGTTTGCCAAGTGTGCTTTTTTAACATCTTTTATGGAATATTATGAAAAAAAAGGCACAGTGAGTGGTTCTTGCATTTTCCAGGCTATTTTTCCTACTCCTTTGGATCTCTTTTCCTTTTCCAATTTGGAAGCAGTGTTTTGAACTATATTGGTTCCTGCTTCCCTATCTTACTTTTCCCACCTTGCACATCTAACTCTCTCCTTTAATGTGAGCCAGATTTAATATCCTGTACCTTTAACCATTTAAAATAAAGAAAGATGGGCTATCAATGCCCCATGTGTTTTGTGTTTTGTGCAGAATCAGCTAACCTTCTTTACAGCCCATCATAGAGATTTGAGAGGACCAATGATGTTGCATGGTGATAAAAGCCCCTAGGCACACCCTAAAGCTACACAATGACACAACAGGAGAAGTTTCCCCAATAAAACCCTGCCCTGACTGCCCCAGGCCCATCCCAGGAGCCATCAGTCCATCAAAAGCTGATCTGCACAAATCCAGGAGAGTACAGGGGCACAAATAAAAGCAGAAACAAATTTTTTTCCTTTGTTTGTTTTGTACTGAGTTTTGTAATGTTTGTTTTCACAACAGGTGTGATATTTCCCTTTCTCTTTAATGCATAAATTAAGGACTCAAAAAAAGGGACACCCTGTCTGATCCCCTCCCAAGGGCTTGTCCTAAAAAGCCCTCAGTCCCACTGTTGAGATGGGAAATGCATCATGAGGAGTCAGTGCTGGAGCACCTTTGGGATTGAGGAGGTTGCTGCTGGGGGTACAAGGAGACACTATGGGATGTAAGGGAAAAGCATTTTGGGATGGAATAGGATTTATTATGGCCAAAGTTGTAGAAAGGGAGGGATCTAGATAATGTGAAGGAGGAAAAATTGTGTGAAAACAGGGATAAAGTGCATAAAAAACATTGATCATGCACAAGTATCTGTTTCACAGTATATTTATTAAATCTCTTTCTAGTACGGTTTCTTCAGGGTGAGATGCTCTCAGTTCTTAAAGCAATTTTTTGTGGTCCTGTGGGTTCATGTGTGCAGTTGCCAGCAATTTGGAATCCTGAGATCAAGGGGCTCAGCAAACTGAGTGTCTGAGCCCAGATGCTGGCAGGATCTGCCTCCCTTTCCTCTCTGGCATATCAGGTTTCCTTAGTTGATTATGATGTGGTTACTAAGGGAATGACAGTTGCTGCAGTCCCAATATTATGGTTTTGAGACACTTGTTCATTACTTATAGCTTGTTCAGCTTCTGCCTTAAGAAACTTCTAATGAGTGCATTTAATATTCAGGCTTTCAATTTTCTGTTTTTTTCAGTTCATTAATTTGAACAGTAAGTTCATCCTTATTGACACTAAACTGCAATCATACACTGTCTGGGTGAAACACTCTACTGATCAATCCAATAAAGTAATTTTCCTTAGACTAGCTATGACACTTAAATTACATATATTACAACAACCTAAGATGCACCTGCTGAGATAAAAGCTATGAATTTATATATATATATATACATACACATTGTTTGTTTTATTTTTAAGTTTTTCCGAGCAAGCTATGGATTTGACATTTAAGCCATTATCCCAGAGGGTAATCATTGCTTTGGATTCAGGAACTTTAAAAAAGTTCACTTAATTGTTTTATTTACATGGTATATTGATCATCTACTTGTAGGACTTTGATTATTCCTATATTTGTTTCATGTCCTACCACATCTGTGCGAGTGTTTATGTTGTTATTGTTTGCTACTGCAAGTCACATGGCCTGAGTGATAATTAATAGACACAAATTAATACCTAGAGAAAAATAAAAATTGGTGTTTCATTTATAGTACACAAATAAAGGATTTTTTTTTTCCCCTAGCTCTCCTGAAAAACAGCTCTGGTGTGCCCCTTTTGCAGTCCAGACTGGGATATACTGGAGTCAGAGCCAAAGCTCTGCTGGGCTGCTCCTCTGCCAGATTGTCCCTTTGATCTTGGCAGGAAACCCACACCCCATCTGTGAAACATGATTGGAAACACTAATGTTCCACAGCTTTACTGTGAGGACAACTTTGTGCATGATGGTGACACACTTACAGAAGATTTGGATCCAGAAAGATGTTAGACTAATATCTGATACTTTCAGAAGATTGCAAACATAATTTTAGCACTTTGACATGAAAAACATCGCTATATTCCAAAGTAACACTGACAGCAAGAGCAGCAGTACTGAATTGGGCCCCATTGGTACAGTTCTCTGACCATCAAATATTTTGTGAAGATTGTGACAGAGCAGCATTCACCCACCCTTGAATGTTTTCTCATTATCCAGCCACCCACATCTTTGGTGCTTTCTGTGTTGGAAATTGGATCTACGTCTTCATTCTTATTACTTTTAATGTGTTTCTCTCTGTAGCAGAGGTGTGGTGGGTTCACCTCAGCTGACTGCCAGATGCCCACCCAACCACACTCTCCCTTCCTCCCCTCAACAGGGTGGAAGGGAAAACAAGATGGAAAAACTTGTGGGTGAAGATAAGGACGGAGATCACTCACCAATTACCATCATGGGCAAAACAGAATTGACCTGGAGAGATTGCTTTAACTTATTGCCCATTAAACAATATAAGAAAAAGAGAAAAAAAATTAAACTAGAAATACCTTTCCTTACCCTCTATATTCTCCCCAGGCTCTTGGCTTAACCTCATCCAAAAACTGAGTACATGCAGGCACCAGCTCACTCCACCTTTGCTTGGGTAGGGGAGGGAACCAAAAGCAAAAGTAAAACACATGAATTGAGACAAGAAGAGCTAATTAATGAAAAAAAATCATGAAAAGCCCAACAACAATAACAATTGTAACAAAAAGAAACATAGTAACAAAGCCCAAGACAGGCAAGAAATGCATGGTACAATTTCTCACCACACACATGCCAGTTGTGCATTTCAATCTGCTGTGCAGCACTTTTCGCCCTTTCTTGACTAAGTTATTATGAAGGCTCTACTGATGTCAGTGTTTGGCTCAAAATCTGGCAGTGACAGGTCCATCTTGGGGCTGCCTGGGTCTGGTTTTGTCTGACATGGCAGCAGCTTCTCCTCTCTTCCTACAGAAGGCAGCCCTGCAGCCTCCCCGTTACTACAACCTTGTCTGTAAACCTGATATAACAGTTAAGAAGCTGATGTTATTTTTTTTACATATAATTAATTAAAGACAAGGCTTTTATGCTTTGTTTCTCAATATTGTCATTTTTGGGTGAACCAGGCTTGCAAAAACACTACATAATCCCAATAATTAACTATGAAATAGCCCTATTTTTGGAGACCTTTTCAGAAACCCCAGGTTTACAGACTCTCCTTCTGAGAGCAAAGTATAAGAACTGCACCTTAGAGGAACTATTTGAACGTCACAGGGCTTGGATCATAGGCTTTGAAAGAAGTTGGTGTGCAGGGATTGGAACTGAATCAGCTTAAATCAGAGCAGGGTATGAATCTTCAGAGGGATTCATCACATCAAGGCTTTTCTTATCACCAGAGTCACGAGGCTTTCTCTGAGCCCAGCAAAGCACTGAAACCCAAGAAGCCAGGAAGTTCAAGCTGCCTGCCACACAGAAATCACTTCTCTCTCCATCAGTCATTTTAACATAGACATCATCTGGTCTGTGCTAGCTTTGAAAGAGCCACAATTATTTTCCCAGACTACTGAGCTGTTGCAGCTTTGGGATTGTCTGGAGACTGATCAACTCTTTTTTTCTGAGCTGTTCCAACCTCTTTAGAGATAGCCTTAGAGACTGAAGTCATTTTCTGTAGCAGAGAACCAAACATGAGATTTCTCATCATAAAGTGAAAAAGTGGGAAGGTCCCTTCTTTTAGCAAAAAAAGAGAAGCTTCTTATTTTGAGAGAGAAAGAGATTTGATGGGGGGAAAAGAATGATTCAGCAAAGATGGTCTTTGGTTCAAGACACCCTCCTACAAAGATGAAATTTTTCTTGGTATGCCTGCTTGGAGTGCTTGGTAAAGCCCCAGGGAACAACATGGTCTCTGTAGCATCTGGTAATTGTCAGAGCTGTTACCTGGGCCTTTGCTGTTTACTACTCTTTGTTATAACTTTTTACACCTTCCAACATTCCTTATAAATAAGGACACCTACTTTTTTTTGGGATCCCTAATTTTCAGGTTTTCCACTGAAAGTGAGAATTTTGAGTTGCCAACAAGTCATTCAGGAGAAAAATTTCTGTATCAAGATTAGAGCAGATGGGGTAAGCACAGATAACAGTTTGAAATTGTGGAAAAGGAGAATGAGACCTTTTCCTGCTTCATCCTTCCCTTTTCTCATCCATACTCTCTCTTGCTAGCTTTGGTATCTGTCTGGTTTCCATACATAAGAGATGGGAAAAAATTAATTTGACAGAAAACGGGAATGGTATTTCAACAGATTATCAAGCTGCATCAGCTACTGAAGGGATCCAATTCTCTGTCTCTGCACCTAATCCTGGAAGAGTAGAATTATGTGTCCAAAAGAACAGGGAGGTATTTCCACCAGTTATGGGGAAGAGATGGATGGGACGTTTCCAAATCTGTTTACCAAGGTAAGGGCTAATTATGTTTTCTCGCCTGTATTGGTGGTCTCATCTTTTGTCAAAGATTAAATTATAAAAAAAATGAACAATTTCAGCTGCTAAGCAGGGAACTCTACTTCACCACACTCGTACATCTTTGTTTCCAAAGGCAGTTGTTGAAAATACTTTTGTTAAAGTAGTTAAATGAATTAAATTACAGAAACTCTCTTTCTTTGAGAAAGAAAACTGTTCAAGTACTCTCCTGTGAAGCAAAATGTATTTGAACTGAAAACAATGCTATGGAAATTTGTGTCTGTCACTTTATCTTGCAAGGCAAATCAACAGGGAGAGGTCACTGTCAGGATATGAAAGTCTTCTGCCATTTTATATTTGACATTTTATATGTGCCAAGAGTATCTGAAAGTTCTGCTTGGGGCTGCAGACTTAGCAGGACCCATGGAGGGAGATGTTCCCTGGAGTGCCAAGTGGAGAGTGGAGAGAATGCCTTATCACACCAAAATCCCAGAGTATCTGAAGTGTAAATGGGGTTTACCTTAGAGCTCTCATTCCTCACATAGGAAATGCTGACATGAAGATTTCAGGTATTAGCAAACAGCAAACATTAAAATGAAGGCAAATATTTACTAATTAATTTTTCTGATATATTTAAGTCTACTGAGGGAGACGATAAATCTGGTGTTTTTAATTGAACTCTAACACTGCACAACTGTTCACATGTTGTTGTTATTACTCTTACTACATTACACAGTATTTTTAGTAGTTGCTTCTCACAGCATTTACCAGATGTCCTGTATAGATCATTCCCACTATAAAATCCCAGTGCATTAAAATAGTTATATATATTCTCCCTTTCCAAAATGCTCTGAGGACTGGGCTGTCATATTTTGAAAACCTTTGTAACTAACGTAAAATTCAAACAAAATTGTGATTTTTCAGTCTTTATAGCATGCCACATATCTTTGGGGCGAGTTTGGGCTGAGTTAGTTTTGTACATAAACACACTGATAGGATCAAAAGCTGTTTGAAAACTCACACAAAAAATTTAGGATAGACAGATAGATAGAGAGATGATAGATAGATAGATAGATAGATAGATAGATAGATAGATAGATAGATAGATAGATACATTCATACATACATACATACTAACTTTTTTTTCTGTCTGTAGGTGATAGATAGATGATATTGTGCCAGAGGCACATTTTCCATTCATACCTTTTATAATAATTCAGGAAGTTCAGAAAAGATTTTAAAACACTCAAAACACTCTTGGATGTGCTGTTGTGTTTGGCGAATTTGAATGTAAACTGCTAGAGCTGGGTGAATTTCAGCATTAAAGTTACTTGTTTTGCTTTCTCTAAGTATTATTCTTTCATTAAAGAAACACATTATATAAGCAGTGTCTCTTTTCTTATTTTCTTCCTCCATTGGAAACCTGGAAGACAGAAGTCTAAAAACAAACACACCCTCATTTTTAGACAGTTCTTCCAGTTCTCCAAATTTTATGCCTGTCTTCCTTACATTTCCCATGCCTGTGAGCAGCTGTTTTCCTTCCCATCTACATGGTCCTAGCAATGCTCCCCAATATCAATACTGTAAACTTGTGCAGACAGAAAAGGGGGAGATGCTGAAAATTTGTATGTCTTAACAGACTCTCTGCTATGACTTTGGAAGGAAATGTGCACCAGCTGAGGTTTTTACACTAAATATTTCTCAATTCACAATATTGTTTAATGACTCTGAAGGACAATTTTCTTGCTATACTAGAACAACAAGAAACTGTAGAAAATTAGAGGCAAAATACATTTTCAAAGCTCAGAAGGGTAATTATAAACCCAGCCAAAACCATAGCTTATCTAATTTCAGTATCTTTTATTGAGCTGCATGACTAGTTCCTATGAATGGTGAAATATTGTGCAGCATTGTATTTCTCCTGTAAGAAAAAAAAAAAAATTCCTCAGTAAAAATTTTGATTTTGATGGGTTTGATTTCATCATCTCAAAACATTTCTTATTCTGCAATGAATTATAACATAGAAGAGGAAACAGAAGAGTAAGGTGCATGTAGAAATCAGGATTCACACTAAGAAATCTTATTTGCAGCTACCTGGGATGGTTTTTTTCTTGAAGATTTGATCGAACAAAAATAAGAAAATACTGAACAGATGTTTCATAGGCAGTTTATTAAGAAAAAGGGGAAAATTAAAGGAGGTAAGGGATCTGTTATTGTGGCCTTGACTTGCTGTTCAGCTGAAAGTTGCAAAGAAAATCAATTTGTCACATGCTGCTCGGCATGATGTTTTTCTGTCAATGACCTAGAGAGAAAATGCTATACAGACAGAGCCTGACATCCTCACAATAACAAGCACCAGCATTTGACTTTTCCACTCTCCTGTAATCCTGTTTCTCCACCCAGCTTCCCCATGTATTTCTTATACCAGCAATCCCTCTCATTCAGGTATCTCGTGACAATGAAACAGAAAATGTTGCCATGGGGTGCTGAAATAAAAGGAGAAAGTGAATCACAGGATCTTAAAATTATTTGGGTTTGAAGGGGCCTGAAAAGTCATCTCATTCCAACTCCCCTGCCATGGGCAGGAACACATTTCTCTAGATAAGGTTGCTCAAAACCCCATCCACCGTGGGCTTGAACACTTCCAGGGAGGAAAGCCACAGCTTCTCTGGGCAACCTGTGCCAGGGCCTCACCCCCTTCTGAGTCCAGAGGTTTTTCCTAATAACTCATCTAAACTTGCTTTGAGTTTGAAGCCATTTCCCCTTGTCCTGTCACTACATGCTCTTGTCAGAAGTCTCTCTCCAGCTCTCTCGTAAACCTCCCAAGGTGTTATAAGGTGTCCCTGGAGCATTCTCTTCTCAAGGCTGAAGAACTCCAACTCTCTCAGTCTGTTTCCATAGCAGAGGTGCTCCAGCCCTCTGAGCATCTCCATGGCCTTCTCTGGACTTGTTTGAACAGGTCCCCATCGTTCCTGGGGATGTTCTGGGCATGTCAGGGCTGGAGGCAGCACTGCAGGTGGGTCTCACAGAGCAGGCAGAGGGGCAGAATTCCCTCCCTCACGTGCTGCCCACAGGGCTTTGGATGCAGCCCAGGACACATCTGGTTTTCGGGCTGTGACTGCACAATTGCCAGGTCATGTTGAGCTTCCTGTCCATCAATACATCCAAGTCCTTCTCCCCAGGGCTGCTCTCAATCCATTTTCCACCCAGCCTGTGTTTGCGCTTGGGATTGTCCTGACCCATGTGCAGGACCTTGATGTTTTTGAATTCCATGAAGTTCTGACTGGGTGATAAAACTCCCTGCATCTTCAAAGCACATGATGTGGACCCAGATTACTGCTTATCTGTCACTAAAATATCTTTCTCAGGTGATAGTTTGTAAGCTAAAGATAGGCAAGCATTATGAAGCATGGATTTGTTGAGATAATGTAACTAATAAAGATTTAATATATAAATAACTTAATTAAATTTAATGCTACTATTAGCAAGTCTCCCAGGGTCCTCTCTGGGATTCCTTAGTCCCCACAATGTTTATCTGAATTTTATTTTCCCTGTGAATCTCAAGTTTGCTGTACAATCTTCAGACATACAAACACAGCAGCTTGGCCACAAGCATCACATCAAGCTGCAGGTTCCTATCCAATTAACATCAGGGATGTATCTGAGCACAAGATTTTCCACATTTCTCTATTTGAATTTAAGAATTAAATTTTTAGATTTACATGAAGCTGCTTATTCTGTGGGGGTTTTGTCACATCTCTCAAATAAGTGTTTAATGAAAAAGAACTTTTAAGAGTGACCACTGTGAGCAGATAAGCCTGATCCTCTGAATGTGACTTGTACCAGATGAATACAGAGCATTTGAAAGGTGCTTTAGACAATTTCTCCGTCCATAAATAGAAAGAAATATACCTTCTGGAATAGCAAAAAAAAAAAAAAACCAAAATCATATTTAGCCTAGGAAATTGTGATTCCTGAAGAAGAAGTCATGCTGAGATCATCAGAACTGAGTGGGTAAAATATGAGATAATAAACTGATCATTCTGTCAGGGGTAAAATTAATGAAGTTAAGTTACTGATGCTGTCCCCACACATGTGGATTCTCTAAGATCTGATAATGTTTTCAGCCTTCTCATCAGTGGGAAGTTTGTTCTCTCCTCTGCCACGTGTTTTCATGGAAATCATCAGAGTGTGATACAACTTCAGCCATGAATCCACAAGCTTGTGCTGAGGCTGGGTAACAGATTCAAAAGTTACTTGGAGAATGAAGGAGAATATGGAATTACTGATGATAGGAAAATACAGATCTTGATCACCCAGCAGTTGGTTCCATAGTGGACTGGTTACAAAGAAATATGTTCTTAGACTTCTTGATCTTGCTTTTGAAGTCAGTGCAATGCAACTGAAATTCCCATCTTCTTTCTTATATATATATATAAAGAATCCCTAATTAAAATCAGTGGTCTGTTCAGTTCATTAATTTGTTGAGAAAACTATTTGTCTTTCAAAATGTACACTCTGCTTTCCTGCTTCACCTGCCAGTTTTCATTTGATACTTGGGAGGGCTTAATTTTATTTTTTTTCAGTTCAATATAAATGTTTCTATATTAAATAGAAAAATCCCCGCAATTTGATAGAGAATTGAATAATAAGAAGACATTTCAGGAAACCTCTAGTCATTAAATGAATGTGTAGAATTATTGATAGGGAACTCATTATTAAACTGAAACCTGGACTCTGCAAGGAGGTGTCATACGGGCGGTTGCTGTAAGAACAGAGGTGTGATAACAAGAAGGAATTGCCCCTAAGGACAGTAAATGTGCAAAATGAGAGAGAATCTTATTGAGCTTGTACTTTCTCCAGGCTGAAGGCTTTCTCAACTGCATCAGGGTGATGTAGACTGATCCCACAGATGTCAGCACAGGAATAGCCCTGGAGATGCTTCTAAGGGTGACCTTCAGCAGCTGCAGTGCTTACAACAATTCTTCCTGCTTTGCCTAGCCCATCCTCTTTATTTTGTCATGCAAACAACTTGAAAATCTCAAGCTCTCCTATCTCTCCTTGCAGAGAAGGAATAAAGCAGAAAATTTCCCTCCTTGAGAGGTACAGTAGGGTTTGCCCAGAAAAACTTCTGACACAGCCTTAGCCCAAGAACTAGGTAGGATCTTTCCATCATTTTGTACCATGATTCAGTGTCATCTCTGTGTATTGTTTGCAAGGACACAAGACATAAACACTGATTTCAAAGCCCTTCTGGGTCTGCTCTTTCAGCTGTCCAGTATTTTATTTTACTCTATTTTATAAATTGATCATTTCTATGGACAAGTTTCTTGCATTATTTGCTAGTCCAGCAGTAAAATCCCATTCTTATCTCTCTGTGTGCTGCCTTGTGGTGAGATCAGGGTTAATCCACACTGCAAGTAATCTGCAGGGTCCTTCTCAGTCTCCAAGTGCCCAGCTGAGTTTGCATGTATTTGTCCAAATATTGATTTTCTCCCATTCCTGTACAATGTATTGAAGGGAAAGAATATGTGCTTTGTTGTTTCTTGTAATTAAACACTGATCACTTTTGCTATTGAAATGTTCTACATGAACAGTGCTAATAAAATATCTAAAAATAAAATATTCTTAAAAATAGGTTTGTTAATGCAGTTTGGCAAACCCATTTTTTCAAGGAAAATCTTTTGCCTCTGATATTGTGGTACTGACTGTATGTCAAAGGCAAGACTGCACATTTTTAGAGAACAGAGTATCAGTAATCAGGACCTGTCATGCAGATCTGCTGGGAGAATTTGTCCTTTATTGTTTTTTTCCCTAACAAGCTGGTGCCTAGTTCATGTCAGTGGGACTCATTTGATGTGATATAATGAGAAATGCAGTTGTGCCAGTTCTGTGCAAAGCAAAAAACAGGTCAGAAAAGTTTACCAAGGATCATGCTAATGAGTTCAGAGCCCACGATGTACCAAAAAAAGTCTCTTCTCAAATATTGCTGTTAGACAAGCAGCTTTATTCTTCTGCCAATTTTACTGTCTCCTACTCAACATCCACTTAATTTAAAAAAGAATGATACCTAGATCAGTGTAGTCTCCTGTGAGTTCACACACCTTAGATGGAAGAGCAATACTTTTTTCCCTACAGCAAAAGAAAGTGAAGGTTAGTTCTGAGTAAGGACTAGAACTCTAGGTAAGGTGGATTTTTTTGATGTTTTGTTGTCTTAAAATTTGTGATCATGTAAGAGACTGGTAGTTCAGAGTATTTTACAGTTCTCTGACTGAGCTTACAGCATCACTTGTTTACACTTTGGTGGCATCCTAAGATTCCCTGTCTGCTATTGCTAAAATCATGTATCCAAAGAAAACTGAGAAAATCCCCTAAACCTCATTCACTTTTATTATTTCTTAGGGATTTTGGACTATATGTGTGTATGTAGGTATTCAACTTTCCAATTTTGATTTTTCAACTTACATTTAACTTAAACTTTTATTTCCACATCTCTTGTGAGCAGGAAAAAGAGTGGTTGCAGATATACTGTAATTTAGAGTCAAAGGACAAATTATCAGACATTGTAAATAAATTGCTTAGTGCAAAATAGCAAAGATGAGAGTCAAAGCCCTCAGGACAGGAACACCACTGTGCTGTGTACAGATTAAATCTCTCCCATCCTCTTCAGGCAGATCTGATCACTTAAAAAACTCAGATTGGTGTGAAAGGAGTTGTTTAGACTCTGACCTCAGACACTGCAGTAAAGTCCATCCTTTTACATTGCCTTACCTTGGTTGTGCACTATGGACTGATCAGCAACTGATTTATTCCACCTTTTCCTCTTCTTACACATAAAGATGCACCAATATTTAGTATAGGTCTATCTTGTCAGTATCTGCCAGGAAAAAGTAACTCCTATTTTGCAGATAGGGAATGAAGCCCCCCACCTGTGGGGTTTATCTCCTCTAATTTAGGCCCATGTAGTGAAGAGTTCTCCATCCCAGCTGGTGAAGAGAATTCTCTGTATAGTAAATGAAGATAAATGAATGCAATTCATCTTCCCTATTCTGGAACTCTTGTAAGATGAAAGAACTACACCAGGAATGATTATTTATTTCCATTCACCATAAAAGAGAGCTCAGCTATAGATATCTATAAAGTGAGGAATGATGTGCCCTACCTTAGCAGAGTGAGTAATCTTCCCAAAATAACATTTCTGGCCTATGGATATTTCCAGACACAGCATTCAAACACCAAGGTAACTTCACACTAGCTCTCACTAGGCTGGTGCACTTTGCTCAGAACTGCTGTAAGAAACTGCTAGTCACTGCTGAAAGAAAAGAGCTGAGAGCTACAGCCACACTGCAAAATGCCTTAACAGCAGCAAATTTATGCTTTCAGCATCAGTGAGGAACTAAACAATGTACTGAAGCCTATAGTCTGACCACTGCATTATTTTTCTTTGTGCATTAAGACCACAAGTGAAATATGGTAAAGATTCAGAGCAGCTCACCCAAGAGGCAGAAATGCATCCCTGAGACAATCCCCATTCTTCTGCTTGACCCAAGGTTATGGAATAAGCTTCACATTTCACCCTACAGTGAGAAGATGCTGGAATACCCACATCTGTGATTTGCAGATCAGTACAGGAAGTCCCCTCATACAAAATTCACTTCTTGGGTGCTTTTTAGGAAAATAATCTTCAGTAGAAAGTTAACATGCTAGCATGAACTGTTGGAAATACGTTTCTCATACCTAACGCTTACACAGACCATTTTTTAGGCACAGGGGAATTTTAAGGGAAGATTTCCAGAAAGTATCTTCTCTATCAAAATGTTGAAAAGTAATCAAATTAAAAATGCAATGTATCCCTTACTGCTAATTGCAACCTGCCCATACTGGACAGAGTAATAGAAAAAAAAATTTAAAAAAGTAATATTTTTGGGTTGCTTATTTCTTGCCTTATATCACTAGTAATATTATTTATTCTTTGTTTGTTTTGATCTATTAAGACTTGTGAGGGATTCCCAGACTGAAGTTTTTTCCAGGAGACCTGGCAGAAAAAATATCCTATAATAATATCCTCAAATCACTCAGACCTCATGCTCATTAGAAACATCTTGATTATTCTAGCTACATCACAGAAATCTGAGAATTTTAGAAAAGAAATCCCTATCATTCATTACCCTCTACATGAATAATTTGGCCTCTCCTGCAGCCGAACCCTTTCGGGGGCCCTTGCTGTAGGAGATCTGGTTCTGTCAGTGCAGTGGCATCAGTGTGTCTGTAGAGCTGTGTGCTGCAATAAATCACTGGGTCAGAGGGTGCAGGGCTGCACCACAAACAGCCTGATCCTCAGGCCTCAAGCATGAGTTATAGTCTAAAATAAACTTTTTTCCCATTACTGAATTCAAGGTCAAGTGGCACTCTCTCAATTAGAGGAGAGGTTTGCATATTATCAGCAAGCAGCAGCATAGCAGCCAGTGCAGTGTGGTTGGTGTCCAAGGCTACAATCTCATAAAACACAAATGATGGTTTCAACCCAGTTCCCAAGGAGAACAGCCCAGAAAGAGAAGCAATTAAGGATGCTGTGCATGTGGTTCATTCTCTCTCTGCTACTCTTTTTTCAATCTGTAAAGAAGCAAAGTGGCTGGAAGGGGTAAACTTTTTCCCTTCCTTTCCCCTTTCTCTTCCATTTCTCCTTCCTCTTCCTTCTTTTCTTCCCCTTCCTTACCCCCACTTTTCTTTCCTCATAACAAAATCAAAGTTCTTACACCTTAACCCATTGCTAGTGCTGTTACTGTGCTTGTTTTGAAGTTGGATTAAGCAAATGCTGTCACTTAATAATCTAATTACTGGATTCTCAGTGTTTTCCTATTCTAATATATTCCTTAGAGTTCCTTTAAAAGTATAATGACAAGTTTGATTCCACTTTTTATTGTGAAAAACTGTTCCATCAGCATCTTTTTGCTCATGAAACATAATCTGAATAACAAAAGGTACATTTAAAGTTTAATAATTTAATATTAGCATATATTCTTATTCAGGAGGCAAATTTCTTACTAGTCAAACCTATTTTGCAATAATAAAATTCTTTTAGAAGAACAACATCCACAGACAATATTGTCTAGAATATTTAGTCCAAACTGATCATGGGTGTAGAAAAATCTCAGCTGTTGGCTTGCCAGGACTTTGGCAGCTTGAAAAAAACTCTGACTGAACCAAGCTGCACCAGGTACAACAACTATTGAAAGCTCTTTGCTTTTTTGTAGTCTTTAGTCTTTTCCAAACCAACTGATGATGTGTGTAGTTAATTTATTGACTTTTTCTCAAGGCAGAATGAATTTAAAGCCACATTGTAATTTATCGTTGTTGCAATTAATTAGAGTCCTCAGACTAAGAACAGAGGAGGTGTTTTCAGTCCCACTTTGTGAAAAACACAGTATGTTTGGGTAATCTATGTACAGACATGCATGTTTGCATCAGAAATCCTGGTCCTGAAGAACATTTTGTCTACTGACCAAGTACAAACTGAATTATGGTGAGATATTTCTTTGTTCTATATTCTACTGGTGATGTATAGAAACATTTAGTTTACACTTGTAATGGCACAGAAATTTGGTTCATTGATAACAATTCTTGTCCACTACAAAAAAGTCTTGTTTTATGTCTAACAAGCTGTTGAAAAAACACATCTCACATGTTAAGAGATAAGAATTTATTCATCCAGAAGCTGGTTAGTGTTACATGAGAATATTTGGCAGAGGAAGGAGATCCTTCCCCTCTGTTCTGCAGTGCAGAGTCCACACCAAGTGCTGTTTCCAGCACTGAACTCCCCAGTACTGACAGGAGGGAGTCCAGTGAAGGGCCCACAACAAGATTAAGGGGCTGCAGCCCCAGATATGCAAGGAAAGGCTGAAAGAGCTGGGACTGTCGCCCAGGAGAAGAGAAGGCTCAGAAAGGCCCCTATGGGTGAAAAGAGGTCAGAGAGAGGTTCTTTGCAGTGGTACCCAGTCACTGAATCAGAGGCAGCAGGTTCAACTAAAATACAGGAGATTCCTTCTCCTTCTGAACATCAAGAAAATCTTTTAGCTGTGACAGTGACTAAGCACTGGCACAAGCTGCTCAGAGAGGTTGTGGAGTTTCTCTGCTCAGAGAGATTCAAAAGCTGTGTGAACATGGTCCTTGGCAAAGAGGTCTAGGTAGTCCTGCTTAAGCAACCATCCTGTGATTCTGCAATAAACTGGGCTTCCCAAGATCCCAGAATCAGCTAGGCTGCAGGCTCTCTTTCTCCACCAACTGTGATCTGCAATTTTAAAGACTCTCAGGATGTGAAGTCCTTGTTATCCCTGTAGCAGAATACCTCTCATCCTGCTTGAAACCCCTGTAAGGGAAATGAAAGTTTCTAGCTTACAAAATGTCACACATATGCATCTAGGGAAAGACCTGGATAGATCTTGTTAATGATTCATTCACAGACAGAATATTCCTGTCTCTTTTCTGCTCTCCTATTTAGCCATTTCATGCCATTTGTGGAGCTCACCATTCCTATCACCCCTGCTCTTCTCAGAAAGGTCAGCAGCCTTCTGACCTGCTGGATGAGCTTTTCCTTGATTCTGATCTAACCCAGTTCAGTAAAAATGGGACAGGTGAGTTTAAAAATAGCTTATCTTTGCTAACTTGGGTCATGGAGATTGAAGAATTTTGGTAGCTACCCTTCAAAAAGAGGAACAAAGATCAAAAGGGCAGGTTGGTGGGGAGGCAGTGACCAGAGGCTGCAGCCAGCTGTGATCAAAGGCTTTTCACTGACACTGATGCACCTGCAAAGTGTCTCAGTATTCAGTAGTTAGAATAACAACTCAGTAGTTAACACCTACAGTGTCTTCACCTCTTAGCAAAGCATAAGGAATTTAGAAGGAATATTTATTTGGTTTTCCTCGAAGCAATGCTCAAATTCCACACAATCTTTAATGAAGTCCAGGACACATTCACACCAATTTCATTACCTACATGGAACTTTTCCAGAACCCAAAACTGTGAAGGTCTGATGGAATCCATGGAGGAAAATAACTCTTATGAGCATAAATTTCATATGCAGAAGTTCTTAAGTCTACTACCTCCAAATCACACAGTATTATAGATAAAATTAATTTGGCAAATATAATTATCAACAAGTGAAGCAAAAAAAAAAAAGTGATAAAAGAGAATGGGAACAAGAGCAGAGCATTGACTTTCCTTTCAAATCCCACAAAAAATCTGATCCATCCATATTTCGTTCCAGCACAGAACAAGGTTCCAGACACATATGGTATTACACCATTTCTCCATTTTAATTGTATCTTTCAGAACCTGGAATTAAGACAACAAAGTTTTAACCTTTCATTTTCCAGCAGGATAAAGGCTAGGACACATAATGTAGGCATAATCAAGACTTATGTAAAAAGGAGGAAATACTAAAAAATCATGAAAGAGCTCCCTTACACAGGTATTCCCCAAAGATTTGGTGAAAAATAAGAAGAAAGAAATGAAAAGACACTCCACTCAAGTTGCTGATAAGACAAGCTTTCAGTTGTAATGGTAATAGCAGCTTTCCAAGGATTTCAGATCCTGCTTTTTAGAGGAGTTTCTTCTGAATGAAGGTCTCCTGGTCACTCCATATCTGGCTTGGACACCAAGTTACATTTTCTTTTACATTTGTGGAGTTTTTTTTGCTATTGTTCTGGGGTTTAGATCCTGATGAATCAGACCAGAATTTTCAGGAATTTCTTCATAGTGTTTCACACATTCAGAGAGAATAATGCAGTTAACAGTGAATAAATTCACTGAAGAATGAAATATTGTTTTAAATGAAACATGAGAGAGTGTATTAGTGAAATCAAAAATACAATTGGGCTGCTTCAAAAAAAATTGAGGTAAGGTTGTCTTGTTCCAAAAAAGAAAGCATAGTTATGCACTTATTGCCTAGGTACCCTGAAGGCACTAACAAGTATATTAAAAAAAATTATTTAATAAAGGATGTTGGATTTTGGAATAACTAAAAAACCCTCAACATTATGAATCCAAACAAAAACAGTAAGATTTTTTAATTTTGGTATTGAAACTGATGAGTCAAAAGAGTGTAGATTACTAGAAAGAAAGAACAATTTAGGTGATCAATATCTTGCTGTACATAAAACTTTCAAGGTCACCTTTAATAGTAAGCAAAGATTTTATAGTACACTTTAATTTATGATGAATGGAAATAATGTATTCAAAAGAGCTTTAAAACTGATAATAACTGATTTAATATGTTTAAAGTATATTTAATACTATTTCATATCATATTGTAATAAAGAAATAGATAAATAGAAAAATGAAAATTATTTATTAAGAATGCATACAAAATTACTTGAAAGCATTAAACAAATGGAAAATGTACACCAGGCTCAAGTGAGATTTTTCTATGGAAATATAAAAAAAATTAAAGAATTGACATTTCCAAACAGTTTAGTTCCAGCATCATCTTTAAGGTATTTGATTTTGCTTGACTGCAGCTGTAAACATTATCCTTCCAAAATGTCCTTCTTTCTCCTTTTTCCCTTTGATAAATTAAATAAACTGAGAGCTGCTCCCAATAAACACACAGATTGATTTGGGGAGCCTGAGTCAGAGGTGGCCATCTGCAGTACTCTTTTGGGAGGTGAGAAAGGTGGGGTTGAACCCTTGATATCCTTGAGGATGGATGGAATCTAGCCAACAACAATTTTCCTGATGAACACAATTTCTGCTATGTTACCCTTGCCCACACAGCGGTGCAAAAAAGAAATTTTGCATAGCACATGCCTGTGAACTTGCTTTTGTTCCCTGGGTGATTTTGGGAGAGACATAATTCCAAAATTCCCCTTGTGATAAGCACAGACTGGCTCAGCATGGTACCTTTTGCCTCTCCTGTGTGAAACATCTTGTCGTGCTCCCTTCCAGCAGAGTGAACCTGTGCTTGGCCACTGTGAATTTGCCTCCTGGAAAAAAACATGCCATGGTAAAGCATTGAAATGCTCAGTGTGACAGCACTCCATGAAACTGAGACAAAACCAGGAAACTTGGATCAAAATGTTACATAAATCATTCAGCTCATTCTCCAGGATTTGTGTGCAAAGTGTGTGTGTCCATTGTGCTCAATTTCCTTGGAAAAAAAATAGAAAAAGTTGATTTGTTCTCTCTTTTCATAAAATGTGAGCAAGGTCCTCCTAGTAACAGCATTTTATTAGTGACTTTTGCTTTCAAGCCAGCTGCAGAAAATGATACAGCAGAATATGTCAGCAGGTTTTATCACCCCCATAGCCAAATGGCACAAAAGCAAAAGAAAGAAGTAGTGAGAACAGGGAAATAGCACAGGAGAAAGTTATAACAGCTAAAATAATCTTAAAGCTCAGCAAAACTTGTTGGGAAAAACCTGGGGAAGCAGTCTCATTTTGTCAGCTTGATTTTATGGTAATTACAGTAATAATAAAACTAATTACATCACATAACACTTCTGTGAGGCAGGTGAGGAATGCTGGCAGGGAGGTAATGTCAAGATAGCAGCTGAACATGCATAATAGGGAAGCCAGATGAAGCTCTTCTCTGAACAGCTCCCATCTAACCGTGTTCAGAGCCCAAACAAGGAGGAGTTAAGTGACTAGAAAAATGACTTTTCTAAAAGAGCAATCATAAGATGCTTGAAGTGATTATTGTTTGCTTGATAAAAGTTTTTAACTAGAAGAAAGAGACAAAGAGAATTCTTGAAATTCTGCAGTTACCAACCAAAGTGATTGTGCTAACAGCTCTGATTATCAGGCAGCCAAGGGCCAGGCAAAGTGGCCAGAAGAGAGAGGAGATGATAAAAGTGGTTGCTGATGCTCAGAAAAGTCCCACAGCACTTTGTCTTCTTCCCATCCTTGCTGTGTACTCCACTTACACTACAAGATGACTGGCTTCTCAGCTTCTGACAAAATAAAGAAAAAAAGCTGACAGAACATTATTCTAGCTTTGATGGGCTATTTCCCTGCCTGTTTAATGACTTCAGTCACAGAATGGCCAAACAAATAACAGACAGTGTTAACAGGGAAGTGTGAATATGCACCTGGAAGTCATAGAGGAACTGTTCATTTTCTGCATCTGCAATGGTTAGACAGGCTTATGTAGCAGAGCCTTCCCTGTGTGGTACTGGTGGTACAAAGAGAACATATTTGGAATTACCACCATAGCTGCCAGAATTAGATGTGATTGTTTCTCTAATGACACTACTGAGGTGCTGAGCCTGACCAAATCACTCTGTGGTGCCTTGGATTTGTCACACTATAACATGCAGATGTCAAAGGCCATGAGGTTCCAGCCAGTAGCACATGGTTCATACACAGCCCAGTGCAGTCAACACTAAATCAGTCATCCCAGTTCCTTCTGTAGCCAGCTGACAAACCTGTCTGTGACACTATAAAGTCCCCTAATTTCAGGTTTTGATGGGACAAATTTCTATCCATTAAAGTTAGGTCAGATTTCTTTTGTATGTGATTAGTCTCTCACTTCTAAAACACAAAAAAAACCTACTTTCACTCACCTAGGCAAAAAGAGCATTTAGTAAAAGATGGGTGAAGATCAAACAGTAGTCCAAAGCAACTTGTAAGCTCAGGAACTGAATGAGGCCTCACTGGCCTCCATTCCAAGCACCAGAATTCAATTGTCCATGTTCCTATATTCAGGGAATGGTCCCTGATGTAATTTTGGCAACACTCCCAGAAAATTCCCAGACACAATTTAGATGTTAGCACTCCCAAAAAAGAACATGGACAAAGCCACCTCAGCTGGAGAGTTGGACAACTAGCATGGATGCAAGTGTCCCTGTGCTGATGGGGGAATCTGTGTCTGGTTTGATGGCAAGGGGGGCTTTCCAGCATTGGACTTGCTGGGCACAAGTGTGTTAGACACATGTGCCATTCATCTCCAGATGTACTGAAGTTTTTGAAACTCCCTGGTGTAACACACACTTTCTTCACAGTGAGAAGATAAAAGCACAGTTTTTAATCAAATGTCTTTGCTTATGGATCTTAAAGCAGCTGTATTGAATTTACATGACAAGATTTTGGTATTGAAAGGTTGAAGGGGTGGCTTCTGTCAGAAGACACCCAAAGCTATCCTTGTCTGACAGAGCCCTCATTCCCCATTCTCGTGTACCCCTTGGAAGGAAGATGCAGAAGAGTTTAGTGAAATCTGGGAAGAAGGGAGAGGTAGAGCCATTTTTCGTTTCTTTCCATCTTACTCAATTTAATTGGTAATAAATTAATTTCCCAATTTGCATCCCTTTTGCCCATGATGGGACTTGGTGAGTGATCTCCTTGTCCTTATCTCAAACCCATGATATTTATTTCCTTTTCATGGATGGGGGATGACAGAGCATCCTTGTGGGCACCTGGTGCCAGCCAAGGGCAATGAACTACAGCAACTTTAAAGAGAAGGAAACTGTAAGAACAATCTTCTTAGCACACCAGGCATTTCAGAAATAAAAAGTGCCATGAACTTTTAGTCACAATTGGACAAAAAAGTCAAAATGTTCAGTAGGTGCAAAATGTTAAGGAAATTGAAACCATGGAAAAGAAGAAATATAAATGGATTAAGTCAAAATATTTCAGTTTGAAAATTAGAAAGTATTTGCTATCAATCTGGCATGCATGACAATATAAATTAATCAGAAACTCAAAATAAAGGTTTTTCTAAAAATTGAGGGGGAAAAAATCCTAAGAAATATAATGTAGTAACCAGAACTTCATTTTTCAAAATTTGACCAAAGATATCAGTCAAAATATAGTTTTGCCTTCAGAAATATAGGTTCTGACAAATTGGTATTTTCAATTTAACAAGTAATTATTTTAAAAATGAATTACAACTGTTGTAAATATCAGCCTTTTATTGTATATTTGGAAATGGAAGTATGGAACAAGAAATAATTGCAAACGCTGATTAAGAGAATTAAATCTTTTCTAGGAAATGTTATGATTTGAAACAGTGATCCTGATCCAAAAGAAGGAAACGAGAAAAATTCAGGTATTTTCTTCTCTCTCTGAAATGAAGCCTTTACTTGAACACCTCATGGATTCAAATTTAATGGTTAGGACTAGTGAGAGGTAGGCAGTTACACTGTCCAAAGTTTCATCAAGTAGGTGTGGGTAAAAGTCTCTTACTGTACTTTGCTGCCATCACCAAGGAACAAATATTCATAGGAGGCTAATTTCTTTACTGGAATCTCTGCAACTTCCTTGTACAGAGTTTATTTTAAGCTAGTCCAAGTCAATTAGCAACTCTGTGTGATTGCCCACTGCTTGCTGTTTTCTATTGTGGTTCCACAGCACACCAATGACAGCTTTTCAGCAGCACTTTCTTTGTACTTCAGTAATATCAAAACATCACAGAAAGACGTGGGAAGGAGAAAGGGATAAGTACCACATATGTGCCTTCTCTCTCCAGCTCTCAGTATTACATTGTGCTATTTGCCACCCTCATCAGTCTCTGCTCTGGATACCTTCACTGCCCACACTTTTGTCTTGCTCATTTCTTGTCCACTATTGAACATAAAAAGAGAAGAAAACAAATCTTCAGTATTAAGCAGCTGAGAAACACATGGCTTGAGTATCAGTTTTATCATCCTAAAGCAAATCATCTCTGCTTGCTCAGTCTCAGCAATGTCTACTTCAATTTGCTGCTCCAAGATAGGTCTCCTGAAAATCACCAGATGATTAGATAAACAAGGAACCTAAAATTAAACAAATCCCCTTTTTGCCTTTATGAAAAATTATGGAGAGTTCATTATGTACATAAGTCCCAGTGAGGCATTTCCTTTGCATCAGACCAGTTGGTCCTCAGGGGAAAGCTGCTTTGCCTTGTTGCAGTGTGATGTAATAGCCTGTCCATCCCGGTTCTTTCCCCAGGTGTGCCAATACCCTCTCCCTTCCCCTCCCTTGCCCCCTGCTGTCTGCTGTCCATCAATCTTGGCATGCCAGCAAGGGCGCCAGTGTGATTGGTGAAGTTCAAAAGATGCCTCTCAGCCCTGGGGACATTGGGCCATCCAGGTGTCATTCGTTCCCTGAGACTTCTCCCCCCTTACCTGGTTGGTGGGATCCCTACCCTTTCCCTCCCCCTCTCCCCGGGGTTAAAAGACACAGCAACCAGCCAGTTCTTGGTTCTGTTGGAGCTGTTGCTGCATTCAGAGGCCTGTGTGCCTGGAATAAAGCTCTGGATCAAAACCCTCCAGCAGAACCCGACTCCTTTTTCCTTCACCTCGCCTAAAGCCTCTCCGCCAGAGGTAATCCAGAGTCCCTGCTTGCCTGGACTTGTCCCAAGTGCCCAGCTGCAGCATCCAGCCAGCCAAAGGTGTCTCTGAGGTGAAACCACCACAGCTGCTGCCCTTGGTCAAGCAGCAAGGGCCAGACAAGCCCAGGCACGATCCATCCAGCAATATTGGTACCTAATTTCAATATTGCCTGACTCTGTGGTAGCATTGTGTGGCTTTGTCTTCATGGTGACATGGGCATGGGTCTCATACTTCCCCATGTTCCAGCAATCACAATCTCAGATTTCACTCAGATCATGCAGACTGGACACTTGTGTGGACCACAATGGAGCAAAATCAGAAGAGGAACTGACTCCAGGACCATCCTTTTTCCCAAGGCAACACACACTGATGTAGGCTGCTACAAAGCAGGCAGCCAACTCATTCATTTCTTCAACAGTGAATTGCAAAATGTCCCTGGGACATGGGTGTTACTCGTCAATAAAAATGTAAATGCAAGTTCTGAAAGAATCAGGTTGGGTACCCGGGTTCATATTGTGAAGTAGATTGCAGAAAACATCAGGAAGGGCCCAGAGGAAACACCTCTGCTTTTCTGGCCCGCTGCATTCAAGAGTGATATGTTCCAACAGGGATCAGAAAAAGGCTGCTGGAGAGGCCCAAAGAATACTAAATGATGGTAGAGAAAGTGAGCCTTGGAAAAGTGTCTTTTAGCTTAGCTAAATGAATATTAGGTGGGTATTGGATCGTACTCAGGAGGGCCAAGTATTAAGGAGGGCAAAGAACTATTTAAGTTAACTGTCAATGTTGACATGAGAAGAAATGGAGTGCATTTAAGCTGGAAAATAGAAGAAGGATTCTACTAATGTAAGTAATATCTTAAATAATTTTCCACAAGGTGTGTAGGGGCCACAAGTCAATCTTTAGGTTTAAAATGGAATTTGTGGGAGTATGAAGAAAACCCACTTTCTGAGGTGGTTACTTACTCTAGGAAGCCACAAGATATGACAACTTCAAAAATCCCATGATTTCTGTCTGCTGGGTGTAAAAGAAAATGCCTGTGCTTTCCTTCAAAAACTTCATGTACTTCCAGGATTTCCTCTGGCAGTTGTTGTAGTGTATGCTGGTTTCTTGTTTTACAGATGATAGCACAAATGTAAACATATTGCAGTTTTCACAGGAAGCAATGAAGCTGGTTTTAATGTCTCAGGCAAATTCTGACATATGTACTTTATGGTAATCTATGTCTGAAGCTTACAGTCTAATGGGGTTGATGGATTAACGTTATAGAGAAAAAATTTATCACAGATTCAAAAATGGTTGAGACTTGAAGTGACCCTGCACATCATCTTTGCTGACTCTCTTGCTCAAAAAGATCAAAGAGATCACCTAGAAACAGTCACCCAGCACTGCATCTGGATGGCCTTGGAATGCCTCTGAGAAGAAACATCCCACACCTCTCTGAGAAACCTGTCCCAGTGCTTAGTTACCCTCACAGTAAAAATGTGTTTCCTGATGATCAAGGAAACTTCTGTGTTTCAGGTTGTGCCCACTGTCTCTGGTCCTGTGACAGGGCACCACTGAAGGAGGATAGCTTAATGAGTTTCAAGAGTTCTTAGAGCTTCATTAAAACAACTATGAGGTAAATATTCATACATGTTTGTGCATTCACTTTGGTTAAACTAGATAAAGCCTGTGCATGCTTTAAATTTATTTAGGAAAACTAAGAAAGAATCACTCAATTTCTTGCTTGCTTTATTTGCAGTTTCAGATAATTCACAGGTCTGGAACTGAGAGCATAAAACCAATCACCTTGAATACCTGACTGGATCCTGATTCATAGCTCACTGAGGCCAGCATGGGATCTCCTGAAATCTGATATCAGGTCTTTGCTTTTTTAAAAGAATTTATAAAGTATAGATCCTGTTTTTTCTTCATACTGAATAATGTCTACCTCTATGATTTTATTACATTTCTACATATATACACTGAAATTACACATATGTATAACTATATACTATAATAACTATATAACTAACTCCATACTGTATTCTACCAATTAAAATAAACTTCTGCTTGATTCTTCTGCTTACCATCACTCAGTAAAGACTGGCTCCTCTTTGAGTGTCATTAAGGGATGTACAAATACAGAATGATGTCAGTTTTTACTGAGGATTGTTTAGAGGTAATGGTCTACAGCTGTGCTTGTTAGAGAACAAGAGTTTGCATGTGGTGAACAGGAATTTTGTGTTCCTGTCAATGCAGCATGTTCTCGTATCCTCGCTTGTCTTAAGACTTACGATCAGGTAATTTTTGCTGACGAAATTTATTTATGTTCATATCTAGCTTTTTGCAGAGTTTAAAGGTTTTGTATGGAATACAGATAATGTTTTGGGTACATTATGTAACAATATCTTTACCTGAGTAAATGGAATGCACAGGGGTTTTTTTCCTGTGGTTTGGTAATGATGATAATAATCTGTACTTTATATGATGTCACACAGACAGCTATCATGGAAATAATGCTGTCAGCCATGCTCAAAGCTGGATTGTACTCTGCATCTAGAGTTGCTAAAGTGCTGTACCCTATGGCATTTGCAGATCAATGAAATTTGGAAACAATCTGATTTTACTTCTGCCATAAATATAAAAACAACTTTAAATTTAAAGAATTAGATTGCAGTGTAAATGACACTGCTCAAATGGATTCCAGCACTGCAGTGAAACAGTGACCATTGTGATTAAGTTCTACCACTTGGAAGGTAGAAATTTTTAATTTTACCAAAATACCAGTTTGCTTTTTATAATCAGTCATCCACATTTCTCATACTTGACAGAAAAACAAAAACTCATTCACTGGAAGTTCTTGCTGGTCTATAGGCATAAGCTTGGACCTAAAGAAAATAGGTAGTGTGGTATATTCAGAATGAAAAGTCATACGAAAAAGGAACCACAAGCTTTTGGTTTTGTCAAACACTCAAGATTACCTTGATTTCCTATTAGCCTTGGTACGTGTTAGAGGAGTCAGGAGCTAGGGGAGGGAAGGTGGGACTGGGGAAAAGGGAAATGAGGAGGGGCGTTTTAATGTTTGTTTTTGTTTCTCACTATGAATTCTACTTTAATGGGCAGAAAATTGCTTTAATTTTGCCCAGGTTGGTTCTATTTTTCCCATGGTGGTAATTTGTAAGTGATCTCCTTGCCCTTTCTCTACCCATGAACTTTCTCATCCTATTGTCTCCCCTTCCAATTGAGGGAGAGCAAGAATGGATGTGAGTACAGCATACAATGTTAGTTTTAGCTTGAAATAAGAATAAACTAGCCAAAGGGGAAAAAGAAGGGGAAATATGTCTGTAGTTTGTGTGTCTGTTTGAATTTTAAGCTGCTGAATTTCCCAAGGTGTAGTTAGAGCTTAGTCAAAAAAAGGAACAGTAAGTGCTTTAATGGGCATGGTGTGTGCTTTGTATTGTAACTGTTCCCAGCAAATTTGAAATGTATTTTATCCCTTATGCCATACCAAGGAGCCTATCCAGCATATTTCACCTTCCAGATCAGGAGACAATAGAAAGTCACAGAAGAGAATTCTGGGTAGAGGACTAAGTTGCTGACAAAGGGCAAAGTTTAAATAAAGCATGTTCAGTGGAGTTGAATCAATACTTTATTTGTTAAGGAGAAGTAAAAGTACAAAAAAGCTTGTACAACTAGGCATAAAAAAGTAAGAAATCAATTCTAGTTAATTCAAAATGCTTGAAGAGTCACCTATGCCATTATGTATGAATAATTCAGGAACAGAAATTTATTGCAGACACATATTGTTTGGTTTGGATTTAGTTTTCCCCCTTGTTTGACCTGAAGCCTGTAAAGAATGATATTCAACTAATTGAAATAACATTTTGCAAGTAAGACAATACCTTAGGGATACTTCAAAACCACTTGTCAAATAAAATTTGAAAGATGAAACATCTGATAAAGTTTATATAAATAATGGTATTTTACAGTGTGTTAAACGTTTTATGTGAAGGTCTTTGCATGCAAGTTGTGTTTGCCTGTTGAAAACAGATCAGATTTCTGCTCCCCTTTCTCTCTATCAGTCCCTTTTTATTTCTCCCTACAGCAGTGTCTTTCTTCCCCCCTTGCTCTCTGTTTCCTTGTCCCTTGCAAGTGTTTGAACATGTCTGGAAATGCTTATCACCCTCCACCTTCTATTCACAAGAGAACATTTTGCAAGACATTGAAAATAACTGAAATAAATCACAACAGTACAAGATGCTTTCAGATTGAATCAGCACAAGCATATTACTCATGTCCTGAGATACAACAGAAATATCTGAGACCATAAAAGATATAAGTTGACTATACACATGACTGTGCAGTCACCATAATGAGCTCTCAAAAAAGAAACAATGTGGAATCCAAACGTGTTTCATTACTGACTTTTATCTGTACTTTACTAGCATTTATTTGCTCTGAAGCACGTCTACATCTGTGAGCATCCGAAAGTTTTAAAAGTATAGATGTATGCAAGAATCAAAATGGCAACCTCAGTGACAAAAGGTTATTGTCACTCGTCCAGGCTTATGTTTAAATCCTGTATCAGTTCTGGGTTTAGAAACCAGCCAAAGGACATAATTGTGTAGCTTGCTCGCTAAGCTAAATGGCTGTCCTCAAACAGGAAATTAAAATCATTCACACACAGCAGGACTTTTTTTCATTGAATAGATATTCAATGTATTGAAATTATTCAAATAGAGGTTTTTGAAGATGCCTGCTGTAAATCATTTATATAAAACTAAGTGCCACCCAACTTCAGTGCCTCCATTGACAGCAGCCACTTTGGATACAGTCTGTGACTAAGGTCTGAGAAGTCCAGATGATTGATTTGAGATTTAAGACTTGATGCAAACATGTCAGATGACCTAATCCCCAATAGAGTCTCATCCTTTGTGCACAGAACACACAGAACTCCCTAGAACCTCTCTGGTGGGTCTGAGTATTCTTTGTACATCTTCACTCCCATGTGCACACTTTCCAAAACACTCAACTTAGGCACTAATGCTCTGCTGCAATTCTCAAGCAGAGGAACCCAAATCAGAATATCAATTCTGATTAGATACTGTTAGAAATGAACTAAATAAAAAATGGGCAGAGGAATTGGCAGTACTTGTGCTCTGTAGAGCAGTCTTCTGGCAAGAGCACAAGCACAGAGTGGGACCTTGCTCTGTTCAGGGACTGTAACTCACATCAGCAGAGAGCTCTGTGGTCATGAAGGTGGAGGTCACATAGAGAAACAGCAGAAAGTAAGAGAAACAAGATTTAATTTGTCTTGACAGATGGATTCCCCATTCAGTCAAGAATTAAGCTTGTTTCAGGAGCCTACAGCTCACTGCTCCTTGGACACTAACCTAATAATGGTGTTTGGTTTTTTTTTTTTTTGGTTGGTTAGTTTTGGGTTTGCTTGTTTGTTTGTTTGTCCCTCCCTCATATAAAATGCATAAACAGCACAAACACCTTGAATTCAAGCCCATGTGTATTCAAGATGAGTAAAATATAGGTTTTCCTTTTTGGGGACCTGTGTCCTAACCACCGGGCTATTGTCAAGGTATTTCATGTCAAATCTTTCTGTTCAACGTGCTCAGCTTCCACAAAATCTCTTTTGAGATGTCTTGCATTTGTTAATACACTTGGAATACAGATTGCATATCTTTGGAAATGCAACAGCCAATTAACTACTGTAAATATGGTAATCAAAACTCTTTCCTCAAAGCAGGTCTTTTCTGAAGACCTAGGATTTCCTTAGCTCTGGAAGAACCTCAAGGTAGAGAAGGCAGGGATCAAATAGCCCCAGCTCCAGCAGCAATATGAGATATTGGTCTGTTTGTTAATCCTGAGCCCAAGAGGTATGATAGGCTTGTCTCAGTTCAGCTAGAATCTCTTATCCTACAAAAGAGAGAGGTTCTATCTGACCAGCCTTTTGAAAATGATCTCTCATCTGTGCTAAATTCTGGACAAGCCCAATAGAACAACACCCCACTAACACCATGACAGAAACCAGTCTCTCAATCACACTGTGTCTGTCCTCTGAAACATGTTTTATTAATATAATCATAACCATTGAGTTTTACCATGAATTTCAGCACAGAAGCAAAGTTTCTACCCCAAAATTAAATACTCAGCTGCACTGTTACAACTTCTCTAAAAGTGGTATCTAAGCCATTAAACTAAACTTTGTTCAGTGTGGACATTAAGGGCCCTGCTTGTCTAAAAAAAGAATCATCACAATATCAAGGTCCAAACCCAGCATTTTATCCTCAATTATTATCACGATACAATAGACTCCAGCAAACCAGAACCAGAGTTTTCACATGAGCCTTTTAGTTATAATGTCAGATAGCAGAGTTCAGAATTGATATTTTAGGGAAAATCAAAGTAACTGGGGAAAAAAAAAACAACAACCAAAATACCTACAGTGAGCATAAGCTAAATGGCTTCTGGATAAAATTGCAATTATACCAAACACTTTTTATTGAAGTATGCTTCATTATCCTCTGGGTAAATTATTCAGTGATTAATAGTCTAAAGAAAATTGTGTAATTTATCACTTATGAAACAATTCTTTAAAAGCACTGTCTTATTTTTATATTCTGTGGGAAGCCCAAAGTAAAAGAAAAAACCCTTTTGAGAACACATAGGGAACTCATATCTAATTTTGTTAACAGAAGTAAAATGCAGAACAACAATCTCAGTGGAGACTTTGTGAGCTCTGCTAACTCCTGATGCCATTCATGCAAGTCATTAAAGCAATTTTAATCCAGATGGAGCAGGCACTGTGAGAACATGCAGCAATTGAGAAGGAGAAAGAAAACCAGTTTTACCACAAATTGGTTAGCATTTCCTCATTGTATTAGTTGTCTTAGCATAACAATTTGCCAATTTATTCCATGTGCATGGTAAACTCTGTGTTGGAATAATTGCTGCCCTTTTTTTTTTTTTTTTCCATGTTAATGCTGTCATTAGAGAAAGAAAGCCAGCTTAGGAGAGACTACTTTCAGTTGTAATTCTTCTTGAGAACCTTTGTAAGTGTATTTAGTTAACCAGCACTGTTGTTTGAATTATCTATACAATACTCAGGGTATTTTTAGGTGCAAATGTGAGATATTTTTTTAACCCAATTTATTGGTAATTGTTAAATTTTGTGTCTAAAAAAAAAAAAATAAAATGCATTTGCATCTACAGATGTTTGCTCAAAAAAAGAATAAGAGTGGTTCCCTCAGGTGAAAAAGGGTTCAGATGCAGTGTGTTGATTCAAGCAAGGTTAAGCACAGGGGCCATATAACTTTTGGCACATAACTGAACTAGCTAATTTAGAGATATAACTGACCTATACTCATTAATATGAAAGGAGATAGAAATAGGAAATCAATGAAGAAACACAGGACATTCCAGAGGTTATTTAGATTTTTGGGTGGGCAGCATCAATCTCTTTTTTGATAGAGGCTGGAGGAAGTCTGAGCTTCCTATCCTACACATTCCAGTCAGGTGCTCAAATTCCAGTGAAAGGATGTTGGAACGGCCACTACTGAAATAAAAGGAGAAGCTCCTGCTGATTTTAGCCACAATCAGGGTTAGGCCATAGATCAAAATTCCTGCCTTGAGCAGAACCAGATGGCAGCATTTACCTTAGCATTGCTCTGGAGAAAAGACTATGTTGACCTTGTGTAAGGAAACACCATTATGCAGACTTGTTAGTAAATAAATTAAGTGTCTAACCACTTCTTTCTTGGGAGTATTGCTTTGTTTTTTTGGTTTTTTTTTTGTTATGCCCTCCATTATTCAAGGACATGTGCAGGCTCATTGGAGCAATTGCAGACACCAGGAATGCTTGAGCCTTCTCTACATTTCTTCTTAGGAGATTGGAACTTCCATTGTTTTCTGATAAGTATCCTGCTCAGCAGCTCTGGTGTTTTATGCTTGACTTATTCTTTAGAACTTGTTCCTTCTTTTAGTTTTGTTCCCCCTCTCTTGCTGTAAATATCATTATTAGGTATTTCATATTCAACCCCTTTTGACCAACATATATCCTTTTTTATTTTGGGGACAACACATTCACCTACAATTTTATCAGCGCAGTCAAATTAATAAAAATGTTAATAAAAGTAAAACTCGGGTGAGGTTTGAAATCCAATACTAGCAATGAGCACTATTTTATTGGCTCAGAAGTACAGGTAACCATGGGAAATTAGAGATATTATCATGCTCACCAGATAACACCCTTATTTGGTACAATGAAGTGTATATATTATGTATTCATTGCATGACAGATGCCTGGATTAAGAGTATAAATTAGTTTGTCTGTACCTGCTCTCTCTGCTGGTCAGGAATTTCACAGTAAAGATTATACATATGGATCTGTAGTTATGAAGACAGCTTCTCACCACCTGAAAAGCTGCTGTCATATATGACTCCTCTTGAGAATATCTGTGAGGATAGACTGACAATACTAGCATTGCTCTGAGGCATCTGAAACTGGTATTTTCACTCTCTGCCTGTTACCCAGTGTGTGCACTGGGAACTGTCTGCATCGTCTCTGATTTTGGCTTTGTTAATAAATTAAATAACATCTGAAATTATGCCCTGATACCATAATATTACTGTAAAATGCATTTTTTAAAAAAATTTATTGCTAAGCAGTTAGAATTATCTCCTTCTTGAAGAAGCAGCATTGTTTCACAGAGGTTCGGGTCACACCTCTGATGTTATCCTGTTCAGGAACTATTCCCAGTAAACAGTCTGGAAGTGGTGACTAGAGGAGTCCAACAGCACAGTTGTGGGCTTTTCCATGTCTATTGCTCTCAGTGCCTGGGAAAAGTTCCCAAAGGTATTTACTAGACTTAGCCATAGCCTCTTTGACTAGCTGGGGAATACAGATTTGAAAAAAATATGATGAGATTTTGGGCCATTTGTTACTTGCTGTTACTCAGAAGCCAGTCTACCTTGAAATCTTCAGAGTAAGAGCAGCTTCAAGAATCCTAAAGACAGGCTTCTTCCCACAAATCCAATTCATCCTAAAGTTGCAATTCTAAGGAAGAAAAAAGAGTTGTTTTCTGACTGTTTGTCACTAGAAATTCATCAGAAATTCTATAATGACATCCTTTTCTGTGGAGCTTCAAAATTTGTCTATCTTTCTAGCCTGGACTATTTCACAAAGTGTTTTGGTTGGGTGGTTTTTGTTTCTTGTTTGTTTTGGGATTTTTTTTTGTTTTGTTTTTTTTTTTTTTTGTTTGTTTGTTTTAAAAAAGTTTCTGTATTCTACCTCACACTTCACAAGATGCCAGAATGGGTCAGGTTGGAAAGGACCACAGTGAGTCATCTGGTCCAATTTCCCTGCTTAAACAGGGCTATCCCAGAGCACAGCCACAGGATTGCATTCACAGATGGTTCTTGAATATCTCCAACAGGGTAGAGTCCACATCCTCTCTGGGCAACCTGTTCAGGGTTTGGTCACTGCACAATGAAGAAGTTCTTGCTCACATTCAGGTGGAACCTCCTCTGCATCAGTCTCTGCTTGCTGTCTCTTGTCGTATACTTGAGACATTCAGGGTTTCTGTACAAAACACATTCTTCAAACTGTTTTGCCCAGTTTCAGGACAGTCCTACCAAGCTGAAGGTCATAACCACTGACTGTAACATCTTATGTTACTACAGTCTTACTGTGGTGGGTTGACTTTGGCTGGACACCAGGTGCACAGCAAACTGCTCCATCACCAGCAAGTGATGTTCAGCCACTTCCAGGGAAGCAGGGCCTCAGCACATGCAGGATTTGCTCCAGAAACCAAACACTGTAAATGAAAAATGCCCCCATTTCCTTCTCCTTTCCTTAGCTTTTGTATCTGAGCTGCCATTCTATGGTATAGAATATCCCTTAAGTTAATTTGGGTCAGCTGGCCTAGTTGTGTCCCCTCCCAGGATCTTGCCCACCTCCAGCCTACTGATGGAAGGAATGCTGAGAGACATCACTGCAATGGAAAATTAATTCCAGCTCAGCCAGGCCCAGCACACAAGCAGACAGACTCAAGTGCATATGTACACACACAGAGGCACACAGATAAACTTCTGAAACAGCTACTCTGAACTGGCCTCCAGATCAGAAATCTCTTATCATTAGGATGTTTTTTTCTCCAATAAGGAAAGAAGGCATAAATAAATATTTCTTCCATATTACAGTTGTTCATAATGATGTCTATAAATATAACATTAAGGAAAGTATTATTTTTTATAGTCATATGTTATCTGCAAAATTTGCCTCTGTAAGAACCGTAGGTTCTTAGAAGCAGACCCTCTTGTCCAAAGTGTTTCTGCTCTGCAAACTGGGAACTTCTCCTTCTGTTTTCTTCTCTTTCCCTCTTCTTACTTGCATGATAGTTGTTATAGGTAAAAGTTAAGTTATGTTAAATTAGGGTATAGTTCAATTATATTGTATTAATTATGTTATATTAATTGTATTATGTTAAGAAGGGGGGGGAGGGTGCTTATTAGAATGTTCTAGGAGAAGAGTCCAGGGTTTGGTGGAACTGTGGTCTGGCAGGGCAAGGAGAGGTCGAAGAGGGATTGGATGGAAGATCTGACCAATTGTTCAAAGCCCTGCAGAAACCATTGGTCCAAATGAATGGCATTAAAGACCAATGAGAAGCCTGGAAATGGACCAATCACCATGCGGATCCAAAATGGACCAATCCTGGACTCAGAGGGGGCTATAAATGGGGGGAGTTTGGTCAAGTCGGGGTTCTTCTTTTAGCATACTTGTTTTGTGGGGAGAGCACAGTGCACTTGGGGTTCTTCCCATGTTAGTTCTGGTTTTGGCTTGCTGTGTGGGTGCCTGGGCTTATCCTGGATACTCCATTCTTTGCAGCTATTTTAATAAACGAGAACCTCTCTCTCCAGAGAAAGTTTGGCCTCGTTCATATTTGTAACAATAGCGCTGAGTGAAGGATCACCAGCCAGCTCCCTGGCTTCATGAGTTGGAATCCTATGAGACTTGTCAGAGGGAAATGCCAGCAAGAAAGCAGATACCTCCATTCTCTAGTTGGGTGGTCAAAGGCATCTCAGTCCTCCAAAACTGATATCTGCTGTTAATATCTGAAGGGAACATCCAGGGTTGATTTTTGTCATGAGCCTGCACTCAGGGTTAGATAACTGAACAGTAGCTGCACTGTCTGCAGGGAAACAAAGGTTGTATTTTTCCTTTTTGCTTTTTTTTTCTTATTTTTTGTAGTATATATAGACCAAAGGTTCAGTTTTTGTTATTTCTTCCTCAAACTCCCAATATTTGTCTCTTCTAGGAAGAAATTACATAGTTATCTTACTGACCTCCTCTGCCTCTTTAATACTCTTCTGTATCTGTCCCCATGGCTCAGTGGAGCCTGATCCTGCACAGAGTGTGGCTGTCTGCAGACAGCTGCAGACACTCCTACCTCTCAGAGCCCCCCATGCCATGCAGCTACAGCTGAGCACTGGCTGGCAATGTCCACAGGCTCCTCATCTGTTCTTCCCATGTGCCAGACACAGCAAGGAACACAGCAAGACCCAGCAGCCCTTTAGACACAAATATGATATCCATGGCACAATTAGAATAGACAGATTGTGAACACATGGCTTTCCAACAGAAATGAGGGGTAGCCACATGTTCATTGTGGTGGCCAAGCTTTAGAGAGCTGGTTTGGTGTGTGCCCAGTTCAGTTTTTTCTCTGTGGAGAAGTAGAAGTGAAATTAAAACAAAACAAAAACAGCAACAGTAACAAAAAAAAAACAAAAAAAACAAAAAAAAAAAAAAAAAAAAAACAAAACAAAAAAAACAGAAAAAGAGGAAATAAAAAAGTCAAAAACCACCAAAAAAACTAAACTAAACAAAGAAAATAAAGGAAACCCCTATAGCATAGGTTAATTAAAGGTTTAAACCACATGCTGCAAAATGTAGATAATTGTCTTTTCTCTTTGAAACAGCTCACATGGGTGCTAATTGGCCCATTCACTTTACACTGTCTCTGAGGTTGAATTTCTTGGCCATTATGGGTTATAGGCTCACAGTCCAGCTACTCTGTTGCATGCAGATCAGGGCAAAATGGTTTGGTAGCTACTTAGGGTCTTATTGGAGCAGTAACATCAGTGTTTCATCCCCAATGTTCTCAGCTCCTGCTTTTGCTCAGAGGAGAAACTGGTTTTATACAGATAGTCTTGACCCACAACCCTACTGTGATGAGCACTGCAGAGCAAGGCCTCTTTCTTTCTTTCTTTATTCATTTTCTTCCCTCCTTGTAATCAAAAATGGCACTTCCTTGACTCAAACATAATCTCCTTTTATATAGCTGTAGAGTTTCTCTGTATTGTTACCTTCCTGAAAGCAGAATATTCATGTATTGCACTGGCAAAGTATTCCTGATATGAATGCAGGTAAACAGCACTGACTAAAGAAACTGTGCCAGTCACAGAAGGACTTGGCTTGTCTTTACCTAAGGAGCCTCTGCCAGCTCACATTTGCCAGTCAGGTGTCAGCCCTATTGCCACTCTTACTGCTGAATCTGTGCCAACAAAAGTCAATATAAAGATGCCTTTTTGGAAGCAAAACCATCCCATGATTGACAGGAAGGGCTATCAGGTATTTGCATGCCAGGGCAACTGCATGGCCATTCAAAGTGCATCTGCACACAAACTAGATCTACCTGTAGGGCAGACCTCAGGCTGAGACACTCTGGTTTTTGCAAAAAAAAAGGGTTGTGTGAAAAGGTGTGAACAGAAATCCAGGACTCCTGCTGCCTCACAGCTCTCCCTTAAGCACAAGTACATGCTCCTGGAAGGTTGCAGCATCTGTTTCTGAAAGTGGCTCTGTGGCACAGCAGTGTGATTTAACACAGGACCAGTTCCTCCCTGTCCTACTCTCCGATTCTATATACAGTTTTTAGGCTGCAGCACACGTCTGCATGCCTGGCCCATCTCCGTGCCGCTCATTAGCTCACAAGTGTTGTGTTGTTTCTCTGTCAAGAGTTTTGTTTGTTTTCCAGTTGTCATGCACAGATTCCTCTGGGAAATCAGAGAATACAGGTGGACTTCCTTATTGCTGCTTTGCTGTCATTATGGTAATCTCTAAAAAAAGAGCAAACCTGCAAAAATAAAGAAAACAAAGGGTGCACAACGTTCTTGTCAGAAGGAAGGTCCCTCTTCTGGCTCTCTTTGAGAAATGATTGGTGCGTGTAAAAATAAATATACTAGGTACTTTATCTGACTGTCAGTTTATTCAGCTCTTAACAAGCAGAAATGGGCTTCAGGAACTGGAAATGTGTACAAAGAGATAAAATATATGACAATTTTAATCTTAAATATTAAGACAGTGTTGAACTTTCCACAGAAAACCTCATGATACATTATGATATTTTCCCCAAGTGATGGTATTGAGACAGATGTGTTTTGTTGGGTTTTTTTTGTTATTCCTAGTGCCTAAGAGTTCTAGCCTGAGAAAAGCTTCATTAATCTCTTGAAATAGGAGATGTTTACTGTCACAGGCAAAGAGGAAAGGAAAGGACTTTTCTAAGTTAGAGTTATGTGAAAGTTAGGGATTAAGTAGTCTGCTGTGGATCACATGGAGTTTACACCTATCTTTGTAAGTTAGTAGCACTAGAGCATGGGCTAAAATATTGTCTGTGATCACCCATACTACTTGGTAGCCTGATCTCTGGCATGGTTATGGCCTGTGCCAAGACTCACTGTTCTTCTGGGCAGAGTTTATAGGGCAGCATGAACCTCATGGTATGAGGCTGTCACCTGCTTCGGGGAGAAACAGAGAACATCCCTCAGGTTACCAGTTGTGCTGTTTCTTTAGAGTTCAGAAATAGAGCTTGTTCTTTATTTAGATTATTGGACAAAGAACTGGTCTGACATCTGCTGAAACTCAGACTCAAACTTCAACCTCATACGCAAGCAGGAGATGAGTGCCTATAAAAGCACCCTTTATTTCTTTATGAGCAGTTTTCCTTCCAAACATAAGTACTAATTGCAGCTGTACCTTTTCATGCTTTCCTGCATTAGCAAAGGGAGATAGCAACTTGCAAATAAATCCTCATGTGTAGGAGTATTTAATTAGATGGGACTAGATGAATTCTAGAAGGCTTATGCTGGATGCCATCAGTAGCATGCAGCCAATTTATCTGCTTTCTCACTCATGAGACATGTTTATGGTTGGATATACATAGTAATCATTAGCATTGGTAAGTGTTGCTTCATTTTCTATGAACCATTTACAACATGTTTTCTTATTTTTCCCCCTTGTTTGCCTGCTTGAAAAGCTGCAGAGAAATCTCTGTAGGGAAAAGGCACAATAGTTATTATTTCAAAGTACCTGCACCTTCAAGTGTAAATTGTTTGCTTTGTGATCATGAATAGTAGCATTTTCAGAAAAAAAAAATAGCCATCACAATCCCTGTTCCATCTGTATCATCCCTGTGTCATTCCTGTTTGTGCCTGCCTGTGCTGTGGTGTAAGGCTGACAGGGAAGGACATGTGGTGTCCTTAGCTGCACAAAACTGGCACAATGCTTGGGCATGCACTCCTCAGGAAAGAAGACTTTTAACAAAATGTGTGAACAGTATCTCAAATGTATTTTTTAACTGTTTTGTGGAAAAAAGTTTGCTGCCCAAACAAAAATCCTTGGCCATCATTCAGGAAATAATCTTTTGCAGACGTTGTGCTTGTCTACACCACCAAAAGTTTTGTTTGTGTAAAACAATTTCTGTTCAAGCATTCTCACTGACAACATGATGGGGAGAAAGAGGACAGACAGGTGTCTAAAAAGAGCAGAGGTGGGTGAATAAAGGATTATGTGATGTGCAAAAGCAGAATTTCTGCTGAATTCCTCTCCATCTCACTTGTGATCTGATGTGCCCAACCCAGCACATATCTAATCCACCATTATTGAATCTCTTAAGCCTTGTACAAAATGTAGATTAAGAACTGGAACTACTTTCCTGTCTCTTCTTCTGCAAGAACAGCTTGTCTTGATCATTCTCAAGGATGTGACCTGTGTTTGGTTATGTGGATTCTCCCACAGGAACCTCCCAGCAGAGTTTGGACCAACCAGGTTACTCACCAAGGATGTTAATCAGCGCTGAATTAAACAAACTGGTACAGGGAATTCTGTGGGAGTGACAAAAGTTCCCACACTGGAAAAGTCCTGTAGAAATGAGTCAAATGAGTTGCTGGGAAGCCACCTAAGAGTTCAGCCCCTTACCTTGTTTCAGGTGGGTGTGTTGTGTCACTTGAGTGACTGATGAGATGGGGAGTTTCTGGACCAGTCTTACAGGACCTTAACAACTTATGTTTACAAAGAACAGCCCAGATGCACAACCATCTCACAAATATAATGTAAATTTGAATTTGATCCTGTTTCAGTTTTAGAACTTAAAGTCTATAATTCTTACCTCCACCTTAATGATATAATGATTCTTGACATTTTAAACTTACATTTTGCAGATTTTTCTTTGGATTCAATCTTACAAATGATGAAGCATCCTCTGGTCTACTCATTAATTTCATCATTAATTATTTGCTCTATTTCAAAGATCAGCCACTGAATTTGTAATTTTTAGCAGCTTGCTGTTCAATTTTTCATACTAGCAGGTGATTTGAAGAACCCAGTTAAACAATTTTACATACATCGTAAGGCTTGAAAACACTGACTGTTGTGGCAACCTCATTATATTTGACCTATAATGAGGTTTTTGTTGTGTTTGGGTGGTCTGTCAGGTTTTTTTGGGGTTTTGGTGGTGTGTGTCTGAATTTCATGAGATCATGGTGAGCCCTTTGACTTCCTTTATTTTGCTTCCTTTATTCCTCTGAATGATCATTTAAGAAACACATCAATGTGTTTGAAGATTGGAAATTTCAGCAAAAATTTATTAAAACTTCTGAAGAAAAAAATTAGCTCCATAAAGCAATGAAAATCTGCTTTCATATAATGAATAAACAAGTGTCTGAAAAATTTATTCAGCAAATCCTAGCTAAGTATTGTATTCTTACCTACAGTGAAAGGTATGTGGCCAGTTTTACCACTTGCCTATCTGTATCATTAATGCTTAAGCCAATAAACACCACAGTCAAAAAAACATCCTGAAAACAGTTTCCTATTTGAGAATACACAGAGTGTTTTTCTGATTTAAGAAATATGATGTATTCAAAATCATGTATTTCTCCCATGCCTCTGGTTGGAAATAACATGACCTGTTTCTTCAAAAATGCTGGCCCAGTAGATCTACTATTCTTGTAATAAGCCAACATGAAAGAACAGAAGTATTCTCTATTATCCATTCTGCAAGATGCAGAGAAATGTTTGCAGATTGCACTTGGGATGGGAGACTGTATCATACAAAGAAAAGCAGCTGGTGATATTTATGCCTAGTAGAGAACAATGTGTGCTCTTCCCTAAATTACCTCCAACTTTTATCTTGGCTGTGTGCCGTCCCACATTTAAAGGATAATCAATGGGCTGACTCAATATGAATAAAGCAATTTGCAAGACAAATCTATTTGTGATTGAGCTGAATCATGGAATACAGACCTTAGGAGGAAAATGTCTCAGGTAAAACTAGGAATCCTAGATTTACCTCCTCAGAGATATGTATATCAAGATATAAGTCTAGACCAGTCAAAGAATAAGGCTGAGAGCAATAACTTTCCAGTTCTAATACTTCAAATGCTTGAAGAATAAGGGAAAGAATACAATGAGTGGCATTGTATACAGCAAGTGTTTTCCTTCCTGCTGAGTGTGTACGAGCCCACGTGAGCTTTTGTGTGTGACTGATGTCCCTGTTATTTGCTGCTTTGTGGTTGTGTACACAGGCCAACAAAGCAACCTGTTTGAAACAAAGGGTGATGTTCCTTCCTTCCATCACTGCTCACTGTGATTTCTGAGCATTATTTCCAAACAAAAACAAAATAAAGCATCCTGTCAAACTTCCCTACAACTTTCTAAGTTACCTTGGGGTCTGTCTTGGAAACCTTTGAGGCTGATTGCAGTGAATCACTTTAACTGCCAGCTTAGCCACTGAGGAGACAGAGCTGTCATCGCATGAATGAGAGCTCTGCAACACAATATTGTCTGGAGTTTATATTGACATGGCTGAACAAAATTGCATAAGCCAAATTTCCAGTTTTAAGGTGCAGCTTTAAGGATTCTGCTTTTGAAATATGAGCTTGGAAAGTTTTCCAGCCTTGTGATGTACTGCTAATAAGGTGGGAAGACAATAAATTAAATGAACTACTAATATGCTGCCAAATATCACTATTCACAGATGACTGCTACAATTATTGCTGAGTAGTTTGGCATGACTCCAAGACTCCTAATGTATATTCTAGGGCCCTCAAACAAATGAGCAGCTCCTTGGTTCTGTGCTGCTGTAAGCACTGCTAGCTTTGCATTTACTAGATGACATCGTCCTCAGGTAGAAAATAAACCTCACTTCTGAAACACACCTCAGCTCTGAGCAGTAAGATGGGGAAAACATCTGGAATTGCTTGCTTCAGGTGACAGTGTTGCGTTGATTTTAGTATTATGGACAAATGTAAATCTTATTCTGACCATTTTAATTGTTCTTGCTATTATTGCTATTTTTAACAAGGTTTTGTCTTAATTGTGCTTGTTAGTTTGTGGCATCAAAGGGAAGTAAGAACTGTATTTACTCCCATTTGAGCTAGAGGAGAATTTCCCCAGATCCTGATTACAAGTTTGAAAGAGAAGAAAGTTTCATGTTCATTGTAGATGAGGAAATGGGAGAAAGTAAGGAGTGGGAGATGGAACTGTGATCTGAAAGGAAAAAGAATCAATTGTATGCATGAAAGAGAGTGTGAGCTCACATCAGAAACCTTTCTGCCACTTTGCCAGGACCAGATGAGTCCCAGTTAAATCTCCAAGGGTGAACTTTCTGCAAAGGAGCTGAACTGCTGTAATTGCCTTCAGCTCAGGCAGGCTGAAGTAGGCTGAGACTCAGGACCCTGATGCAGATTTGTTACACACAGGCTGAAGTGTCCCTGTCCTGACTCCTGCTGCTGGCAGGTACCAGCCCTATCAGATTCACTGGATTTGAAGCAGAAATAACAGATTCACACGACTTGGACAGAAGCAGTGACATGCTCTGAGTGCTTTCTGTGTTGCTCCTGTGGGGGTAAAAACCTCCCAGGCAAAGTCAGAGAGATAATGGCTTGTATTACATTAGAGTTGATTCTGCCAGATGAGATAATAAGAATTTGTTCTGCAGTTGCATGTAAACAGGTAGAATTCAGAAAGCCAAGTTTATTGTTAAATTAGCAAAATATTTACTTGCATTAAAAAAAAAAAAATCTCCTTAGAGAGTCTACGGAGGGACAAAGCAACAAAGAGCAGTTCTAGCTTGGGGTCTAGGAGGTCCAGGCTAACACCCCTGTAACATTGCTGATCACTAGATCAGATTAACCTCTGTTTTGTCAGATACATGTATTCCTGAATAAAAGACTTAGTTCTAGATAGATCTTTGTTTTATCTTCTTGGCCTGTTTTTATTATCATGCTAATTTCTTGTTGACATCAAAGCCATAATCTTTCTACACTTACTTTTGGAATGATTCCTGTCTGTGCTCAGGTACTCTATCAGAATGGACACAGTGTCTATAGCCAGGTTTATACCTGGGTGAGTTTCTCCTCAGCCTGCTGGAAAGGGTAGGTCTAATAGTGTAAGAAATTCTGATTAGTGACAAAGAACATTTTGCATCTTATTTTATATTCCTGTGACAGAACTCATCTTCTTGCCCTCAGGCACTGGGAAATGGGAAAGAATTGAAAACATGGGAATTACTAGAAAAAGGAGAGGCAGGAGCTTTAAAACCATTTTGCTTAATGAGGATTATTTATTTTATAGTGTGAATATACTTGCATGAGTATTTTCTCCCTGTTCATAAATTACGTTATGGGCATATTGGATATAAAGATGAATATTATTAGTTTTGTGACTGTTTGTGTGTATGTGTTTAACTCAAGCATCTTTCCAAATACATAAGAATTTATCTATGAACCTGGTAGCTAGATCTGTGACAATGTGGACTCAAAAAGATTAAATTAGATAAAATGAAATTAGATTTGATGAGACTAGAGATAAAATTTAGAGTGTATAGAATTATTTTTTTTTAGGCATGAGGTGAGAGATTAATCTTACCTAACCTTAACTGTCTAAAAGTTTTCTGTCTGGATTATCATTTAGAATCACACTACTGTCGATGAAGAGATAAATGAGCACTTCCAGAAGGTCATTCATCCCATTTTGAGATGTCTGTCTCTGGAGATCCCAATCTGTGTCTTCTTATTCTCTGTACTGAGTCTGGATGAGTAGCAAAGACTTAATCTCTAACTTGGAACAAGTATGATTATAAACTATTACATTTTAAAAGTTGTCAAATGCAACTGTGATCATTCATGGTTCTACCTTACATACTTGCATAGCATTAGGCCTTTTCTCCAGCCAGAGATAAAACAATCATCATTTTAGTCATAAATTACAAACATATAAATACAGAGCAAAACTAAAATTTACTGAATTCACCTATGACTTTGACCCCATACAAAATTATGTCAATATTTTTATGCTTTATGAAGTTTCATGAACCTCCATCTCTTCTATGACACAGCTTGCACTGTGTCATATTATATATAATGTAATATTTACATTATTGGAGATTATGAATATTTCTCCTTTTTTTAATTGAGGTACATAAATATATATGTTGTGATACCCATCAGTAACAATGTTTTGATTAAGAGAACTACAAGAGTCAGAGGTCATACTTTTTTTAAGAGATTAGAGGTACTGACTCAATCATATATAAATCCCACACCTATCCAGAAATTAGGCACTTGGACAGTATTTTGGGAAGTATCACTATCTATTTATATTTTCTCATTGTTTTGTTTTAAGTATCCACTGTTGATTACTATCAAGAATAAGATGTTGAACTGTATTTATATGATACAGTAATTCTTAATTCTTATGCTCAATCATAGAATCATGAAGTTTGGAAAATACCTCCAAGATCATCAAATTGAACCTTAAGTTGGTAGTGTGCTGGGATTCAGTTGGTTGGCTGATTTTTCCATTACAAAATGTAAATATATTAGTAACAGAAGCATTTTGTGTTCCATGTAATGTCGTGTTTAACTTCTGGAGTGAACCTGGTAACATCAGCAGAAGTTTAGACACCATCTAATACTATCTGCCTTCTGCAAGCAGACAGCATTTATACCAGAGAGCATCTTCAGAAATGCTGAACTTCAGTATTCACTGGGCTATGAGTGGTAGCAGAAATGCAGCAATGCAGATCTTGCTCTTCCTTTTCTTTCTTTTTTTTTTTTTCTTTTTTTCTCTACTCTAGAGCATGAATGACATGCAGTTTCAAGGAAAATCTGGCTTTAACCTATCTCCAGCCAGTATGAGGCCAAATCACAATCTAAACTTGCAGGGATTGCATGAGCAACTCAATTTTTTGTCTTGATTTCTTCCCTGCTGCTATTCCCATGCTGCAGGTGGGAGAAGCTGTCCCATTTTATCCCATGGTTTATAGTGTGGCTCCAGTGACTCACATGGAGTCTTCTAGTTGGTGTAAATGATTTCAGGACACTATTTGAAATATAACCAAGAAATCAACTCTCTGTCCTTCTACACTCCTGACAGGTCCATTTAGGCTGAAACCCATTTGCTAAATATGTTTATAAAAGGTAATATAAAATTTTGTCTGACAGTAACTTTAGGTGCAGTTGATTTTAATAAAAAAAATTAGATTAAAGGTGAAGCAAGGAGATATAAGGGTCCATGTTGCCATGCTGTAGAACACAATATTCTTTTTCCTCTTCAGCAAAATAGAGTCTTTTGTTGGTTTTACATGGCCTAGGATATCAATTACAGCTGTGAGCTTTTGAGGCAAATGCATGAACATTGGGGTGAATAAGAACAGAGTCAGGTCCAGTGTGCTGCAGTATTTTAAATATGTATGAGATGAACAATGGGAAATGCTAGAGAAGATAAAGGAGGGGGAAGGATAACTTCTGTGGGAAAGAGTAAGAAGAAATCAGACTATGACTGACATTAGAAGAAGGGGTTTTTGTGGGAAAGAGGTCCACTTCACATGACAAAGCAGGGATAACCTTCATTCAGGAATGTCTGCTAGACTGCTCATCCCCATTCCTGAATTCACTGCAGCTGGTGAGTTTGCATGTCCAGCCACACCTTTTCCAGCCTCCCTCAGACACCTGCAACAAAACCAAATGAAGAGAGAACATCTCACACCATTTCCAGGACTTTGCCCTGTTTGGTTTTAGACACAGCTTTGCTTATATTCACCTATTTTTCATGATAGAACAGATGATTTTACAGAGCTGTCTGTGTTTAGCTTATGGAAAATTTCAAGATTCTGAGAGTAATGAGAAAGAGACAAAGTTTGCACTGAATAGTTAGATGAAGTCTTCTCTTAATAGTAGGCAGCATGACTAGGTACCATGGAAAATTAAAATAGCACCAAAATGTTTCTTGTATTGCTCCTCACCAAGTGCTACCACTATCAATTAAGATGGTATATTGTTTTCATGACTCATACTGCTCTGCCTTTATACATGAAAACTGCATTGAGTGTAAAAACAAATGTAAGGTCCTGAGTCATGGTTCTTAGCTGAATCTATAATGTACTTTCAGGTTGCTATACTTTCAGTTAAAGTGAATGTCAATTTGAAAATATTTTTATTGGATTAAATCTCTTCTTCTCAGAGCTTTAAAGACAAAGTAGGCTTTTGTCCTCTCTTGTATTCAGTGATTCATACTACTGACCAGCTTGTGTAGCACTACAATCATGTGAAGTAACAGGATGCCTGGGAGAGCAGGCAGTTCAGCCTTTCTCCCTGTCTTACATTCTCTGAATATATGTGGGGTTTTGGGGGAGCAATGTGGGAAGGGAATGAGAAAGCAAATGTTCATGAACACTTCAAAATCCCTCTCTCCTCCCTGAGTAGATTTTTTCATTCAGCCTGTGACATCTGTCATACAAGTACTTACATTTAATGTAGTCATTACAGCACTCATTACACACAGTACAGATTTTTCCAAAATAGTCAATAGAATTTGATATGATTTCACCAAAGGTAAATATCTATTTTAAGATGAAATTGTGTCCTAATCTCCATTAAGTATCTTGATTATCTCCACAACAACCAGAAGATGAGCCTGGGGTCACTTGTTGGCCTAAGTACTTGCATTTGTAGATGAGCACACTTAGTCAGATGGGCTCCATCTCACTGGAAGCTGGAACCAGGGAATCACTGCTCAGCAACATGGGATGGAGATCTGCAAGCTCTCTGCCTTAGTTTGATATGAAAACTCTTCTCTTTTGGATTACACCTAAATTCCTTGATTTACACCTAAAGGCTTTAGGGTCACCTAATTGCAGCCTTCTAGTAAGATAGAAAAGGAAAATTTAAAAGTGCATGTAATGACAGCACAAGGGGGAATGGCTTCAAACTGAAAGAGAGTAAGTTTAGATTAGATATTAGGGAGAAATTCTTTACTCCGAGGGTGGTGAGATGCCTGGGACAGCTTTCCCAGGGAAGTTGTGGATACTCCATCCCTGGAAGTGTTCAAGGCCAGGTTGGATGAGGCTCTGAATGACCTGGTCAGGTGGGAGGTGTCCCTGCTCATGGCAGGGGTTTTTGAACTAGGTCCCTTCCAACCCAAACCATTCTATTATTCTATGATTTCATTATTCTATGATTCTATGAGTCATTGTACCATCTCTCTGTTTTTTTCCTGCAAAAAATAAAGTAGGTCTTTATAAATCTTATATTTGTGCCTGAAAATGTCAGTATGAATACAATTACTAAAGTATAATTTGGGTGTTACTTAGTAGTTGCTTTACTAACCCCAAAGTCATACATCAAGGCACCTGGAGCTGAAGGCAGCCTTAAGCTGCCATCTATCACTGTCCAGCTCATTAATTCACAAGCATATTTGCAATTCTGACAGGCGTTTCCTTCTCTGAGTTATTAAAAAAAAGACCAAAGATAAAGATTTCACAGTACCTCCATGTGGGTGGTTCACATCCAGCAGTATCTCTGGAGTTCCCAAACTGCAGCTCCTTTGAAGAGTGGGAAGAGCTGTCCTGTAAAACAATTTTTTCCCCCTTCAGTGCACAAATAGAAGAATGAAGTGAAATTAGCTCAGGTGATGGATAACATGCTATATACCCAAGGGCCAAAATAGGGTGAGAATAATGTGGTAAACCCCAAGAACTTGAAAAAGTAAGAAAATTATTAACTGGGGAAAAATATCTGATTTACCATTTTAAATAGCTGAAATACAACAGACATAGGCATGCAAGGAATCATTTGTGCCATGATTGGGAACAATGCCAAGAATAGCCACACTCCTACCTGGTATCTATTTGAGAAATAAATAACCCATTAAGCAGCTTGATTTTATTTGTGATATTTAACTCTTTTGAATGTTCAAAGATCTAAGAATATGTAGATGTGTAGCTTTGTTTCGCAAAGTTTAGGAAGTGGGGGGGCTGTAGGGATGAATCCTCTGAACAGCTGCCAGAAGTCTTTCTCAAGTCTCATAGAGCCAATGCTGGCTCCAAAAGAGGCCCAGTGCTGGCCAAGGCTGAATCCATCACCAACAGTGGCAGAGCCACAGCTCTGCAGACACTCAGGTGAGGGCACAAGGAGGCGCAGGAGGTGCTCCAGGTGCCAGAGCTGAGGTTCCCCGTGCAGCCCCTGGTGCAGCCCATGGTGGGGCAGCTGTGCCCCTGCAGCCCATGGAGGGAACAGGGGTGCAGAGATGCACCTGCAGCCCATGTAGGAGCCCTGTGCTGGAGGAGATGGATGCCTTAGGGATGGCTGAAGCCACAAGGGAAGCCCAGGCTGAAGCAGGCTTCTGGTAGGACCTGTAGATCTGGGGAGAGAGGAGCCCTCGTTGGACCAGGCTTTTAAATTTTTTTTCAATAAATCTTGTTCATCTAGGTATTTCTTGGTCACCACAGACAATAAACACTATCCCTCTTACACTCTGTCTTGTAAATGGAAATGTTGATCTCTGATATTTTCTCAGTATTAGAACAACAAACAAATAAAAACTTGTAAAAAGACCATAAAGAAAGAAAAGTGTAAGACTCAACAAAATCCAAATGAAAGCTAATATAAGACTCCACAGTGGAATACAGGCTTCTTGATCACCATATTCTAATCCTCATCTCATCCATCTTGACTTTGCTTTAACAGATTCCTTCGTGAATCCACATTTTCTCTCATGTACATGTTCTGCTCACATACATGAGGAAGAAGCTGAGAAGATTATTATGTTTAGTGCAAAGCAACCATTATCTGAAATTATAGTACAAAATATGTATCAATACATTATTCAAGACAAAAGCCTGCATATTTTTGTCAAATACTATCTTCAGCATCACTAACTTTATACCACACTTCTCCCACTCTATATTAAAGACAGATATCACACATTTATAAAATGCAGTAGGAGTTAAAAGGAGGTCTGGACAGGCTCATGCATTCACTTTGAACCTTTCTGATTTTAACACCTTCAGCCTATATAAAAGCCTTTGAGACTTTGTTCCTTTCCTTTAAAAGCACGTTGTTCTTTTAAGTCATACTCCTTGAGTTTCAAGTGTTCCCAGGGAGCCAACACATATGCAGAGTGATTCTGATGTTTGTTCCTGTTCCACAAAAATCAGCCACAGATGTGCTCTTTTGTTTCCTTTGTGATGTTCAGATGAGCTAATCACACTCAGGAAGCTTTGTGAAGCTGTGCTGCTCTCCTCACAGCCCCCCATTTGCAGAATGAGGTCTTTGAACACTTGAAAGTGTGCACAGACTGGGTCCTCTGAAGATGCCTGGGCACAACGGGACAAGGTGTGCACAAGTGACACCTTCAGAAGGGGCCAATTCTAGAGACAGAAACCCAACTGGACACTGACTTTCCATCCAGTACAGCTCCCTTGCAAGTAGCAACCATCAGCCTATGGAAACCAGAGGGAAGAGTTCTGGAAACAAGCAGGATTGATTCATGTTGATTCTGTTGATTGAGGCTGTCCAAAAAAGGAATGTTCAAGAATTATGGATGCACAGAACGCCCATTCTGGGGTGTTGGCTGCAAGGGCCAAGGTGAGCACAGTTAATACAAGTGTGTAGGTGTGAAGCAGAGGGTGAGAGCAGTGTGGTGGATGGGGGGCTGTGAGACTTAGGGTTGTTCAGCCTGGAGAAGAGAAGGCTTCAGGGAGACCTTATTGCAGCCTTTCAGAACCTAAAAGAAGCTTACAAGAAAGCTGGAGAGGGATTTTTTACAAGGGCATGGAGTAATAGGACAAGTGATAATGGCTTTTAGCTGAAAGAGGAAAGGTTTATACCAGGTATTAGGAAGAAATTCTTTAAATGAGAGTGGTGAGGCAGTGAAACAAGTTGCTGTAGAACCTGTAGATTCCCCATCTCTGGAGTGTTCAAGGCCAGTTTGGATGGGGCTTTAGCAACCTCATCTAGTGGAATGAGTTCCAGGGGTGTTGCAAGAAGATGATCCTTTCCAACCCAAACCATTCTATGATTTGTGTTTCTGTGACAGGTGGAAGATGCTACTGCTGCAGCACACACGACAGAGCATCCTGAGGAAGTCCCTCACCAACTGGAAACTTCTCAGACAGCTCCATGTCAGTGCTCTGTGGTTCCATCAGCTCCAATGGTCTGGCTGCTCCTGAGCAGTGGAGCTCCACTGTCTGCATTGGTTAATTGCTGCAGTGCAACAATTACCATTCACAAATGATTGTGTGTGGTTCAGGAGCTATCTCAGGCCCAAAATGAAATTTGCCATACCACCCTGTCCCAGGCTCTAAGTGAAATTATGGTGTGTGGGCATCTCCATGCCAACGTTAGAGAGTTATCTCAAGAACATCTTGTCTACCAGATATAGTTTGTTTTGTTATTTTTTATTTTTCTAGTTTCTAGAGCTGCAAACAGAGAAAACTTCAGTGAGTCTATGAATGGAATACATTTGCTTTCTTGAAAGCCAGCCTACACCAGAAATATCCTTGTAAGTGAAAAATGTTAGCATCAATAAGTGAAATATTTACATTCATATTTTAGCTTGTATTTGATATATCTGCACTTTTTTCTCTGAGTTCCACTGGAAAAAAATATTGCAGCATGTTCACAACCATTGATTTAGCTAATGAGATCGTTGTTACAGCCACAGATTTAGAACAAAAACAAATGGCTATAAAATGATAGCAACGGCTGGGGCATATGTATGGAATGACCTTTTGGAGATTGCTTGAGGAAACCTAGTATAATCTATTTTTGTTGGCTAAACCCATGTTTACTGCATAGCTAATGTTTTTTCACTGCCTTATGTGCAGTTAAAGACAGTAATTTGGACTGACACCAGACATAACTTTTCATGCTTCATGGCAGCCCCCACCTAAGCTATTAATTTACCACCTGCTTAAGTTCCTGAAGCAATGAGCTGTCAACAACTTTTCTTAGGCTCCGAGACTGCTTTCAAACAAAACCAAAGGCCTTAAGAGAATGAAATATGTACAATATCCCAAAGAATTTCTTCAAATTATTTCACAGAGTTCATACGGAATTAAAGAAGTTGAAGGTTGAGGATATTTAGCAAACTTCTGGGCATAGTTTCAGTCCAGTCCTTCACTACCATTATTTGTTCTGCATGCTTGAAATTCATACTCAGTAATATTACAGTAGCTAGTTTAAATATGGTGGCAGAATTGGGCAGCTGTTCCTTGCAATTCCTATGGAATTTTACTAGGAAAACTGATATAAAAAATAGATTTATGTCCTAAATCTAAAAGTTTTCATTTTGAAGTTGGTTTGAAAAATAAAATCTTTGCTAAACATTTGAGTCAGAAATGTATCAGCCTTCTTTCATGCATGGAAGAGTATATTTAAAAGAAATGCCTTCCCTGCAAGCTGGAAGCAAAAACTTGATCTGGATGGTTTAACTGTATACTAGATTTAATATTCCCCATTATTTGGTTATTTTCTTTACAAGTAAATGACTGAGTGTGTTTGTTGCCCTATTCTCTGAATCTGTTGCCTTCCAACACCTTCAGAAATCCCCTGAATGCTCAAAAATCTTTGGGGAATATGAAGTCAAACATTTGACACATTAATTTATTTTTTTTTAATCTGATTTATTAAGTTTCTATAATGACTCCAGTGTCCTTTGTAAAACTATCCTTTTTAAGGGATTTTACATGGTTTTCCTGGGTAAAGTAAATCAACTTGCTTCGCTCCACAGCATGGAAAATATACACAGGCCTTGGCAAGGAGGCTCCTTTTGGTCAAATGTTCTTGTTCTGCTCATTTGTGTGACAATGATAAGATTCAGCTATGTTGTATGTAAATCATTGGTCATTCTTACTAATTCTCCTCATTTTACATTTCCTCCTTCTTACTAATTTCTGTCTTCCTGAGTTGCTTCTGCTCTCCAATAAACTCTGGATCTTTTGTGGGAATATTTCCAATATAAATCCTTTTGCACATTCTCATCTACACCTCTCTGGGAGTTGGAAGTGGCATCTTACTTAAACAAATATGCCTGACTTTAATAATTAATCATAATTAAAATCATTCTTCACAAGTTTATCCAGAAACTTGGATAAAGAAGAAGATGAAGAAAAAAGATGTAGGGCAGGGTAGATGTCTGTCACTGAGAAACTTGAGTGAATTCATAATGTAGGTCAAGACAACATGCAGACACTGTTTCCCAGGGCTAAAATCCAAAGTTTTACACATATAAAGGAATAAGCTCTCTCTTTTCCTCTGCATTATGTAAAATTGATCTGTGAATTCCACCCAACCAACTTCTAAGTAAGTCTTTCATTAAGGTACCTAATTTAGGATATCATTTCTCTATCCCTCCTTCTATAATCAATGCTGAGTGTGGGTAGTTCAGCCTGTCTGTAATCTGCACCAGACTGTAATTTGTTTAATTCTCTCCACTGCAAAGAACTTGAAAGGTGCGTTGGTCAAATGTGACCCAAACCTATGTGACACAAATCTCTTTCACCATGCCCAACCCTTTGAGACCTCAAACCATCAAACCCTTGAGAGAACAGTCAACTTTCTCTTGTGTACAGTGCATCTTAGCTATTCATTTAGAGTTAACCACTTTGCTGAAGAGGGATGAGGAAGAAAACGGCAAAATGCTTTGTTAATCTGGAACCTTAGATTAAAGCTAAAGTGGGCCAACTATTGGACTGAAACTTAATAAAGTGCATTTTTCTGACCAATTGTTTTTGCACAGGTGAAAGAATAGGAGTTACAAATAAGAACAAGACTGTCACATAAATTAATTATGTATAACCTTTTTATCTGGGTATGTGGAGAGAAAAATTTGACAACAAAAAAATATGAAGTTGCATTTAAAAGAAGGAAAACAGGTTGTGGCCATGAAATGGAAGGTGGTGGCTCTGGAAAAGGGCTGAGGGTCACAGCAGATGTGACCTCTTCTTCCCAGTGCAATTATAAACTGCTAATGAAGTTCTGGATATTTAAACAAGATATAACAATAGAGTAGAGAACACCTAATCAAATTTCTTAATAGAATGGGGTTGATAATAGAGAAATTGTGATTTTGTTTTGTTCAGATTTACAAAAAAAAAATGAATTTTCTAAATCTGGACAAGGTGAAAAAAAGTATCTGAGGATGAGAGATTTTAAAGAGTAAAACTTAGTTCAAGCTATGAATGAGAATAGTGAAAGGTGACTTGTACACTTTTAACTTAATTTAAATTAACTCCTGACTGATGTTTTTATTTTAAAGAACTGATAAATCATGAAAATTCATCTCTGAACACTGAAGCTGGGAAAAATCAAATTAGGAGGAGGAGTGTTTAACAAGGCTGATGGAAGTAAAGGATTCTGTGTTTCCTTTTAAATTTATGTCATGCAATATCATGCTTTTCTGGAATTCTTTGATGACACACCAAGATCAAGGTCTCAGTAATTGGTTCAGTTGCACATTGTAGATATAAATGTTTACCAGAATGCACCTAAAGAAACTGTTCTTCCCCCAAAACTCTGTCTCACTCCTTCCAATCTCACTGATCCACCTTAGTTCTCAACCCTGTGGTTTCATTCTGTCCTCAAATTAGAGAGAATCTGCTCTCTAATAATGGAACAATCCCCTCTGCCCCGCCAGGTGAGATTCCTGCAGGAATTTCACAGTGTTTTGGTGAGAATGGTCAGGCAGGGGTCAGAACTGGTGCAGAGGAGGGGACAGAAATGTGTTGTAAAGAGCACCACCTGTGTGGTGGTCATAGGGCAGAGAATCCATTCCTCCATAGGTGGAGCCATTGGAGCAGATGAAACACAAGGACCAATACCCTTGCACTCTGTCAATTAAAAAAAAAAAAAAACCAAACAAAAAACCAAAAATAAAACAGTTCCACTGATTTTTTTTTTTTTTTTTTAGAAATGAACCTTAGAATGTTTTCATAACTGTTTCTGCATTTTCCAAGATGAAAAAGAGTTTATTACCAAACCAGAGGATAATCCAAAGTTTCTTCAAAGCAATTGGTTGATAATTCAGGGACAATTTCCTCTATATAAAGCAATTAAATAACTTTACATTTACTACAATGGTATCTTATTTTTCATACTGTTTTCTAATAAGTTTTTACCATCTGGGCATCTGGTTTTATTAGTTTCCATTTGGAAGATAATTAATATTTGAATTCACAGCTTTTGTTGAAACAGTACACAAAAGGTAAAATTATGTTCAGTCAGCTTTTATTTGAAAAGCAAAAAACTTTTTATAGCATAAAATATTAATTCCTTTAAAATAATATATTTGAAATTGAACTGTGTATGACAGAAGTCAACAAAAATTAATAAGAATCTCAGCATTTTAACAATTTATTTAGAGTTACATTACTTATTGGAACGTATACAGCTTCTGTTTTGATACCGTTATACACTTTCTCTTTATATGTCTTTCTATTTTTTATAGATTGGCCTTTCCCCTTGTCTAAGGTTTTTAGGAGACTTTAGGTCTGTTTGGTTCTTACACGTGTGCTGAATTTCTACATTTTTATTATTACTGGCATTACCTTGAGCATTAATATATTGACTGTGTACTCTATGTTATATAGCAAACACTGTATGCTACATAGTGTAATTTTTTATCAATGAGAACATATTCTGTCTCTAATAATATAGGAACAGAATAATTTACTTAATTTTCACACTCTCTTTTAATGTTTATTAGTGAAATCTTACCATTTATTTTCATAAATAAAAAGCTTAATATATATTAGAATATGGTTATTGGGGGGAAAAAAGCCATCATATTGCCATGAATTATCATCTGGAAAAATGATTTTGCTTTATATATTATTTAATCATTATTTAGTCATACTCATTGAAATGCTAAGATCTAGGCAAACAATCATGTAACAGAAAAGAAAACATTATAAATTGTAAATAGTGAAGCACATCACTGAAGATAAACACTTTGTGAACATTCCCTAGGCTGATAATGCCCATATATACCATTTGGCAGTTACACAACTAAATGTCAACACAAGCCTGCAAATAGTCACTGAGAAAGAATACAGGTCTGCACTGCTGTGTCATTAGGGTTTTACTTGTTGCTGTTGTAAGACAATTCAATTTGCTCTCAGGAAATACAGGGACTTTAAACCACAGGAACTTTAAAGAAAAATCTAGGTTATTTAATTTGCCAGAAGTTTCAAGTGTAGTCCTTCTCTTAAAATGAAGCAAAGATTTTCAGTGGGAAAGGATTCAGAAATTACTCTTAATGTGTAGCACTAAATTCCGCAGCAATTAGAAAATTGGGAAAATATCTCTCCTTTGTGGTTATATCTCTTATCTAATCCTGTATTCACAGTCTATATATGTTCTTTACTTCATTGGGACGTTCCACAGTGAATAGAATTCAGAAAATTATCGATTCTTTTGATAAGGAAAATCCTAAATTAAAAATGACTTGGCTACAGATTCAGAATTTTTCACTGGCATAAATACATGAAAACAAACTTTAAGAAAATCAATCCAGACTGGTTGACAAGGCACATTTGTTCATAATTTTTAGAAATCAACACTTCTGTGTGGATTAAAAAAGAATACAACTATGAAAGGGTCTCAGGTTTTCTGAGTCACAAACCAGAGAACAATAATATCTCATGCTCACATTAATTTTCACTTTTAATTTTTGCTTTGCTTATTGAGCCAATGAAATCATAATTAATTTATTAATTTATTTTCCATTTTAAAATGTTATTGCATCATAAACACCCTTGACCGTGAAAACAATTTAAATGTTTAAAAAAATACTAAGGTTAATCTTTCAATTTGCATTCCAGGAAAAATAATTGTTCTCCCATTAGCTATAGCAGAAAGTTAATATAACTGCCAGGAATTATTAGAAGAAAAATGTCTGTGTCACACTAAGAGCAAATAAATAAATAAATGTAGCCAATTCAGAGTAAATTAAAACACATTGACCTCATTTCCAAGTGACTGTAAAAATTGCATGAAGACCTACTGGCATAAATTATTTATTTCCCATGTCAGCAGAGAAGCAGGAATGAGTAGCTGGTGACCAAATTTCCCCTGATGATTATCTTTATTTTTTCTCCTGGCTCTTCACTGAACTGGAAAAAGTTAACAGTATTGCATTATCAACATCAGATTTAGGATGCTGGATTTCTAATGAGCTGGATGTCTCCAGAAGAGAAAATTGCTCATAAAGAACAGCAATGCAGGACCAGTGGAGAAAGAAAGAGCCTGGTTTCTGCCTTCTGCTTGCAATAGCACAATGATAATTAGAGAAAACATTATTGTGAATACAGACGTGTCTTTAATACTAATTGGAAAGCAAAATTGATCCATTCAACCTGCAGAACTTAATCTGAAAGCAAGTGCCCTGAAGCAGACAAGTAAGTTCCTAACTTCCATGGGGCCATTTAGGATTCTGAAGAGCTCCACCCTTATGACACACTGCCAAAAATTTCAAAAATCACAAGTCAGAGCTGAACACTAAGCCCATCTAAATGCCAGTATCCATTTGTGGGAGGTTTTTTTTCTGACAATACTCTTCTGATTGTTTTCTCATCCTCAAGATTGTGCTGAATTCTTATACTCATTCCTTTATCCATTATCTCAATTTAGGTATAGCTGGGACCTAGAAGAAAATTTTAAAAAATGCCAAATATCACATTGTGAACAGAGGAGATAATTATTTGTGTTCTCATGGAGCTAAAGATTCTGTAAGAGCTGCAGCAGGCCTAAGACAAGAAGGTTTAGAGAGGCAGCCATATGAGCAGTGAGTGAAGTCACTTGGCTTGTTCAGCCTGGAAAGAAAACTGAGGGGAGAGCTCAGCTCAGTCTGCAGCTTCCTCATGAGGAAGAGGAGGGGCAGCACCATCCTTTTCTCTCTGGAGACCCATGACAGGACCCAGGGATGCAACACAAATCTATAGGGGTGCTATAGCCTGGATATTGGGCAAAGGTTCTTTCACCCAGAGTATGGGTGAGTACTGGAACAGGCTGCCCAGGGAAGTGATCATAGCACCAACCTGGCAGAGCCCAGGAAGAGTTTGGACAGTGCTCTCAGGCATGTGGTGGGATCTTTGGGTTGTCCCCTGTAGTGCCAGGAGATGGACTTGATGAACCTTGTGAGTTCCTTCCAACTCAGTGTACTCTATGAGTCTGTGATTTACATTCCTCCCCTCAGTCCTCCTCAAGTGCTCTGCTGCTCCCAGGACAAGCGTCCTCTGCCAAACCTTCAAGCCTCATGCACAGTAAAACACTGAATTAGCTTGATTTTGTTGTCACTGACTTTCTTCACCACAGTTTTTGACTTCAGAGAAAAGTTCACTGATCTGAGACAGCTTTGGAGTGGTGCTGCAGGGCAACAATTTGCCAGCATGCTCACATTAGAGGGTGCTTGCTCTTGCATGTTGGAAGTGATGCATTTTCAAACAGCTGCATGTGATTTACTCTGGATTGCTAATTGCAATGCCTGCAGTCACTAATCCCTGAATTCAGAACCAAAAAGCACAGAGTAGTTGTGTTCCTATTTCTCAGTGCTAGACCTGTCTGAAAGTGACAGGTCACACACTAAACAGCACCTGACCTCGGGTCTCCTCTGTACTCCAGGCAGTTTCCCAGAAATCATAACACATGCTGATGTACATATTCACAATATTTTGCATTATTTGTGTTCTAAGTGCAGCAATATGAGAGGGTTGTATTGCAGTCTTGTAAAGGATTGATGTATCATACCAGAAATATGAAGATGTGAGCTGTGTGCTGTGGGAAAAGGAAGAAAGTGCATGTGGACATAAAAACTGCTGCAATGACATGGAGGATTGCTGAGGACAGGGAGGAAAGGGAGAAAAAAACTACCTTTCATATTCTGTTTATTGGCACAAGCCCCTGAAACAAGCTATTTATAGGATGCAAGTTTTGTTTGAGATGGAATTCAGTTATTCACCAGAAGAGACTCACATTTATGCAACCTGGAGGATGAGAACTGTGAGCTAAGCTCTCTGGCAGGGTAAACATATCTTTCATTTCAGCAGCACAGACATCCTTCGAGTTGGGTTTATATAAAGGTTATCTTATTTTTATTTCACTTACATGAAATGAGAACAACAGGGGAAAGACAGAGAAGGTAGAGTCTTTATTGCACCACTTGCAAAACAATTGCTGGCAGAGCCTTAGCTGTAGGAAACTGCCCATCTATCTGGCTTAGCACATGATCTATTCACTACCCTAGAGCTTAATCTAATATTCTTAACACTAAATTAATTTAAAATGTGAAATTAAAAGAGAGACAAAATATGCAGGTATAGAGACAGAAAACAGATCTTAATGATTTCATAGTTCTGGCCTAAAAGCTATCAGTGTAAACCTTTAAAAAATCTAATATTATTGAGACTAGTTAATAATTTTAAAGGTAATTAATAATATTTGAATTGCTATTTAATTTTTCATTCCTGAAAACATCTGTCTGTCTGAACATGGCAGTGCGAAAGACCAGTCTTACATTGAGCATGCCTACTGTAAATTGATGGTAGGAAATGGGTGTGATTTCATTGTGGAAAACATGGAACTGCATCATGACTGTTGGGACTGTTTGCATATTTTGAGAGGAATAAAAATTCAGGAGATTATGCAATCCTTGGCACACCTAAATGCACATTTCCTTGTGTCATGTCACATCCAGCTGTGCATCTGTCCCCAGAATGCTGGGAAGAATAAATTTCTCCAAGACTGTAATTTCAGTATTAGAAAACGGGTATTACTTTATGTCAGTGCAGTGTGTGGGGGAATTGCTCCTCCTATCATACACATGCATGGAAAGTTCAAAAGCTGTAATTTATCTATACAGACCATATAAATTAATTTAAATTCCCAGAATTTTCCTCCCCCTTCCCTGAATCATTTGTGTGTTCAAATCTGTACACTTTATATGTGGACCCACACACAGTTTGGGAAAAGTTTCAAGAGGGTGTGTGGTGGTCACTTGGAGAATAGCCCCTCCTTCACAGTCCCAAGACACCTGAGAAGATGACTCAAGAGTTGGCTGATATCTTGCTGTCTTGGTTGAGCAAATGTCTCCTTGGCAAGGAAACACTTTTAAGGTTTGTGAATCTTTAAACAATGGGTCTCAGTTTCTCTTGTCACAATTGAGGTCTTGCAAGCAATATGCCTTTTGGGTGTTTGTGTCATATCTTCTACTCTGCTTTCATGAGAACCTACCTGGAGTCCTGTGTCCATGAGAACCTACCTGGAGTCCTCAGCAGAGACAAGACATGGACCTGTTGGAGATGGTCCAGAGGATGACCACAGAAATGATCAGACAGATGAAAAACCTCTCCTGTGAAGACAGGCTGAGAGAATTGAGATCGTTCAGGCTGGAGAATGCTCCAGGAAGACCTTGTTGCAGACTTCAATACTTAAAGAGATCTTATAAGAAAGATGGGGACAGACTCCTTTGTAGGGTCTGTAGTGATAGGACAAAGGGTAATGATTTTAAACCAAAAGAGTTAGATTTAGACTAGATATAAGAAATTTTTTACAAAAAGGGTGAGACACTGGATCAGGTTATCCAGAGCAGCTGTAGATCCCCCTAACCCTGTAAACATTAAAGGTCAATTTAGGCAGAGCTTTGAGCAACCTGATCTAGTAGAAGAAATTCCTGATTATTGCAGGGGATTTGGACTAGGTGACCTTCAAAGATCTATTCCTAAACCATTCTTTTCCCTCAATGGGATTTTGATTACATTATGTATCAAACAATATGGAACCTTGCCCATTTTCTTAATATAGGAAAGTAGGAGAAGATGTTCCAACCCACGAAGGTACAGCAAAGTCCTTTGAAGGTCTGGGAGCTGAGGCTTCCTCAGAGAAGCATCCTAGAAACACGTGAGTTTTGTGAGCTCATCAGAAGAAAAGTGGTCAATTTAGTGGTCTCTCAATGTCACAGCATAGATTGAAGAGCTGAGAAATCAAAGCAGAGCAAATAAGAAGTTTTTAATTTAAATATTACTTGTTGCACAGTTTATAGTCAGAAAGCTCTAAAACTGTGGCAAGATTCCCACCTAAATCATTTGGAATATGAAGAAAACTCACCTTAAGGTTGCTGAGCCTCAAGTCACATAAGAGCCCTGAAAAAGTTTATAGCTTCTTTCTCTGATTGGAGACTTGGCTCCAGACTGAAATCTAAGTCAGTTCCATGGGATACAAGTGATACAAGATCAATCTCCATTGCTAAACATAAAGCACTACATCAAGTTCAAGTGGGTTCAAATTTAATTACAGCTTCCCAAGACTTTATAATAAACACTGTGATTAACGAGATGCTCAAAGTAACCACACCACAGCAATTGTTGTTCTATTTAATCCAAAAGTGAGAGATCATATTATCTTCTTCAAGTATTTCAATGTTTTAAGTGATGGAAATTAAATACCTCTGTGTTTCTTATCTACTTACAATACTTCTGTACTTTCTTACAACAAATTCAGTTTTCTTTAAGCACTGACTTTAAACCAGATCTTTTATAAGACATTTTATGTATGATTAGAAGAAACTTTCTGGGGTTCAGTTATTATTTGCTAGAATCAAAATAACAAAAAGCAGATATTGCCTTGCCCAGATTTCTTGCTAAAACCCTATGTTTGAGTGCAGCTAAACACATCATGTTCCTTTCTTTATACCAAATAATGTGAAATGCAGTCAGCACCACATGTCCACCTCAGCCCCTAAATTACTTGCTCATTAAAGTTAAAGCAGTTTGCAGAGGCATTTTTTTGTTAATAATGAAATAAAAGAACTATTTAAAAAACAAGAGATCAAGCCTTATTTGTACAAAATAAAGAAAGCAGTATGTTCTGTTTTCCTCAGACTTTGTTAAACATTTTAATTTACTGTATTAATGCACATTTACAAGTTGTTACAGTAAAACCAAATGCTCAATTTCAAGGAAACTTATCAGTTAAAACTAGTGACATAAGTATTTTGCATTCTCAAATCTGCTATTTTAAATAGCACTTATTCCTTACATTAGTAGATGACTATATAAGCAAAGAACGCCAACAATTTAAAAAAAGGGAAAAAAATATTCTAAAATGGAACATTAAAACAGGAAACTGTGTAATTTATTTAATGAGAAGTAAATACTGAAAAATTAACAGTCAGATGACATACCCCTGAGCAAGGGACCTAGAGATATATTTACAGTCTTCATTGACTTGCCAAGCCTGTGGGATGAGTGAGTCACAAAATCACCTTAATATAGAGAGTGAATCACATAAAGTCACTGCCTGGTGTGAGGACCCTGTGAGCTGACTATATCTGGCAGTAAAATAAGACTTTCTCTTTTTGATTATGTGGAAAATATTCTGTGTCAACAAGAATATTTTCCACATATGTGACAAAATATTCTGTGTCACATGAGCACCACTCATGCAGAGAAAGATGTTAGTGAACTGTCCTGCCAGTCACCTACTGGGAGTAGACTAGGAGGATTCCCACCAGCTCCAACAGATAGTTTTACGTGTCTCGTCCAAAGGGACAAGTTCTAGATGGAAAAACATCTTCTGAGACAAAATTGGAGTGAATGAAGAAAGAAGAGGAGATGGTCTGTTGCATGAACTACTTTGAAAGTGTCTTCTGTTGAAAACTCGAAATAAAATCCTGACACCTAATTATGTCTTGATCAAATGCAACAGTAAATATTACTGGGTGACCAATGCATATCTGGTGGAGTGTCAGTGCCCCTTTAGTATCATCTAGTACCTCCAAAAAATAACTGCCTTTGGCTGGTTAAAGAATTACTTTACAGAATAAAATTAATTCAAGAACTTGCCAGAAAGCCACTGCATTTTAGTGTGCCTTCTGTTTCCTCCTTATGCCCCCAGTCACTTGTGTATGTTTCTATAGTTCTCAAGGATTCTATGATGAGATATTATAAACCAGAAAAAAAGTGCTGTCAAAGCCATCCTGATATGAAAGGTTTGCATACACCAGTTAAGAATTATCTTTTTATATCAGAATTATCAGTTAAGCCATTGGGTCACAGATATAGTGAACTCCCTCACACCAGAATCAGCACTTCCATTATTTGAGGGATGATTTGAGACCCTTTACTGATGGAAGTGAGAAAGAAGGAGAAGAAGAAAAAAAAGCATAAATAAAGAAGTAATACTGTGTTTTGAAGTACAATTACCTGACAATCAAATCATTAGCATGGTTTGGTGGGTTTGGTACTTGGGCAAAGGTTGGACTTGATGATCTTGGAGATCTTTTCCAATCTTAACAATTCTATGAATCTAGGATTACAATTATCAGTTGATTTATGCAACTAAACTACAGTTTGTGTGAAAGTTTGAAATGTTCACCTTAAAGGAAGGAAAGGAAGAGAAGGTTAGAACATCTCAGTGGTTTCACTCTGTGTTTGCAAAGGTGAGAAGCCGTGTGGATTTGTGGCAGCTGACCAAACACAAATGGGTAGAGGTAAAAAGAGGGGCTGAAGTGTTTCAATCCCAATCCAGAAATAAACTGACACTATATCAAATGCTTAAATAAAATCCCCAAGAGGAGGAGGTGTACTGTGTGTCTAAACAGCAAATGCACTACTAAAAAAGAAAAATAAGAGATAAAGAAGCAAAGAGTTATGTCTGTCTCAGTGATTGAACTAAAAAAATCCCTTATAAAAATAGTATATTTATTGAAAAGTAAAATTCTTCTCTCACAAGACTCAGGGGCTTTGGAGAGGGGAAATAGTATCTATATGGCTTGATTCATGAATGTGAGGGAAGAAATCTCACATTTCTATCTGCTGCCTTAGGCACAGCACTCACACTGCAAGTGGGAACAATGCCTGAAAAAGTTTCACCACTTTATTTTGCCTTCACTAAGCAGTGGATTAAATGCTGCTGGCTTTCAGTTTCCCCTGTTGACAGTATTCTAGATTGTGTATATAAGTAATTAAAACTGTTCAGGGCCAGGGCAGGGACTGGGCTGTGTTTGAAGAAAAGGATGTTTTTGCATGTTTTTAAGCCAAGCTTCATCCCATGGCTACATTTGCTCTAATTAGTACCAGAGAAGTCTCTGGACATTCACATGTAATTTAGATTATGTTAATGTGTTTGTATGATCCCATATTCCCAGGAACACCAACTGAAACAGAGAATGAGACTTAAGAAAAAATTACTTTTACTGTGAGAGTGCACAAGCACTCCAAAAACTTGGGCAAAGAGATTTCATTTCCCTGTTATTAGAATTGTTAAAAACACGATTGGACACTGTCCTGAGCAGCCTGCTCTAGCTGAGTTTGCTTTGGATTAGGGAGATGGTATTTCATAACTTCTACAGAATCATAGAATGAAAAGTGGTTTTGTTTGGAAGGGACTTTGAAGATGATCTTGCTCCAACCCCCTGCAGAGGCATCTTCCACTAGACCAGGTTGTTCCAAGTCCCACCCAATTTGGCCTTGAACACTTCCAGGGATGCAGGATCCTCAACTTCTCTGGGAAACCTGCTCCAGTGCCTGATTGTTGCATGCTTTGCAAACAAGCAACTTTCCAGTCCAACCCTTTCTTAGGCAAATTTGTCACCTGGTGTGGATGAAGAATAATCCTGTGTTTTCCCTTAGTTTATGCAAGTAAAGGTGATTGTTCACAAAAAACATTAAAAAGAAAAAGACAATTTAATGACAGCCACAACAATTATTCCACTAGAGCCTTAAAAATTTATAATAATTTAATTTGAAGCAGCAGCACCAATAAAAAAAAAGGGGATTTTTTTACTCTGGCAGCTGTGAGGTTCAACTATTAGATGAGTAACTGGATGAAATGAACTGAGAATGGTCAAACCCAATAAACACCCATTGTGAAGACAAATATGAGATGAAGTGCTGCTGCTGCCATTACTTGGAGATGCATGGAATTATTAACAATATTTTAGTGGGACAGGTCATATCTCAACAAGTTAAATCAATAGCAGCACCAAAATCACTGCTGAGCCTAATTTGTAATGGAAGACTGGCACACCTGACCTTGACCCTCTCTAACAAGCATGCCATCATTAACAGAATACCTAATAAAGGATAAAAGCATTATTTCAGACAGCCTTAGAAACTGACTTACAAATTAAAACCTCATCATGTAAATTCACAGATTGGAGACAAAAAGTTATCAAATGTTGTTGGCTTTTTTTATTCTGTTACCACCAACACTGCACAGATTTTGAGCTGTGGGTAAACCACAATACCTATAAATCAGGTGAAATTAGTCAGGGATGTATTGTATCCCCATTATTTCTGGAGGACTGAAGCTGCTCTGTGCATTAGAAGGATGAAATTTTTTTTGCTCAATCCCTGTCACTACCCACTAAGATTCAGGAGCTATGTAAAACTATTACCCCACACAAAAAGTGTTTTCCTTGATTGTTTGTTTGGGATTTTATTTGTTGATTTTGTTTATGTGGGATTTTTATTTGTTTTATTTTAAATTCCCTTACAGGAGCTATATTATTGATTAATTTCAAACCATAGTTTGCTGATCCTAGAGTAAAACACTACATCTGTCTGCATGATGGACAACATTCTTCAAGGAAAATCTACAGTATCTGCATCATACACCTCCTTTAAAGCAAAAAGGATAAAAAAAAAGAAAAAAATTTAAAAAAGAGAGCAGTTCAATTTTTCAATTTATAAAAGCATTTTGTACAATAATCACAAACTTTATAATTAAAGTCTCATTACTTATCATTTTAACAAAAGCTATGAAAACTACATTAATCCTTACCTATTTTACACTGTTATATGTCATTGCATCTCTGGTCACCTCTGTGTAAAATTAGAGGTAATTGCAAAGATCATATAAATGCTTAGAAATTTTTTAAGGCATAGTAGTTTTTTTGGTGGCAGGAACTGTACAAGGTGGAATCTTAGGTAAGGAGAAGGTATCACTTCTCATCAGCAGATTAAGATGTGGATTTTTATTTTATTTTCCCTTCCCTTCCCATCCCTTCCTTCCCTTCCTAGAACTTCCCAGAACTTCCCTTCCCAAGACTTCCCTTCCCTTTTTCAGGAAAGTTATACTTTCTTTCCTAAATGAGAGTCTAAAATTGAATTTAGAAATAAAAATGTATATGTGAAGCATTTGAAAGACACCAACTGGTCATAAAATCCTTAAGGCTGGAAAAAACCTCCAAGATCATGTCAAATCTTTGGGGGAGGTCAAAAGATTCTTGAGGCTGATCCAGTAGTGAAGGGATCAAGACCACCAAAGAGACCCAAAGCTCCTTAGAGCTCCTTTTCCAGAAAGGTCTGGAAGAATGGGCTGTATGTGATCCATAAAAATGTACCCCCACAAAGCCTGGGTGGTGACCCAGGACCCTGGATATCCCATCAGCTGGGATTGTTGATCTTCCTTTCTTTCTCTCTCCCTCTCTTTAATCCTTCTCTATTCTCTTTCACCCTACCCCTCACTTAAAATCCACTACAGTGTGTTTATACTATAAGACCAGGGACTAATTTATATCAATTTCCTTGGCATGTGTATAGTTTACTAATAAAATTTTGTAAGTCTTGTGGGCCCCCTGGCTGTTGCCATGCCTTTTCCATCATGGGTACATATGAATCATGTGTGCTCCCTTCCCCTTCAGAGTGGGAAACCATAGTGACCCGTGGCATATATTGGTTCACAGAGGTGATCTTCCAAAGATATAAACTCAGTAGTTACCTACCTTGAACTCCACAATTGGCTGTCAATTCTGGTAATTTTTATTCTTGCTCCTACCTTGTTATATTGCTTCCTGCCCCAAGCGTATGCAATTAAGACCTACCAAGCAATAAAAAGACAATAGTAATTTTTAAAATTTTTCCTATTCTCATTCCTGTGGAATCATTTCATCCAGGGAGAGGGCCCATTGTGATTCACAGATCTCTGGAGGCCGTGAAGTGACTTGATGGAAACTGGAAGCAGAATATCAAAATGCAGGCACAGATAAGATGACGAGTTATCAATGAGAAGGAAGGACTTTCCCTTCCCTTCACAGAACACAGGTTTTCCTGTTGCTTACCAGCTGTTCCTTGTGACAGCTCACTCTCTAGAGACTTGGACAAAATACTGGAGAAAATTATTATTCCTCAAGGCAACACACCAGCAGATTATTAGCATCCCATGGGTTAAACCACTTAAGATAGAAGTATGTTGACTACGATGCTTTTTTCCTCTGAGGTGTTTTCTGGAGCTGGACAGGTTTTATTAGATGTTTCAGTGATATGGAGAGGATTTAGGCACATTAAATTTATTCCCCATTGAGCACCTGCAGGCAGCACATGACTGGAGTACATGATTTCAGCTTCTATCTCGAGCTCAGAGCCTGTGAATGGGAACTACCACCCTCTCACTGTAAATTTGCTTTAGGGCATTTACTGGCCTGCATGCCTTGATGGTGTCTCTTTAAATAAAAGAATTTATTAAAAGTGGATGCAAGGAAAACAAAACAAGTTTTATTAGGATGCAACACTGTCTGCAAGACCAGCAGTAAAAGGGGCTTAATGAGCTGATGAAGCTCAAGGGATAAATTTATCAATGATCTCTGATTGGGGAAAAGCAAAAAAGTGATACAGGGGCTGATGGTGAAAAAAAAGGAAATGGAGAAAACAAGGAAATTAGCGCATTCTGGTTATAACTCATCTAAACCTAATTTTTGTATTTTGGCCAGCTAAATAGCATTATACTCTTAAGCTTGGTAAGGCCTTCATAGTTAGAGTATGGATTTATTGTAAAACAGAAAATGTCTTCTGTTTCAATAGGAACAAAATCTCTTGTTTATAACCTCCTTTGTTTTATTTGGCAATTCTCTCCAGCTGTCTAGCAACTTGCATACATGTGGCACTTAATAAAAAGATACTTGTTTTAATGCAGTCTTTTTCATGACCTGCTGCAGCTAAACAGAAAATACATTGTTCTTAAGTCTTTCACAGTGTAAATAAATTTAGTGCTTAGTTTTATTTTTATCCTTATTTCCGAACCGTCTTTTCCTGGTAAAATTGCTATGAAATGCAGGTCTTATATGTGTCTAAATAAAAGGTGGATTTCTGACTTCATTTAATTTTTAATGGGCAGATGCAGCAATGAACTTCAAAGACTCAAAAGCAATTTTGTTTTCTGCTCTGGATGTAGCCAGAGCCTCAGACTGATTTTTTTTTCATAGTTCAACATAGCTGCAAAAAATGCAACATCTCGAGGCAAATTTTTAATGAGCTAAAATGTCAGGATTTTTAAACCTTTTTAGTTTTGTTTTCTTCTGTTTTCATTTAATGATTATTAAAGGAATCTTGATCACTATAGAATGTGCATAGGATATTAAAAGAACTCAATCAGTTGGGAATGAACCCCAGAGATATTTGAAAATTGTCACATCACTGTTATCTGTGGCGCAGACACCTGAGAGAGCTGAGGTGAGGGAAAGGCAATGATCATTTCCATCATCATTGCCAACCTCACTTCCATCTTGCAATGGGGATAGGGCAGATCATGGTGCCATCAGGATGTTTGCACCTCATTAGCAACAGGGATCCCACTGTACCCCCCCTCCCCACAGAATGGATAACTTGGGTGGCATAGCTTTCTTCAAGACATCTTCCACCTGGCAAATACAACTATTTTTCCTTCAAAATGTCATGAAATCTTCCTGACTTGCAGTTCAAGGCAGATGGGGAGCTGTTGTAAATTCAGAAATCCTGAGGGTGCAGTCAAAATAGGTCCAGGAATGAGAAGCTTGGTGGTAGCTGAAGGAAGAAGGTTCTTCTCTTGGTCCTACTCAGTGTAGGATCTGTGGAACAGCTCAGAAGGAGATAGCACAAAATTCCCCCCTGGTACCACCTGCCCCTGAGGCAGGGTAGAGAAGAAAAGATTTCAAACAAAGGTTAGTAAGTCTCTTGGATGGATTAGAGTGAAATGACACTGAATGACTCGTATGAGGAAGATTTATTTTCAAACAATGTAATTGCAGTAGAGAGGAAATTAAGTATGTTGCTGTTTTGGTTAGGTTGTTTTTTTTATAAAGTATAAAAATACAATGAATATATAAAGTATAAAAATACAATATAGAAAAGTATATAAAGTATACTATATAAAGTATAAAAATACAATGAAGAAATTATATAAAGGGAAAAAAAGAAAGAGAAGGATCAAGAGTACGTAGGGGAAAGGAAATGTATCACTACCTGAAGATCCAGAGATTTGATTTTTGTAATTTTGATGTCCATGATTGAAGTAAAGGTTGCAGTCTTAATTTGTTGAGGAAGACTCCAGGACACAAAGAGTTTGCCATGTCAGTTACATGAAAATTAGCAGGAGAACACCTAGATCCATCCCCAGGGAAGGAATTCTTTGTGTCTAATGTGACACTATGAGTCAGTCTTCTGATGGAGAGTTGGGGAGTACTTTGGGATCTTTGGTGGTCTTGATCCTCCTCAATTGCTCCTGCCTGTTCCTTGACCCCCATTTGTGCTGTATGATTGTCATGGACCTGAACAGGAAATTTGTCTCCAGGGAAGTGGTGCCCTACCTTCGTACAGCCCCCCCATTCCAGGCATGCCCTTTTCCAGCTTGCGTCCTTGAATGGTCATCAGTTTTAAAGGCTTAAAATAAATTAACTTGTTACTGCCCAGGCTTCTAAAATTCCCTTCCCTTCCCTTCCCTTCCCTTCCCTTCCCTTCCCTTCCCTTCCCTTCCCTTCCCTTCCCTTCCCTTCCCTTCCCTTCCCTTCCCTTCCCTTCCCTTCCCTTCCCCTTCCCTCTTACTTTTTTTTTTTCCCAAATTGAACTTGAAGACTGAGACTGCTCTGATTTACTTAGCAACATTTTAACCTTTTATTGTATTTCTGTGTATATGATAAATACCTGTAGCACTGAAGGTATGATAATACAAGATCTGGTAGATCTAAATCTAAATAATTTCAATTTTTATTAATACACAGTGGCTTACACCAGTGACAGTTCTATTTTTTTTTTTTTTTTTTTTTTGTCAGGGATGTCTAAAGAAAATTTTGCGGGCACACACCCATAAAATGCAATAGAGATTTTAGAGAGCAGTGTTATACAAATTATATTGTACCCAAAAAGAACTAGTACTGAAGCACCTCTTTGTAGGGAAAATACTTCACAACTGCTTCCTGATCAAATTCATGGGACTGTCAAATTGTTGGGAACTTATAATTTTCTCATATGTTTCTTTTATCACATTTAGCCAAAGCTGACAGAGTTTCACATAGGTGAGTTTATGAATAACCAGTAAAACTGACCCTGTATATTTCTCTGCAGTGCAGACCATCCCCAGGCCTTCTGTTTTAGCTGTTTGCAAATGTGCATCCCTTAGGAAACTGCAGCTGTCCAAACCAAAACTGAATTAAACACAAACATCAAAAAAAATTTCACAACATTTCATTTGTCTTGCCACTCTCGAGGACTTAGTAGTATTCATGGGAGAAGTGAATTTTGACATGTTACTTGAGGGCCAAAGGTATCTGACAAACCAGGGCTCCACACTGTTGTAAGAAAGGGCCCGAACATACGCTTGAAACAAGATCAGGCTAGACCAGTAGGTAAGTGTTCATGACAATTCATCTTAAGGGTGCTTTGATGAGATGCTTCCCAAGGTTTGCCTTTCAAAATTCAGTGAATTATTCATGAACTCTACAGGTTGATTCCATCTCTACGAAAAATTGATGACCTCTTTATTCAGTTCTTTGCTACTGTCAGACTCCTCAGGGCTCAACAACTGTTTTATTAAAATGTCATTCCAGCTACTGTGCACCATGGAATATAAACTTTCCTGAGCTAGGAAATGAGTTAAATCACATTTTGATTTTCCCAGTATTATCAGATATTATATCAATAAAATAGACCTGTCATATTGGTATCAAAGGTCATATATAATTTTGCCACAATCTCTGAGACATCTTCTAAAGGAAAACAGATAAAATTTAAAAATATAAACAGATGAAGTTTAACATATGATTAAGTTTTCGTTTCTTTATGATACAGAAATCAGAATGCTTTAATTATAGGGAGAAAATATTTAAAAGTGTCTATTCCAATATGTTAACTAATGCACTTTTCCCATGTGTCATAGTAAGATAGAACTCTACCTTCTTTAATAAAAATTATCTCCCTTTCATGACTGTTTTATTAAATGGATAAACACAAAAATATCCATAAAATACTTGCTTTTGAATGTGTAGCCAGAGTTTCTTACTGAAACACAATTTATTTGCCCAGATTATCTAAGAGAATCATCCCAGTGTGGAGAAGAGAAGGGAGGAGAAAATGATATTTATGAAAAGTCTTATTTCAGAGTAAGCTTGCTAATATTCAGAATATGATCTTGTGAATTAGAAACCTCAATTGTCCTATTTCCTCTCTATCTTTCCTGCCTCTGCAACATTCTCATAAGCTGTTGTCATTCTTGATAAATAAAACTGGTGATTAAAGAGCCACACTCCAGTAACTGCTGGAACTTAAACCTCTCATTTGCATGAGAATAAAGCACGGGAAACAGAAGTTATCACATTCTCAATTCTACTCACTAGTGCAGGGTTGTGTGGGTTTTGTTTTTGATTTGTTTTTTTTTTTGTGGTTTTTTTTTTTTTTAATTATATAAAGTAAATCATGTACAAGAAAGAAAAAGGATGAGGGCTTTAATTTTCTACTGTAACAGCTTAGCAAATTCAGATTCTGGTTGGGAAGTGATAAGGGGTTCCTGTACGGGTTCCCTGCTGTCAGCAGAACAAAAGATTGTTCAACACAGAGACCTGTGAGACAACAAATCCACTGACGCTCTGGGGAGAACTTATGGAGATAAAGACACGTTTCTATTTACTGGGAAAAATATTGTTTCAAAAGATCTCATTTCCAGATAAGATCACTTCTGCAGAGCATGAATATGAGAAAAATGCCTCAGGCACCAAACCAGATTTGAGCTCAGAGTTTATGCTTCTAATTTGTGATCACATAGTACTCACACCACTTTTCCACACTCCAGTTTGCTGTTGCTCAAGTGCTCTGATTGAAATAGTCATCATTTCTTCATTACACTGCCAGTCTGAGACCTCTAGGTAGCCAGCACTTCAATAGCCAGTGTGTAAAAAGGTGCTGGTCATCTTTTAGATTGATCAGGTTTAGATCAGATAGTAGGAAAAATTTCTTCACTGGAAGACTTGACAGGCATTGGAACAGGCTGCCTGGGAAAGTGGTGGAAGGGTTCAAAAATGTGGATATGGCCCTTGCAGACATAGGTTACCATGGTAGTAGTGCTGGATTTACAGTTGCACTTGACAATTTTAGAGAGCTTTTATAACCCTTTCTGTTGATTCTAGATTCTGTAACTTGACTGAGCAATGCACTATATGCAACCTTCTTGGTCAATAGGTATTTGAACTCCAAATCTAAAATCATGAGCTCCCCACGCCACTGGATGAATTGTGACAGTCACAGCACATAATCTTTGGAGATCAGGATCTGGGACCTAGGGTTTATGTGAAGTGAGTTGTGTCTCAGGTGCCTGTACTTGTGCAACTATTCAGATGCAGTGTGACACTGTGTCCTTGAGCCCAAAGTTGCAAAATCATAACTGCTCATTTACTCTTCCGCAGCTAAATCAGTAATAGTCCTTCAATTCATCTGCAATCAGTTATCCATGGATGATAAACCTTGGATTAAAAAAAAAGAAAAAAGTAAAGTACTTTTCTATATGTATTTTTAAGTGATCTGCATAAATACCATGCTAACAGCAGAAATCAGGCTTGAAGATATAATAATGTATTGCATGGACAAAGAGAAACCAAACAGCATGATCCACAAAGGGATTTGGATTACTACAACTAAACTTAACAGCCATGTCATTCAGCTGCTCCTCCAGCCCCACCTGAGGGTATTTTTTTCCCCTACTGCTTTCACACTGGCTGCTTTCAACACTTTTCAACAGAAAACTAAGAATTGATGGTCTAATGCTGCCTAGAGATGCCATTAGAGTGCATCTTTCAAATGCACAGCTACTGAATCAGACATCATAAAATCAAAGACAAAGGCAATATTTCAATTTCCTCTCTTTTCTTGACATTATTTTTATGTAACACCTTCATGGCTTGCTACAGACTTCTCGTGTAGTGAAACTGTTTTTCTCTGATACTTTCCCTGTTTCTGTGAGTGTGTATTTTACTGAGCTCTAAATTAATTTTCCAAAAGCAGCTAGCACCATTTACTAGACCACACAGACACAATTCATCAGGAGACGAGTAATTCTGGGTTCATAAAGAAGCATCCACAATCAGTTGGGGACTGCATAAAATATCCATGCTTAGCCAAATTCTATTAGCATCTGATAAACCAAAGTTGTCTGCTGTTCCCTTTAATTCAGAGTGATTGTTTTGCCACGAGCAGCATGATTACAGCATTCCTGTGTCCCAGCAGCCAGGTAGTGTAGGAAATACTGTAGAAAAGTTTGTCTTATTAGGTCTCATATTGCCTGCTGGCTTTGAGAGCTCTGAGACATCCCTGGACAGCAGTTAGAGGATCAAGCTGAACAGTGGAAGTTAATTCTGAGTCATTCAAGGCTTATTTCTGACAAAAAAAACCCAAAAAAACCCCATCTGTTTCTTGTGACTAGTGGATGTGAATTTGAGTTTCACTGCATTCAGTGGGACTGCACTGATTTGCCTTGTCTGAGGGCGCAGCTTCTGTGTTGCACTGAACTAAAACAACACAAAAAAAACAGTAAAAGGCAAACTTGTGGGGTTTGTTTCCATTTATTTTTGAGTAGGATTTGTTTGTTTCTGTTATTCACAACAACTGCTAAAATTATTGTAATTTCAGCAGCTCAACATTAAGTATTCACCTACCGGAGAAATCACTGTCTGGTCAGTGACACATGAAACCTTCCAGAGCTTTAGGATGACAGATTGTTCCACAAACTATGCCAGAGATCAAGGAGTGGGCAGTGCATGCAAAATCCTGCCAGCTACTGAAATTAGGTGGCATTTTCTCTTGTCTTTCTACGTGGACATCATAAAAGGTCTCCAGGAAAGACACTTGATGATTGACAGTAGGACTTCACATGTTGTGTACAGCACATGTATTGGATGACCTTCATCTGCTGTTTTATTAAAAGAGCAAAGTCATTATCTCCTTCAAAAGGCAGCAGTGATATATAAAATCTCATTTTGTACTAGGATGCCACAGAAGAGGTATCTTCTGTGCTGGTCCTTGGAGATGGGACTTGTCTTTTTTTCTGCATGTTTTAAAGGCTACAAAGGGCATTAGGTAACAACACAATGCCTTAGAATCCAATAAGGATTCTCTCTTTTCTCTGATAAAATTACAGGCTTTAGAAAAGCTGATATTTTGGTATAATTCCAATTTAAATTATGGATGAATTAGCAGGGAAGGTTGTCAATAGGTGTCACTTGTCAACAAACTCTAAATGCACCTTCAAAATTTAATAACAAAACTTCTAATTCCCTCTGACAAAAGTGGGTAAGGGTACAGAACTGGAAAACAACAAAAATATTTGCATATACTGTAAATGCAACTGTATACCCTGAGATGTGATATACAGAATTTTACACATAAGCAGACACACATATGTTCATACCTGTGTGTATGGCCTTTTTGCAAATAGCATTCCCTATTTCTCTGCTGTGTTGCTGTCCTAGGTTAGGTTCAGCAAACTTCTGGCAGGAGCATCTCTGCTCTTGTCCTTGCGGTTCCAGCACAGCCCTGATGCATTTTTTGTGCTGCCTGGTCTCCCTCACTGGAAGGATCTCTGCCCCTTGTCTTTAAGTTTTCCCTGAATAATCTGTTTAATTGAATTCATGTGACTTATGTCCAGTCTTTGTTTCTAGGCAGACACCTTTCTACATTTTAGGCTAAAAACCAGGCAGTTGTGAAAATTTAATCACGCTGTATTGTTAAGCAGATTATCATCCTGATTAGAGGGCAAAGGCTTCTCTAAAGCACTCAGTACAAGGGTAGCTCAACCCAGGACACTTGATGGTCAGTAGTGCCAGGGAGCCCAATCTTTCAAATTCCACTGCATTCCCCTTAACCAACACAAGACCTCATGAGAGAGTTGGCAAGAAAATCAGCGACCCAGGAAGAGAGAGCAATCAATGTGCTAATTCTTCATTTCCAGTTTTGATTATGCTAAATTTTGCTTTGCTTTGAGTTAGTTGGTTTTGGGTTTTTTGGGGGTTTCTTTTGTTTTGGTTGGTTGTTTTTTGATTTATTTGTTCTTGTTTGCTTTTTTGTTCATTTCTTTCCTTCTTTCTTAAAGGATACAAACGTTTAGATTACATAGGTTAAGGGGAATGATGTCTTTTTATTTTGTTGAACCCATGATCATAGAAGAACACTGGGTAGAGTTGAATGTATATTAAAATGTATATTATAATTTTAATAGTGTAAATATCCTATAAAACATACTACATAGTAATATGTAGTAATAATAATAATAATAATATAAAATTCTATTATATAAAATTCTATATTATTGTCTAACATTATATAATACAAATTAAATAGAATCTATTAAAAGCAAAATATAAAGTGTATGTGTATATTATTTTTATTAAAAATACATAAAATTAAAATAAGGATAATTACCTTAACTGTCATTATATATTTCTGGTAAACAAATTTAATCTCCTTGTGCAGTTTAGAACTAGGGATAAATAGATTTTTTTTCCTACAGTTTAGAGATATACTTTTTAAAGAACTGATATTCCACTGACCCTAAAACTAGACTATTAACTCTGGCTGCACAAAATGTTCAGTTAATTGAAGGAGTTTCCATCCAATTCTTGGAAGCTGTTGTAGGTACCCAGTGTGGTGATTCAAAGATCTGTCACGTCATGGAAATGTTGGTTTGGGAAGTGTTTTGAGTTCATCCTGCTTGACAGGGAGCATGTACTCTGTTTGACCCTGCCACACACAAAGACCTGGGTTATTTCTAGAGCAGTACCCAAATCATGACCTCCTGACCAGGTTCCACATCTTTTTCTTCCCCTCTAGATCTCCACTTTCCATCAAGAGTCTGCACAATGCAGAAGAAAATGTACCTTAGGAGGTACAGTTTAGGAAGGAGCTCACTAACTTGAGGTTAAAAATGTTTCTGTACCATCTCTGTGAGAATTCTGTGGGTGGAAGCCTTGCTTAGAGCATTTGAGCAACAGCAGCAATGAAACACAGACATTATTCAAAGGAAAGCACAGCTCTGTCTTCACAGGTATCTAAAAATTATGTGGTACCAAATATTTGCATATTCATCTTTTAATGAATATGCATATGTTTAAATTAATCTTTTTTCCCACATGCAGGTGCTAAGTAGAAGTTGTTCTTTGAGACCATGGGGGACAACAGAAAGACAGACATTTTTATAGTAAAGGAGAGCTAGATCAATAACTACGTTAATTGAAAAACATGAGAAAATATGAAAAACTGATCTCTTTGCTCTTCAATTTGCTGTTGGTAAGTGATGAGTTGACTTCAGGACAAGGGGAGTATTACCTAATCTAGTGTTTACCACCAAGTTTCTTTTTAGCTTCTGTAAATATATTTTGTTTGTTTGTTTGTTTGTTGAAGGGTTTTGTGTTTTTTTTGTTTGATTTTTTTAGGATGGGAGGAGTATTTTAACAGTCTGGAAGATTTCTAAAGCCTGAAGCCTTTCAGAGGTACCTTCAAGAGTCTGAAAAAACCAAGATATATCATTTATGAAAATATTTACATGCTCTTACCTTAGGTATCTTAGAAGGCAGATGCTATGAACAATTGTATCTGATTGGCAAATACCATGATAGGCATTGCTGAAAAAAACAGCCAATTTTATGATCCTTCATCTGATGTCTGTTCTTTTATGAATATCTGGTGTACCCGATGTTGACTGATGCTGAAGACAAGTAATGTATAGTAGATTCCTTTGGGAAGAGTTATGAGTACACGTAATGTGAAATTCTTAAAATATGGGCTTCTGAAAAAGAGCCCTTTAGTGTTAGGACGGCCATTGCCACGTCCTAGGGAATAAGTCCCAAAATTTTCATTTCTTGAATATACACAAGTATTTGATATTTTCTGTTGTCAAGCACTTGAAGACTGATATCAAAAGTGATCACATGTTACAAGTGAAAATTAAACTGTCTAAATACTGTTCCATGAACTTGCACTGATCATTTTCTGCACAGCTCATTGACCCACTTCAACATGCTTCATGTGTAACTCAGAACATCAACTTGAAAAATATTCATAGAAAAAAAAAAATCTAGGCTGAAGTCACAGTGGTGAGTTGTTAGAGCAAGGTGGGCTGAAGTACAGAAACCAAATCTCTGTTCCATAAGAAAGGTTAGTCTGAGAGGCAGTCAATTCTAAAAAAGTGCTTTGGATGAGGCCTTTTGCAGAAGCAATGATAATACTCCTGCTTCTCTGGGCATTCTGTTAGAACTAAAATATTTCTATTGATAAGCTCTGGCACCTCCACCCTGTTTCTGTATTTAAATTTATAAGAATTGAGGGGCAATGTGAACAGACAGCAGTGGCATTCATTAGGACACTGTTACAGTGTGGAATGGAAGGTGTAGGTTCAAAGCAAATATGTTTTAGGGTTTTTCCCCTCTAGGAAAAAAAACCTAAAAAACAAATCACGCTCCCTGCACCTTCAATTTACAGACACATACCCTGAAAATCAAAACCCACCACCACCAACAACAACAACAAAATAACCCTCAAGTCTTTAAGATTTTGACTAGAAAGGTGGTTACAAACCCAGGCTGAAAAATAATAAATAAGAAATTCCTGGTATTTAAGTTTTTTTGCTTTCCTATAGTAAGGATTCTTGTGTATATTTTAATGGGAAAAATCCAAAAATAAATTTTTTGTGACAACACTGTGTATATATGTGTGTGTGTGTGTTTGTGTTCAATAATGTTTTATTCCTAACAGCAATTCTTTAGGCTAGAAGTGCAAAGATTGGTTTACAGCAAACTAAATCTTGTGTAGAAAAGACAGGAAACTACCAGTGATAAATGTACCGCTACATGAAGACTCAGGATTGACCTGTAAATCAAATCATGAAGACCCCTTTCTTTCTGCCCTCAACACAAATTCCAACCTGATCAGGGAACCTGGATTAAAAAACATTGTTATGTAGTGTGGTCACATAAACTCCTACCACAGGGAGAGGCTGGACAAGAAAAGAAAAACAAAGGAAGAGAAATACAAAGGAGACAAATCTCAGGACTCTACAATGTGTCAAAGACGCAGGACATGAGGGAAAGGAACCAGGCCCAGTATTTGTGTAAGGGAGAAAAAGGTAGAATTAAAACAAAACAAAAAACAGTTACCAAAGTAACTTAAAAAAATAAGGAAGGAAAGATGGAAATTTGAGAAAAAGATTTCAAAGACAAACATGAGAACATGTGCCTGGTGTAAAACACTGAGCTTGAAAATTAAGCAAATGCAGATGTGGTGGATTAAGGACTTGGCAAATAGAATTCAAAAAGTGAGAGCTTGATGGAGAATGAGAAATCAAGAGAAGAGGAGGGAGCTCTGTGGAAAAGACAGGAAAAGCACAGGCTCAAATGCTGCCTAGCTACCAAGTACCCCTAGGACTGCACACTGTTGGTTCTGCTGCTCCTTTATTTTGCTTTCTAAGGTCATTCCTCCCTTCTTTATGGTAACAGCTGCAGGGGTGAAGCCCTGGAGGTGTCAGTGGAGATGCAAGGAGGAAACAACAGGCAGGCAGTGGCTGCATCCCGTGACACATCCAATGGACTGAGCAGGACAGCTGACACAACTGGCCATGTTTTTCCAGATTTCATCATTTTCTGCCAAGAACTGCAACAAAATCCATCATACCTGGAGGAAAAATGGCTTTCATTGTGAAATCTGTTTTGGTGTACCTCAACTAAGCTCAGGTCTGGGAGACAAAGAAAAGGAGAGTTCTGTCCTTGAGCTTACCTTTGTTGAAAAGACATTTAAGATCTATTACCTAGTAGGAAATCACACCTTGCAGTGGTGGAGTTTTGTTACTGTTTGGGGGTTCTTCTTGTTTTGGTGGGGTTTTTTGGTCTCTTTTTGCTTTTTTAAAATCTGTCACTTAATTGTCATGAACTCATGGGTTTGGAGTTAGATACTTTGTTCAAATAATATTGACAAAGTTTATTATAAGTATTTTGCTAGCAAACTAGTTTAATTAACATCTTAATTAACTCTGAGTTATGTTCCTAATTATATTGCTCTTCACTCCAAACCTTGACAGAAGAGAGTACTTATTATTCTCCTGTTCATGAGAAGACACACACACACACATCTGAGTTTCTGTTCTTGGATTTCAAAAATTGTGAAAACAGAACATGCAAGAAAAAAAAGAAGAGAGAAAATAAGAAAAAGCTAGAAATACATTATGAAAGGATAATCTTGGATGGAGAAAGAAATCCAAAATGCCATCACAGAAGGCAGCTTCTGTTGAGGGGTTTTGGTGCTAATTTATGACACCATATTTAAGGTGATCAGGAGTAGGAAGACTTGGTTCCATACATTTACAGCTCTACAAACCCTTTATGTCATAGCTGAAGTTCTGTGCCTACACCTCCAACTTTAAAAGAGAGAATATTTCCCTTTCTGTCAGGATAAATAGAAAATATTTAAGTACTCACAGTTAAAGGAGCCTGATGGCTGAAAACAAGACACTGCCAGTTTTTAGCTAGACCTCTCTGTGTAGTGCTCTGATACCAAGGTTGATTGCATCAGGCAAGATTATCTTACTTTAAAAGATATTTTTTTCTAAATATAACTGCATTCAGAGCTATCCCCTCTATAAACAAAAATTGTCTCTCCATTTTGTGAAATTAGCTGAGAAGTAATCCTGTCTCAAACCTCACCTCACTCAGAGCTGTGCAAATCCATCTGTCAGGGGTATTGTCTCCTAAAATCTTACCAGTCTTTGCAAACTCCTGTATCTAAAGATAAGAAATCACTTCATGTGGAAGACTTCCATTATGCAAGCAAAGGCTCCAGATGGCAAGTGTTCCTCAGTCAAATTAGGAATGTGTACAAGAGGGCTTGTTTATATTTACTTTAAAATAAATATCATTTAACCCAAACACCCATTCACTCTGACCCTGTTAAATGATTTACTAAACAAAACATTGGAGACTTGTTTTGTTCTTAAGACTGAAAAAAACTCTTTAGCCCAGAGGAATACTCTGGCAAATAGATTAATATTCTGTCAGGTCACAGGCTGTTTGCATCATGTCTGAGGCTAAACCCAGCTGAAGCAGGAATGGTCAAAAATCAATCTCTTTGTAGAGGTTGTAAAATCCAGAAGCTTAGTAATTGTATACACAATTATTCAAAAAGTATATGAAAGTATTTTTCTGCATAAATCCAACATAAATCAGCACAGGATTATATTCCACTGTCAGTTCTTGGAAAAGGGTGGATAATGTATTTTATGAAACGACAGTGCCTTTGCTTAGATTGCAGGAGAACAAGTCCTTTGCAAGATGGAAATAGAGTCATGCACAAGATGCATACGTAAAACGAGGACAGGACTATCACCTACTGCATGACAATGTTCCTCTAGTGCTGTCATGGGCATTTCATTTCAAGGGCAAGGACAAAAACTGAAGAAAGAACACTTCTCTCAGTCACCAATGCAAACTAAACCCCAGATGGAAATGCTGGTAGTTTAATAATCATCTCTAATTATGGTATTATGATATCATTACAGTTGTTTGAATCTTTTTTTTTTTTTTAATGAATTTGCAAATCTTCATATTACTCCCAGGGAATAAAAATGTGTTTAGACTCTGAAATAGAAAAAAGGAGGGGGAAAAAAGAAGTCTTCTCCTCAAGGTTTGAAAATATTGAGAGTCTTGTAAATAAATTTGCTGTTTGTCAAAAATGGGGTACCAGTTTGTTTCTTGGTGCTACCTCACTATCATCCGTGCATGTATCAAGGAAACCACATGGGAAATTATCCATAGATCATGGTATGAATAAATTCAGAGCTTTCTAATATTTGTTCTGGCAAAATTTTTTGAATGACTAAGGACAAAGTCAAAGCTTGCATCCAAAATACATGCATAAATGCTTCTTGGTTGCCAAAGTATTGCAAAAGAGAACAAAAATCTTATTTGTAGAAGAACTTCAAGAGGATAAATTGAAGACAAAAAAAAAAAGTGAGGAAAAGTGTCTGTTAAATTTGATTTGTGTAACCCTCACCACACATGTGAGATGAGGGAATTTTTATGTAAGGATTACATAACATTTTCTTTCCCAGTGCTAGATACAAATCTAATCCTTAGGAATCCCACAGCAGAAGTGGGTCTTCCTACCAGATTTTTGCAATTGATATTATTAATCATTAACTATACTGTATGCACTATTAGACACCTCAAAACTATCAAATAAGTTATCTTCTATATCTTATAAAAATATAAAGGGATTACTTGAGTTTTCAGAATATCTGATACTGTATGTGCCAGTATCAAGACTCCTACTGATGTTTCACACTATTAGTCATGGCCAGCACCTCCACAGATCAGATATTTAACACCTCAACACTGATTGGGACCATGAAGACCTCAGGTATTGTGCAACTATTCACAAGAAGAGTGGATTCAGCATCACCTACATCTGATTGGGGTCCCCAAACCTCTGCTCTGCTGAATTTCTGCATCTGTATTTGGAGCCTCTGAGCCTACATGACTTCTGCAGGCCATGCCCAATCTCATGTTAATATCCTAAAGTTTTGCCAAACATAACAATACTACTTTATTTTTGTGGTTTAACCTCTGTCAGCAGCTCAGCCTCACACAGCCAGTCTTTGGGGTAAATGTTTTCCACTTACTGAAGCAATGGCTAAACGAAGCTTATACTAAAGGTCATAATTTTACTATGAGGGGCTCTCAGCCTTGGAATATGAAAGTTAATTACACTTCATTACTAAGGAAATTTTGCTTATATCCTAGATTCAGGCATAAACACAGTTTTTTGCATGTATGGGAGTTGGAGGTTACAACCTGCAACAAACTTGATCAAAAAATTCTTGCTTCTTATACAATGGCTGTAGGGTGGGGTGGGAAGAGTGTGGGGGAGAAGTCCTTCTCTGAAAAATATGAAAAAAGCTGCTCATCCAGAATCAAGTAAGTGAGATACATTATGCATGTTTTGAAGCAAATGAAGCGCAGAATACCTCTTTGGCTTTGGGAAAAGAACAAGTAGATTCAAAGTGCAGAAAGAAAGGTCTTCTAAGATCTAACAGTTTCCAACTTGAAGTTGGATTATTATTTCAGCTAGCTAGCTTTTAGGACACTTTATATATTCTCCTGGGAGAAGGTGAAAGAACTAGAGGAGGATAAGTAGTTTTATCCTTTATTTAAGCTGAAGGTTGTCCCCATGAGGTGCTAATCTTATTCACTTGTCGTCGTCAATCAATTTACAATGCAAGAGGGAAAGCTGTGGGTGTGGGCTTTTAAATCACTGAGTGTTACGTGGCTGGGAGCAACTCTGGCTCCATAGGAAAGCACTGCAGCTTCTTCAATTGGCAGCACTGTCTATGGAAAGAAATGTGAAATCCTCTTTCAAGCCTGTCTCCTTTAATTATAATCTTCTGAAGGCTTTGCAGATAATAGTTCCCATTTCTTTCATAGTAAATTGAGTACAAGAAATCTGTGTTGGCTTCCCAATGCCCAAGACAAATAAAGCTTTTGGGCTTTTGGTCTCTCCTCAGAAGTTTGTCTCTCAACAGAAATGTGTTGCTGTTACATGTTGCTGTACAGACTTCCATTCTTGACTTGAGAAGATGAGAAGAATACAGACCCTCCACACCCCAAGAGATTGATTGCTAGGAAATATCAGAAAGTGTATTGCTGAATTTCTGTGTCTTTTTTTTTTTTTTTCCTTTGAGTTGTTTTACTGCTTTTCCATAAAACTCTGAGACTTTCTGGTCTACAGCTTACGGAATTTCTTACCACAAACTATCCCTTAAAAGCATGAAAATGTAAAACTCTTCATGGTGGTTCAACACCAGCAGGATATTGAATTCTAAATCACCCATTCCCCTTCTCTCTGCCTCTTCCAGTAAGGGAGGGATCTAAAGCAGAGTCTATGGCTTTAGGTAAAAATTTACAGATAAAAAAAACAATGGAATGAAGAAATGCTCAATAACAGCAACAATATTAACACCAAAGGTATCCTAAGAGAGGTGTTTTACCCACAAAAAGGTATTCACCACAGGAGCAAAACCAAGACTGAGGTCACATTCACACCATGCTAAGCTCTGCTCTCATCTCTGCAACCAGGACAATGATGCTTCAGAACAAGAATCAGTCTGGACAAAGCTGTGTCTAACTGGGCATGAGCAGACCCAAAAAACAGAAAGAGCAGGGCAGACATACTTGCCTGGAGTATCCTCTCAGACTTTGACTATTTTCTGCTCAGGGCATATCCTGAACCTAACAGTGAATCCCAACCCTCAGAAAATTTCTTTTCCTCAGCCTTTCCTTTCACAGTTCTAACTGCAGGAGCTGTTTCTGCATTACTTGTGTTGTGTGTAAATCCATGATTAATGAATAGAATGTGATTAAGAATGCAGTCTCCACAGAAGTACTCCTGGAGATTTTCCATTGCCAGAAGGAATTTAACAGAGTTTTGGCAATCATGACTTCTGAACTGGGAACAAGGATGGTGTTCAGTTTCTAGGGATGATTTCTCAAAGGTAGAATAATAAAAACATAGATCATGGAATCACAGAATCACAAAATATTTTGAATTGGAAAGAACCTTAAGCATCATCTAGTTCCAATCCCCTACCATGGTCAGGGACCCCTTCCACTAGATCAAATTGCTCAAAATCCCATTCAGCCTGGTCTTGGTAAGCTTTGATCTCTGCTGGATGAAGAGCAGAGTGGATTTCTTCAACTACAGATACTCTTACACTTGGAAAACAAGTTTTGGAGAACAAAGGGGTTTTTCCTTCCTTTCCCTTCTCTGTAAGCACCAAGAACAAGGGAGCCACAGCACACAATCAAGACATCTACCTCTGATGGTTGGAAAATTAATAACCTCTTCTGTTCTCTCTAAAGAATCATATTTACATTTGGTAGAGAGTGACTGATTTTTTTAAGTTAACTTTGAACATTAGAACATTCAGAATTTACAGTTTTTAAAACTCTTACACATGGGATAAAACTGACCTTTTTAACCTTTGAAAGTTTTAAGAGATGTGACAATGCATGTCACATATTTGTCAAAGACTTTCTAGTCAAGTGATTGGCATCTACTGAAGATCCAAATTTGTGAATGTTTAAGCCTTTATTAAAATATTAAGAATTCTAACAAAAGAGATCAACTGGATTTGTGTAAATAAGTGTCCCAATTTGAATTCAAAGGCAAACTTTATTTTGGATTATCAGTTAGATCTTTCCAAGGGAAATCTCAAACACTGCATAAGCTTTGATTTCCTCCCCATCCACAGACTTCCCAGTTTCCCTGTCAAGGTTTCATATTCTCAAGCACCCTCACATGGAAAGGCATGCAGCATATGGCTTTATCTATTAGTAAAATACCAGTCTGGTGATCTGCAGTGAACACAGCATCATTGTACTTGTTTTTAATTAAAACAAACAAAAAAAGAAGCAAATCAACCAAACAGAAAAACCCCAAAAAAAACAAACACAAAAAAAATGGTTTTGTTTTTTTTTATTTTTGGAGCTAATGAGGCCCAGAGGAGACAGAAGGTTAAGGGCTTGATGGTTCAAGTGTAGTAAGTTTGCTCTAACTAAGAGAAATAACCCTGAACAAGTGGTCAGAAGTTCATGGCACTTGTTCTCCTCAGAAGCAGGGAGCATTCTCTATCTCACATTCAATTTAAGAGTAAATAGAAGTTGTTTACAATGTGAGGATACCTTAATAAGTCACAGGAGCGGTCTGAAATCTGCTTCTGCTTGTGAATGATATAAGCAACTGGATGTATTTCTGTCAGCAAAGGTCCACATGATTGTCCAGAGCTGCCATCCTTGGATTAAGAACATTTTCCCAACAATGCTGCCAACCTGATGCAAACAAATAAATGGCCTTTGAGAACTCACTGTTTCTCTGTATGGAATGATTTTAAGCAAGTGACATAGACTAAAAGCCTGATTTTGGGGTCTTTATAGTGAAGGAAAAAGAATCTTAACCTATATCTGCCATTAATTTGGTATTTTTTTAGTATTATCATCATTACATTTGTCTTGGGTAAAAGAGCCAGATTTGTGGTTCTTAGTGTGATATGTTGGTATGAACTAAACATTTCACTGTAGCTATCCAGACTGTTTCCCCATGCTGGCAGAGGACAATTTTTTTGTTGGCAACTACATGAATAAGACTTTCCAGAAGACAGTATGTCCGTAAATTTCTTGGATACAGTCTTTTACTTTGGCTTTTTGTTTCTCATTGAGATATTTCAAATTCCTGCTTTAAGTCTGGCAAGCTATCACCCTGCCAGACTATAGTGGTTTTGCTTTTGGATGGTTTGGACAGTGGCCATGTCAATGATAAAGGCTAGGTGTTTGGGGCAAGAAAAAAGTGACAAAAATCTTCATTTATCTTTACACTTGTACCATAAGCTACTACTTCAAAATACAGACATAAGCCATATCCTGTAGATATGGTTTGAACTTGCTGATATCAATTTGTCCCATCATCAAAAATTATGCATGGAGAGAGACTTTCCTTCTTCCAATTCATTGTTCTCCCTTCAACACTGAGGTTTTAAAACACTTCCAGTCCACTGAACTGCAAGTTCAGAGATTGTTACCTGCAGCAGGTTATATTTTACATGCCAGAATTACAAAAGTTCCCCTGATGCCTCTATGGTCCAATGCTGTGGTGGATTTCACAGAGCTGCAGAAAGCCTCACACAGAATATTTCAGCTCTTTAATGGTGAAGCAGCAGAAGGACAAGCAACACCAGCATGGTCGCTTGTGGGTGGCTCAAAAAGTGATGTCTGCTGCATTTGAAATTTGACCAGAGCTGCAGAGCCACAGCAAGGTTGAGACAAGAGGGTAGCCCAGGTTTATGGTGCTGATGCATAGGAAGGAAGGCACAGGACCATAGATGTCACAGAGTCTGTCAAGGGGGTTAGGAAATCCAGAGCTGATGGGTGTGTGCAGAAGTATCTGCCTTAGAAATCAACAGGTTTCACTGGAAGTCATATCTGAACTGTCGAAAAATTGGGCAGTTTAGGACTCCTGGGCAGTGGTGTACAGAGAGGTCAGGGATCACACGGGCTGCACAGCCTTGCAGGGACCTTGGGAAAGTGTCTGAGCAGCCAGACTGCAGCACAGTGCCAGAACAACACTGCCAGCTGTAATGAGCTTAAAGCCAGGCAGGAATGTCCTCCTGCTCTATGGTTGTACTCCTCTGAGCTGCAGTCACACATCCCCCAGATCCCTTGGTGCTGTCACATCTCTGTGCCTTGACAGAGCACAGGTTCCCCTTCATCTTGTTTGCGTCTCCTCTCCCTTAGCAGAGTGCAGAAAGGCAGCTAGTGGGAGAGTTGTTTGTGCTGCTTGGCATCAGGTGAGAGCTCCTGTACCCCACAGAGAATTACAGACTTTTCAGCAGTTCCCTGAGCAGTGAAAAGTGGCAGGAAGGGAAAGAGGGATTCTGGCACATGGCTGCATGCATTGTCACCCTGTCGAAAAGCTCGAGCTGGAGCAGCCACTGAACACAAGAGTGAGCAGGACAACCTCTCTGGGGTGTTAGGGATCATACACTTATATGAGCCTGGGACAAAATTCTGGAAAAGAGACAGAGACTCTTATAGATAGGAAAAAAGTAGTTAAAGCAAAGACTTCGGGATTTTGATAAAAACCTTTTGCAGTTCAGACATGGTTTTCTCCATCCTGATCTCAGCAGCTGTCTGCTCCCCCATTTCCAGCCTGCCTGGGTTTATCCTCCCAGCATTGCTCCATACCACTCCCTCTAAATCCCTCCCACCTTTCCCACTTCTCTCCTGTATTCTTTCTCTCAGCAAACATAGTTTTGGCGAGATCAGGAGCAGGGAGCTACAAATAAATAAATAAACAAACTAGTAAAGGAGATGAAAAATGGTGAGTTGAAAATTAGAGGGCAAATGAGCCTCTCAGGGAAACTTTCATTCTAAATGCCTGAAGAGGTGATAAGTTAAGTGGTATTTAGTTTCCTTATTCCAGGCATATTTTTAAATTCCTTTAGACAGTTCTCAAAAGACATATCATTGCTTTACATGAAACAGAGTGAGGAGATTTTATCAAAATAATAATTTTTGCTCCCATCTTTTCTATCCTTAACTCCTACTGCAGCTGAGACTCTCTTATGAGCTATCTAGTACCTTAATTTGCTGTAATTTAGTCCTGCCTTGCTTCTGATGGCTTAATTACTTTCTAATTATTTTTTACTGTGGGAGGAAGCCAGGTGAAGACAGAAGAATGAGCTGTTATAAATTATTTGTAATCTAGTAGACTTAGAGTTTCACTCCAAATCAAGCCTGTCTCCTGCTTAGCATGATACATAGAGTGATAATCCCAACAGACAAAGGAGGAGGGAAAGTTGTATTATGAGCACCCCTGTTTGGACTGAAGAGGTGATTACAGATCAATAAAATTGTTGTCTGTCAAAAAGTAAGTTACTTTCAGAAATAGTATTCCAGTCCTTCCTGCCAGCCCCCAACAGACCCATACTCTCTGTACTGCTATTTTATTATAAATTAGAGGTCTTGTGTTGCTGTTGATCTTATTTCATTCATGAGTAACAAGAACAACAAACAGATTGAGAAATCTCTCTACTGCAACATCAAAAGTTATCACCAGGAGCAGAAGTGTATTCTGAATTTTGAGTTCTTTTCCAAATCTGGTTTTAGTAGGTTTCTCATATAGGTCTTTCTTTGTTTTCCTCTTTTATTTTCCCCCAATTATTAAATATGAGTGTGAATTACCTACTGATAACCATCTAATTATGGTTGCATTTTCATAGGAAATCACAGCCAGTCTGTTTCAGAACAAGGATTTTCTTTCTTTTACTTTCATTCACGCCAGTTACTCCCAAGACTTCCATGGCAGTTTGCAGTTTGCTTTCATTAGACAATTCTTCCCTCCTCCCTTTGCCTCCATTATCTAAAATTCCCAAGCACAAAATCCGACAGACTTCATGGACAAGCTTTAAAACAATGGAATATTTCATCTTTCATAAAGCAAAACCAAGCAGTAGTATTTCATTTAGTAAAACATAACAATTAGCTGTAATGTTGTACAGCATATAAATATTTTCTATCTTCATCAGTGCATGATTGTGTCCATCTATATCTAGAAAGATACACGACATGTTTATGTGCATAGCTACGTAGAAGGTTTGAAAATACAAATTAATATGTGAATTTGTTTTAAGGCTGAAACAGAAAAAAGAAAATAACATAGATTTTGTGTTAGGTTTTAGCTAGTGACTGCACTCATAGACACAAACACTTTCTGACAAATAATGTAGTATTGTGGGGCTTGGCTCATTCACATCCAAGAAGACAAAAAAAAAAGAGCAATGCTAAAAAAAAAAAAAAAAAAAGCATCAGGCTCCAGGCCAATTATACAGATTTCAAGAAAAAAAATATGAGCTGCAGGCCAAGCATAGCTGTGTTTGCCAACTTTGACATATTGGGTGACAGCATAATACATTTAGCCCTAATCTAACACATAATCCCATTATAATTAAAATCTAGCATATTTTGGACAAGGTCACATTTAGTTTTATTGACCACTGTGATTCTGGAAAAAGATTTATGAAGATGGCTTAAAAAGTCTCAAGTGCTAAAGCAGATGTAAAATTTTTCCCACTTGAAAGCAAGATCGGTAATTGTCCTTTTCTTCTGCGATTTCTGAAGAAATCTCTCTTTTTCTGATGTTTGTGATGTGCCACTAAGAAAATTCTCTGTGCCATTATCAGTAAGCTGAAGGTTTTTGAAATGTCAACTATAAAGTAAGGCTATAAGTGTGTTAAGGTTTTTTTTCCCCAAAGGTAGCAGAATTTTGTAGATATTTTAACAGCTTCAGGACACCAACAGAAAATATTTTTTTTCTCCTGCCTTCTGATGTTATTCCTTTGAATCCCTTACTAAACTGAGCATGGATAAGAACTGGCTTTCTTTTTCCATCCTTAATGGAGACAGAATGGATGTGCTGTAGCTGGTTAGGACTAGATGGAAATTGAGTGGGACCTGAGCTGGCTTTTTGCAAGGCTGGTATTTGGAAGCTGCAATCGTAATTGAAAAAGTTTGAATTCTCATTTAAGTGCAAGACTTACATCACTTTAGCTAAGTGTGTAAGGCTTAAAATCAAAACAGTAATGCTGAATATCTTTCTTATGAAATAGTAATGCAAAATTCAGCTTTGAATTTCATTGGAATGCCTTGTACTGTCAGGGTCTACTTCAACCAATGGGAATAAGCAGATTATAGTGAGTTTGGTCTCTCTTTCTGTGGCTACATCCTCAGTAAGAGAAGAGAAAGCAAAAAGTAGTTGCTTTTCTAGCAACCATCCAACTTCTTTAATAAATTTGCAATCCAGTTATAGTGATTGTTAATAGAGATTCTTTTTTTTCAGGGGAGGGAAAGTTTCACCTTTCAATATAAATATACTAAAATGCAAAGTACTCTTTAACCAAATCTGTGTGACTTAAGGCAGTAAGAATGAGTTTCATTTTGAGATGACATCACATAAATTTAGATATCTACCTGTTTGTGTCTGTAGGCATTATGAATATTTTCTAAGTCCGTCTGATGAGTGTTTAAACTTGAATTGTTTTCAGCAGAACTCTAAAGTATTTAGTCAGTAGATTTTACGCACTATGTCATAAAAACATTTCAGTTTATCTTAAGGTAGACCCCTACCCACCCCTTTAGTCAGCTAAATATCTGTCTAGACTCCATTGTTGACAGAGATTGGGGTTTAGAATGACTATTCAGTTTCTGTTGCTTAAACATTTAACGCAATTTTACTAAAGGCGGATATGTTACTTGGCTTCCAGATCTGGGAAATGAGGAGGCCATTTGAATCAAAAGTTTGTGGAATTCAAACAAAAGGATGAATTACCTTGCTAATCATAGTCAGGTCACAATGGCTGCATGTCCAAAACTCCCTGTTTGCTGGCCCTTAGGGTCAAGGGAAGGAATAGAAATAGCACAGCAAAAAAATCTTTAATTGATAAGCTCTGTCTAAGGCTAAGAATTTTTACTTAGGGAGTTACAATGATCAGCTGCTATAAAATAAATTTTAAAACAGTAATAATTTTTTGCATTTCTGAGTTTATAGTGAACTCAAAAAAAATTAAAATAATACACAGGCTAAGACAGAATCGTCATACTTGGGAATTATTACTTTCCAGAAAATAAATATGCAAATTTTTTATATCTTAGCTTCAAGACTTGATTTTGCGACTCTCAGCTTCAGAAGTGTTTTACTGCTGAGACAAAGAACTTGCAAATAAAATTATCTTCACAATTCTGTTTATTCAGGGGCTGAATTTCAATGGAAGAAAACATGGAATGGATCCATCATATTGACCATATCTCCTTTACTGGTGGCCACAGCTACAAGATGGCTCCACAGAGCCCACATGGATGGTGCAATGCTAATCATTGAAGGTGAGCGATGAAGGATGGTTGCAGGGAAGGCATTGTTGCAATGCTGAAACTTGCTGGCAGGAAGGCACAGTAAACAGAAATAATGAAGCATTTGGAACTGTTTAAAAGCAGAGAAAACTGGGGGATTGTGCTTAGAGAATTAAGGGCACTGCCAAAACACGAACAGTCCGGCATGCTACAGATGAAGTGACAACACAGAAATCTCATGCAAGACAAAAACTTCACAGAAAGCCACAATAATTACGGAGGGCTGGGACACAACTGCCATCTAAACTTTGTTTGGAGCTTCACTTAAATCTCCAGGGAAAATTGCCTTGTTTAAGCAACTAAATTTCTTGATATAAGCATTAAAGATTTATACTGCTCTCTGGAAAATATTGCTCAGGCTTCTCTGGAGGGCAATAAAAAATGCCCAAATTACATCTTCCTAAGAAACATTCCCAGAAGAATCTCTATTGACTAAACTTTAACTGTGTAATCCTGCCATACAGAACAACTCCTGGCAGTAAAAGGTTTCAAGCTTTGTAGCAAGTTTGCAAGGCCTCAGGACTGAGATTTGTCAGCTTTGCTCCATCTGAACCTTTCCTAACCTGGTTGCAGCTTTGTTGTACTTGATTTATCTGTGACGGCAATTTCTCTAATTAACCAGGTGTCTGCAATTAATTTGATTTACTTTTGTTTATCAAGAGTCAGAGTTTTATACAGGTGACAATAACAAGGAGTTGTTTGCTGAATGTATAAACTATGATTAACAAAATTATGATAGGTAGAGAAATGCAGGTCTTGTAAAACAGTGGAGGCCTTGAAAAGTGGAGACATGGGTGGAGCTGAGTATCAAATGAAGGGCTTAATGTATAAAAGCGTTTTACAAAACATTAAAATTACCCCACATAGACCTGGGAGAAGAAGACATTAATATCTTATTAATCCAGTGGAAGATTCGGGTGCTGACAACTATCCATAGCATCCCCATCAACATTAGTGCCTAATGTCTTTTAATCACCTATGAGGAATTGAAAAGAGCATTTCAGACTTTTTTTCACTGGCATTGCCTTAACTTTCCCTATTGAGCACTATGCAAGTACCAGGGAATTGTTGGCAGAGAGAGAGCTAAAACAGCCCCAGTGTGAAAGATGTTCTTTGAAAAAGGCTTGAAAAGGCTTGAAAAAAGAGTTAAAAAACTTTGAGGGATTTATCTTAAGTGGATTTTTGAGCATTTCATTAGCCATGAGGTACTGTGAAGATCTTGGCAGCCTTGTACATATGATTAAGTGAAAATTAAGAATCCAATTCATTCTACATTTAGACTTCAACTGAGGTGTTAAAATCATGAATATGACTGTTTCAAATTGTCTCATAGAGAGAGAGAAATCTGACTCCAGATTGATTTAAGACCTTAACTATTTTTAAAGTTACTTCTCTTTACTGTAAGTAGAGTCTGAGATAACCAACAAAGACAACTCCTTAAAATGCTAATTTTGGATGAAATTAATCCAGGTGTAAGGTTGACTATCAAGTTAAGTTCTGGTAAATTAAGGCTATGAGGATGTCAGCAGTGCTCAGGATGGTGGATTACCCACTAAAATCATTATAGAGGTTGAAGCCTCACATCATTTGCAAACTAAGTAAAAGTGTGACTTTCTAGGGCAAAACTCTTAATATGATTGACCTTCATGCATATTAAAGGATGATAAAATGAAGTTGTCTTCAATTTGATAGGAATGTGTCTATTTCAGAGTGATGTTAACCAATATATACACTCTGGTCATTCAGTACCCTGAGGTTAATTCTTTGGATCTGTGCTGGTTCATATCCTACCTGTTTAGAGCACTAAGTCTTGCAGATGACCCAGGATGAGACTGAAATTTCTCACTGTCTTAGGGCCACTGGAGGTTGGGCCTAAAGTTTTTCAATGCATGTAAATGTATATCCAAGTCCTTTGTTTCTGTCTCTAACACCACCACTTGACTAATTAAAATCATCGTACTTTTGGGTAATATACTAATATTTAATTAATTTTCACCCCACTGAGAATCTAAACCAATAGAAGAAAAAACAAGGAAATAAGAACATGAGAATTTAACTCCCATTAGTCTTCAAATCTTTCATTAATCATTTCCTTTTGTTTCTAAAAGATATCATAATTGTATTCAAAAAGTGATTTATTGTAACTTGAATCACATAATCTGATTTTTTCATGACCTTATCACAGACAATCTTACAATGACTTTGTTTATTTGAACAGTGATCTATGGATGTATTCAGTACTGCAACTGAGATTTCCTAGACCAGTGATTAATGGTGGGTGCAGGCTGCCCATTGTACATCCTCTGCTGTGGCATAAACACTATATTCCAAGTCCAGGACTCTGTTGTAAATGTACAATCATAACATAACTTGATGTCATAGTGCTGATGGGAGCTTCTAGCTGTAAGTAATTATTTTATTTTAACATTTATTCTAACAGAGTTAAAACAATAAGAACAGCTTAGTGTAGGACCTAAAACAAAAACACTCTGGGAATGGTTGCTCAAGCTGAGAGCCACCAATCACAAGTGAAATTAATACCTTATAATAAAATACTCTTGAATTCCAAGAATTAATGTTTGGATCTGGATCCAATACACTTATCATATGTTTGATCTGCCTGAATTCTATTCTACTGCAGACAAAAGCTCTAACTCAGTCCTGCCTTTTTCATAGATTTTCTGTTTCTCCAAGACATAATATTGGGGCATCCCCATCTTATCTGGTCAATCTATTCCAGTATCTTATCACTCTCATCAGAACAAATTACTTCCTCATATTGAATCTAAATCTGCCATCTTTCAGTTAAATCCACTGTTTCTTGTCTTTGGAGTCTCTGGTCTTCCTCTGTCTTTCTTTCAAGTTTTTTTTACATATTAAAAGGCCATAAATGAGGTTTTCCCATGACTGCTCCTAGCTGAAAAACCCCAGCTTTCTTGGCCTTCCTTCACAGCAGACGTGTCCTGGTCCCTGGTCATTGTGATTCTCCTCTGGAACAATTTGGATGATGCCCATGTCCCATGTCTTTCTTGCCCTGCAGTCTCCCGACCTCTTATTTATTGGGAGGTCTTTTGATCTTCCAGGATGTGATACTTGAGCATTAATCAGCTGTATCCCATCCATTATGGGACAAAGCCCTCTTTCCTCCAGGGTTTTACCCCATACACTTGTAAGCAGATCTCCTTGCCTTCAGGATCCTGAACTCCACCCTCTCGTGGCCACTGCAGCCAAGGCTGCCTTTGATCTTCACACCTCTGATGAGCCCCTGGATGTCAGTGAGTGGGAATTTACCATTATCTTTAATGGTAGCTCCCAAACATGCCTAAACCCTTAAAATCAAAGGCAATTTTGCAATTTCTTCTTGTTTTCTGATAAAAAATGTTTAACAGCATCAGTCCCAGTATCAATCCCTGTAAAAGTCCTCTCCTAATAATAAATATTTTTGGAATGTTTACTTTCTATTTCTTAATAAAATTACCTTCAAGATTAATATTGCAGAGGGTTTTTTTTCTACTATTCTTAAGTTTTCCTGCTATCTTTCTTTTTACTCCTGAATAATTTCCCTGCTCTCCCAAAAGTCAGCAATCCAAGAGGTCTGATCTGCAGATTGCTTTTGATATTTTCTATCACACTGTCGGAACAAGGATAATTAGAATATAAAATAATATCTTGCAGCAACCCAAAATCCCCCCTCCAATTCACTGAATATCTCCTGCATGCCATTGATTTATACTGGAGGAACAGCTTACAGAGCATGTGGTTTATTATACAAAAAAGGAAATAAATAATATTTCACCTCATTTCACACAGAGGGTTAAAGCACATAGAACTAAAACAGTAATGCAAGAGTTTGAGAAACATTGGTTCTTAAACTGTGAGCAAATAAAAGCACTACAAACTTCTGCTAATCTAGATCTCATTCAGGGTCACAGGGTCTTGCTCCAAATATTATAGTACAATTAAATGTAGCTGAGAGGCTATTTAATCCTTGCAGAGAGATATTGTAAAAATTATAATAAAAACCACATGAAATTGTGAGCTTAAGCAGGAAATTATGATCTGGGAAATTTATAGAATGGATGAAAAGAAAGTTCATGTTCCCCTTACTTTTTCACTAGCACTAAAGGCACAACTATTTTAGAGAAAAGCCTTAGTAAGAAATACAGGGATAAGAATTAAGTTTTTCCTATTTATGACTTGGAGCAAGCCCAGGTTTCACTGTACTGTTGCTGATTCTGATCAGATTGAACTCATTTCCTTGTAGTGGTAAACTGTGATTAGTAATTTCTCTTCAAAAAAAAAAGAAAGAGAAACAAAAGTTAACTGCATCCTTCTATATAATTTTGTCATCTCCTATAGTGAGATCATGCTTTTAAAATTATTTTCTGACAACATTTTATTGGTAACTGCATATTACAATCATTATTTGGCTGATAAACCTTCTTATCCCACTACCCTACACTGATGCAGAACTGACTACAGACAGAAAGAAACATAAAAGTCAGGAAAGGAAGTTTCTTATGATCATGGATTATGACACAAGTTTGTGTTTTATTAGGACATAAGTTTGTGTCAGAATTCCCAGTAGCAGCCTTAACATCACCAAACAGGTCTCTTTGTTCTTTTATATGTATTTGTGGGAATGAAATTGAGGTGAAAATATGAGTAAGCAGTGGGCGGGCAAACACTGACATCACTCAAGTAACAGTGCCTTATCACAGCTTAGTTCTCTTAAAAACTGAGTATAATTCCTCATGCAGAGTCAACACTGAGCAGAAAAGGTTGCTCTGAAGATTAAAAAAAATCTTTTTTTTTTTCATATGAGTCCATGACCAACCAGATCTAGTGAGTGGCATCCCTGCCCATGCGAGGCTGTTGGAGCTACTTCATCTTTAAGGTCCTTTCCAACCCAAGCCGCCTGTGATTCTGTGACAGATGAAGGCTGGAGAGGTCTCTGTAAGGTCTTTACAGAGATGTGCAGGCTATGGGAGAGCTCTCCCCCCTCAGAGTGTGAGTGACACACAGCTCAGAAGTCCTGTGTGCACTTTGCTGCTGCTTCCTCCTCGATGCCACTCAGTGCAGTTCAGAACTCAGACCACAAGAAAAATCGCTGCACTTGACTGAGCCAAGAGAATCCAATTATATTAATAATGGGAATATTCTGAAAAAATATTCTGCTTCACCTAGCTTTAAATGGGTCTCTTTTCCACAGTTCATCACATTTCCTGCTGTATCCAAGCTGATAACTTCACAGTTGTTGGGTTTGGGGTGATTTATTTTGGTTGTTTCTTTTTGTGGAGTTTGTGTGTTTGGTTTCTCTGCTTACTTTTGGTTAACATAGACCTTTTCAAATACCATGTTTTTCAAATAAATCTACCAATATTTTGGAAAACACAAAATACTTCATACAGCTTTCATTTTTCATGTACTTATGTCATTGTTAAACCTCATTAAAGCTGCACCAGAAATTGTGATGAAAAAGGGAAAATCACTATCATTATTATTCATAAAAATTCTCAATTTTTGAAAAAGACCTTATTTTCTAACAAAATTTGTCTTGCAAGAAAGTTGATGTCTGTTTTTTTTCAGTCACTGTGGTGTAGTTATTTGTTGTTCACTTCATGAATTATAAATGATAAACTGCATATAGCATACCAGAAAAAAAATAAAGTTATCTAAATATTCTTTTGCTTTAGAAGATATCACCATTGCCGTGAAAAAAATTTTCATTTATCAAGTATTAGTACATTGTTTTTGCAATAATGTCCTAAAAGAAAAAAAAATAACTGCTATCAGGTTTCCTGTTAATTAAGTAACCAAAGATTTATTGTCATAACAGTTTTCTCATGTTGAAATTTTTAACTTAACAGCTTACATTATTGCATTCTGGGCTATATAAACACATCCTTGTCTTATCTCCATCTGTGACTAGGTTTTATTTCTGTTATTGCAATTTGTTATTTTTCTCCATTCCTCAAATCAGGTAAGAAGAACTTGTTTGTTTCTCTTCTGTTGACACCCTCTTACACTCAATTGCCTTTCCAATCTATCTTATGCATATTCCTAGCCTGCTTCCTTCACACTCTCTGAGTCTGCCAGTTAGGATTATTTAAAATAAAATTAACTATTTTCCAGTGTTTTGAAGTGGACAGCTTCTGTTTTCAGTTCTACCTAGCCTAAAAAGAAGGGAACTTAAATGACTCCAAAAATGCTACCCTATATAGAAATTATCAGATGTAATGTAATTCTCTTTGCAGGATGCACTGACACCTTAGATTTGTCCAAATTCTTTGTGAAGTTTGGATATGATATGGTCCTTTTGGGCTTTACTGTGATTTTTGTTAGAACTTAAAGAATTTATTAAAATCAAAATTGAGGTTTGTTTTGTTTGTTGGGGTTTTGTTGTTTTTGTTTGTTTGTTTTGTTGGGTTTTATCTTTGCTTGGTTTGGTTGTTTTTCTTGTTGTTGTTGTTGTTGCTGTGGATTTTGGGATTTTTTTTACATAAAATTATTCCAGTAACAAAATTGGAGTATGATTCTTTCCTCCTTTATCTTTCTCTTCTTGGTGTCCCCCCTGGTTCTGCTACTATAAACAGTTACTGCTGCCATGAAGTGTACCTGAGAGGTAACCTGGGCTAACCATGTGTGTTATGGGGTAAAAGGACTGTTAATAAAACAGATCACAAACATTCCCAGTGGCAGTAGCAGGGAGGGAGGGAATGAGAGGATGTAGTGGGAATGAAGAGTGAGTCTGGGACATTTGGTGGACAGAGGAGAGGAACCTTCTAAAAACTGTTGAAAACTGGTTCACTGATTGTGCTCTCCAGGATACAGAGAGCATTGGTCTTGACAAGGAGGTGTTGGATTTTACTGCAGGTTTTTCAATTTTTTCCTGCTGTTCAATGAGAGAGGATGAATTCTCCAGTGTCCGAGATGTCATTTCTGTTCAGCAGGAGGCTGCCGACCTTTCTGACACACTGAGATAGGTTCTGACTGAGATTCCTTCACAAGTTTTGAAAATTCCATCAAATTATTTGCCTTTTTTTTCTCTTTTTGCTGTTGTTGTGGTTTGTGAGGCTGTCTCTAAAAAGCTGGCTTTATATGTTTGCATCTTGTGTTGAAAGCAGAGCATGTCCTTCAGGCAAATGGTATAAAAGGTTTTCTGAATGCTGCAAAGTCTCAGAATCCACAATCTGGAAATGGGACCTATCCTAGTAATTTATCCCAGGTGTTAGGGATAATGATATTTCCCATTAGTTTGCTCATCAGAGTAAAGAAGGAAGGATAAAGGTAGGGTTTACTGCCAACCTGGTGTGCACTTCCCAAAAAGGAAGTCAGTTCAAGTCTAAAGATGAGTAAAATTTAGAAGACCAACTCAACAGATGTGCATTTGTATATTGATTAGGATGGAGACAATAACCAAACAAATGTATGCAGCATATGCTCCCAACCCTAAGCAAAGCTTCAGTGAGCAGAAGTTCAAATGGGCAACCTCAGCATAATATCTGAGACAGGGATATTTATACCAACTTGTTTATGACTTTCAGCGCTGCAGAATTACCCAATCTCCATCTGCTGATCTCGGAAGCAGACGAGCAGAAATAGCAGAGCACCAGACATGCAAACCATTTCTGCTGGCATCTGTGTGCCATTCATGGGAAAGGAAGTACAGAAGACATGCACGCATATTCTGGTGATGATACAGAGGAATGAGACACCAAAATAGGCCTGGCTACCACATCTTGAAATTAGACTAAAAACATGCCAAAGTCTCTAACTGGGCCTTTAATATAATTGTCCAAATATTGCATTTTACTACAGCTATGGACAGAATTGTAAATGACTAATAGGCAGAAGAAACAAAAACATGCAAGCCAGTAAATATCAGTAGAGGAAAAAGGCTGTACAGGGAGATGCAACTTGTCAAACTAAATAACTGAAGCATTTAAAACAAGTCAATATTGGAAAAAAGAGAGGTGTTTCTGATCCTTTTTTCCTAATTGACACTCCAGTTTTAAAAATTAGGGAATGTTTTTCTACTTACATGCAAGTAATTAAGAGAGATGTGCATTTCACATGTATAAGGTCTCTTTGCAATTTGCTGACAGAGTGATGGAACTTTACCTGGATACAAATGTAACCTACAATGATTGTAAAATGGATTCCAGGCTACAGCACTGTTTTCATGGATATGTAGTGCTGTATCATGATCTTAGCACTTCTCGTTTCAGTGAAGGTAAAAGGTTAATGACTAAAGCATCAATTTCATTGTATGAATTGAACTCAAGAACACAAAATTAATCATAAATTACAATTAACCTTTGCTTCATGTATAGTATTCAAGACCAGAGAGTTATTTAGAGACTAAACAATCCCTTGTTTGGAAAGAAAGTAGATTCTCAGTTTCAGCATATGAATATGTAAAGCAATTTATCCTGAGACCGTGTCATGTCTTTAATCAGATGAGATGCATCTCTCTCATCAGACGAGATGAAGTGTACACCAGTAAAATAATCTGTAAGCATGTTAATAAACTGATACCAGAAAAAGCTATTATAAAACCTTTAATCCACTAAGAATTATATATTATGATTCTACTCACAAGTTGTATTGATTAAAAGGGTTTTAACATGGACAAAGCAGGGAAAGACAAACAGCAATTTTTTACAATTAAGCAAGAAAAGTTTTGACATGTACCAGAGTTTCTTCTGTGGTCTGGAAGAGAATTTATGGAATTATGATATTTATGCTCACCCAGTCACTATACTTAACTCTTCACATACTAAAAATTTTGCAGTAAACTGGATATTGGGAAAAATGTACTTTTGCTCTGACTCAAGTACTGGCCATCCTTATTTTAGGAAGGTCTAATCATTGTTGAAGGAGAAAGAACTCCTCTATTTTCATTACACACATGACATTTTGAATCAACTCTGAAAAAAAGAGATCTTATACCTCCAAAATGGGTAGTAGTAGGTGGTTAAACTTCAAGCTTCTGCTACAAACAGCTCCACATTAATTTCCTGCTAAAATCTGAAGGCATGGAATTTCTTTGCTGCAACAGACTGTATGGATTTCCATGGCCATTAAAACAGAGATCCTCAGGGGAGAAACTCAGTTTTAATAGGATGGAGCAGCTGAGAGTACAACATACACTTCAGTTTAAGTAGGTTTCAGAAACAAGGGTTAGGACTCATCAGTCTCACTTGACTTTCAGCACAGGCACCTACCATTTTAACTGGTTATTTGTGCTTCCATTATCATCAACAGAGATCTGATCAATCCAGTTAATGGAGTTTAGGATGCAACTGCTCTGAACAAACATAGGCATCTGTTTAGGATAAGATGAATCACACTCTAAATTCTGTTGTCTCTATTACTAGATCTTCTCAGTAATCTTCCTGGCAGTAAAGGGAATTGAAAGTGACTTGCTGAAGTGCACATCAGCACCCACATTTAGTCAGATGAGTCCTGCTGTAAGGGATGCCACCTGAAGAGCTCAGTATTACAAATGTTCCAACAATTTGTCTGACCCAGCCTGATAGGACTGAGCATGTCACCAAAGAGCAGCTCTCTTTTAATCTCATAAAGATAAAGAGGACTTTTCTCTAACTTATTTTCTCTGCAGTGTGGTGGAAGAAGAGATGACACTTCACTTGTAAACTGGGAGAAATTACTCTACATAACTATCTACAAGCAAACAGAATGCCCACGTGAAAATCTGAGGTCAGGCTCCCTCAAACAAGTAAAACATTTCGTTCTGACTTTTCCAGTGGGAAATTTTCACCTTTGGAACAGGGCTAAATAACTTTTAAAGGTTTTACCACATATATGCAGCTGCCTTTAGAAAATGAGGCCAGCACAATTTCCATCAGGCCAACTTGCATTATAGTGTCCGTGCCCATGGCATAAACAGGCTGAAAGAGCTGCTGAGAAATTATATAATGCAGGGAGCTCTGAGATGGACTGATGCAGAAATCTGAAGTAGCATATCATGTCTGTCAAACTCTTAGCCCAAACACTTAAGCACCTTGTGACACACAGTGTGGCAGATTTAAGGTAAATTTGTGCTCCCATGGCTCTTGTACTGATCCATACCCAATATTCCCTGAGGGTTGTGTAAAAACTGGTAACCACTCACAGCTCAGCTGAGCATGTTGAAAACTGCCTAAAAAACTGGTAACCACTCACAGCTCAGGTGAGCACGTTGAAAACACTTGCTTATATACCCTTTAGGCCATTCAGTCTTATTGAACATGAATATCAGCAGAATAATTTCATTTCTGTTTTCATCTCTGTTTCTTCCCCCTCCACCTCTTTTTTCTCCTTAATTCATGAGGTAGTAAGAGAAATTGGAAAACACTATTCTTTCAGCTGCCATGTTCACCCTCCTTTAATGTGTCTACATTTTGAATACTAGAAAGACTCTGGAAGTGAATACAAATGATTGCTATGTTCATTAATGCTGAAATAAAAATAAAATAGTAATAATAATAATAATGCCCTCCAAAAAGCAGCTGAGGTATGGCTGGATGTACAGGGATATAAATATCACTCAGCATTTAACCAGAGCTCGTGTTGTCTGGTGTAAAAATCCAATAAACCTCCTCTTTAAAAGCAAGTTATTTACAGTGTTTTTCCTCCCTTGGGGAATACATTTACAAGCTTGATGCCAATAATTCTAGGCAGGAGACATTGTGATTACATCTGAAAATAGTGTTCAGCAGCAGATGAATTAGCTGTCCCCTATGCTGGCAGATAACTTTATTTGTGTTCCACAGCTATTGTTTTAGTTAAAAAGTAATTTTAACAGTTTATCATGGATTAGAAGTGCAGAGTATCATAGATACATGGAATAACTGTGGCTGAAAAGGATATCTGGATATTGTGTGGTTCGACCTGCGTCTCAATGTTGGTTTAGCTTCAGAGTTAGCTCCACAGACATCCAAGTATTACAGCTTCAGGTGTTCCAAAAATCTGTCAAAAACCTGCAACTGTCATTAGACGAATTTCTAGTTTTTAGACTTATTTGTATAATTTTATTTGTGTTTGGAATCCAGTCAGCTTTCACTAAAGAATGACTGCAGAGGGCACTGCTACTGCAAGGTGTGGACCAACTTACACGCCTGGCTTAGTTTCCCAATGATTTTGAGCTTCTAGATTTGTTTCTGTAATGCATTTTCTGACTTTTACTCAGCAAAAAGCAATATACATCAAATCCTAAAGAAGAACCTGTGAGTAAGAGCATAGAATATACACTGAATATTGGTTGGTTTCCTGAGGGAAATTTTCTCTATTGAATTTGGGTTTGATATCATTCTTAGCATGCAAAGTTTAAGGGTGAGATAATGATGCCTAAGGTGTCTCAAAAAAAACCCCAAACTGTTTATATTATTCACACTCCTAATGAGAAATGCACAACGAGGCAGTCTGAGAATCATTGGAGACCAGCTCCATGACTACAGCTGCTTTCATTATCCTTATATCCAGTTTCCAACTGTGCCACAGGTGCACCTGGAAATCAACGTAGTATAAAGGCACATGATGAGTATTTTGAGCTGATACAAGAGCAGAATGCAAATGCTCTGATGCTGAGTAGTCATTCTCAAAATGCAGGTTAGGTTGTGGTAGAGGTTGATAGCAGAGTAACAGATATAAGGGTGTTTTTTTTTTATATGGCAAGGTTTAGGGAGTGAGGAAGCTTTTCTCAGAAGAGATCAGGGGCTCACAGCTGGTTGGACACAGCTGGTTCCAGCTGACTCCTAAATGGCCCCACCACTGGCCAAAAGCTGCTTCAACAAAGCTGGTGATATCTCTGCAAAAAAAAAAAAAAAAATTAAAAATAATAAATAAAAGGAACTGAAAACACTGTTGCAGCTGTGAGAGAGGAGTGAGAAAAGATGTGAGGGAAAAATCCTGCCTTTACATCTTTTCTTCTGCTGTCCTGTTGAGGAGGAGAGAGAAAGTGTCTAGGTGAGCATCCAGAAGCCAGCCAAGGTCAAACCCCCCCACAGGGAATCTGAAATAAGCTTAAAGAACAGAAAAATGACCAGTGGCATAGATTAATATGAAGGTGTTTCTGCTGATTTTCTTCAGAATCAGCCCCTTACTCACCTTCAAAATAATATAACAAATGTCATGAAACAACAGTCCTTTTGAAGTCTCCATCACCAATTCTGTCACCTCAGCTGGTGCCAGGTAGTGGGATTTTAAAAGTTATCACGTGCTATTTTATACTATCTCCATAGTTTAGAAATAGGAAATGATGACATGCAGGATTAAAACCTATTTTGATAGAGAGTAAAGAAATATATAAAAAAGCACCACTGAAATTCAGACTTTTTGAATATGTTTGGGATAAATTGAAAGTACAGCACATGATACACTTGAGTGAAAATAGGTTTTTTTACTGAACATTTCCACTTTCCTGGAAGTTAGGAACATTGAAGAAATCTACACTTTCTAGAAGAGACTATTTTTTTCTTTTAATTTATAATGTAGCACATTAAATTCTTGCTTAATTCCTTTTTATAAGTCTTAGTTTCTCTTTTTAGTCTTAGTTCCTCATGCTTATGGTGATGGCATATCTGCCAGAAAGAACAAAAGAGAATATCTAGAAATGTGAGAGAATTACCTACAAGAATTTAAAGGAATATCTGTTTTGTATGATTGCAAACCACAATATCTCAAATCCCTTACTCACCTAATACCTTATTCACAGGATAAATCTTCCTGATTTACAGTGTCACAGCATGAGCAAGGAAGACACAGGGGTGGAACTTTTGTAGGATTGGGCCCTCAAGTGACCCTCAGAGGTGAGTGATTTCTCCTTTGGCAGTAAACTTTTGTGAAAACAAATTACCCAATCTACAATTTGTCCCTGTAGTGTTCTACTGTTTACGGATCATTTACAACACTCTTGTGAGCACCTTGCTAAAAGTACTTTGAAATATCAAAATGGACATTATTTGTGTAATAAGGTTTGGGGTTTAATAGCTTCATTCACACATGAGGAATCACAGCCTTTCCTGATAGGCATCTATTAAACAAAATGGCTTGCAACCTCTGCTTGGGAGAAAACCTTTGTGTTACTGCTCTGGACTAAAATTAAATGGGCCTTATGTCCAAGCAGGAGGGTTTTTTTTGTAGCAAGAAAAAGCAGCAGATTTTTAGTACCATGGTTTTTTTAGGGTGATGACTAAAGTGGAAAATAATCCATGCTGCTGCCAGAAAGAAGGAAGAGATTGGGAGGAAGTTTAGAGCATAAGGAAACCTAATTACTGAAAATATATCCTTAGGTCTGATTTCCAATCTTATTAATGTTCTTGGAGTTGAAGGTGGTTGACCAGGATAATTTTCTAAAATTCTTCTTTTTCCATCTTCTTAGCAGTCAAAAAAATTCTGTTCCTAAACCATTTGTGGCACCAATGGCATTCATCAAGATGGGATGAGCAAAACTATCTCAGGTGCAGAAGCCATTTATTGTCTATATTATAAATCTCTTCACTATGTCTTTTCTACTTAATTAAATAACTTGAAGGAACATCAGTAGGTGCTGAAGCTTCATTCTACCTACAGTGAAATTGTGATTAACTCTGGCATGATTTTAATCTGGGACAGCCTCAGGACAGCCTCATTGTGGGCCTTTGTGCAAGTTTGATATCATTCCCAACAGGCATTTTGTATGTGGCTGCTCTGATCTGGAGGCTAATAGAGTTTTACAGGAAAAGCAGAGGGCATTCTGTTTCACTCAAATTTAGTGCCAGAAGGAAATTCTGATCAAATTTATTTTAAATAATTGATGACTCGCTGCCCCAATTTAACATATAAACTCTTAATACTGGCATTTGCTACAATACATTTAAGAGATTTTTTTTGTCCTGATTCAGTTTTTCACCCTGAGCTATCTACAGTAATTTCAGATGCTTTAGAGTGTCATTTGTGGCTGCCACTTTTCAGAAGGGCCTAAATTCTGTATTATATTTGCCAGCTCAATGTGAAGGTTTCTGGCAGCTTTAGACAATTCAGGTGGTGACAGAGCTCTTTGCATAGAAAACTGAAATCCAGTTCTGGTGAAAATGCATTCACTTAACTAACTATAATGGAAATCTACTGCTTGTCTTGCACCTTAAACAGCTCTGATTTTCTGTGGTTTATTTTCCCTCAACTCATATGTCACTTCAGAATGGCACAGATCCAGTGACAGATTTCCCTATCTCCTTAGCTCTTAAACATATATGACATTTCACACAGCTTTACATAATAGTATTTAGGCAATTAGCCCATGTTTATGTGCTTGTGTGATAGGTATTTTGACCTGAAGCTGAATTCTACCCTCTGTGACTGTTAATCAGAGAGCTTGTCCTGAAAGAGACACTAAAAAATCATTGCAGTGAACAGATGTGACTCTGTCCATACTAATAAATTAAAAATGGCCAGGCCAACGGCTTGGATCAATTTTCACTTTATTGAGTAATGCCTGAGGGCAGTCAGGAGTTAGATAAGATCAGGGACTGCTGTAATTAGGCACTTAGGACCTTACTATTTTGAGTAAAAGGACTGTTTTATGTTGTGGACAAGAAAGCTGCCTCAACCTGACCTCTGTTTCCTGTAACCCTGTTCAGGTGATAATCCCCAGTGACAGCTGTAATCTATTTGTCTGGTCACTCAAATTGGATTCAGGGGAAGCAGATAATGATGTAATAGCCAAGGGCTGATTTAAGCAATGCATCTGCTTAGCCAGTAGTGCTGGTCAGGGCTTGACTCAAGCCAGGTTTGGAGGAATCCAACCTCCATAGTCAGGATGCAACTGTAACTGGATCAATCACCTCACTCCATAAATAGTGTGGCAGTGAGCTGCATGCCAGGATCTCCCTTTGAGCAGTGACACCTCTCAAGGTTAACTCTCAAGGCTAAGAGAGTCTTCATTGCGTCCAATATTCAGTGAATTGGAAAACTTGAAATATAAGTGATATAAAGGACTGATTGCACAGATCCTTTAGGCATAATCCACTGATCAAGTCTGGGATGAAGTCTGCCTCCAGCCACACCTAATCTCCCCACTGAGAAGGAATTCAGAATGCTTGAGTCAATGAAAAGCTGTCTCTGACCCCATCCTCAACGCAGTAAACACTCAAAAATGCCTTGCCATTGAATCCTGCTAAATTACTGTCATGTTTACCATCAACTTTGTAAAATCACTCTTTTATATCAATAAATGTGCTACTTCTCTCTTATGAGTGTTTGTCATTTCACTCACAACAAAGCTGCTGTGCTAAATGACCTCAGTGCCAGAGCACGTACCTTATTCTGCTTTATTTACTAGTTTGGGTGTTTTGTCTGTGAACAGTTAAGTTACAGTTTTGTATCACAGTGAAAGTGATGTCACACCTTGGTCCCTCTGCCACAGGATGCTCTCATTGCCTTTCTCTTTAGGCTCTGAGTAACTTTGATTTTCATCTCCTACTTCACACCAGTGCTGGGGTTTGTTTGATCTCTCAGAGAAGCAGTTCAGAGAAAGCTGTACATTTTTCTACTGTACTTATTTTATGGGTCACCTGAGGGTTTCATGCCCACAGAGATCACACTTATGCAAGTGTTTTCACAAAGGAAACAACCCATGGGTGCATCGAGCCACAGAAGGGAAAGGGAAAAGAACATGACTAGAAGACATTAAATCACTATTTCCTTAATCCATGCTGTCAAAGTGCTGCCTGTGGGTGCAGATACCCTACAAATCCATGCTAATTTAAAATTGGTGGTGCAGCAGTGAAGTGACTTAAGTGGTGTCCCCTCCTGCTTCAGCAGTTGGAGATTCAGTGATGTGTTTTAGCTTCTCCATAGGGTGACCCAGATCAAGGGTCTGCTGGTAACTAACTCTCCCTGGTGGGTTAACTTTGGTCTTCCTTCCTGGACACTCTTTCCCTGCCCCTTCTCACCAGAAAAGGAGAAAAAAAGGTGGAACAGCTCAAGGACTGAGGTAAAGAAAGGGAAATCACTCACCAGTTACCACCAAGACAAAAACCACCTGACTTGGGGAATAGTAGTTTAATTTATTGTCAGTTAAAATAGAAATAAAGATAAATAAAGTGAGAAATAAAGACAGAGACTAAAACATCCTGCCCACCACGACTCTTCCCCAGTCCTCTTTTCTTTCCTTTGCTCCTGACTCATCTTCCCTGGGCTGCAGGGGTGTCTCTGTTCCAGTTGGGTCTCTCCAGGCCTGTCAGGGAAAGCTCCCTGCTCCAGGGCCCCTTCTGCCCTCCTCCTTAGGCACCTTTTGGGGTCCTTCTGCTGCTGTTCCCTCCTCGGCTCCCTCTCTCTCTGCTGCTCTTGCCTGTAGCCCTTTCAGGAATTGGTTTCTCCTGGCTTCCCCAGCTTGGCTGAGGGGCTTTGTGTGTGCCCTGGATGGGTCACTGGAGCTGTCTGGACCTTCTGTGTCCAATGCCCAAAGGATTTTTGGTGGTCTGAAATTTTTTAAAACACCTCACATGGTCATAGACTATCCTGTAATTGACTGGCAGGAGCAGTGGCCCCATTTCTACCTGAGCTGATTAATTCAAAGGGATGTTACAACAGGAAATACTTTCCTATTGACTACTTGGTGCTGCCAATTTTGTTACAGATTCTATATCACAAGGAGCTGCCATTTTATGAAATGTCATACTGTATGTGTTTTTTGTATGTGTTTTCACACTGCCTTTGCATTGCCTGGCAGTGACATCTTCCAGTAGAAGAGGTTGTTCAAAGCCCCACAAGGGCTCAAGGCCAAACAATCTGACCTTGAACATTCCCTGGGCATTTTCTATGGGCAGCCTGTTCTAGTGTCTCACCACCTTCCTCAGAAAGAATTTCTCCCTAATATCTGCTATAAACCTTCCCTCTTTCAGTTTAAAGCCACTTCCCCTCATCCTGTCACTCCTTGCCCTTGTCAAAACTCCCAGTCTTGCTTTCCTGTATGGGCCATCTTTAGGGTCTGGATGGTGCTAAAATGTCTTCCCAGACCTTTCTCCAGGCTGAGCAGCCCCAACTCTCCCAGCCTGTTTTGACAGGAGAGGTGCTCCAGCCTTCTCTGTGATCATCTTAATGGTCCTCCTCTGGACTCACTTCAACAGGTCCATGACATTCTTATATTGGAGACCCCCAAACTGAACACAATAATCCAGGTGGGCTCTCACCAGAACAGAGCAGAATCTCCCCCTCAAGCTGCTGTCCATGGTGCCTTTGAAGCAGCTCAAAATTGGTTTTCTGGGCTGTGAGTTCACATTGCTGGGTCATGATGAGTCCCTGTGTATTCCTTACAGGCTCCTGTCTTTGCTTCTACCCTTTATAGGCTTCCTTTTTGTGTTCGAGTTTTGTTTTATGATTCCACTTTCAAATAATGTTCTAAATATTCTTTTGGTAATTTGTTACAATACTCTTTCACCAATGTCCTCCTACATATGTGTCAAGGGCTACAATATCAGCTAAGTATAACTTTATAATTTATAATGGATATTTCAGTTGACAATCTCTTTTAAATATCTTTATCCATATTCTATACTCATAATTTGAGTGAATGGGAAAGGCAGCTGATTCTCTCCTGAGATTAGCAGCATCATGATCAGTGCTAGATGAAGTTCAGTTCCACAAATCCCTGTTATGGGAAAGACATGATATTGAAAAGAAAATGGAGCTGTGCAAGAATCAGGCAGGCATATTTAATGTACCCATAATAACAAGAAGAACCTTGTTTTCTGCAAATGGTTACCTCATAGACCATATTTCATACAATATCTGACACTGAAATAGAACTTCAAAAACCATACAATGTTTGTATATTCAGACTTACATTCTGTTAGGAACAGCTGGAGGAAAAAAATTGCCATAAGTAGAAGAAGAGAAATTATTCAACTACTTTATCATCAGATGATTAAGATAATTTGGCAAATTGTTTCAGAACCATTAGAATAATCATGAAAATCTGCTGATAAAAATGGAAAAAATGTACAGCCCCAAAAGCAGACTAAGTCACTAAAGAGCAGCCTCTTCAGGCTACTTTCATGGTTAGGATCCCTGTCTTCCACAGCAGCCCTCATACCACATCCAGTTTCAAGTACTGTGGTTCACATGAAAGGTAAATATGTAAAATAAGTAAATAATTAAACTGTGTTCCATGTGGTTCTGCATTTCCCTAATACAAATGCTGTGTCATTACAGCCTATAAGAAAACTCAAAACTAAAGATATTTGCTAGACCAGAAATAAAATTCCATTTTTCTCAATTGTTACATCTGAATAGAATCCTATAAATCATCTAAGTAGGTAAAGGGAAATATTGTCCAAAGCAGACACACAAATGTGACAAAGAGAATGCAAAGCTAGTATTTCCTTTGTGTCTGGTCCTGGTTTCTTGTCAGACAAAATTCCTTGTTCTCTGAGGTAGTAGTACTCAATTACTTACTGTAGGTCACAAAATTCTAATGCAGGGAAAAAACACTTCATATAAAATGATGTATCGGTTGAAATATCATGGAGGCAGTTCAAACTGCTAAAGAGTCTAACTTTATTCACATATGGTGTACAGCTCCTGCAATCAACAGTTTGACAGTGATTAATAATCCATAGTTATTTGAACAAAACTCAAAAAGCTAGTCTGAGACTCTGGGTTCTTCCTAAATGATCAGGACAAAATCTCTTCTAATAAATCTTACCTTTGCATGCAATGCCAAGATAAAAATACTCACTAATAATCTTTATGTAAACAATAACATTTTTATGTAATCATCAGAATGTGAAAAAAAAATGTAAATGGAAAAAAAGAAATCTCATCTAAAGAAACTCTTTCAATATTCATTAATATATGAAAACCATAAATATTTATGATGGAGAATTCAATTTTTTATGCTAATCTTTTTTCTTTTAAAACAATCTCTTGTCAGATTTTGTGAAACTTACATGTTCCATCTTCCAAGCCCAGTTTCCATGTACCTTCTGTTCAATACAGCAGTTAGTTTGTCAGCTGTTTTAAAGAGGGGATTTGAACCCCCAAATCTCCCACCTCCCTGGGAGAAAAATCAATTTTTTAACAGACATGACATTATAGACAAGTCTGCTGACATACTTCTAACCACACACATGTAAGACATGAAACACTGAGCAGTGTGGAATTTAACTAAAGCACAGAAAAATGTTATTATCAGGATATAACAAGGAGTGGGTACTGGCCAGGCTCATACAGCCTTTTCCCTTCTTTCCCTGAATTCCTAAGATCTTTCTCCTTTCTATGCCCATTTCAAGTATGTGAACAGATCACAACATGTTTGTTTTTTGTCTCCTTCATCACACAGACATAGTGTTTCGAAGTTTTCCAAGAGAACATTGACCTGCGGATAAGAATTTAACACAAGCCTCCTCCCACATCCACCCTCTCTGTGTACAATTTATCTCAAAATAAAGCTTCCAGTTCACAGGCCATGAAGAATTGGTTATAGTTTTGATATTCTTCTAAGATGTTTTGTACATTATATTGGGGTGATGGATGTTGTAGGGTCATGAAAGGGCACATGAGAATTCATGAGAGTTCATCTTAAGAGTCTTCAAAATACTGTGAATGTTATACTGCTTTGAGAGTTTGTTTATTGGATGGTTTAAAAATTCTTTTAAAAGTCTTTATCTAGTCTGCAATGTCCTAAATGTGCAGCACTGCTAGAAGTTGCTTTAAAAGCCCTGGCTGTTTCAGGCCACTTTCACTTCTAGCCCAATTGCCCCGGCACCTTGGGTACATGGGTACATTACGATGTAGTTGAGACTGGTGCTGATTGGCAAAGCAGGTTGCCAGGTTGTTTTCATCAGTTTGGAAATTCTCCTGTTCACCACTTTAACTTTTCCCATTTTTGTGGAAGTTTTGTTTCTTAGATGAGATGACATAAGCCATATTTACTGATACACCACTGCTACTAGACACATGTAGAAATTGCATTCTGGACAATCAATTTTACTCTCACTCAGAAAAGTATTAAATGTTTATGGAGTGTGTGGGTATTTGGTCAGAATTCTTCAATCTTTTTCTTTCTTTCCTCAAATGCTGCTGTCCCATCTATGCCTTTTTTCCTTTCTTTGAAGCCTACGGGCCCAGAGACCAATGCAAATTGGTGATGACACAGAACTGTCTTCTCAGGAGTTATCCTAGTTTAAATTCCCCATGAAAATACACCTAATTTGATATATTTGGGTTCTATTTGCTTTGGAAGTGAAGGAGGGAAATTCAGTTAAGTCTGCTTTTATTCCATTTGGAATAGCCACGTAGTAATTTCATATGCTTAAAAAATCCATTTAAAATAACACCTTTAATTCAGAATAATTTTATTGAAAGTGGCTGTGTGGGCAAGCTGAAGAACTCAATTGAGTAACTATTGAGAAAATTAAGGAAATCTGTAATAAGAGACACAAAGAAAAAATTGCATCTCTGAAGATCATTCCATCACTGAGAATAGAAGACAAGAAGAAAATTGCATATGCACATGTACGTAGATAAACAGAGCTGCTCTAACCCTAATGCAGTGCATTGGTAGATCACAACAGAACATACCAGAATTCTCTACATTTAAAACAACTTTGAAAGAGCAAAGCTTCAGGGATGATGAGTGTGCTTTTATGTGGTCAGAAAGACATCATGACAAAATGAAGACTTCAGCTAAAAAAAAATTATGTGGAGATTGCTTTGATATTGTTATAGTTGAGCGGGTCACAACCTGAATCAGTCATGCCAACAAACTGAATCATTAACATCTCAAAGGGGTATCCTGTGCACTTTATAATATTTCTTGGCCAAGGCTGAGCTTTGTTTTCCAGGGACTCATTTGTGTGTTTTCATTTTCAAATAGTTGCTTATTTTTTAGAATGAACAGGACACTTCATCATGAAATTGTTGTTTAGTGGTGTAGGTGAAATTTAATAAGAAAGAAAGCGACACTGGAGTAGCAGAGCTACTTCATTAGGTTGTAAGAGTCTCCAATAGGTTTCCTTACTCTGCCTAGTGCTGAGCAGTGATTTGAAAGTTGGCACCTGAAATTTTTCCAAAGTAGTCTCTCATCTAAAATAAGCAACTTCATTTATATAGTCTGTCAACTTTCTGTTATTTTGGCATTGTGGTAAGCAGCAGAGAGCTTAAATTTCTTGTTTGTGCACTTGAACCTGTAACCCCCTTGAGTATTATTTTTATTATGGACTTTGCACCCATTTTCACATTTTTGCTCAATTAAAAACTTTAAAAGATGTGTCTTTTCACCTGATTTGGAAGAAAAAGCTTTCCGTGTTTATAATTTGAAGTAATTTTCTGCCTATCTTTAACCCAGAAATATCTAGATCTGTCCCTAGAAAAGATGAAAAATCTTTATTAAGCCCAGATGAATAAGCTTTCTTTCTTTCTTTCTTATCCCCTTTCTAGAGGATCAGCTGCTATACGTGTGTTTATTTAAATAACCATCTCAGACACTTTAAAACCTTGAGATGAGGGATATTCATGTGAAGACTCCTCACATCCAGAGGTAATCCCTTTTGGAATCATATCTTAAACAGTAAGAATAAATCCCAGCAGTCCCAAACATGTGAGGGAAGAAGTTACAGGGATTAGTAGGAGATGCAGAGTGGTTCTGTCAAAACTAAAACAATGGGTTAGCAAGTAGATGTCTGTGATATTTTGAAGATGAGAAGGGTATGTGAGACTACAGATATTAAAGAGTTATTCTACTAATGTTTTGCATTTGAAATATTTAAATGATAAATTTTAAAAATAAAATAAAATTTAGATGTCTGTTAGCCTAGACTATCTTTTCATTATAGAAAAACTCCATGTTCAGGCTTCATGTTATCCATTATAGCTAACCAGCCCCGCAAAAATACCAAGTACTCTAAGAGTTGAGTTGCCAGTGCCTCATGTTGCTCATTTAAAACTGCATTATGCCTTTCATCTCCCAAGCCTCCACTTTGCAGATGTTGTATAGTGCAGACAAAAAGTGACCAATTCACATACACGAGCAAACTTTAAACCAAAATGTTAATTGAATAAAATGACTGTGAGGAGCTGATATGAACCAAATTTATTCTTCATTGAATAAATTCTACTTCATAAATAAAATTTAGTCTTAAAGTGGGATAAAAATGACAAGGCCAGTAAACCCAGATAATACCTTCAATTTAAACTCTCCTAATACCTAGCTGTTGCATAAAAGCCAATTAGTCACTGTCAGACATATTTTCTCAAAATATTCCTCTTGGTAAATATATTTAAAGGATAACTGTGATTGGCATGGGGTTTCAACAGATGGTTGTGATTTTTCAAAAATCGTTCTTGCAAGTGTTGCAGGACAGAGGTTGATGAATACCGTATATCATTTTTTATAATTAATGTCATAGAAAATTGGAGTGGAGAGATAAGACCTTTATTTCTTTCTTCCCTTCATTTATATTTTCAAATGTTATTTTAATTTTGAGAATAAATGTGTCGAAGAATCCATGCTTACATGTTCAGTCCAGTACAATAAATAAATAAAGTAAATTTTGCTGCAGATAAATAAAAGTAGATATTTAATACAATTTCTATTTTTAAAAAGAGCACTTTTAATTTAATTTTTTGTCGCTGCAGCTCAGAATTGAGCTCAATTTCATCCGTATAGTCATTGTTCATAATATTTTGATGCACAAAGAGTAGAACAAGGTCCAGGCCTCTCCCTTTTACAGTTTAAGACAAGACCCTGATCAGCTATTTAGATGTCTTTATCTAAGATGCTCTTTGTCTTATAAATCAGGTTCCTGTGGGAAAACAGTCAGCATTCAACATATCACAGGAACAGAGCAGGGGCATCTTCAACTAGATCAGGTTGCTCATGGCCCCATCCAACCTGACCTTAAATATCTCCAGGCATGGGGCATCTACAGCCTCTCTGGGCAACATGTTCCAGTACAACCCTGATCATGAAAAAAAAGTCTTCCTTATATCTATTCTGAACATACCCACTACCTCTTGCCCTACCAACACTATTACACTGGAACATAGATTTTATATAAAATACCAGCCGCCTTGCAAGTGGGCTTGTAACAAAATTTTCCTTTGCAATTCAATGGGTTCCTTCCTGTTTCAGAATCTCTTGAGCATAGAACCTCCAGAGAATGGGCATAGATCAGTTACAATCTGCTGATAAGAAGTTTTGGGTATTTCCACAGTTGTGAGAAGCAGCAACATGACTCAACAATAGTTCTCAGAAAGAAACAAGCAAACGTATCTTTGCTTTGTTGGTGAGCTGTTTATGAGATCATAAACATAAAATCATCTGCTATATCAAATTAAATATTTTAAAAAATCAAGACACATTTTCCTTATTTAAAAAAATAAATGTTTGGTGTGAATTATAATATTTTCCCTACATAGAAGATATTAATGCTAGCAATTTTTTCTGATCTGGGAACTTCTAATAAAACACAAATGCCCCAACAAGTAAACAAACAAAAAAAGCAAATCCCGAATCTCTCTTTCTAAGTCATCTTTATTACAAGGTTTACTTCAAAAGAATCACAGGTGTCTCTTTTTTTTTTTAAGTTTCTGCACAGTTCTAGTCACAAACTTAATTGAACTAAGTTATTTTTTTTTATTTGAGTAGATATTTTGAAGATCTTTTTCCTCTAATACTATCCAACTTCAAAAAGGTACAAAGACTAAAAAAGGCATTGTGATCAAATGATCATGATGATTCTGCTAAGAGAGGCTAAAGAATGGCAGCAGTTTATGCAATTATGGATCAAGCACCTGGAAATGTGCCTCAGTGTGTTTAACAGGACATGTGTTGCCTTCATTCTGTGTGCAAGAAGGAGGAGGCCTGGTGTTTCCAGCCCATTCATATGTGGAAAAGTTTTGAAAAGTGCTCAGTTATCCAAATACTGTAGTTATTTCTAGGATAAAATTCCAAAATCAGGCTGTTTCAGCTTTTTTTTTTTTAATCCTCACTTGAGTTTTGCTCATTTCTAATCATATTCTTTTCACTTCAGCATTTTGTTCCAAAGTTAATAAAAACTGTGTAGCATAAAACATCAGGACCCAAATTTTTCTCCTTGTGTCTCCCCTGTGAGCTATGGGATTGCTGCAGGAGCCAAATTTCTCACCTTTTGTGTCCTCTGTGAGCTATGGGATTGCATACAATTAGGAAACAGAATTAAAATACCTCCATTAACTCAGTATTGGTGTTCTGAAGTCCATTTTTCTCATCAGCAGCTTTTATTTCTCATATTGGACTACAGCCCAGATACTCAAAGGTCTTTGAGTATGCAAAGTCCATTGATTTCACAGCAAATAGTTGCTTTCAATAACACTGAAATCCCTCCTGAAAAATATGGACTTCATTTATGCAAGCACCAAGTCTCTATAGTACAGCAAGAGTCCCAAAGCTCAACAAACTTTGTAGCAGCTCTGCAGGGTTTTGCTGTTTAAGAGCAATAACCTTTAACTTTCTCACTGCTCCTTCAGGAAGTGCTTTCCAGGTACTCTCTCCCTGGTATCAATTGACTTACACTCCTGATTATTCTGCTGCTGCAGAGTAAAAATACAATTCAGCCATTCTGAAAGAGTACTACATTGATGCCAGCTCAAAGAGTTTCAGTCATCTGAATCCACTTCCCTTTTCTGTTCTTCTTATGGAGTCTGGCAAAATTTGGTGTCTGTTTGGTCTCCAGACAATCAAGATGCTCCAAAATTTTAATCCTGAATCCCTTCATAAAAATGACTTTAAACTCTTCCACATTCTTCACTTGACATCCTGGCTTCTGGCTTATATTGCAATTGAGGCATCAAAGCTTCACCAAAACCATTGTGCAACATCACAGCTTTTCATTTCATCACCCATGGTGCTGTCAGTTAAAAAGAATTGGTCTATTAGAGAAAATAATTGCATATTTATAGAGCTACGTAAAGGAAGAACTGACAAAACAATAGAGATGGGATGATCAAGATCCCCTCCTGGTGCTGCAAGGACCTGCATCAGGATCTTTGTATCAGTAGATATAATTATGTCCCACATGGCTCACTTAGCAGGGTGTTCCATCCCAGTTTGAGAAAGCAGAAGGCAAAATTGCAACCACCACATCCTCCTGTGCTGACAAGATGAAGATTTTCCTGCTTGTTCTGTGTCCAGCCACAGCCACCTGCCTCACCACAGAGACAGGAGCAGGTTACGGTGTTCACATCCAGGCTTAGCTCAGCACTGTGTGCATAGTTACAACTGCTGTATTCTGAAGCAAGAAGTCAGCATTTTCCCAAAAGCAGCATTGCTCAATAATTAAGATGGATAAAGAGATCATGTTTCAGGTGAGTTTATTATTCTTTTATTACAGGAGAAATAGCAGAAGGTGGTTTACAATGACAGGAACATTCTGATATCAAGATGTCTTTCTCTTTAAGGAAATTGCATTAAAACCTACCTACTAAAAATAGTTGATGAGAAAGAAGCATGTGAGATACATCCAGACACCGTTTCCCTTCATGGAGTTATTATTTTGGTATTTATTAATTTACCTGTTCTATTAAAAACTCCTTATTGTTCTTGGTTGCAAATCAGAGTTTTCCTTAATCCCCACCCAATATTACCCCAGAGAATTTCCCTGGTATGATGACAAGCAGCAGTTTATCCAAAGGTGGAGATCACCCTAATGTGCATCATGGCACATGAGAGATTTGGAATTAAGATACATACAAAGCAAAACTTAAAAGCTATCAAAAAGAACTGGTGGTGAATCAAAATCCCTTTGAAATCCAGATGAGTTTTGTGCTAAATTCTGCCAGACTTTGATCAAGTTCCTAAGAAAAAAATCCTAAAACCAAGATGATGTGTTAATATTTGAAATTGTTCTGGTATTTCCTGTCTTATCATAAAGAACAGAAAACATCTTTAAGATCATCAAGCCCAACCAATAAGCTGTCACTGCCAACTCATCACTAACAATGTCCCCAAGAGCCACATCTACACTTCTTTTAAATGGCTCCAGGGATGGTGACTCCACCTGTTCAGGGCAGACTATTCCAATGACTGACAACTCTTTCGGTACAGAAATTTTTCTTCTCTGATACAATTTAAGGCAAATTACTCCTGTCCTACCATTTGTTCCTTGGAAGAAGAGACCAACCCTCACCTCACTACAACCTCTTTCCTGGTCACTGTACAGAGCAATAAAGCCTCCTTTGCTCCAGGCTAAACCAACTCCAGTTCCCTGCTCACAAAGAGTTTCCAGTGATGACCAGTTTAACTTACATGTTTTTTACATGGGCTATTACAGACCAGTTGTCCTTGGATAAAAACAGACCTGGACTTGCTTTTTGTCTCTCTTCCTGGCTTGCTGGACAAATATTTTGATTATTCCTTGCCTTAGCATTCATTCCATAAAACAGGAAAATCAATGTTGATAATTCTGAGATAGGTTTATTAAAGCATTATGAACTTTGATACTGTTCAATAGTTGGGGAAATCTGCTCATCACAATAGATGCCTTTAAACATGTGTTTTCATTCCATAGCATGAAGAAAAAACTAGCAGGCAGTTATGACCTATTAGTGAGGATGAAATTACTCAACTGAATCATGTGCTAAATTCTCCTTGATAAATAATGTTTGGTGAGACTTTCAGTCCTCTGGCAAACATAAACAGAATTTTCCTGGATTGTATCTGCTTTCTGAAAAGCAGGGAATGGAACAGACCAGAGTAGTTGGTGACATGGATAGAATGCCAAATATCATGCTGGTGTGTGTTTTTGTATACAAATGCAACACTCTGAAACCATGTTTATGAATATTGGCTGAGAAACACTAAGCAAATAGAAATTAGAGCTGGAAATTAGGCCCCACATAGCCACTCCCTTCCACACACCCCATCAAATGAGAGAGACAAAAGGCAGAGATTAACTGTTGAGATAACACTTTTCTGGAAACAGCAATGAGATAAGAAAATGGACAATAACAGCAATAATCCTCATAACAAAGTGTATAAAAAATGTTTTACTGGCAAAATGCTCACTGACATGGTGCAACCACAGCCAGTGCCACAAGGCAAATAATAAAATGGCCCCCAGAGCCCACTGCATGCATGTCCTCTCCCCCAAGCCAAAAGCAATATAAAAATGCTCACTGACATGGTGCAACCACAGCCAGTGCCACAAGGCAAATAATAAAATGGCCCCCAGAGCCCACTGCATGCATGTCCTCTCCCCCAAGCCAAAAGCAATATAAAAAACCAGCAGTGGACAAATGGTCAGCATCAACACTCCTCCCCCAAGCCTAAGACAGTGAAAAAAAAATAATGAACAAACCTCTGGTAGGGACCAGACTCCAATTATTACTCTAGTTCAAGAAAACAAACAAATTCAGCAGCATATTTGAGTTATCCGTTTAAACTGCTTTTTTCCTAAAATTTCTATCATGGAATATATGGATGGGAGTTCTCAATGGTCAGTGTAGTTCCAGATTGCTTGGGGTTCATTAAAACCATCATCAGGAATGGATACAGGGCATCACAGTCCTCTGTGGCAGCTTGTTCTCTGTTTCAGTATTGCATGGTTGAAAGACATAATACCAGTATAAATAAGGTAGAACCAGTCTCTGAACACAAGTTTTCCCTGTTTCAAATCCTCTGAATCATCTGAGATCCCCATTGCTCCTAAGCAAATAAAGGCTGTGTTTATTTAGAATGTGGTCCAAGCTTACCACAGGGGTTTTGAGTATTGGATAAACTTCAGGTTTGCAACAGAGGGAAAGGTCAATATCTTTTACACTCCATGTAACATCCACCTATGGATTAGCAGGGATAGTTTATTAAATTGGAGAAGTAGAAATAAATGCAAAATGCATAATCAGTGCCTAAATGACTTCAAAATCAAGTTCTCTGACAATTTTCAACTGGATATTGTATCTGCTAACAATTAGTCCCACATACATTCATCAATGGACTTAGATGTGTTTTCCTAAATGAAAGCAAATACCTCAGTATCAACAGGTGTGTTTCAGTCTCTGCAAAGCTGGAAACCATGATCCTTTGTTTGTTTACAGTCTGTCCTAGTTAATTTTTTATATATATTTTTGTAATATCTAAGTGGGGGAAAAAATATCCATGTTTAAACCTTTCTAAGTCTGGAAAGATGCCACTAATGATTCAGTCTCTGTGGCTTAAGCTTAAGTTGTGTTACAGTGTACAAATCTCCTATTTTCATTGTATTGTGCTTTATCCACGTAAATCTCTTCATCATCCCCCTCTCACAGATAAGTAGTTGCTGGGTCCAAAGCCAATATTAGTATAAATATAAACAATTGCAGTGTGCTTAGGTCTGTCACGTCTCCCTAAATAACCCTTTCAGGACCATTTTCTAAATCATTTAGGCCAAGTCCTGTAGACATCTTGCTTATGAAATGCTACCTCATTCATTGTTTTAGGGAACTTTCCTTGATCTCTGCAGCTGAAAGGGTGTTATGAATGGAGTGTAGGTCATGTTTTTGAGAGGGACAAACTGATTTCCTGAGATGTGCATGGCTTTATGTAGACAGCTATCAAGAAGAGCCCAGCAGATCACTTGTGGAATCAAAGTGGTCTTATTTTACACACCTCTTGCTTCCTGGATAGGTCAGGCCCAAAACTAAAAATTGTCATGACAGTTGCACACTTCCTTCATCTTCCAGCTGTTTCCTGAAAGTCCTTGTGTCCCATCAGGATCCTTCAGTCACTGGCTTTGCATGAACCACTACAAATTGCTAAATCACCTCCTTGAATATTTATTGTGTGCTGAAGGTCCATTAGGATTGCCACAAACGCTGTGCTTATCTGTCCAATAGATTATTTTATTTTTATTTTTTCCCCTTTCTTTTAGTTGGCAAATAGTTGAAGAAGAAACAAGCTTCTTTTTCCATGGTCTGAAGAATATGTCACCTGCATCCCTGTCAGCAGCAAAATGGATAACGTTGTATGAGATGTGTGGATTCAGATCTAATTCTAAAGTCACACTAAAAATGCTCCTGTTCTGCACAGTTAACTTGATAGTCTGGTGGATCTAGAGCATTATATTGTGTTTGTCATATTTTCTCTTAGTGTGGTGCTAACAAATGATACCAGCCTTAATTGCAGCAGTCTGATAAGGTGCCTACACTCAGGACAAACACCAGATCATTACAGCTCTGCAAAAAATGTTTATTTCTGGTAAACTAAGATCAAGTGTTCTCTGTCTAGGATGAATCACCCTTTCTACATGAAATATCTATGGAATATTGCCAGCAGTTGTGCTATTTGAACACACAGGTTATGTCTATACAAATGCATTAAATATCCACAAACCATACTCCGGCACTGAAATCTGTCAGTACAGAACATCCTGTTTTCTTGTTCCTGAACTTTTAGTCTTCCAAACACAGCACCCACACACAGACTGCCTACTGGGAATAGTACATGGCCTGTATTACCTCTCAGAACTGTACCCTGAGAATGCAATTTTGTCTGGGTCAAACTGCACCAGGCATCAACACTGGCTCATAAAGGAAGGTGCCCTGATACTCTTTCGGTTATGATATGTACAGGTATAAGCATAGGTAGAGAAGGATTTTGTGCATGAGACAGAAAAATTGCCAACTCTAGGCAGTAGATTTCTTGCTGTATTTTAAGACTTGGAAAACAGGCAGTTATAATTTATCTATGTACACCAACTTCAGTATATCACTGCAGATTAAAGAACCCTCGGTGAAAACCAGCTTTCAAAAGCCATGATTAGGAAGAATTTACTTAAAATTGTCACAATCACTCTAGTAGATATGTAAATCATAGCCACAATATGTTTTTTACTCTTGTCATGTTTTTTGGCATGATATCCAGTAGTATATCATGGCAATATTTTTTGTTCTGTATAGCACAGAGACAAATACAGTTCTGGTTTCAAACATTTCACTAGTGCTAAAAATTTAAAAGGAACTTCAAGAAAGCCATTGCCAATTTCTCACTGACAATGCAGTTTGTAGATTCTGCAACTCATTCTCACACTGCTTAAATATTTTCCCTCCTGAAGGCAAGTAAATTTGTGGTCATCTTTATTTGCATTGAAAGAGGTCTGAGCTCTCAAGAGAAACAAGGAAATTTATCTGAATTAAAACAACAAATTCCATGGCTACACTTCTGGTAGCACTTTAATCCAATTAATTCACTATGGGAACAGTGTTTTATATATACTGGCTCTATATACAAGTGCTGGTAAAATTACTGCATCAAACAGTGCCAGGGAATGTTTCTAGATAAGGAAAAATAATTGTTCACACTATTAAAATGCATGCTGTGATGCTGTTGAACTGTGGCAGCTAGCAGTCTCCTCAAAACTGCTAAGAATGGTTTGGAACCTATGACAGGCTAGGAATCATTCCCTAAATATAATTTTCATGTGGCCATGTGGTTTTAGAGATTAAGATAATTTATAGTATTGGCCAAAGGCATTGCCTGCCAAATGGCCTCAGAACCAGAGAGCAGCCCTGGCAGATCTAGGAAAGAGTGAATGAGAGAGCTGCACACCCACTTCCAGCTGTGTGACCCAATGCCAGCATCATTCTGTGCTGCAATTAGTGGGGTGGGAAAGAGGGCAAGAGCCACCTCTTCTCTTATTTCCCTGTTTGCTGGTGAAACTGGGTTTGAATTTGACAAGGCGCGCTGGTATCTCGCTTGTACACTTGGCCACATCTTCTGGCAGTGTCTTCTACTACAATATTTCCAGCTCTTTGTTCTGAAGAAATTATTTGGAGTTAAAGGTATATAAGATAAATCCAAAGAAGCACCTCATATTTATGCCAGTGCAGCAATGTCAACAACTCACTGCTTATGTGCCCAGGAACGAGTCTCCTCCTTATCACATATCTGGTGTTCTGTGTTTCTGTCATGTCTTGAAATATCACTCTTCTAGGTGTAAACAATTTTTTATGGTGCTTCTGGAGCTACAGAGCAGTACTTCAACCTAACCAAGAGAGAAGGAACCTTGCCAGCACCAATTAATCACCCCAGCAGAAATTGTTTTCAGATTATGACACTGCCTTTGTTAATAGCATTTAGGAATATCTGTCTGGAATTACTGTCACCATGCTAATTTTTGACAAATTACCCCAGGATCTTGGTCAGCCTACTCTCACAGCTGGATCTTATTGAGAAGGCAGTGACTCAAGTCTGGTTTAACAATGTCAGGTCCACCCACTTACACACAGGGAGTCTGTGGTGACAGTAAAAGGCACAGAATTGAGAGGGGAAGCGTCCTCAGTATTAGAAACTACTTTGATGCAGAAGGCACAATGGATTCTATGTTATAATTCTGACTGGAACAATGGATTCTATGTTATAATTCTGACTGGAATAATCCAGTTAACATGCTTGCTTCATCAATTTTGTGAAATTGCTTTAAATTCAGTGTTGACTGATGAATTTGAGTATTACAGAGGTGAATGCTATCTTCATTAAAATAAACATGCTAATCTCATATCAGAATTTTTCTGTTAGTATTTTTATTCAAATGCTCAGTACAATATGTAATTTCAGAGTTCAAAATTCATGTTATGTTAGTGTATGATCTTGGGTCAGATGAAATGTACTACAACTTTCCCATTAACTCTTCAAGCAGATGATCTTGTTCCATGGAATTCTTTGGTTATGGTCAGAGAAGGAGATTATTGCAAATTTTATATAAATAATATTAACAGCTGAAGACATAGGTAGAAAAAAAACAAAAAAATACCCCAAAAGATACAGTGTTTAATGCAAAGAGAATATAGACAACATGGGTGAGAGGAACACTCTGTTAAAAGTTAAAAAGAAATTCTCAAGCTTTTATTAAAGATATCTAACCCCAATGACCTATCTCTCAGATTAATTAGTTTAGGAAATTACATTACAGAATCTCTGAAACTCATGCATTTCTAGCTGAAAATTGTTTTACTGTCTTCCCTTACTGTTGATCCTAATGTACAGGTATTCCAGGACTTTTCAATTTAACAAATTAGGTCCTGATATTTTAGAAGCTTTTAAAAGTGTGAGGTAGTGTATTACCAGGAATTAGGGAAATAAATTACCTTTTTAATTTCCCTCAGTGTAATTTAATGTGACTGTGTTAGATTGAATGGCAGAAGCTGAGCAGCCCTTCATTTCATCTGGGGTAGACAGATGAAATAGCAAGCTCTGCCAGACACCCATGTCTAATCACAGAACCACAGGAATCTATGTTTCCTCTTGATCAGTTGTCCTCAAGATGCATCAAATAAATCTCACTCAGTAAAAGAAAGGAGCACGGGTTTCACTGGTGCAAGGAGCAACTACAGCAAAGCAAGAAAAGGAGACAGAGGGGAAAAGCTTCTTGTCCTGTGACTCCCTGCTATGTGCTTCACAGACATGATGGTGGTATGGAATCTTGAAAGGGAAAAAATAAGCTTGTGGGACATAGATTTTTATAAAGGGGTTTTGCTGTGTGTTTTAAAATATGTTTTTTTAACTCCAAGTGTTTTTTTTTTAAATCAAATTCTGTAAATTGTGTCATTGTTAGTGCGAGGCACACAAAGTATTGTGCTGCCAGCTAAGCCACCATTAATTCAAACATTCTTCAAAGAGTGTGGCACTGATGGTGTGCAGTTATCCCACATTCACACAACTGTTGTACTACTGAATCAAAGGCAGCCAAGAGAATGGGTAACATGGGACATGTTTTGGGGATCTATTTCAACCTTCTAATGGCTCAGGAGTTCATTTATTTTTCTCTCATTTATACTACACTAATTAGGAAGAAGTTCCCTGGCTTGTCCTTGGTTACACTGGTGAATGGCTCATTTAAGCAGAGTCAAGCCTCCTAGTTGTATATTTTCATGAATACAGAGACTTAGTGCCTCAAATACTGTGCAAATGTCATACATATAAACATAAAAATGTATGTACAGGCACACTTGAGTGTACATATACCAAATATATCTTGAAGTTCAGCACCAAGAATTTTTGTCTAGAGGAGTTTTCACATACAAAAAGGCTTTGTGCCCATACAGACTGCAATAAAAATACAATTAAAATTTTATGAATATTTTCATCTTAGGTATACTGAAGTGATAAAGCACAAAATTTGATCTGAGTCATAAACCCAGGAAAATAGCCTTTCCACTGCTGTGGAAAACTCCCATTTGAAATCAGAAACACCAAGATGCCCATTAAGAATAGAATGTATGTCATTGCAAGGAAGTAAATTGTTCTCCATGCTTCAGCATCCTTCTGTAATGGAGGAGCAGCTTATACCCTCTCTGTCAACCACCTTGTTAAGGAAAGAACTGTCTTTGTTTGTGGAACATATATGTCCTTTCATCCATCTTTTTTTCTGATCATGAAAGTGTCATTTGTGTTTGAATCCAGGTAGGCAGAATAACCCCATCTATTTTTCATTACAGATCTTCTTGAACCACAAAATAATAAAAAAAATCTTAAAAAAATAAAAATAAGGTAAATGTAAATAACACTTGCTCAATAGGACAGTGTGTTAGTTTTCCTCATTGTTCTTTCCTTCTGTTTTACAGAGAATATATTTTCTCACCCTTTCTATAAATTGAGAGCAACAAACTGAGGACAGTGAAGGAATTGCTCAAAAGGCACATGTTGTTTGTCATAGTTATTGACAAGCAAGGAAGGTTAAAACTTAGATCTCGCTGAATGTCTGGGTGAGATGGCTCACATGCACCAGGCACAGAGAAAACAGAATTAATTCCTCCTTGCTGGATTCCCCCTCCAGCTGCAGTCACCTCTGCCTTTCCACTGATGTGTTGATTCCAGCTCAGTGACATCCAGGCTTCTGTCAAGGCCAGAGTCAGCTGTTTCCAAACAGGTTTCCTGTGTTTTGAGGACAAGACTGAGGACCACTGCCCAACTCCTAGAGCCATTTCTGGAGACCAGGGAAGCTGTCCTGAATAACCAGACCGTGTTGGATTAGCATATGGTGTCCCAATCTGTGTGAGCCATTTTGACAGCACTCAAAGCACAGGTCTCCGGTGAATCACAAGTCATATCAGATTAATAGATCTATTTAAAAAAATTAAGACTATTTATCTTCCCTGCTGTCCCCTCACCTCAGCCCTTCCAATGCAGATCTGCATGCTGTCACCAGAATTCAGAACATGTCAGCTGCCAAGGTGTAGGCAAGAAGGCAAGCCAGCTTGCTTTTTATTGCAATGAATTAGGCATGCTTTCATGGTTTATTACTGTGTCTCATTTTAGAACGGATAACATCTTGCAGAGGAATGGCTGTTTCTCCTAATGAGCCAAAAGGATGGCTATTTTCACTGCTGGAAAATACCTGAATACACCATATAGGAGTTTATGAACAACCTGTTGATGTCCCCCTTGATCAGGGAGCAGAGTTCAGAGAAGATTGTCCAGATGGTAAAAAGGATAAAACAGGCTATTCATGACTGTTTGACAGGCATGGAAAGCACTACTTCCAAACAAAAGGCTTTAGCTCACTTGAACAAGATGACATTGGAAGAGTTTATTTGTTGTTTCCTTTTACAGGTGATACACGTGAAGTGGAAATCGTCAGGTAATGAGGAAACTTGAGCAAATTGCTTTCTTCTTCAGCTCATGTGCTGATGTCAGCCCCAGACAACAAAATAAGCGAATTCTGATGAAGAAAGCAAAAGTGTTGATCCTAATTAGAACAGACAAAGGCATTTTTCATCCTGCATCCCTTGTTTAAAGGTTGACTCTTGGCTCGGCACTCTTGACCAGGGCGTCCATCACACAGGGAATGTGCAGCGTGGCCAGAACCAGAATTCATGCCTGGAACTGAAATGCCTGCCAGAAGCAGATAGGCCATTCTCTTCAAATGATGACAGAATAATTGCCTCCCAGTGGATGGCTAGAATCTGCTGGCAGACCTTTCAGGGATTCTGCAGATATTGCTTATCTGCCTGATTATTGCTGAATTTAAGGAGACCGTAACAGGTTACTCAGGAATGTTCAGCATGACACTAAAGCTAGAAAGAAAGTAATTTTGGAACTTAGACCAAAGACTAAAACTTAATGCAGGGACCAGCATTTTTTATTTTATTTGTTCTTCTAGTGTCTAACAATAGCAACTGTTGGCCTTACATCTTTGGCTTTAAAGTGGCAGAAGAGACAAATGCAAAAGAAATTCATTATGAGAGAACATTAATCAAAAAATATAGTTGAACTACTGCCTAGTGTTATTGGGATGACTCCAAATGTAAATGTTCTTTCTCACACTTTGTTTAAGGTCAGAGATATTCTAGAGGTTAGCTTAGATTAAATATTTTTTGTCATTTTGGCTGCATTGAAGCACACCGTGCTGACAGATTTTATGTGTGGAGTGGTTTCACAAGGGAAACTGGTGAGGCAGTCCTGTTGTGCAGATGAGTGCTATAAAAAGCTGCTCTTGAGAGTGTAAATGTGGTACTGGATCTTGTCTTCACAGTTTGGCATCAAATGGAAGATAATACATTCTGATACCCAGGGTTAATATCGTCACATTTTTTAGGACAGTTTATAAGTGGAAAAGAAGGCCAGAAACAGAATCAAAAGATAAGTTATAAAATCCTTGGGGTTGGAAGGGACCTTTAAAGGTCGTCTTGTCCAACCCTCAAATAAACGGAAAGACAGATTTATTCTCTTTTTCACATCAGAGTCTGGTACTATAAACAGAGAATGGTTTTGGATCTGGCTGGGGGAGAGGGCAGTTTTACTCTTGCCTGATTGCTGTTTATGGGGCTGGTCCCTCTCCACCACTCTCGTGTCTCATATGCCTCTACTCTTAACCACAGCCACATATTTGTGATTTCCCTTTCATTGAGTTTCAGAGAATTGACATTTTTCTGATGGTCTTGGAATGTAACAATATAAAAAGGGAATAGATATTCTACCCTCTGAGGACAGTTTGAGATTCAACCCCTTGAAAAGTTATGTCCTGACTCTGATACAGTAGGAAATTGCTTTGTGCTCTCAGGGAGAGGCAAAGGAGGGCTCTGGATATTTACTGTAGCATTCCTTGGTGTGTGTGTCTGTGGCAAAATCATCTGAAATCTAAGCAAGGTCAGATACTTCATTTGTACAGGAAGCAGACCAACCCAATGCGTAATTTTAGACATTAATTGACGGAACTTTCAATGTTCTCATATTCATTTGTGTTCCTAAAATGACTTGGAAGAAGACCATCTTCATTTTTGGAAGGTCATAGATTCTAAAGGTTAAACTAATATGATGAGGTAACTGATATTTTTGAGACAATTTTTAAATTCATTGGCAATGACTTCAAGGAGGAGAAAATGCTTAAAGAGATGAAATTGTCCATTGGGAAAAGTTATAGGATGAATACATGCAAATAAGTCACAGAGAAGTTGCAAACTAAAGTTTCCCTCTGTCTTTTTTTTTTCTCTGTATATACATATGTATAAAGCAATGTGAGCAAATGTAATCTCAGAGTGCTACATCATTACCTGATGTAAATTGGCTCAGCTTCATTGATTTTGGTAAGACTATATGCATGTATTATAAAGGGGGACATTATCAGGCGGTTTATATTTATATGAAGTCTGTCATCATTCCATCCTACACTCCTGTAGCACTTAACTAAATTGCTGGGTAATATAAATTTCATTCAAGTACAGAAATGTTTTCAAAAGTTAGGTCAGCACCTAGAAAAAAACCAAAAACAAAAACCAAAAGCAAACAAACAAAAAAACCCCAGAAAACAAAACAAAAAAAAAAAAGTGTGAGAAATAATGTCAAATATTTTTCTAACCAGAACTTTACACAGTGAGGAAAATTGAAATAGTATCTAATATTTTGAAATTATCAATTGTACACAGCTTCAGTTCCAGCTTTGTTCTGAACTACCCAGTGCAGAAAGAAGTGAATGTGTTTTATGACCGCCATAGAATGTGATGCTAGTGTTCTTCTTTTATTGCTCCTCTTTTTTAAGTAATATTTCAAAGTGTTTCAGTTTGAGTGCTAAAGCTCATAGGTTGCCATGTTTATTCTCCAAAGTATTTTTGTATGTGATTAGTCCAGAAAAGAAAAAAATCTTTATTGACCACATTTGCTGGAAAAATAAAATAATAAAATAAAATCAAAAAACTCATAGGATAAATTAAAAAACTTATAGGATAAATTCACTACTTTGTGAATTATAACACACAACTCTGAATAAAAATCATTGCTAATATGTAGTTTAAGATTTCTAGTGCCAGCTTCATGGTACATGGCTCCAGCTCAAGCAGGATTCACAAGGAGCTGTATGGTACCTCTGAAATGGAACCTGCTGTTCCTGAGATCTTTGTGGGACATTTTTATCCAAAGAGCACTTTTGCATGGGATTCCTCATTGCCCTTTCTGTATTTGGATACTCAAGAAGGAGGAAGATGAGGCAATGCTCAGCTGCACTCTTATCCCTTTCCCACCTCCTTCTCTCTCCATTCCTCAAAGCTGTATCCAGGACGTCACAGTGCTGAAGCCTGAGGACTTCATTCCAGATCTGACCAGGAAAATAAATTTGTGACCTGACAAATACCAGTTTTGAAAAAGAAATGAAAATGGTTGGAGGTTTCTTTTTTCCCCTCCCTCCCTTCCCACCACCATCCACTGAACTAAGAGTCTTTAAGAAATTCTTTTTGGAGAAGGCAAATGGAGACTTTTGTATCTTGTCAACTTCCTGCCAACTGAGCACTCCGGTCAATTTCACCTCCCGACCTCTTGTCACTTTCATTTTCTGCCAGAAGGCAGTGAGAGACTCTGATGAGAATCTTCCAGGCAGGGAGCCAGAGCCAGATGCTGCTCACCTGCTTCCTCTGCCTCTCCAGCTCTCAGCATCCCCATCTGTACCAAGCCTACTTCCAGTTCCCTAATTCTTCAAACGAAGAGTTTTTGACAATCTTGTTTTCTTTATTCCTATTTTTTTTCTCATGTTGATAATAGCAACCAAAACTGTAATCACAATTTTTCAACAGAAAATCCTAGATATTTTTTTTCCTTCGGAGAGTTTAGATTATTTTTTTTCTGAATGGATTGTTCTCTGCTTGAAAATCATTCTGCCATAAAATTGGCTATCAGTTCAGTTCCCTTTTTTCCTCCTCCAGTGCCTAAAAAGGAGCTTAGCTGACTCCAGAATATGCAGGAATGATGCTTCCTAATGTACTCAGCATGGCTGCTTGTGTTGGAAATGAGATGAAAGCACTTGAATAATTTTCCTTTTCAAATAGTCGGCTAATTAACATATAGATCAGCTGGCTAACACTTCCATGAAATATGTACAGTACTTGTTATTAAAATACAAGCACTCTTTGAACTTCAGCAGTCACTTGAAAATTTTAATCTTCCAATTCTGCCTTTGTTTGTAATAGTTTAGATAAGAAATTGGACAGCCAGGATGCTAAATCTAAGGGATAATTTGGACACTCTTAATGTCGTGGTTGTGCCTCTATTTGTTTAACAGCATATATTATGCATAAGAATCCCAGTTCAAGAATTTATCTAAATTGAATGTGTTCTAGCAGATGACAGCAAGAGGATTTCTTTCAAAATTAGTGTGTGTCTTTTTAGGCAGAGTGAATTATCCCCAGGTCCCATGAAATCAGCTACAATAACTTTCACCGTCTCTTGGCAGCAATGGTGCCTTCTGCTGAGAAAAGACAATCAGTTGGAATATGCCTTTGTTGCTGGACCTGCATGAGATTGGATCATGGTGCATGAAAATTGGGAAAAACCTGAGGTTAGGGTTGCTAGTCCCAGACCTGTACATCTTGGATATAAAGGACAGGGTACGTTGAATACTTGGTTCATGGTGGGTGAGATGGAAGCCACATAAGAAAATAGTTGTTTAAGTCTAAAAGTGCTATAAAACAGGTAAGAGAAAGCAGAACCTTGATTGTAATGTATTAAATAGCCTTTCTGTTGAATAAGAAAATCCCTGCTATAAAATTGCCATCCTTGCTCAATATTTATGGTTGTTCAATTTACTTCAAAATAAACATGGACTAAAGATAAAATGATTGTAAAATTGAAAGATTGTTTTGCTTAAGCTCACTTTTTCTACATATTGCGATATAGTTTGTGGATAAAAAAATGTGTGTTGTTTTTATGGTTGGGTGGCTTAGAGTCTGGTTGCTTCTTTTTGTACCCGGTTTCAGCAATTTCAATAAGTAAGTTATGATGTGTTTGGGAGAAAAAAACACAACCCCTTCCTAACAAATTATTTTTTTTTTTTTTTAATATACATATTTGAAAACAGTTCAGTTAATTATTGGCAGTTTCAGTGGACATATCTCAGTGCTCACCAGATAGATAAGGAATTTGGTGATGGTGCTCTGTTGAAGTCTCTGGCATTTAGACATCTAGTAATATTGCTATATTGTACCATTTTGATTTTTTCTTCAAGAATCTACTTGTTTTTTAAGCTGAATCTTTATCTCTAGGACCAGTTTTGTTCATAGTTTTCCACAGAGAATCACAGGGGAAAGTGATGAAAAAAATGACAGGTGAAAAGCTAGAGGGACCATTCATTTTACATATCAGACTGGAACTTTAGTTTGAAACTTTCAAAATTTTCAAGGGTTAAAATTCAGTCCAGTTTTCTTAAGATTTCACTTTTCTAGATAAACACAAAAAGGCTTCTAAAAATATCCTTGATGAATTTAGTCAAAACTTATTTAGGTTTTGACACTGAAAAGAGACTAAATTAAACAGTAATTTATGTCTCGCTTCTGCAAGTCTTCTAGGAGGTGTTCCAAAAGAATAATCAATATACAGCAGATAGACACTAAATATACCCTGAATATCTGGCTGTCTTTTATCCTTCAGGCTCACTCACCCTCAGTGCTGCCTGTGCATTGCTGGCAGCATGAGGACCAGCTGAAGTGTTGAGTGAACACTTACTGCTTTCACTTCTCCCTCTGCAAATGCAGAAATCTCATTGTAATTGAGATGGTTAAGACATTCTCCATTTATTAAAATAAAAGATGGGGAAAATTCCTGGGTGCCTCTTTTCGCTCAACAAAAACACAAACACTGTTTTATAGTTTTATTTAAGTAACCAAAATTACTAAATCAAGTCAGAAAGTTTGGGAATGATAGACCCAAGTCAGAGACCAAATATCTAAACATCCATGTACCTTCCTCCATTTTCAGGTTAAAAAAAAATTAAAAATCCGTGACAAACATTTGTTCTTCTCAAATCCAGACCCTATATTTCCATTCCCTATGTGCTCCCTTTAATTTAAGGAGACAGACTCAAGGTAAGAACAGGTATGAGAACTAAAGTTAAGCTCCTGTTTTAAACCTCTATCTGATAATTATGAATCTCACTATTAAAAATTCCATCTGTAAACTAAAGACACCTCACAGCTAAGAAACGATGTCATAGTACCAGCTTGACATACCTTGGTTCTTTCAGTGGAGGGGAGCATTGCTCTAATTAAAAACTAAATGAAGTTGATTGTTTTTTTAACTGATTGGTAGAAAAACGCATTAATATAAATTATGCCAGATGAATTGTGGTATTGTATAAAAGTTATCAAAAGCAGGCTATGCACCATTTTAGGCTGGAAACAAGAGGCAGGTTCCAACAACATAAAAAGAGGAGATTTGAAATAGAATTTCTATGGGAATTATGGGAAAGGGAGGGTCTAATTAATTTTATGTGGAGCTTGAAGAATTTATGAGTGTGAATAGATTATATGGTTCCTTGAGTTGCCAAGGAGTCTGTTCAGCAGCCCATGAAATAAATCCTTGATGCAGGCTCCTCTGTCATCAGTTGAACCATTTATATTCACCAGGTTCTGACTTCATCTTCAGTTGAGTATCTATTATTGTGATGAAGGATTAATTTGGATCAAGACTTTTTGTGATGTTACTTTCAATTTGTCAAAGACATGGTAGGCTCTGTGTGTGTGAGTGTGTGTGCGTGTATGTTGCAAATGAAATATAAATACCTGACTTGCATTAATTACTCTGCATTATTATTATTTTATTAGCAACAATCTTTGAAGCTGTTGCAGACCAAAACACTATCTCAGCACTTTTTGGTGACCTATTTGTGCAGAATTTAAGCTCTAGCCTAAAGGATATCAGTCGTGCACTACAGTAAGAATGATGGCAAAGACACTAATTAAACAGCACCTTCCTCTTCAGCTTTATAGTTCTACTTTTAGTAAATCTTTATAGCCAGTGGGAAGATAAAGATTAGCTTGAGCAAATGTTCAGTGGTGCTCTCCTTTCCACTGTCAGACAAGGGTTATGACTAAATCCCTGAGTGTTTGGGTAATATCTCACAGAATACATTGGCAAGCTGCAGTGGATTGAGCTCTGGCAGTCTGACACTTAGCTCTTGATGCCTTGTTTTTACAAGATAGTTATGGCTGGAGATGCTTTTCAAGAAGTATTTTTTAAGTGAATTTAATCAGAAGGTGAGAGTACCATCATTTAACTGAAAAACTTTTTGTGTGTCTCGCCTCCAGAGCACCGCATTTATGAGTTCTCCTGTCAGCACTGACTTGGGGCTCACAACTTGGGAATTAAAAAGTACTTAACCTGTATGGATCAACAAAGAAACCTCAAATGAAGTGTATCATTCTTCTCTGGAACGGGGGAGAGAGAGAGAGAGAGAGAGAGAGAATCTGTTTTAGCAGAAAGCTTCCCTGTGGTATCAAGTAATCTACCTGACCTGAGAGGCAAATATTGCTCTTAAAAGGAGACAAACTTAAAAATAACTGTATGATTTCAAAAAAATATATGACTTAGATGGCTGTAACAGAAGGGACTACATAGTAGTTAAAGCTGATGCTGCTAGTAAGATTTTTTTTTATGTGATTATTTCTGTGCATCTGCGTTTATTCTCTCACATTCTTATTCCTTAAATGTTAAGCAGTGCGACAAATTTTCTTATTTTCCTTTAAATGAACGAAATATGATATAAAGACCAACTAAAATTCCTCTCCCACAGTATTTTTTCAATAATATTCCTTCTACATCATAATTTCATATTTTATAATCTCTATCAGATAAAAACTTTTAAAGATTGTAATTCCTGTCCAAAGACAACTACATTTCACAATAATATCCTGAACTGCTATCAGAGTAATTGTAAATTTAGCTGCACCAGCTGATGCTAATATTTGTATTATCCTCTCTTGAGGACCACTATCCTGTTAGGGAGAGCTAATTGGAATATAAAAACCCTTCTCACCTTTCATGAAAACCAATTCATCCTTTGTTTGTTGTGATTGCTTTATGAACCTCACAGCTGTGAGGGCTGAGAAAAGAGCACGTTTCATTTAACCAACAAAGAGACCTTTTAAAAAAGCAGAAGTGAAAGAGGTTTCTTAAGTATTCTTCATTAGTCATCTTCAATTTGAATTTCCTGCACTGATGTACAAAACCCATGGTATCTCCTGCTGAAACTTTTCTATGTGCAGTTAAATTTGGGGTAGAACCAAGATTTTGAACCCATAGAGCTCCTCTACCAATAGATGATCAAATCAAACTTTTTTCTTCACTCACTTTTCTTCTGCTTTGGACTAAGTCTTCATGTGGGGGGATAATCAGTTTTCTTCTACCCAAAATCTAAACTAATGGATAGTAGAACACTGGTGTGTACTTTGCAGATATGATAACCATCAAGCAGCCTGTGGTAGAGATTTTGTTGTTTTTTTTTTTTTTCTCTAAAGGCATTTCTGCTCCCAGAGATGGTAAATTATGACTTCAAGAGGCACAATCACTGTCCCAGTTACTGACTCACTTGTCCGTGAGTTCTTATGATGGACTCTGTTTAGTCAGACTTTCATTATATGCAGTGCTGTCTATTCTCTACAATAAAACTCAGATTTTGGGGTGTTGGGTGCTTGGAAACACCCAGAGCACATTGAAAATAATTAAGCATTTTATAGCCTTCTATTTTTATTTTGTTTCCAAGCTATTTTAAGGTGATTGGAACCTTTAATTCTCCCGAAAAAATCTGTCAGTCCACTGTTTATATTAAATATTGTAATGATAAGGCAGCCTTCTCACCCTGGATACCCTCACTGATCCACATCAGGGTTGATACAAAAGTTATGCATGCTTAAACATTTAAATGTTCCAAATACACCTGTACACATAGACATATGTACACAAAGATTTTAAAATTCTCTACCCACAAAAGGTTCTTCTGCCCCCTCTGAACCTGTAACATTTCCAGTCTGAATCTCCACATGTGCTTAGATATTTTTTCTTCTATTTGAATTATCTTTTTCCTTATTTTTATATACACCATGCATGATCTTCCTTTGTAGAATTTTGACATTCTTCTTGATCTCTCTATCTTTTCTTTCCCTCTGGATATTTACTGTCTGCTCATTTTCAAGGCTCTTTTTCAAATGTAACATAAACACATCTATTCTTGACTTAAAGTCATCATCTCCTTACACAATTGAGATGAAGTGAAATAAGTTCTCCCAAACCTTGTAAGACTTTTATCTCTTGTTAGTTATGATTCTTTCAAGTTAGTTAACAAACCTTGAATTCAACTTAAATATTTTTCAACTGACATTGTCTTAACACAAGTAGTCTTTGGCTGGTACAAAGAAAAATAAAGGAATAAATGGCTGATTCTGATTCAGTTGTGAATGTTTCTTGGAATGGAGTAGAAATTATGGCCCTGTGGGAAAGACGGCTCAGAACTAGTGAAAAAAAAATCAATTTCATCTGGTGGTTTTGTGTTGCTTTCTTATACTCTTGCTGATGATGTCTGAGTTCATAATTCTTAGTTATAAAAATATTAAAAATTATGCTATGTGAGGAAATCACCCTTCTTAGTTTTCTGTGGCTTCTATACTTATGAGTATCATCACCATTTTCTTTTACTTTAAAGACAGTATTCTTACATCTATCACTTTATAATTGTTCATTTGATATTTATATTTCAGAAACAAAAAAGTGTCAGATATCAAGAAATATGAAGTGGTTAAATTTGAGTTACTAATATAAGAATCCTCTAATATTTGCCTATGTATTAATTGAAAGGAAACCTTCTACCAATTCCATCATACAATTTTATTATTCATTATCTCACTCTCAAAGCTTCATATACTTATGCTTAATTAATTTCTCTCAACTGTTAATTACTTTGAGTACAGATGACACTTACTCAGTCTCTTTTATCCATAGTTTTCATCATCTCTTTCACCTCTCCTAGATTCCTCCACTGTACTCACAGACTTATCTGAAAAAGCATAACTGAAATCATCTGTGCTGTTAAATTGACCTCAGAGGATCTCCTGAAAATTCCACCCTAAACATTAAACTTTATTTTTCAATGCATTTTCCTAATCTTGAATTGAAATGGATGGATTTTTTTTTCATCAGTTTGATTCTGCTCTGACAAAGGAGGGATTATCAAAAAACACAGAATCACAGAAAATGTAAAGTTGGAAGGGACCACAGTGGGTCAGCTGGTCTGACCTCCCTGCTCAGGCAGGGTCATCCCAGAGCACATGGAACAGGATTGTGTCCAGATTGTACCTGAATACCTCCTGAAAGGGAGACTCCACAGCCTCTCTGGGCAACCTGTTACAGCGCTGGGTCCCCTGCACAGGAAAATTCTTCCTCAGGCTCAAGGAATAAGAAAAACCTCCTAACAAAGACTTATAAAACATATTTTTATCATTCTCCTTATTTTCAGACATGGATTTTGACACTTAATCATCATTGAAACTCCTAGTAGGAGCCAAGGAAGTGGTCGAGTCAGCATTCCTGGAGGCATTTAAAGACTGTGGATGCAGTTCTTAGGAACATGGTTTAGTGGTGGGCTTGGCAATGCTGGGTTAATGGCTGCACTCAATGGTCTTAGAGGGCTTTTCTGACCTAAATTATTCTGTGGTTTCATGACCCAGACTCCCATCAAACAATGTTCACAATGCAAATTAAGGAAGTAACTGGAGCATCTGTGGATGCTCAAAACTAATCCTTTCCAGAAAAGGCATTTCTGCCTTTGGCCAAGGGAGTTTGAATGTCATCGTGATGTGGCTGATATCACAACAACAGGGTACTGAGAACAGATTAGAGATATTATTGAGTAACTGTTGAAATCCAGGCTGCCATTCCTCATGTTTATCAGTATCTAAATCTCTCTGCCTGGAGAGACAAAGCTAGGCAGGTTCTTTCTTGTCATACTTTGTACACCTGATCAGTCAATCCACCAGCAACATGAGAAGAACTATGACCAGTTAAATTCCCTTCCCCACCCCCAAGGGAGCAAAGGTCAGCAGCTCCCTTAGATTTGCAACACAATCAAGAAAATTACACAAAAAGGAGCTGACAGCATGTGGAAAAATGAATTTTCCTGACTGGGAGATTGTACTGTGGACAGAGCTGCAAAACAGATGGGAGCTTCTCTGACCTTGCCTGCTCCAGATTTATCACTGGACATGTTTAATTAAAAACACATCAGATTAAGTCATTTTGTTTTATGGCAAAATGTTGGAGTCCCTCAGGTGCAATCCCTGTTGGAAGAAACACAACAAGGACAAGATTTTTCATTGTGGCAACAGAAATCTGCTGCAAAAATAGTTTAAAGCCCAACCTGCTGGGGAATTGGACAGGAGTGAGATAAGCAAGTGCATTGGCTTGTGCTCTTTTATTGCTTTGGTCAGGGAGAAGACAGAGTACCTTACAATAGGTGTGAAACACCCAGTTGAGACAAATTATGTTCATGTCACTCCTTTATTTCCCTATTTCCCTTATAGCTTATGTTTCTCTTGTATCAACCACCTTTCCCACTCAATTTTTTCTCTCTTGATCTGGCTGAAACTCAAATAAATTAACAGCCACATATGAGGACGTTCTTGTAAACTGGGAGCTAAAAAGAATAAGATATTAAGAAATAAATCCACATTACAGTAAATGCTCCACAACATGTTTATCAAGAGCACCAATTTCTCTTGAGAGATTTAAATTAATTTTAATTCAGTTTTTAGAAATGAAGACTTATTCACTTAATCTGAGACTGGAAAATTTATTGCAAATTGCTATTAATGAGGGCTAATAGTAAAATTTACCATGTGTAAATTTCCCTTTAAATTCTTGTTAAAGGGATGCAGGCCTTGTGGTTAAAGCTCTGTGTGTGTATTTGTTCACACACAGACAGATTTTGAACATGGATGTATGTATGTGTGCATGCTTGGTTCTCTGGAGGTTGCTAATTTATGAAAGCCTTACAAACCCCTGTCCAAATATTCCTTCTCTGGGCAGGTTACAATCAAAAACATGAAAGTATTTTAACACAGTTCTTTTGCCACAAAGATTTACCAACAGAAAATAAACATGTTGTTTCTAAGCCACAGCTGACAGACAGAAGCTGTTAGAGTAATGCTTGAATAAGATAATCATAGATATTAAAGATGTCTCTATCTTTCCCAATATATAACAAACAAACAAACCAACCAACCACAAAGGCTGGTTAAAGTTACAAATTTTATGTAAAAGTCCATGGGAGAACTGCAACCAATGGAAAGAAAAATCCACTCTTGCAATCTCCTAACTGAACACCCTGAGCATCAGGAAACCAGAAGTAATCTCTCTTATTTTTTTTAACAAATGCGTTTCCTATTTTAATTGCAGCTCCTTCCTCAAATGAAATGTTGATGTCAATAATGCAGGGATGATGAGCCCACATAAAGTTCTAATGATACCTTCAACAAACCTTATACTTACATTGGTAAATATGCCTTGGTTTTTTTTTGGTATCTGAAATAGTCTTAAATTATCAAAGAAGCTCACAGAATACATTAGGATGAGACTCCAGAGATCATTAATATTAAACATGAAATGTCTGTGAAGATGACATTAAGGATCTGATGTGAACTGACAAAAGCAAATGAATTTCAAGTTAAACTTGCTACCTTGTCCTTAATTCACTTTGGGGTGTCCACCAGTGGTGTCAGAATTGATATAAAGTGGCATGAATGTTCAGGATGCCCATTGGTGTATTGGCAGAGGGCAGTGTCTGTGGGCTGTTCCCTTAGTCGTGTGGAGGATTGCTCTGGCTCCCATAGATTTAACTCATAATTTTAAATGTTAGGAAGTCTAAAGTATTTTCTTAAAGGTCAGTTCAAGCAATAAAAAAACATAGACTGCATAGGACAGCTTTCTTTTTTTAAAATTAAATTTAATTATAATCGTTACTTCTTACATTTTAATTCAATTTTCCAGGTTTGGGTATCTTCAGATTTTCAGCTCCTACTTTTAATTGGAAATTATGTTCTTCTCTTCCCCTTTCCCCCAGAAAATTTATTTCCAAGGCTGAGGTGTTATTTTTAAGTACTCAATTAACATTTGAACATTTGTCTTTCAATTACTGTCTTTCAATTTCACAATTTGATCTGGAGAACATGAATTAATGTCCTCAGGCAGACATTAGCAACAGACTCAGGGCTGTTTTTAAAACTCCCCCGTACACAGAATGCTTAAGGGGCAGGTCAACACATATTTTCTTCATCAGCAGAGTTGGTTTAAGACACCTTCTATTTCCAGCCCCGTCTTTTCTATTTGGCCAACACTTTAATTTACTGATGTGATTCAACTGCTGCTTAATCTGTTGAATTATAGAACTTTATTGAACTCAAACACTTCCTAAATACTTTTTGCTTTTCCATTATGGAGGATTTTTTTTGTTGTGTACTATTGGTGTCTACATCCAGCGCAAAGTGAGAAGGAAGGAGTTGAGTTGAGAAGACAATATTTTTCCACAGAAAGTCACCAAGCATCACTTTGGTGCAAAAGCAAGTCTTTCATGTCAAAGAACTGGAAATTTAGGAAGGTACAGACACCTGAGAGTGGTGATGCATTGCAACACAGCCTCACTGTGTCAACTGCTGGCATGATAATATAATAGCCTTCCCCAATAAAGCAGTCAAGCAAATTTAAATTAAATTAGGAAAATCTCCTCAGTAGGGGAAGGGAAAAGAGGATGGGGACTACCAAGTGCCAGATATGAGTATGAGGCAAATTAAAAGACTTAACATGATGAATCCCTATGCAAATGAGTTTTATATTGGAACCTCTGTCAGTCTCTCCATTTTAACAGTGCTGCCAAGCCCTGGCATATGAAAACATAAAAGGAATCATCTGTTGTGTTTGGTCCAGCTTCAGGTCCCTCCTCCTTGCTTCATGGACCACATACAAACCTTTTTGGAGACCAACTGACATCAGTAATTAGATCCTCCTTTGCTAGAACACATTGACAGGTACCTCAGGCAGTTTCAAGTCATTCTGTACAGATTTATGCACCCTCTGTCCTGAAAAAGCCTCAGTCCAACCTTCTCTCAACCTACCCAGAGGGCAGAGCATCTCTGGAGTTTTACTGAAAAAGTTGGGAGCTAAAAATTTTTTTCAAATAGGTAAAATGCAGCTACAAACAGAAATATAAGAAATAAATCCAAGTTCATCAGTGGCTTCCAAGAGCCTGAAGTACCATGGAAGTGAATTAGGGTCACACTTAGATATGCTAAAAATGCAAATCCCAAAGTTTAAACTAGGCAAAGTATTACAGAAAACATGTGATTTTTAGAGCACTTCTCTGTCTTCACAGTAAGAGTCTCACATTAGTCTTTTATAATAAATGATTAAATCAAGTTATCTCTTCACAGCATGCCACACAGCCTATGTCAAGAGCAGGGGCTCAGAAGTCATAAGTAATGGGAAATCCATGCCTGTTTGGGTTTCTGGGCATGCCTGAGCAGCCAGGCAGATCTCTGCTTCTCCTTCTACACACTGAGAATTTTGTCATCCTAGACTGATGACTACTAATCCCTATTAGCACAAACATACCAAGGAATGGGTGATAGATGCTATGGTTTGCTCAGATGAAATACTTGTTGGCTGGATTATGTCACTGCTAGTGAAAAATGATGGGAAAAGCATGTGGATACTCAGAAACATCTCACATGGCTGTTTAGGTGCCTAAACCATCTGCTCAATGGCTCCTTCCCACATATTTCAGCTCCTGCTGAAAACAAGAAGACACTCTTGAGCACCTTCATGTGTTTAGACACAGGGAAAAATTATTTAGGCAGAGAAGGTCATGACCTGCTCATGGGAAACCTCACAAAATTTCAGAATCCATACATATTCTATCCCTTTATTTTACACTCAGGAGAGAAGGAAGGTGAACCAGATCTTCTGCATCGGTGGTAAATATTTTACCCCAGCTGTGTCTTCTGCATTTTGTTTTAGGTTGTCTTCCAGCTGAAGAGAATCAACTTTTTGGTATGTTGCTCCCTTGTGTCCTGCCTGGCTGTATATCCTGACTGAGCATTTCACCACACTTGGATTTCAATACTCAGACATGAAAAGATTTGAGGGTTTTCTGACAAGCCATTTTGAGTGAAAATCTCCTCCACCACAGAAGCATCACAATAAATGCAAAGATTACTTGTGTAACTCCTGACAGTCTTTTCATTGACCCCAGTGGGTTTTAAATGCTACTCTCAATAGAAACCATTAGTAAGGAGTTTGAATTCTGTTGCTGAGGTGGAACCCTTGGGTGATAATGTCTTTTACTGGATCATTTTGCACAGGTGAGAAATATGGAAATTGCAAGACTCTTTTTCTCCATGTAAACTTGGTCTTCTGTCTTTAGGGTTAATGATGACTCCAATACTTTCAGGACAATTTAGCACGAAGTATAGTGAAAGAAACATGTTATTACTCATCCAAATGCCAATAATTTTGGAGGTATTTCAAATGTGCACACTTCAAATCTATTACTTTGAGAAGAAAATATTCATACTGATGCACAAAATCTTCAGCTCCATGAAGATCAATTAATTCTCTAAAAATCATTTCATGACCACTTCTTGCTATTGTTGCTGCAGATTAAAAGTGCATCTTTTTCATCTTGACACTGCAGGGACCAGAAGGTTTCCTGCCTAAAAAAGATACCCAAGAAGCTGCCCAGGTCTCAAATCCACAGAGGCTCCCAAGTTCCTCACAGTTCAGCCATAGATGAGTTTGTATCTGGAGATTAAATTCTTACATATTTAATGAAGTGAAAGACAAGGGGATTGTCCTACACAAGCTGTAGAACTAAAGATAGCTTAGGATCTTTTAGCCCCATCTGATCTCATGCAGGACTAATTTCCCTTAATTTTGATTATATGTGAGTTAAAGGTATAACCTAATACATATTCTTGGGTTCTCATTATATTCAATGAAGAAAAAAGCAGAACATATACAGAATGATTTATCTGCCCTAGGGCAGGGTGACTCATTCCTCAGAAGTAAGTATTCCTCTCCTTTGACTATAGATAAATGATTAACTTAGATCAGATATCTATTTTTAGATAGTTAGGGCAGGTATATTATATTTTAAAGCAAAAATTCCCAGATAGTTTTCCATTAGCTCTGAGGACACTGCCCTCATTCACAGGAGTATTTTGAATGCCTTTCAAGCTCCCACCAATTATCTAATTTATTATTTGTCTTCTGGTAAAAATTTAGATCCCATAGTGCAAAAGAAAGAAAATATGTAAGCAGTTATCCAAAAGATAATAAGAGAGCAATTTGCTGTATACAGAGAAGATTTGTCCCATCTTTTTATAACAACAGGATGAATCAGAGCCCCCTCAGCTCTTTTTCCCTTTGGGAAATACCCTACAGTCTCTGTTGAACCTGATGTACTGAAGAGTAAGGGCATATTTATTCCCTCCTCTTCCCAATCAGCATTGCATGGGTTAATAGGGAATATCTTGGTCTTGATGAAGTTAAAAATGTCAGTTGTTGGTGTTTGCAAGATGGAGGAAAGAGGCTGTTAAAAATAAATACATTATCAAAAGGTAGGTAGATTAATAAATAAATAAATAAAAACAATACACTTCTCATGACCATGTTGAGGGGAGCAGTGGCAGGAAGGGACAAGAACATAACATCTGAATACTCATTTCTGGACTCAGAACAGGTTGTAAGTTCTATCACCATTCATCAATTTTTGATTCATGTAGGTACCCATGAATGACAGCAGAGTGTGTTTAATATTGTTTAGTATAAAAAATATATGGAAAATGAAAATGTATTTCTGACTCAAGATAAATAATAATGTTTTGATTTTCGCAGAAGAGGGCCTCAATATCACAATTTATTATCTCATTTAACACAATTAATGATATAATAAATCCTGCCCCACCTCTAAAACCAGGCAATAACACAAGCTGTTACTTACATTTCTTTTTGAATGCTTTGAATAATTTTTCATTTTATTCATCTCTTCTCTTCTCTTCTTCCCTCTCCTTTTTTCCTACCCTTGTCCTCACCCTTTCTTTGGTGTAAATGTCTTAAAAAAAAAAAAAAGAACAACTGCTAAGCCCTTGTAGCAAAATTTAGGAATGAAATATCAATTGTTACTTAGTAGTATCAAAGAGTGAATTGTTTATTTAATTACAGCTGTAGTTTCATCTCAAAAACACTAATGTTTTCTAAGTACTTTCATAATATTATCTGTATTCTTTCCAAGAAAAAGCTGCATCATATCTTAATGATTCATAACAGTACTCTTCCAGTGAGGTATATGATCATATTGGCTTTAAGCATAACAAATATTCACAGCAAACCTTCCCTCAGAAATAAGAATGGTCTTGTGTTTTTAGACTAATTATCATGATCTGAGACATCTGTGTTCAGTTGTCTCCTACAGCCTGTGGCAGCTTTTTGAGAGACATTTTAAATGGTAACTAAGTGTAGAATGCATCTGAAACAACTCTGACCATTTAAAATTGGATATCTAATTTAATATTCTGGCCATGCAAAATATATCTATAGTAAATGGAAAGATAGAAGCATGTCTAGGAACCTAGATAATTCATCATAGCAATCTTAGAATAGGGGGAAAAAAACCCAATAATTCAAGAGTACGTCTCTCTCTCTCCTGGCTGTACAGGGAATTTAAGCTGAAGATCTCATTCCTGAAAGATGAAATTAGTGAAATCATATTAATTCCTTGAGACATGCCAAAGGACTGATGTACACTTAACACATAGATACCTACAGAAATCAGTGAGGATGGAAAAACACAAATAATTTTAGTTATCTGCTTCTCTCTTTTTCTATAGCTTGGTTTCTCACCTAAAAGACAAAAATAACAGATTCCTATCCTCTCAGGGGTAGTGAGCTTTTAAGGATGATAAGACTCTTTTGCATAAGTAGGTTGAAGGTTCAAATTATATCCAAAGCCATGTGCTCAGAAACCAAGGCCACTCCTAAACCCAGGAAAAATAACCATGAATGCAAGCTCATTTATGCTTTGGTCATAGTCTACAGGGCAGAAAAACATGGACAAATCCCAAGAAAAATCACATCATGGCCCTAAGGCTATGAAGCAGTTTGGCAGCATTAAGCATGACTGAAGTAAGTATTTAGGATTATTATTACAGCTGACACACTGCATCTTTTGCCAGATATATAAGATCAGCTGTGTAAGTAGGACATAAGGTTAAAGCACTTGACTAGTGGTTAACAACTCAGAGCTTTGACACTTTTGAGCTTTGACACTGATTCCATGTCAGCCCTGTGTCATTTCCCATCTCAGGAAGGTCAATCTCTGTCCTTGAATATAGAGCCAAAGCATAGAGAAAAATACCATATGTGCAAAGGGGCCATGGTATAGTTCTTGCTCTTGTCAAGTTAATGTAAAGTTAAATACAGCATAGGTTTTGCTGTTTTTTGCATTGTGTTCCTTAAGCCTGGCCATATACTTGAAGATTATTTTGAAGGACCAACAGGCAGAAGGGATGAATCTATTAATGCATCACACAAAACCAGATACTGGGGAAGAAACGCAAATTAATATCTAAGGAATCAGTGGCTGATGATTAATCATTTGGGTAGGGATTGTAGTGGGTGCTGAGAGCCCACATATTTCTTGCTAAATATCATTTGCAACATTTCCTTTGTTTTGACAGAGGGAAGGTGATTAAATCTCTCCTGAAGAAGAAAAGGTTATAAACCAGCTCCCATTAAGGTTCAGTTCTGTGCCTCAGTAACTTGTCCTTTGTTCAAATTAAGCCAAGATGAGTACATTTTGCCTAGTTAGATTGCAAGTCCTCTACAGTGTTCTTAGCAATATTTTGTTCCTTTATGTGTTGCTTTTATACAAATAGCAACAATATTAACCAATAATAATACTTTGATTCCCCTGGCTAATTCTCTTGATTGTGTTCCATATGTGAAAAGAAAAATAAAACAATCTCAGAAGCAATAAAAATAAATGGAAGGGTATTCATCTTGTGGCCATTCAATATCTCTTTATTCCTCTTACATAAGCAACTGATAAATTAAATGACACTGAGTTTATCAGTTGAAAAGGAATCTGAATAGCTTTGTAGTTCAAAAACAGGATAACATTTCTTCTTTAAACATTATCACAGCCTAATGCTATCTATACAAAACAAGGGCCTGTATTTATAATACAGGCCTAATGCAGCATAAATTAAAGGATGAAATACCTCCTAATTGATAAAAATGTAAATTGCTACATGCTGATTCTTTGCTCGCATCAAGTTTCAATCTTTTTTTACATAGGAACATATTTTGGCTGCTAGGTGGTATGCTCATGGAAGGAGCCTTGTGCTGCAGGAGCTCTGCTGAAAACAGCATTCACAACCCCTGCTGGCTCACCAGCAAAATATGTCCAAAAGGTGGTTCCACAGTGACTGGAAACAAGGATTTTCCCATCTTTTGAGTTTCAGTTCCATCAGTGTAGTATCATCTTAGGCAGCCTTAAATTGTTCCAGCAAATATTAGAAGACAAACAAACAAAACCTCACCTGATTTTCACCCTGACATTAGCAATGTAATTTGAGCACTTGACTTTGTGCACAGTCTTTCATCTTAGCCAGCACTGTTCCCTGATGACTGCTGCCATTCACCATCCTTGGGCTTGTGACACTTAGAATCAGAGCTGGCTTGATCCTTTCCTGACACAGGCATGCTCTGTATCTGATCTAATTTGAAGTCACAGACTGGACACTGAAACAGTGAAGGACATATTTCAGGGTCAGTGTCTGCTCTGGAAGGATCCCCCAGCAATTTCTTTACTTCAAGAAGCCCATGTGAGTTAGAAAAATCTGAGTCAATATATTGTTTTAGTAGGTTCAACATGCTTAGAAAGAGTCTCAGACATAGCAGCTTGTAGGTGAGAAAGCCAATCTCTTTACTTCTAGATTCTCTTAATCTCTAAAATGAGGGAGGTGATTGTGCCCCAGTACTCTGCTCTTATGTGAGTACTGGAGTACTGGAGTACTTCATCCAGCTCTGGGGCCCCAGCACAGAAAGAACAGACACCTCTTGCACTGAGTGCAGGAGAAGCCACCAAGCTGATTAGAGGGTTGGAGCACTTCTCCTTTGAGGAAAGGTCGAGAGAATTGTGATTGTTCCTCCCGGAAAAGAGAAGGCTTTTGGGCGACCTAATTGCAGCCTTGCAGTACCTGGAGGAACCTATAAGATGGAGAGGAATCTCTTAGAAGAGTATGGAGTTACAGGAGAAGGGGAAATTGCTTCAAATTGCCAGATAGTAAATTCAGATTAGATATTGGGAAGAAATTATTTACTGTGAGGGTAGTGAAGCACTGGAACAGGTTGTTCAAATAAATGGTGGACATCCCATCCCTGGAAGTGTTCCAGGCCAGGCTGGATGGAGCTCTGAGCAGCCTGGGATAGTGGAACATGTCCCTGCCTATGGCAGGGGGGTTGGAACTGAGTGACCCTTAAGGCCCCTTCCAACCCAAGCTGTTCTGTGATTCTATGACTCCTTGGGACTGGTCACTAGACCTTCTTATCTCCAGCTGTATCTGTGACCTGACTGAAACTGTGGCAGTTTTCAGATGTCACATTGATGCTACAGACAGTGGGACCAGTGTAATGGTAAAACCAACCAAGCCCCATTGTCCAAGAGCATCTCTTGGTTTAGTCAATTGCTATGGATTTAGTCCATGTCATGCACCCCCTCATATCATTACTTCCACAAAGATGAAATTAATTTTTTTGTTCTGAAGTCAAGAAACAAAAATTGGTTCAGTTCCTCCCTTTGTTGAAATTTAAATGAGATTTCTTCTACTACTGTGTTTGCAATAAGCTTGTCATTACAATTCAGAGAAGAATTTTCCTTGTAGGAAATGCACATGAATTTCAAGTGGTATGAACTTATCTAGTGCTGAACAGCAGCTTATGACCAGGCTTGGTGAAAAACAAGCTTTAATTATAAATTTTAAGGTTACAGAAAGTTGAAGGACATAAAGGTTCTGAGGAACAGGATGGTCTTCGCTAGCTAATAAAGGGTTTGTTTCAGTTATCTAAGCATAGAGCATAGGAAATGTTTTGTAACCCAAAATATCCTAGTGAAAGGTATGACAGGGTCTCTAGGAGACCTGAGTTGATCTACAGCAGCAGGTAGTGGTGGCACTGAATAACCTAAATGATGGACACTTATGTTTAGGCATCTGTTTCCCTCAGACAGGGTCCTTTAACTCCACAGTGTGAAGCAGATAACAATAAAATCAAGACTCCGATAGCTAAAATCAGTAAACTTCAAATGGAAATAAGCCCTCATGTCATGGCTGAGACAAGGAAATGACATGTAACAAAGGATTGCTTAAATTCTCCCTGTACCTCTACTTCTTACAAGGTAAAGAGCCTTTTCAAAAGCAGGGTAATTTGCTGTTGTCTGACATCATGGAAAAATCATTGCATGGAATTCCAAAATCCCTGCTAGTGTTAAATCAGATTGCATTATTAGTCCTGCCCTCAGATTGCATTTCTGCTTGCTCTGAGGCAATCCCCATTTCTTTTGTGTATTTATAACAACTGATTAATTAAACATCTCTTAAAACACAGTTAAGCAATCTCTCCTGTACTTAAGTAACCATTCCAAAACTATTAATGATATGTATGTACATAGTTCATTTACACACTCTGTCTCCCTAGCTCCCCTTTTCTACCAAAAGGTCTTCATAAATACAGCTTTTGATCTCTAAAAAAACCTCATCTTTTCAAGAAAGAGCTCATTAGTCATGAATGTAGAAAAAGTAACAAAAGCCCAATTCCATAAAGGTTAAAGCTCTTCCAGTTCACCTCTTCTTTTTTTATATATTCTTTTAATTAAGAAGCTGTTCTGATTCATCCATCAAATAAGCTTTTATCTTACAGTCCAGAATGAATTAAGACATTACCTGGCAATTCCTTAACTACAGCAGCCCATTTAAGCACTAACAAAAAATCCACATTGGCATAAATTGTTTTAATCAGACCTCTGACATAGAAAACTTATTGAATATTAGTTTGTGTTGCTGTTATTTGCTACCTTTTTTTTAATTTATTTTTTTAATGATGCTCTGGTTTTATCCTAATATAGGTGAAAGAAATATCTCAAATCTCAGCAGCATATTTGGGTTAGAACTGTACGTGACTCATGGGGCAAACCATTACAGACCCCTACAAGGGCATCCAATTGATCAGGGGTCATCATACTATTGATTGAGCCTGTGGTTCAGGTGGACAGAGTGTTGCTGTATCCTGCAGCCTTTTAGCATCCTCATCATAAAATCTTGTGGAAAGAGGCAAGACAGTTCTTGATCACCTGTATATATCCCTCTGACATAGCAGGGGCAACATTTCTCCCTGAGGCCAATTCTTGATGCATTTGGCAACATTTTAGTTGTAGAGCATACTAAACTGAAACTTCTCTAGGATGCGGACTGTGAAATTGTTCTGCTATATTCCCACTGTGCCAGCAGCTGCTCATCCCACCACATCATCTATGATGTAAGCTCACAGGCACTTACTTAGGGTCTGGGATGCCAGAAAAAACAGTGTTTGGTCCTCTTCCCTGGCTGGGAAGCAAACATTTTCCATGCGCTACACATAGCAGCTGCGAAACTCAAGCTTATGTCTTTGGTCACATCTTTTGAATCATTTTTTTACCAGATACACCTCTGCTCAAAACTGATTTTGATGGTGTGGCCCAAGTTGGAAGGCTGGCAAGTCACAAGTCACAGAGGTTTGACTACTAGTCTGTTTAGAGACTTGTTTTAACCACTGTTTATGTCAATATCTCTGTGAGACTGGAGATGTTCAGTAAAATACCAAGTTTATAATAATAACCTCTGTCTCCCTTTGCTACTGGGAAATGTTATATGCTTAATCTGATGTTTCACAATTGTCACTTCATTATTGAAAAAAAAAATGTTTTCCTTTCTAACAGAAGTCAGGGAAGAAAAAAACCACTACAAGTCACAAACCATTTATTCCATTCATTGATTACTGATGGCTCTAGATAAGTTTTCAATGGTTTAGGTTACTTTGAAGTTTTCCTATTTTACTGACAATGTAGATAAACCTGAATTAACAACACATGTCACTCTGGAATGATTGACCTCTGGTAGTGGGGAAGAAAAAACCACAAGTAGGTTGATGTGGGATGCAATTGACCAAAGATATAGGAACCTTGTACATCACTAGATCTGTGTCTTGGGTTCTCCTCTATAGTTAAGAGAAACAGACATGGTCGGTACAGTCAGTCTCATGCTAAAGCAGACTTCCATAATAAATCAGATTAATTGTGGCCTTGACATACTTATTCTGACTTCTTTGTCTTTAAACGAAGACTGAATTACCTAGCTGTAGTCCCAGCATTGCCTCATAGACACAGGAAGTCAAATAAGTTAAACCCACTCTAGTGATCTGGATATGATATCATAAAATAGGAGGTTCATTAATTATTAATATCTACCTATATTTATAGGGAGGAAGAAAGCTGTTTTATATTGTCATAAACATCATTTATACACACTGACTAATTTGAAAAATATGTGATCATGTGATCAGACCTCATTCAGATTAAAATTGTATTTCCCCATGACCCCATTCAAAACAGATGTTCATGCACACAGAACTATTATTCAGGTGACACATTAAACATTGTTGATCTGGAATTTAATAATAGTTGCAAAATGGATTATGGGAAGAGAACATGTGCTCTTGCAAGGAATGGCAGTCATCACAACAAACCTTTGAGTGCTTGCAATGCATTTTAGACATCTAGAGCCTCACCAGTGCTAACTGTGCCAGACTAACTTCATGTGGGTAGAGAGTTACTTTAAAGAGTTAGGTCACCTAAACCATTTCAGAATGTGCCATGTAGAGGAGCAAGAAGACCTCTTTGGGCCATCACTCCTATTAAGCAGCAACTGTCAGGAATTTGAAAGCCCTGCATGTAAATTTCTTCTGCATTGTAGTTCTAGAAGATAATGCCCCATAACTGTGTTATCTGTACATTTTTCAGCATCATCATTTGCCTCAAAACCCAAAAAAAATATAAAAGTGAAACAAGATAGAAAGGTTTTTTATTAATTTAATAAAAACAAACAAACAAACAAACAAAACCCAAACAAACCCAACAGAAAACAAAGCCCCAGTTTAAAGGAATTGAATGTATCTCACAGTGTTTTCTGATCTTTCTTCCTTGAGACTTCTGTATGTACTGATTATTTTGGCTAATCCCTTAAAGATAGCTGAAAAGATATGTTACAGTGAATTCCACTTGGACATTAAGATGGAGGTATTAAATAAGATTCCTGTCTTAATCATTGCCTTAACTGTTTGCAAGGTTTTACGTATATGAAGTTGTTTGCCAGAAAACAAACAGGTAAGAAAATAAGAAAGAAAAAAAAAAGGAAAAGATGAGTAATATTATCAATTTATTTTTTCAAAAGAGGAAGATATCCTTACCAGGAGCAGTGCAGAAGAGTCAGTTTATACAACCATTGCTAATACTGTTAGGTGTATTTAGTTCAATCAAAAATTATCCTGTGTTACAGTCAAGGTTTAAATTGCTTTGATTAGAGGTGTGACACCTTCAAGATGAAAGAGTGGAAACTTGAGGCTTGAACGCTTAATGTTGTCAATGTATATTTTGAATGTATTTCCATGCAGTGTGCATCTTTTCCAGTGAAAAGAAAGATCTGGGTTGCTTTTTGTTTTTTTTTGTTGGGCACTCTTGGCACAAGAAGATGCGCAAGAACCTGCTGATTTGAGGTGGGAAATTTTTACAGAAACACAGATTGTTAAAGAAATTAATGAAATGATGCTAAGGAAATAAAATTCACCCTGCAGGAGTTTATGTAAACATCCATAAGCTCCTGCTAAGTTTCTGTACACCACTAGGAAATTGTATTGACTTCATAAATAAGAATGAAGAGTAGGTAAGAGTCTTTTATTTCTTTAATGATAAAAGGTATATAACAGATATTGTGGTATTTGACATTGAGAGATTAATTTCTTTCTTCAGAAAAGTAAGCAAAGCAGACCCACTCAAAGTCATATTCTATTGTAAAACAGGAGCAAATCCAAGATTTCACTCTGACTATACCAGTAAATTGCCATTTATGAAATGTCGTTCAGCTGCAAAGAGAAAGAAATCCTGGTGTTGTAACTGCCAGTCCAATAAGAAAATGGCTTTAACAAAATCTATAAAGGATTTGTAATTCTTATGGTAAACCTACCAGTTTATACATGGGTGTTTTTTTTTTTTTCTAATAAATTCATTCCTAAAAAACAGAAAATGTTTTAATAAAAATACAATTTGTATTAGGGGGGAAAGAGAGGGATTTTAAAATGTTGACAACTCTAATGGACTTTGCCACAAACAAAGTCAAAAAAATAACCTCCTCTGAATCTTTCTCCTGATGTATAAACAGGAACTAAGCTGCTGGGATTTAAATTGTATCCATCACAGAATAATAATATTGCTCATTACATGTAGCTTCAGATATTTGCTATGGGAAAAAGTTAATCGAAAGATTTCACAAGTTTTTTTAGGTATTATCACACTAAAGAAATTGTTCTGTAGTAGTGAGCTTTTTGGCCATTTGCAATAGTCATTCTGCTTTTACCTGAACATGGAATGCTCTTTCAGGTACTCATTTGAAAACCAAGGGATTATATAAAAAGAATTTTTTTTCTATTATAATGATTTTCATCCAAGTATCCCCTGGCAGCTTAAAATATTTATTGAATAAACCTGTCTATCATATAGGCAAAGGTTCTGTCTTATAAATGAGTAAACTGAAGCAGACAGACTGAATGGCAGAGGCAGGCACTGAGGTCTGAGCTCCAGACTGTTTTCAGCTAGAGCAGCACTGAGGCATGCTTATCATTGTAAGCACGTAATTAAGTGCTATTACAGTTAATTCAGTTGCTTATGTTCTGATTGCACTGGAAATTCATGCAAAAGTTTCTTAACTGCTGTCTCAGCTTGAAGTAAGGAAATGGTACATAGATTGAGGGAGAATGTTGTGGATTCAGACCTCAGGTAACCTGCAGCAGCCAAGAGACTTCATTTCACTGATCTCCAAAATTATAGCCATGGGTGCAGACAGAAAATGACCTCAGATTATTCAGTTGAAGCTCCCAATTCAGGATGAAGTCTGCAAATTTTACAGAGGTCGAGAGGCTTTAGAAGTAAGAAAGCAGGGCCAGTGAAATTACTAGATGAAAATTGAAAGATCATGATCTGCATACAGACCCCTAGGGTAAAGATCCCAGCTCTCTCTCTAAGGAGTGTGAAGGTTTGAAAGTTTTCTAAATACCTTTTAAACTACTGACACACTTCCAGATGCTGCTCAAATTATGCTATTGTTGAGATCCAAAATGCTGTATTTGCACTAGACTAGACCACACCAATAGAATATCTTACTTGGAAGGGACCTACAAGTATCATCTATGATCATAGAAGTATTTAGGTTGGAAAAGATCCTTAAAACCATCCAGTCCACCTGTAAATCTAACACTAGGAAGTCCAGTACTAAACCATGTTCCTAAGCACCACATCTATACATCTTTTAAATAGGATATTGTGATTCTATGATCTCAAGGGATGGTGATCAGACACTTCCCTGGGCAGCTCTTCCAGCGCTTGACAATCCTTTTAGTTTCACTCATTCACAACTTGGTGTTGTCTTCAGACTTCATGTGTGTTCCCTCAATCCCCTCATCCAGATCACTGATGAAGAAATTAAAGGAATTGTCCCCACACTTAGTCCTGGGGAATACCACTTGTGACTGGCCACCAATTCAACATAATCTGGGATTGTGTGATTCATCAGCACTCTCTGAGCCTAGCCATCCAGACAGGTTTTTTGGGGTTTTTTTTTTATTTTTTTACCCAGAGAAGGGTACACTGAAGTCCAACTGCAGCTGCATATTTTAATTATTTTGTCATGAAAGAACCAGAATGATGTTGGTGTCCATCATCTTTTCCATTGCTTTTTAAATTTTTTCTTTTTCTCTCCACAAATTCTTAAACTTTGAGTTCTTGTCTTTTGTGGCCAAATATCACTTGTGCCTGCATCTTACATTAGTTTTTCCACATTTAGTCACAGAATTCCATCCCCAGCAATCAAGGATCTGAATAAATTTGCTTATCATTGTATTGATAAAGGAGGTAAAGGAAGAAAAGAGAGATTCCAGCATGTAGTCAAAATGTCATCTTTACAGACACACCATATCAAACTATTTATGGTCATATTCAAAGGTCCCTAAAAATTGCTGTTTCTTTACTTCTGTGTTGGCAAATAAAAGCAGTCTGTGGCACAGAGAGCAAGTGCTGTGGCATAGTTTTTGTTGGCAGAGGGAAACTCACTCTGCCCAAAGCACACAGCTGTGTCCATGCACGCTGGTAGCAAACATTTACCTTGTGCAGGTTTGTGTTGTGCTGGCTTGTGCTGCCCTGTGGGGAAGGTCAGGGAGCTGGGAGAGCAGGTTTATTGGCACAGGCCAAAGCTGTGCCAGGGGACATGCTGGATGATCATGTACACAGCCCCCTCCCTCAGACTGTGGCTTAGAGACACATCTTTTCCTTTCTGCATTCCTGCAGCTGAATTTTGAGAGTGGGGAAAAATTCGATTAACAGACAGGTAAAAGACAATAAACACTACTTTATTAAGTAGTGATCTGGAGAGGGAAAGAACAGAAAAGAGAGAGGACCTACATCACCAGCCAGCTTGTGTGTGTTGCATATAAAATATTATCTGTGTCAGGGAAATTGAGAAGAGGAAAACAGAGTGGGTGTCCACTTAAGGGTGTCTGGGGATATTCCAGATGCAGTAAATTGAGTTATTGCATCCAAAAGCACAGAGAAAATGAGATAAATAGCAGGAACTGATAGAGGATTTTAAGCAGTTTGTACATGTTTATCAGACAGCTTCAGATTTTAGGTGATTTTTGAGAAAGTTATGCAGGATATGTTTTCCTGACTGCATTAAAGATGAAAAGATGCCTTTCAGTTCCATTTCTTAAAGTAATTAGATTTACTGCTTTGTCAATTAGGTCATCTAGAAGCCTGTGAAAAGTTTAGTTTCTTGTGATATATTTTAGAAAATCTTCTTTTAAACCTATGACTCACTGGACAAGTTAAATGGTTTTTCCTGTAACAACAGCCATAATCTAAATGCTTTGTCTGGAATCCCGTCAATACTGTACAGTTGGCCAGCAAATTATTCTTGTTGCATTAAATTACATTACTGTTTTCCTGGGCTGCCTCTTCAAATTTTCATGACACTTCAATTCATTAAGCAGATGGAGATGGAAGTTGTGACTGCAATGTTTTCTTCAATACGATGTAAGTTCATTCCCTGCAAACCAGTGTAATCCAGTGTGCTCAGAGGAGGGTGGTTTCACTTCAGCACCTCTCCTAATAACTGCTTGAATGCTCCCTTAGAGAAATCCATTTCTGGCAAATCATGCACTGTTGATTAAATATCTTTACTTGATGCTGCCTTTCCCTTGCTAGATGCAAAGAGGCTGAAACTGGAAAGTTGTTGATTATGATGATATTGGACAATTCATTATGCATTGTGATAACCTTTGACCCAAGCAAAGACTTCCTTTTTCACTTAATCAGCTGAAATGAAAAGTGGTCAAATAATTACATGTTCTTGTCTTCCAATCAAGCAGTAGGTAGAGATGTTGAGAGGAAATCAAGCAGAATCTTAAAAAGCAACAATAATAATGAAAAAAAAAAGAAAGATAAATAATCCTATTGAAAGTAATAAATAGATTATTTTTTCACTTACTTCAGTAGTATCCAAATAAATGAAGCCCTCCTGAGATTGGTTCTGTACTCAGCTTAATGTCTGTGCCACTAGGACATGAGAAGTTTTTCCTGACTTCTGTGTTCATACCTGGGTTGATAGCACCCATCATTTGTGAATAATTCTGGATCTTATTCTTCAGAGGCTGTTCCTTTTCTCATTAATTCACACAGAGGGAGGAAAGGCTCTCATAAAACCATCTCTGCACAGGTGAAAAACAGGGATAAAAATGGGGTAAAAAATCAAGAATGCAATGTGTTACATTAAATACCATACAAGAAGAATTTTTCATTATTGTTGTATCCCTCAGTCACTAAAAAAATGATATCTTCTGAAAAATAACAGTATCAGCTCTAGACTTCAGTAATTTTTGGATCCTGGGAATCCAAAGACAATGATCCTTTTTATGCTACTCTTCATGGAGTAAAACTATTGAATTTAATAAGATGCCAAAATTGAGATGAGGATTCTGTATGGTCTTGGAGACGGTTGTTGGATTTTCTTTTTGTGTACAGTCCATAACAGTGAGTCAGCCCTTCTCTGGATAAACCAACTCTCTCAAGCTGAGGCTCCTGATCAGTAGGAACACGTGTCTTTAGCAGTAAGGTGGGTGGAACATAGGTTGGCATTCTTGGGTCACCTGTCTCTCTTCTTGTGGCTCTGGGTAGCTCTGCTTGTCCTTTAGCTGGAAGGTGGCAACTTGACTATTTATCCCCTTAGTGCTCTTCAAATTGTCATCTGAGCTCTTGCTACAGGTGCCTGTCCTTCATTTACCAGAGCAATGCAGGTACCCTGACCATTGATATTTAAATTAAATACTTAATGCTGGCAAGTTATTCACCAGGCAGTGCCACATGTCTGCTCCGCTTTGAAAAGTTGCACCTCTGTGTGTTCTGATTCAACTACCTGTGTCTACAAAGTGGAAAAAATCAGAGTATAGAATAAAAAACATAAATCAGTCTATTTTTTAAATAAATTATTAAACCAAAAATGGGTATTATTTAAAATTATTAAAGCAGCATAGTAAGAACTCTAAGATTTTACTCTTAAATTTGTTAGAATTTGCTAAGAGAGATCTCCTTTGTAATTAGGTGAATTAACTTGGCTATCTTCATTTCTGAGCACTTCAAATGTGAAGCTTTATTTTTTTTTTATTGTCATATTGCACATATATATTGTAAATATTTTAATTTTTTTTTGTTCTCAGTACATATACAAGAATGCAATGCTATTGAAATGCCTCTTCAATTCAATGAGTGATCATTAATATTCCTAGTATTACCTCTCCTTTCTATCTTTAAATGCTTTCCCTGTTAAAAAATTTTCAGGGTGGATCCTAGAGTATGTTTTGTTTTACTTTGAACACTCAAATAATAGCAACTCTATTATATTCAGTGTGTAGCACACCATTTATTTGACTTTACATAATGCATTTCTTCCTTTAATAAAATCCTCCTGCAGATATGAACATTTTCTTATTCTTTCTAGGAGCATTAGCAGGATATGCAATGTAAAGTGCTGGGTGGGATGGAGCACATTTTTCTCTCATGAATATCACTTTTGATCACATCATTAAGTACACAGCCCTGTCATACAGATGAGCATGGTGTTTGTGGATATTAATGAGCATCTTCTCTTGCATCTGACTTTGATTGAACTATTCATCACCTTTCCTGTTTGGAGAGCTTTGCATCAATTCCAGTTAAATCCTTGCAGAACGCATTTACTTTCTTTTACATGACTGACCTTTCTCACACATGACTGGCTGTCACAAGCTGAAGAGACTGGTAGGTCTGGGTTTCTGAATCCTGAGCCATTTAATTGCATCAAGAGGCATTTTTCTGTAGGCTAGGAAAGACTGCCCAATTACTTGACTTATTACATGCTTTAAAATTGATCCTGAGAGGTCAGACACTGACTTTCTGAAGGAAGCTCTTGGGGTTTTGTGGCTGCAGTTTGGGTCCGTTTTTTGGTGGGGAGGAGGTGTTTGCATTTTTTCTTATCTACAACTTAATAATAAAAATATTCATAAGTAATTACTAATTCAGTCAATATTCAGCTTAGATTCCCAGAACATATTTTTATCTTTAGGAAGTACAAAGGCATTCACCTCCATCAACAGTTAATAGCCCTGACTTACACCACTTGTTCTTATATTCACTGGCTTTTCTAAATCAGTGTACACTGTTCCCCTTTAAAATCAGATAGATTTTCTCATGATGAATGAATGAAGTCAGATTAATGCTTCCAGTATTCTTTTCATTGCAGAAAAGCCAAATTGACCATATATTTTATTAGTTCTGAAAGAATATAATTTTTACCTTGCTAGTCTAAAATAAAATAAGTTGTCTTAGGTATATTAATGTGTCCAATATATACAAACTCCAGGTTTTGGGATGGGGAGTTTTGTGTTTTTGTTGTGGTTGTTGTTTATTCGTTAGTTGTTGGTTTTTAGTTTTGGCTTGGATTTTTTTTGAATTTTGGGGTAGGGTTTTGTTTGTTTTGTTTTTCTTTTTTTGGTTCTTTTTCATTTTAGATTTCAATTAGGATTCATCTATCATAAGAGAAGGTTTCCAGAATTTCAGCATCTAATCCAAGCTAGTATTCACAGTCCCTCTAATGCTTGTGCAGAGAAACAGATCCCTAGAGGTTAATTTGTCCTAATTATCTTGGCTATCATAGGTTTTGATTAGTAGTTCCTGATAGTAACTGCTCCTCATCAAAGGAGCCTGAATGAGTACCTTAAATTGGATGTCTAAATTCTAATATTTAAGGCTGGGCAATGCAGGCTCCACCCCATGGGCTGTGAGTTACAGATTCTCTTCCAGTTGTCCTGTACCAGGTTTTTCAAAATCTGAGACACATGAACCATGTAAAGTTTCTCCAGAGGCTTCTCCTCAGTGTCCTTCATGCTACTGATCAATCTGGTAACCTTGTAAGCTTCAAAAGATATAACCACACTTTACATAAATCAGGCTCTACAATTATTTCCTGTGTGAGTTACTATTGAAACCTAAACATGAGGACAGTTTTTAACTACTGCCAAAGAAATTTCTGTAACAATAACTGATTAGGCACACCTCAACATCAGATTTTTTTGTTCTGTTTGCATTAGTGTAAATGGCAATAAAAATGCAAAGATCTCTAGAAGACATTTATAGGCAGCCTCAGTGTGATACTAGAGATAATTCCTTTTTATTTTCCACAGCTTCAAGGGGACAGAAATTAAAAACAGTGAGATTCAGCTGGACTACTTTAGTCAACTAATCATCAAAATAGTTCAACTGGAAGAGCAGTTATTGGACAATATCCAGGCAAGTAAATTCCCCATCTACATCTTAATTTCTTAGCAGAAACCTATGGGTACATGTGTAGAACATTAAAAAAATGCAAACACATTCAAAAATTTTCTCAGTTTCTGTCTCCAGATAATGGACATTTTGTCACTCTTCATGTCACAAGAAGGGCTTTAAAATTAAAGCCCTCTTCCTCTATGAAGCCATCATTGAAAAAAATGCTATAAGTGTGTATGTGTGTTTTAAGAAAATAATAAATTGTTGCATGTGGCCTGAAGAAGATGGTAAAGTTCACACATTTTATCTGCCAGATATAAGTCAGAGAGATATAACTTTGTATTTTACTGAAACCATTTCATCTATGTTTTCAATGAGAAAAAAGACTTATTCAGTATTTTCCTAAGATAAATCATAAAACCACAATGTATTTGTACTTGTATTGTTTTTATATTTACAGTGGGAAGATTAAGCTGTTTACAAAATGGTCTGTAAAAACTGAACACCGGTTTAATTGTTACAAAAAGAAACAGAAAATTTTTTGTTCACAAATTATTTGAAACCTTTCTTCAATCTTAACCTGGAATTGATTAATTTCTTCTAGTATTTGATTTACTGGGATTATGCCTTGATATAAATGACAAAAACTGTACAAATAGGTGGGATACAGGTGATCTTTAGAGACAATCAAATTATTTTTATAGAAATGGGAACTTTTCACAGCATCACAGAAGGGTTGGGGCTGGAAGGGACCTGTGGCAACCTCCAGTCCAACCCCCTGCTAAAGCAGGTCCACCCAGAGCAGGTTGCACAGGGTCCCACCCAGTGAATTTTCCATACTCCCAGAGAAGGAGACTCCACAGCCTCTCTGGCAGCCTGGGCAGTGCCCTGCCAGCCTCCCAATAAAGATTTTCCCATACACAGATGAGACTTCCTGTGTTTAATCAGTTTGTGCCCATCTCCCTTTTTCCTGTCACTGGGCACCACAAGGAGTCTGAACTATGGAAAAGTTCAGCTCTCACATGACAATTAACAATGGCCTTTAATGCCACAGCTGGCATCAAGGAGCTCCAGGGGAACATATTCTTTTCTTCATGAAGGTCTACTTTAAAAGTCACAGAGTTCTGTGTTGTTTGCTATACTAAACTCCTGTTTTTAACACTGGCCTTTTTTTCCTGCAGGTACTATGTGTGGCACTGTGATTCCTTGACATGGGAAACTTCCCATGTGAGCCATGAACAGGGCAAATATTTGAAGAACTGTCATTTGTGAGCACAAAGCTGGGGTCAGATGCTTCCCTGTCATAGATGCACCATGACTCTGAATGTAGTGGTTTACCTGCAAGGGGTTTGACATTTCCTTTTCTATCATAATAATCTTAAAAGTAAGTGCAACAGGGAAAAAAAGACCTCGAAGATGAGGTTTTGCAAAAGTCTGATAAATTTCTAAGAGTTAATACATCTGAAAAGAACTCACTGCTTCTCTTGGGACAGAAAGTGAGAGGACAACTGGTTTCCAGGATTAGACACTGGAAAAATTACTGCCAAAGGCCATTATAAAAAATCCCAGATCATAAGTATTTTTGTGGACATTTTTTTGGGTTTGGTTTGGATTTATTTATTAATTTTCAAAAATATAGCTATTTCTATTGTTTCTTGGCACAAGCTAGTCATTTTGCAAAGTATTGTGGCCATTATTTTTTGAAGATGTCATCTTCTCATAGACAATCCTTAGTAGTCTTAATTACATTAATTGTTCCTGTACCTCTTCAGTTCATGTGATTGCTGCCAATGGACAAACACAGGGACAGGTTTACCACAGCTGCTTTAGAATATCCATCACAGGACTGGACAGGACCTGGGCAGCCAGATCTGCTGTGGAATTTATCTGCTCTGAGTTGAGAGTCAAGCCAGATGACATCTTGAAGGGCACTTCCACCCTAAATTTTCCTGTAATTGTGGGGGTTTTGTGGGACAGTGAATTACCCACAAAAGATGAGACTAAGAATATTCAAATCATCAGGACCAGTCCCCAAGGAAGAAGACGAGAGGAAATTTTCCAAACCCTCGGTCTTAGTCTCTAAACAACTACTTGGTTAGTTTCATCATTAATAATAGAAAATCCTCTCCCTTTCCTGCCTTCTCCAAATTGAAATTATTTTATGGCCAGGACAGTGGAAAGCAACTAAAGAGAGCTTTACATTAAACATTCCCTGATTTTCAGGACTGCTAATTTTTTTCAGGATTTGCTGATATTTAGGATTTGTTTCCCTATTCCTGGGCCACTGATTTACTACTCCAGTGTAAAAGAATGTCATATTTATCTCTCTTGGATAGTACCATCTGTCAGGGAGAGACATGATGCTCTCAATTCCCAGTGAACTGACATGTAACTCTCCTGGATTAATTGTTTGGTGAGATGCTTTCCTGCCTGCCTTATCATTCCTGTTCCCTATCACAAAGTAAAACTTTCAATTATATTAATTTTTTCACTAAAATTCATTGCTCAGAATTAGCTAGCATTTATAGTGGTAAATGAGTATTTGGCATTATTGAGTATATAACTCTTGACTTCATGTGCCTAAATTAGCTGCTCTGTATTATATTCCGGAGGCCAAGCAATTTTAGGTGTTTTTAAGAATAGCAACTTCTAAAATAAGGCAGTTCAAGGAATTGGCTGTAGTTCATTACTGAGGTGAGTTATTAGCAGAGAGAGAAACAACCAAATATTTAGATCCTCAGACCATTTTTCTAGCCACAAATCCCCTTACTTAAGAACAGATTAATTTTTAGTAATTCTTTTTTCCTATGGCATAGTTGGTTCAGGTTTAACTGGCACTACTCTGAAAGATGGCAATGCCGAAATGAGAAAGTTCTTCTGCTCTCTTCTAGGACAGCACAGGTTATGTGGGCTTGTATCATCAAATGTCTGCACTGAACATCTAGAAACAAACCTCAAGGTTTTATTTGTTATATGGGTTTTATAAAGACAGGGAAACAAAGATACACAGTCTTCTACCAGTGCTCTATGTCTGTTTTGCTACCCAGCAAGGAAATATCTCCAAGAACAAGGCACACTGTGACTTTCCCTCTCAAGGTTTTCCCTTTAGCTAATTCCTACAGACACTGGCTCAGTGTTGTAGGGGAAGTGCAGATGGTAAATTCACACCTGTCCAATACTTTGCACCTTGTCAGAACCTGCCAGGGCATGGATTCTCTGGAACTGACAGTATTATTAAACATCTTCTGGCAGAAGCTTCAGAAGTCAACACTCAGCTCAGATATGCCATGAAAAGTTGTAACATGTTTTTTTGAGAACAGAAAAAGTAAGAATTTTCCACTGTGATACAGAACTAAAGAAGGACAAAGGAGCCCAAGAGAAATGCTTTATTTTGTAAACAATGTCTGGTGATATAGCCTTCTAGGAGAAAAATCCCACACCTAACCCACTTTTCTGAAAGAATGAGTGAAAAAATCTCTCTGATCAAGATTTTGAATATAATGTAAGCCTTGAAATTTGTTAATTTTGATTAAGCCTTAACAAATTGAAAGATCCAGTTAATTTATTTCAAGAGAATTGTCTCTATGCCTTCAATATCACAGTCACACAGTCTTAATTTAATTAGAATGGAATCTGGAATCACCATGTTAATATCACAAGGATTATTTTGGCTTTATAAGATTATCCAGAAAATCAGAATGAGATTAAGTATGTCACCAACACACATAATCAGTGCTGCATGGATTATGAAGGGAGCAAACATCTTTCCTACCCAACAGCTTCACTCACTAAAAATAGTGCCTGGGAGAAATTTGGTGTTATATCAGAGAAACACTATCTCAAATGTGAGATTTTAATAGCACTGAAGAGAATGGCAGCAACAGAAATAAGTGAAAAGACTTGCTCCTTTATGGTTTACAGTTTCACACTTTCTCCCTCTACTTCTGGCTAATGAAAATGGGAACTACAGAGCAGTTCTTAAAATTACCTAGCAATAGAAACTACTTTTGCTGGTCTCAGGAGCCAAGGAGATTGCTATGGTGTTTTATGCACTTTATTACTTTAGAGATCTTATTTTGGCCTGTTAAAGGTCTTGGCAAGTCTTTAGTGACCTTCTTCACCAGCTGTGTGCATCAACTTCAGGATAATTTCATGTGTTCTATTAATAGCCACAGAATCTCAGAATTCAAGACTATAGGGCAAAGCTCTGTGCTCTTAGGAATCCTGGGTTGATTTTTCAAGCTGATGAGATGTGAAGCCTCAAAATGTATGTCTTTGTCTCAAACTCTTTATGGAGGGAAGGAATTATTTTAAGGCTTTGCAGGAGTTCATAGAAGCATAGAATAGTTTGGGCTGAAAGGGATCTTAAAGATTGTCTGGTTCCAACCCCCACTCTGTGGGTGGGAACACATTCCACTTGACCAGATTGCTCAGAGCCTCATCCAAGATGGCCTTGAACAATTCCAGGGATGGAGCATTCACAGCTTCACTGGTCAACCTGTTCCAGTGCCCCACCACACTTTCAACAAAGAATTTCCTTCTAATTTGCTTCAAAAATATCAGCTGGTGTCAACCAAACTTTGACAAAACAAAACATGCTGTAGGATTCCCCAGATATCTGCTTGCAGAGAGGTGTCTAAGAAATAATAGAGTCCTTTGCATGTTAAGTCAGTGGGTTTAATTAATCTCACTGTAAGGGATTCTACTGTTTCTATCCTCTCATTTCCCTATCCTTTGCCACTCTCCTCTGCATCAAGAGCACTGAGTTTAGTCATCCTGATTCTTTCATCCACACAACAGAGCTGATACTCCATCCATTTTCTGCTCTGAACCCTGGAAACCCACAGTGCTTCTGAGGGAAACATCTCTGTTCTGTGGAGGGAAGCAGCACTGTGATATGAGCAGACTCAGAGCTGCATGCTGACATGAAGGTGTTCGAGGTGGGAAATAATGAGATCCTGAGGGATGAGACATGAGGAGCAGGAGCTCAGTCTTTCCTGCAGGACTGTCTCTCTCTCTCCTTTCACCCTGTCAGCGTTCTTGTTTCTTTGGATCACTGGTTTCAGGTTCTGGGATGATCTTTCTCTGAATCAATCCATCATGCCACTATTATTTTCTTCTGCATAAAACAAATAAAAGCAAAGAGAAATGCTTTGAAGAAGTGCTTATGTTCAGTCTTGAGAGAGACTTAGTGTTCAAATACTATAGCTTTGATTATTGGAACAATGAAAATAACACCATTTTGTCTAAAAAGAATGATGTATAATAAATAGATGAGAAACTGGCTCAATTCTCTATTCTGTGAGATTATCATAAACTTAAAGCAGGGTGGGTTTACCTGAGTAATCATAAGATCTGACTCTAAAATATCTCAGAGAATTGGACAAAAGTAGTTTCTGGATTGATATATTCACTTAAATAAAACAGCAAGTTTAATACATGAATAGCCTTCAGAAAAATGAAACATTTTTTTTTTCAGCAACATAAACCTATTTTTAAAGCTGTTTTTTAATTAAATTGAACTCACATGCATTTGTGCACAAATGAACACAACTGAGCATTTTAAGTAAAAAACCTTGAACACTCAGAACAGCTAAAACTCTCTAAGGTAAATTGCTTTTTTTTTTTTTCTCTTGAGATAAAAATTGTGCTTAGAGCCAGAAAAAATATATAAAGAATTCAATTTGTTTAATTTTATTTCTATGTCTATATGAGCACTAATTTTCTTTTTCTTACTAGCCTCATCAATGTGACTGCAGTGCTAGAGGCAGAGAAAGTCAGGATGGAACATATTCAACTCAATTCCCTTGGCTCTCCTGAATGTCGAGAGGAGTTTCAGGTCTAGGGTGGACTTTCACATCCACTTTCAACTGCAGTAGGATCTAGAAGGCTCTAGCAAATGGCAGGAAATCAAAACAATGTTTTGCTGATTTTATACAGCAGATCACAGATTGGACAATTTTTTGTTATTAACTTTAACAAGTAGCTTTAATCACAAGATAATCTGCCCCTTTAATGGTACAATGACTACAAATGTGCATTCCATTCACTTACAGAGTTTTCTAATCTTCAGCATACTTCTACTCTTAACACAATCTATTTTAGTTGTGAAAAAATAAAAATATCAGATCACCTCTTTCTGATGTGTTGAAAGTTCCCATCCTCTTCTTCCCGGGTACTCCCTATTTCAATTTCAGTAGAGGTTTTCAACCCTGTGTTGATATCTGCCACACGAAACAGATGACACAGCATTTGCAGAGCCTGGGGAATCAAGAACCTCTCAATCTGCATCACAGTTTGACAGAACAGACACTTCCTTCATCCATTCCTGATTCCACACCCCAGCTTTGCTGTCTGCCACAGGCTCTCCTGGCCTCAGCTCAGTCACTCATTTCTATGGCTGACTTCAAGCTGAAGGGTTTGGGAGTTCTCCAGTGAAAGCTGTTCTGTATCACTCACTTGACATCTTTCTGCTTATGTTTTTGACTTTATTTTTTCAACTGATCCCCAGCTGTGTTTACCTTTCATGAGTAGAGTTATTTGTGAACTTATTGTGCTTGAACATCACCAAGTTTACTCCTTCAGGTTTTATTCTAGGAGTAGCATTGTTAATGTGTGGCTGTTGGAGGTAGTCCTCTGCCAGTTTGAGGATGTGGCTCACCACTTGGATTTTGCAGTCAATCACAGTGAGGTTGAAACAAGAAATGTAATCTATCTTGGTTTTGAAAAACAGGTGTCTGCTAAGGAAGGCAGGAGCCTCCCCTGAAATGGAAAATTTAAACCCCCTCCCTCCGAATTGCTATAAGTTTTAAATTAAGGAGCTCTCAGGCAAAAAAAAAAATGAGGGCAGGAATATCAGTTCTTTATTAGGGAAGAAAATAAAAATATAAAACAAACAATGCAGTAAACCAAAGGAACGCTAACAAAACAACCTGACACCCTGTGGGTCAGGGTGCTGGTAGCAGTCCAATTGGAATTGTGGCTGCAGCCCTCCTGGAGTGTCAGGTGTGGTTCTGCTGGAGCAGGGATCCTGTAGAAAGGGTGTATTCTTCCTCTGAAGATCCAGTGGAAGAGGCAGTTGTTCTTCTGGGAAATCCAGTGGAGAAGCCGTGCTGGTATTCCAGAATCTCCAGATTATATCCAGGTAGGAATGCTTGGCTCTTCCCTCTGGGCAGAGCATCTCACAATGGGATGCTGTAGTCCTTATCAGTCATGCAGTGACATTCAATGGCCTGCTATCAGCAGATGTCCCCTCCTGAAGGAGGAGTGATTGCGATCACTCTGAGATAAGGAAAGCTGCCCAATTAACAGAGGACACCTGCCATACAGATGGCAAATAGAATACATCTTGCCTTGCAATCTGGGACAAAATCACAAAGTGTGTTGTGCTGGACTAGAAAATTTAGACTATGCTACTGAGATTTTAAGTATGTGCTGATGCAGCTGACCTTGACTCATGTATGTGTTTAATCCCATTTCTATAGGAGATCACAGAATCATAGAACATCTTGAGTTGGAAGGGACACACAAGGAACATCCTGTCCAGCTCCTGGCCCTGCACAGGGCAGCTGAAAGAATCCCACCACGTCCCTGAGAGTTGTCCAAAATGCTGCTTGAACTCTGTCAGGTTGGTACTGTGACTACTTCCCACAGGGGAGCCTGTTCTAGTGCCCAACCATCCTCTGGGGGAAGAACTTCTTCCTTATTTTCCAACCTAAACCTGCCCTGACACAGCTTCATGCCACTGAGATGTCCCTTGCACCCCTACACTCCACAATCAAATTGTGAGTTGCCTAATGACCACTGGCTTCAGCAGGGCTCAGACTCCATCCCTAAAGAATGTAAATTAGGACACCAATATGCAGTTACACAGATGGCAGAACAAATAAAGAAAGCAACTTACAGTTTTTTACAGAGGAAAAAAAAGCCTTTAATTGAAAACAAAGAAAATAAAGACAATCCAGAATGAACTTATAATTGAAGTTTAATTGTCACTTTACATAAATGTAAAAATCCATAAGAAGAAGTTTAAGAGCAAGCAATCACAGTTAAAAGCACAACATGAGCATCTGGATCTTCCATATTATGGATAAAATGTTAATATATGATCTAAACATCACCTCTAATGTTTTCTAAACAAAGATAAATTAACAGGATCAATTTTCCATAGCAAATATTCTCCGCCTAACAGGATAATCTTTGAACACTAATAAAATAAACCACAAATCATATTTACTCTTGGGCTTACCTTCTTGCTGCAATTTAGCCTAGCTTGAGACAATATGGCAAACTCTATTAGCAAAAGCATAATTTACCTTTTTTTCTCCAAAGAATTACTTTTCTTTTAAGGTGGTTTTTGCATAGATAAATTAACTCTCAGAGTAAATGAATTAATGATAATTAATATTTACTCATTAAACTAATTTAATTAAATAATTAACTTAATCTGAGTTTCCCCTAATGCATTAATTTAGTACTATGAGCATTCATGCATTAGAAGTTACAATTCTGTATCTCTTTCAAGCCAATATTTATTCCTGGATGTGCATAGGTATATTATCAAATCTGTACATGATTAGAACATATCATACATATATGGTAATTCAAGGCCTAAGAGGATTTTCTGAATTAAGATCCCTGTTCCAGAATGATCACAAGTACTGCTAATGGTAGAAAGGCTATTCTTCTAAATATATTTGATTTTTACTCAAAATCTATTTGGAGAGCACTTAGTATGAATTTAAGGGGCTAGGGGAAGGGAAGAGAAATGGAAATTCCATTCCACATAAAAATGTTACTTTCTCAGTAGATAAAGGTCATCTAGAAAACTTGTTGAATAAATAAAAACCCTCTCTATAAAGAACTCTGCATACATTTACACATTCACAGATGACTGAAGACATCTTTGGAGGTTTTTTTGGGTAGAGATTCCTACTCTTCAGCTAGTCAGTTGCTCCAGCTGAACCTTTTCCCTGAGATCTAGGCAGTCAATCAGATCTTACCTGAAAGAAAATTAATGTGGAAAAGTGATAGTTTCTTTGAGTACAACTACACATTTTATCTAGGCAAACTGCCCGAAAACTGGGAAGGTCTGAAAAACAGGTGAGCAGAGACATGGCTAAACTGTACTGGTCAAACTTTCACAGTAAAAAAAAATAAATTGAAAAACAATTAAATTAGCTGGTCCTTTGGTTTCAAATGGGAAAAAATGTATATAAATTTTCTCTACCCAGATGCCAAGTCTGAATTCTTAGTGAAGCCATATAGCAAATAAAACAGCAAGAGACAGCAATGTTGCATGCCTTATTCAGAAGAAGATGGAACCATCTGTGTCCACTGATGGTGTTTCATAGTTGATTGTGTGTCTTAGAAAAGAAAACAAAAACCCACGGAAACCAACCCCAAAACCATTACAAAATCTCCTAGAGTTTAGATGATTAAGGGTTTGGAACATCCTTCATATCAGTAGAAGCTGAGAGAGGCTGGGACTCTTCAGCTTGGAAAATGAAAGGTTCAGAAGGATTTTATCCCTCTGTGTAAACACCTGAATGGAGAAAATGAAGATGGGGGAGGCAGACTTCCAGAGGAAACCAAGTAATACAACAAGAAATAATTGACAAAAAAAACCACAAACTAAAACCAAAACCACAAAAAAGCCCAATAACAACAACAAAAAACCCAACAACAACAAAAAACTAAGCCTATATCAAATTCCAGCTGAACACAATGAAACACTTTTTAACTGAAAGAGTGACAACAGTGTCACAGGTTGGCTGATCACTGTAGATTTTTCATCAGGGCACTGTCCTGCACAATCTGCTTTAGTTGACCATACTGGGGTAGGACATTTGGATTCTTGATCTCAAGAGGTCCCTTCCAATATCAATGGTTCTTTGGTTCTGTGATTCTGTCAATTACCTGTAACTTACTATATGGTAACTTCTGTGTAGCTTTCAAGTTGTAAAATTTATAGCTGCTTCCACAGAATTATTTTTCATGAAATATCTTACATTTGTCATCCTGATACCAATCTAGATAACACAATGAGATTAAATGGATGGACTTTCATTATCATTCCTAAAAATGTCATGTCAGGAGTATGTCAGGATTCCTGGAAATCCTGATGCTTGAAAGACATCTCCAGGCACTAAAATCTTTGGGAATTCTATTCCAGCTCTTCCTATGTGGAGGAATGAGGTCAAGAAGGCAATACCGTGAAGCCTTTCTCCTTACCTTCAGATGCAGATACAGACAAGCAGTATTCTTATAATGTTTTTATCTCTGTTGCCAAGACTAATCTGTATAACTGAGACACAGTGTAGACATCTGAATTAAAAGGTCAGTGGCTTCACCTTGCCTTTCCAGTAAATGGCAGAAATAATCATCCAGAAGACGGCTAAGATCACAGTCCCCTTCAGAGGGGGAAATTATTTCACCATCCTCTGAATTAACATTACTATGCCCCAAAACCACCTTGCTGAGGGTGCCTTCGATCCCACTGTCCACATCACTGACAAGGATGTCAAACTTTGCTGGTCCCAGCACTGACCCCAAGGGAACTGCACTTGTCCATTTGGCCCCTGAGCCATTGACCATGACCCTTTGAGTGTGACCATCCAGACAATTCCTCATTCACCAAGTGATCCATCTGTCATGTCCACGTGTTCAGTTTAGAGACAAGCTGGTTATGCAGGGCAGGGTCAGACACCAAGAGCCCTGAACACACAAACAGAAAAAAAATGGGGAGAATAATGCTAGAGGCCTGTGTGTACATGAATGCCAGAAAAACTGTTCACTGTTTTATTTCTCCTCTTTACATGATTGTTTTACATAATTTATTGAGTTTAAGAGCTTAAGTTTCTGCAGCCACTGCCTGACTGATGCTTCCTCTGATTAATACTAAATATAGAGGTACATCCCTGTCCTCAGTGGAAGGAAGAAAAACTATTTTAACACTTCTGTTTGAATCCATCATCATCCAGGGGTAGTGCATCATATATCATTGCATGCATGAGGCACTAGGAGTCATATATGGATGAAGAGGATCTGGCAGGCAAGATGTCTGATAAATCTGCCTGAGCAACATCAGTGCATTCAAAAAGGAACAGAGCAGTGGTTACTCATGCTGCAATTGTGGTGCAAAATGTATAATCCTAATTCTCTGCCTTTGTGACCTTGTAACCCAAGATGATGGACAATCCACCAGCAGGCCCATTTTCTTCTCTTAGGAAAACTGCAACAGCTGTCTCCAAAGCAACCTCCAGGAACCCGGCAGTAATATGTCTCCAGTCATCCTTTCACCAAGCAAATTACAGTATTCTGGACAGGCTAAGAAAGAGGCCATCTGTTACTCCTCCTGATGAAATATTTTGTCTGGAGACATTTTTTTACCTTGCATGGTGGCCTCAGAGTGTAAAGCATCTCTACCACACTTCTGTCTGTCACTGATGCATTGCTTCAGCTACTAACACCTCCTCTCCTCACATTACATCAATTTATATTTTAGTCTTTTTCCTTTCCTTTCCTTTTCCTTTCCTTTTCCTTCCCTTTCCTTCCCTTTCCTTCCCTTTCCTTCCCCTTCCCTTCCCTTCCCTTCCCTTCCCTTCCCTTCCCTTCCCTTCCCTTCCCTTCCCTTCCCTTCCCTTCCCTTCCCTTCCCTTCCCTTCCCTTCCCTTCCTTCCCTTTCCATTTCCAAGGAGTTTTGAGGGGGGTTTATTGTTTTGGTTTTATTTTTTCACATCTGACACTGTGAAGGCGTTAAATTATCTTGACAATACTTTCAGCTGATGTTCTATACTAAAGATTCTTCTTAAATTTGTATGCTTTTGGAGGTTTCACATTTTTAACACAGATTTCAGGGGAAAGAAGATCGAATTTCTAACATATTAATATGAATTGTCTCTTTATAACAGCATTTACCTCCTTTATTTTTTCCATAATTTCAAGGGCAAGCAATCTACCTCTTGTTCTTTTGGAAAAGGTGAAAACTGGTCACTGAATGAATGTCCTGCAGAATTGTTTAGAGGTGGTTTTCATATGATTTTACAAAAGACTATTAAAAAACACCAACAGAACAACAGAAAATAGTCTAATGGCTCCACACTTTTTTTTAATGTGCTAGTAGAAGTCTCTGCCACATACAAAAGTATTTGATTAATTCTCATTTGGTAAAAAATACTCTTCATTCCTAGCATCAGGTTCTTCTATGAGATATATTTTCTCAACATAATCCTAACAGCACATATCATAAGTCAACAAAACACAGAAGTACTATTTAGCCAAATAAAGGTGTATGTCAACAGCTGAGACATCTGCCCTGGAGAAATATAGAGAGAATTTTGCTTGGATAGAAGTACATGGTTTATCCTTCAACATCACACTAAATGTTGTCAGACTTATAATTTAAAAAAAAAAAAAAAAAACTATGAAGTATTACTTGCATGTGCACAGTGAGAGAGCCAGGGAAATATCTTCAATATCACACCAGACCCATCAGAGCAATGCCTGCTTCCTATCAGCTCATGAGCCTGGAGCCACTGAACAGCACAGGCAGATCATATTCTTCTGTTTGCCATAGAAGGTTTCATTTAATTCTCTGGGATTCTGCAGGATAATGTGTACAACCAGTTTTGCTGCTTTGTATCTGGCTATATGCATTATTCACTCGTGTCAGTCACCTGACCTTATAATACCTTGCTTTCAAATACATCATCCTCCAGAAATCCCCTCTTATGTGCTAAAATATGTAACTGTTCCTTCAAAACTCTTGGGTTTGCTCTTGAAAAATTAAGCATCTGAAGCTTTCCCAAGGCACAAACCAGGCAACTGCAAGTGATTCAAAGAAATGAAAGCAAGTATACTGCAATTTCCTGATCTTTGCATATGTCTCTTAACAGCAATAGCTTTTCAAATGTTCAAAATTTCAGCCAGTGATCTTGGCCAATGAAAAGTACTGAGGTTTACAGGTGACAAAAAAAGTAACATATTGAGTCCAACAAGCAATATGAAAAAAATCACTAAATTATTCTTATTCTCTTCTTTTCCTTTTTCTATCCTCAAATGACCTATTTTATTAAGCTTTGAAGCATATTACACACAACGTTTTTATTCTGATGTGTGACATATGCATTTCACCATTATTATAATTTTCTGTTTCAATAGTTTGTATATATGATAGAATCATAGAATATGCTGAGTTGGAAGGGATCCATCAAGATCATCGAGTCCATTCTACATATTAGACATTCTAGTTTGGAATAAATCTGCCTCTATCCTATGGTTCTGTGTTTAAAGGAGTGAAACACCCCTAGAAACAAAATATGCCGATTAATTCTATCTGTCTTGTCCAAAATGTGCTTATTCTGCTGCAAAACTGGTTTACTGTGTGCTGTGGGCTTTGGCCTAAGCCATAGCTATTCACAGAATTGAGGCTGTTAGGCCACAATTCATTATTTGTTCTTTAGTGAGGGAAAGATTTAAGCCACTGAACTCAAAAGGATTAAGCATGGCCTGAAAATAGAGCTGTTGGTTTAGTACTTTCCTAAAGAAATCCTTTATGCAATCCTCTGCTGTTCTGCTTTTATTCTCCCAACAAACAACTTTATCTCATGGTCATATTCTAACAAAGCATAATACTAATACATTTTTAATGTTCAGATTATCTACATTCTCTGTGATCCAGTTCAATTGATTCTTTAGATGAAACAGGACACTATAACTTCAGTTGCTTTTCTTTGAGTTCAGTTTCTCTATTTTTAATCATTCATTAAAATTTAAATGAGAAATCAACAATAATCTCATGCTGAAGGCCTGTTTTGTATGCATGGAAATCAAAGGTAAAGTGTTTATTGAATTAAATGGAACAGTATCTGGTTCTTTATATGTATTGATCTAGTAAGATAAGGTCTTAACTATTTTCTATTTAGAGAGTTCAGCATATTGTTCCAGTATCCCTAAAACTGATAAAATCAAGCAGCATGATATGAAATGGCAAAACGCCCATTGACTTTCAAGAGGGAAAGAATGTGAGATAGGAATCTTCTGTATATTGTCTGCTTTTGTCCAAGGGCTGAAACCATGTTAACAAGTAGTGTGGTGCAACACAGAGAAATATGGAAAGTGAAACAGCTTGTGAAGATTAAGCGGGGTCCTCCCAACCTATTTTTTTCAATTTTTTTATTGAAATCTACCTTGATATTAATTAATGGATTTAATACATGTTTGTGCTGTTTGAGTAAGTGACTGATAGCATGCTGAATTAATACAAATTGAACTGATGTTTAATATTAATTATTATAAACTTTCCATATACACAATTCTTTAGACATAAACCATTGACTGAGCCTAGGACTAAGTCTTGTTCAAGCTGCACCTATGCTCCCCCTGAGGAGGAATTTAGAAAACCAGGAATTCCTTTCTGGACCTCATGACTCAACAAGAAACTCTTCTCCACCTGTTTGCACCTTTCATCTCTATATAAATCATTCTAGCTTGATTCTAAAAAAAATTTGTACATTTAATCCATGCAGCAAATAATAGAGTGAACCTTGCCATCAATCTTTGTTTAGTCACGCTTTTACGACATATTAAAACTACCTCTGACAGTTATTCTTGAAGTAATCTAAATCACTCCTTTGTGACAAATTGGTCTAGTTGGCAGGATTTATGGCAGTGACACTGTGCTGTTTTCCCAACAAATGTCTGGGTAATTGGAGTCACCCATGAGGATCAATTTCTCTTTGCCCGAGACTTCCTTAAGCAGCTGAAGCAAGGTTTCATTAGTCTCATATTTTTTGTGTATATTTACTTCATTTAAAAGCAGAAATTACAACTTGTAAAGAGTTTGAAGAGCTGAAGGGATTGGGACAGACAAAGATATGATTCCTGTCATCATTCTTCTCTTATTTTTATTGTTCACAGAACTGTTGGAAACTGCTTAAACAAGTATATTGCCTTGTGGGACATTGACGGAAGAAGGCATGTGCCCAAAACAGCTTGAAATTTATCTAAAAACAGCATACAAGAAGTAGATAATAAGTTTTGATCATGAATCTTAAAAATCTACCTGAAGTCCTATGAGAATTAATAGGCATTACTCATTCATTTGGTGTAAAGTATGGATTACATATCTTTGTGTGCAAGGGATCTCTCAGGGTACCACAAGATCAAAAAATATCCTGAGTTTGAGGAGATCAGAAGGATCATCAAAATCAAACTCTGCACAGGGCACCCAAAGAATGAAGCCAATATTGTCCAAACACTTCTTGAGCTCTGTCAGACTTGGTGCTGTGGTGAAGGAAGGATATAAAACAGTTAAGAGTAACAACACTGCGGGGCAGTTTGACTCTAGACATGTGGATACCTTGATGTGGAGGATGGTATGGGCACACCTGGCCTGACTCTGCACCTGAAGGCAAGTTTGGCTCTGAACAGCATATCCCAAAGAAACCATCTCTCCTGGAGTCCGGGAGCACTCAGTGAGGGGTTGATATTTCCACAAGATATATTGCACTGCTTCTTTTGGACAGGCTGTTTCACATCACTGGTGACTCGGGGACTGCTGAGCTGCGTACATGAGCTCTTTCACTGGCTCAGAATGCCTCTAAGGTATTCTGTTCTCTGATTTTGGTCTGCTTATTCCCTCACAAACATTACTCAAAGACCGACTATTTTCATTGTTCTTAAACAGATAAGGCCACTTGAGAAGATCTCACTCCTCCAGTTATTGCAGGTATTTTGCATTGTGTGATAGAAATTTCTGGCAAGTTACGTATTATTGCCTCTAGCCCTCTTCTTATCTGGTTTTCACACATAAGCAACTTTAAGTATCAGTGTCTATGCATCAACTACAAAAGTAAATCAAATAGTTTTTCCTAACAATATAAAATTGTGTTGTATGATTCATTCCACAAATCCTTTAAGTCCCGCATTTGGTACCAAATATTGAGGGATTTTTAAAAAAACTTATACAAATCAATATATTCTCCCAGAATCATGAAGAAATCAAGATTTCTCTGCATAAACCAAATATTTGTGAAGACAGAAGATAGAAATTTAGCAAATGGCAGATTAGTAGCAAGTATTGACTAATGATGCACTCGACTAAACTTTTTTTTCAATCGATTAGAAGTAAGTAGTTTATTATATTTAATCAACCATGTTAATTACTGCATCTCTGAAATTTATTGAAAAATTAAAATAAAACACTAGAGGCTTGTAATACTGAAGGGAACAATCCAAAATGAGTGTTACATGAAGGCAGATTAAAGCCACCTAATACCACTGAGCCTGTTTCACCTGATAATTCCACATATTTATTAGCAAAGCTTGAGTCTAAACTTCATTCTGTTTTTTGCCACTGCATGAGCCACCATGTCCAAGGGTCTGACCTTTTTATTCCCTCTTAGTTACTGGCAGAGCTCTCACAGACTGTAATGTGCTTTGGATCAGGTATCCCAAGTCATCCAGATGATTGGCTTTTTGGCCTAAAATAATGGAAGTCTACCAAACTGATTTGTCACTTTTGCATGATGCTCACATATACTAATGAGTTCTGAAAATGTTAATTTGCTTTGTGCCCACTACTCTGTCAGAATAAAATAAGTTCAGAGCCAACAAATTTGCATGAGTCTAGTTTATTCTGAAAACATTTACATGTCATTAATACATTAACATAATATGAGGTTCACAGCATATTTAACTGTGACTGTGATGCTCATGATTAGGAAGAGTGGGCAGTAGAAAGACCACAGATTTTCTGCATTGTGGGGTTTATTTTAACAATCCCTGGCTTGCCTTGTATCAAGGGAGCTGACATCTTCTGCTGAAGTGAAAGCTGGAGATTACAATGCATTAAGATATTATTTTCCTGTGGGATCATCTGTTCTTACTGGTGATTGATATTTTTGAGTTGCTGGATTCAGCTGTCCAAACACAGGTGCTACTTTAGCTCCTCTGCATCCTGCCTGGCCTCTAACTCTCATTTGAGAAAAAAAATGTGTGTACCTAACAACACAGCATAAACAAACTGAGTACAACAAAAACTTCAAATAGGCATCATTGCCCTTGATTGACAACAGAGGAGAGTCCTGGGTCTTCCCTGTCTACAATGGAAGGATGAACACCTTGTTCATATGTCGATAACAATGCACTCACACCAGAGTTGAGGTCTTAATCTCAAGCTGAATCCTACCTATGGTTAATGTATAGCAACTCCCTGAAGATTCCTCAGCTTACTGTTGAGTGCCAAACCTAAGAAGCTCAAACAGCCAGAGTACATAAAATCTTCCTTTTGCAGAGATCTTCTGGCAGATCTCTAATGAATTTTCTCAGAGTAGAAAATGGGGAAATATTGGCAGTTTTATGCAGAAAAGGAACAGCTATGTAACTTCTTATCCTCACAGTAGAAAGAGTCTGATTGAATGACACAGTCCAACATCAGTTTTCACTACACTTGCTGTGGAGAGGCTTTTTTCTAGCATAGTTAAAGTGGTTTTTCTAAGCCACTGCAGAGCTATTCACCCCATTCACACAATTAAGGTATTTCACCCCAATTAAGCTGACTAATTACTGGATTTGAAGAGACATTACACTGACCCTATAAAACAGATTCCTCTCTCACAGAATCACTGAGTAGGTGAGGTTGAAGGCCCCGTGTCCATATCTCATTCTGGTGAATAACTGTTCTCTTTTTTTCTCTCAGGAAGCCTTTTACTGACTTGCTGCTGCTTTTCACTGCCATGAGCAGTTGTGAGGGGTCAATGAAAATCCTGGGAAGATCAGACACTTGCACTTGGCAGTGAAGGCGAAGCTGTATAGGCTGCTCTGAACTCCTACAAAAGCCTGGTCCACAAATTGAAGCTTGCTATTAGCAAAGCCTGACTCTTAACCATTTCAAGCTCAGTAGGAGGTAGTGGCCACCAAAGCATCCCTGCAGATCACACTTTCATAGCAGGGAGGGAATGGAAGTGATCCAGAGCAGGTCAGCCTCAATTGGCTCACCACTTTTCAAACTGAGCAGAGCTAGGATCTGACTGGCAGATCAAAGCAGCTCTGTGCACATGAACTGCATCGGGGGAATGGCCTATGGGACTCCAGCGACCAAAATGAACTAGAGGAGAAATTTAGCAAAGTAGCTTTGCTGGCAATCAAAACTATTTGCCTCTGCTATTTGGCAAACTTTGTGAGCACAGAATTCAGGTGGGAGGCTATTTTTCATCTTCAGCCTCAAGTCAGACCTGCTGCTCAGTCAGTAGGGCTGGCATTTTGAAAGTGTAGCCTTTCTGGAGGGCAATGAGCAGTTGTGTTTCCCTTGGCTGAACAAGACTTTGAACAGCAAAGGGCTGCCTGGCAACAGGATTGCTCCAAGCTGGCTGCATGATGTCAGCCAGGGCTGTGTGTGACATCACCCAGCAGCTGCCAGCCCTGAGATTATTGCAGCCATGTAATGATCACCCACTTGGATTCACAGCAAACAGCTCATTCATGCTCAGCTGCTACTTTTTTCCCCAGGAAACAAAAAAAGGCTCTTTGATACAATGATGGCACGGGGAATATCATCAGACTGCAAAAAAAAAAAAAAAGGAAAAAACATTTAGCTCCATAATGGTTTTTGGACAATGGTTTGGAAAATTACTCCCCTTAAGGTGCCAATAAAAATTCATCATCAAAGACATGATGAGGGAGCCCATCTTAGCACTACTCACTGCCAAAAGGTGCTTCATAGAATCTTCTAGTCATTGCAAATAGGGTGGATGTGTGCAGGTGGAGAGGGAAAAGGACAAAAATGGCTTGTTTTGAGCTGCCTGCCCTCAAAATGTAGCAGAGCAATTACTGCTGAGACTCAAACAGCAACAAACCAGAGTTTGTGGTTAGAGCTGTGGTGGCAGTTAAAACCAGTCCAAACCCACAGAGCTGTTTGTGTTCATGACCATGAAGAATTATGTTTGTATTACACACAGATTTTGTGATGATGGTATTTGAAGGAGTTTATTATTTATTTATTTATTTTTAATGAACAGCACTGGAATAGTTTGTTCTGGAAAAAACACTGCTGCAGAAATAAATTAGTGTAATAGATCACACAAACCTGATGATGTATAAGGTCCCTTCCAACCAAAACCACCATGATCCTAAATAATTTTTTCCCCATAAAATAAACCTCTAGATGTGTGTGTTCTTCATTAGAGGGCACCACTGATATCTGGAACTCTTTTGCTATTTTTGTCAGAACACTTATTCATAATTATTGAAGCCAGTGTACAAATTCCCCCAGTAAAACTTTGCTGATTTCTGGAATGCAATTTTTAATGTTCTGGTTATAGTTAATCTATATATGTGCATGCATATATATATGCACATATATACATATACTATAATCAGAAAATTAAAATCATATTTTGCATTATTTTTAGTTTTGCTGCAGTTTTACTTCTATAGGTTTGCATCAAAGAAGGTCAGGTTGAATATCAATTTGATTTTATCACCATCTTTCTGTTTAGCTTTTTTTTCATTATTTATCCATCTGAATTATTGCTTTATTTTTAAATCTCCTAATTAAAAATGTATTTTTTTTCCCAGTTATATTGGGTTTGTTTTTTTTGCCTTACCCTTGCTTTTTTTTTTAATTTTCTCCTAAATCTCTGGGGTTTTTTGCAATAACAAGTCTTATTTTTTGGCTTTTTTAACTAAGAGCTCAAGACATTTCAACATCAGATGCATGAGACTAATTTAAATTGAAAAGGAAAAGAGTAAAAATATTTTACCTTTGATAATGATAACAAAACGATTAAACATTAATTTCAGAACACCTTGAAACAATGATGAAGGGTGGTTAATCATTATATAATGATTTGATTGCACTTGACTGCAGGTTTGACTGGATTTTTAAAAGCTCCAAAAGATAAAACTAAAACCAGAAAACAGTGATATCAGAAATATTATATTTTAAATTATTTGCTATATGCAGACTTGCATCACATTATTCAATTCCATACAAAAAATACAGGGTTTACTGAATTATGTTCACAGTAATTCCTCCTGTCTGGCTATTTCATTCAAAGTATTGATAAAAATAGAACAGGTTGAACATTTTCCAGGAAAACAAATTTTTTAATTATAAAATACACTTTTTACATACTTAATTTGGCTTGCAGAATTTGCTTTTATTTTTTACCAAAAAAGAAATCTAGAAGTTGAATTGTCCTAAATTTCAGCTCATCTGAAAAGTCCAAGAGTTTCTCGGAGAGAGAATCTCCCCATGCTTGAAATAAATTATGGTAAAACAAGAGACAAAGTGACCAAACAAGCTACCTGTCCCTGCTGAGGGGGGGAGGCGTGTGGGATAGATTACATAAATCATCTGCACTAATGGAAGTGTATCATTAAATGATAGCAGTTAAAATTTCAAATTAGATTTCTGTGAAAAAAACTCACACCAACTCACAACATTACAGAATTACAAAATGACAGAATCTGATCCACCCTCCCTGCTCAAACAGGGTCCAAAGCATCCAGATGGTTCTGGAATATCTTCAGTGAGAAAGCCTTCACTGCCTTCCTGGGCCACCTGTTACAGTTTTTAAGCACCTGTAAGGTGAAAAAAAAAATTTTTTTATATGTTTAGATATCTTGTTCCCATTGTCCCTTTACCTGTCACTGCATGCCATTGAGAAGTGTCCAATCTCACTCTTTCATTCCCTCCTGCACAATATTTTTCCACTTTGTAAAGATTTCCACCTATCGATGCAGGATCAGGTACCTTGCTTCCACCCTAGCTCTGGGCTGAAACAAAGATACTTTAATAGGTAAAGCAAGAGCTGTATACATGTAACATATGAAAAATAAGCAATTTATTACTTCTCATCAATTTATTACTTCTCATCTTCAAGAAAGCAAGGTTTCATCACGCATTATCGTTACTTAGGAGGAACGAACCATAAGCTCAAATGTCACTTTGTTCCTCTGTCTTCCACCTCTCTTCAATTTATATGTTGAATTTACCAAATGGAATGGGACA